>NC_089271.1:129888687-130489687 GCF_963930625.1 Muntiacus reevesi | reverse complement strand
GGTCACCTTTGCAGTATCATCTTCCCTAAGTTTTACTTCTAATGCTATGCCTTCCACTTTTGATCACTGTAATAAAGAGACATGTAAAATTCTTTTCTGCTGACTATTTAAATCTATTATTGAGATTTTCTTGGTGGTCCAGTGGTTAAGGCTCCATGCTTCCAATGCAGGGGGCATGGGTTTGATCCCTGGTTGGGGAAACAAGATCCCACAGGCTGTGTGGTGCCATCAAAAAATAAAAAATAGTGTTGAGGACAATATCCAATGTGGTACATATTTGCACCTCCAACCCAAACTATCTCACTCCAGCCTCATGTATCCATCTGACATCAGCATTAGATATTTCAAAAGAAATAAACTCAACAAATTCAAGAACAAATACATCATCCCCTTCCTGCTCTTGACCCTCAACCTGATTTTCATCAGTGATCCACCTCTTAGAGAACAGAACCACCATCTATCCTGTAACACAGATCAGAAAAATAGGAGTCTTCTTTCTTCTTCAACTCTCATATCAATCTTGCAAAAACCAATCTATCTCACCTCCTAAATATCTCTTAATATTCAAAGCCCACATGTCTGTTTCTATACAGCTATGACCAGTGTATACAAACTCTTCTCTTGCCTCTTCATTTAATAGTGTCAAAAACACACTGGCTTGAGCATCAGTGGAGCATGGGCCCTTGTTTGTTTATTCAATAAAATCTAACACTCCCCTCTTTGCTCAGGCCAATCTATGATGGCTGCTGGAAAAATAGAGATGACCTAGATCTGTTGGTGCCCTCAGGGAGCTTCCAGTCTGGTGAGGGAGACAGACACATTTCCAATTTTTTTCTAGAGGAGATGTGCCATGCAGTAAGCAGAGGTCCATAGGCACAGAGTACTGAGAGACCATGGAAGAGTAACAAGTTAATCAGATGTGGGTTTGGAAAACTTTCCTAGGCCTTGTACCCTGAGTAACAGTTCCCTGGGAAAGGAACAGTTGAGCTTAAAGATAGTCTAGGCAACAACTGCAGTCATGAAATTAAAAGACACTTGCTCCTTGGAAGAAAAGCCATGACAAACCTAGAAAGCATATTAAAAAGCAGAGACATTGCTTTGCCAACAAAGGTCCATCTAGTCAAAGCTATGGTTTTTCCAGTAGTCACGTATGGATGTGAGTGTTGGACTACAAAGAAAGCTGAGCACCGAAGAATTGATGCTTTTGAACTGTGGTGTTGGAGAAGACTCTTGAGAGTCCCTTGGACTGCAAGGAGATCCAACCAGCCAATCCTAAAGGAATTCAGTACTGAATATTCATTGGAAGGATTGATGCTGAAGCTGAAACTCCAATACTATGGCCACCTGATGTGAAGAACTGACTCATTTGAAAAGACCCTGATGTTGGGAAAGATTGAGGGCAGGAGGAGAGGGGGACGACAGAGGATGAGATGGTTGGATGGCATCACCAATGCCATGGACATGAGTTTGAGTAGGCTCTGGGAGTTGGTGACGGATAGGGAAGCCTGGTGTGCTGCAGTCCATGGGATTGCCGAGTCAGACACTACTGAGCAACTGAACTGAAGTGACTAATACACGGTGATGGACTTATTATGGTGATCATTTCACAATATAAACAAACATCAAATTATTATGTTGTGTACCTGAACTACAGAGAAAGCAATGGCACCCCACTCCAGTACTCTTGCCTGGAAAATCCCATGGACGGAGGAACCTGGTAGGCTGCAGTCCATGGGGTCGCTAGGAGTCAGACACAACTGAGCGACTTCACTATCACTTTTCACTTTCATGCATTGGAGAAGGAAATGGCAAGCCACTCCAGTGTTCTTGTCTGGAGAATCCCAGGGACAGGGGAGCCTGGTGGTCTGTCGTCTATGGGGTCGCAAAGAGTTGGACACAACTGAAGCAACTTAGCAGAAGCAGCAGCATACCTGAACTAATACAATGTTAATATGTCAGCTATACCTAAAAAAAAAACAAAAAAAAAACTAAACCTCAGAAAAAAAAACATAAAAGAATAAGCAAAGGAGGGACTTCCCTGGTGATCCAGTGTCTAAGACTCAGCAATCCCAGTGCAGGAGGCTGGGATTTGATCCCTGGTCAGGGAACTAGATCCCACATGATGCCACTGAGTTTGCATGCTGCAACTGAAGGTCCTATGTGCTGCAACATAGATCTGGTGTAGCCGAATAAGTAAGTAAAAGTTAAAAAAACAAGAAGAAGAAGAAGCAAAGGATCTGAATAGACATTTCTCCAAAGAAAATAGACAAGTTGTGGATAATTTTATGAAAAGATGTTCAACTTCATTAGCCTTCAGTGAACTGTACTTTGAATCCTGAGATAGACCTACTTCACACCTGCTAAGATGGCTATAAGCAAAACGACGTATAATAACAAGTGTTGGCAAATAAGTGGAGACATAGAAACCCTCATTCATAACTGGCAGTGATGTATAAGGGTGCAGCCACTTTGGAAAGCAGCCTGGCAGTTCCTCAAATGTTAAGCACAGAGCTACCATATGACCCAGCAATTCCATTCCTAGATATAGACCCAAGAGAAATGAATACATACATTGACTCAAAAACCAGTACATGAATGTTCATAGCAGCATGAATCATAATAGCCCAAAAGTCAGAACAATCCAAATGTCCATCAATCAGTGAATATTGATGACTTAAATGTAGTGTATCTAGACAATGGGATATTATCCTGCAATCAAAAGGAATAAAGTACTGATACATGCTACAACTTGGATTAACTTTGAAAACATGATGCTAAGTGAGAGAAACCAGTCACCAAAGATCATATATTGTATGATTCTAATTTTATGAAGTGTCCAGAAGAGGGAAATCTACAGAGACAGAGAGTACATTAGTATTGCCAAGAGCTGGGAAGGTTGGAAGGGAATGGGAATTGAGTGCTAATGGCTGTGGGATTTCTTTTTGAGGTGGTGAAAATGTTCTAAAATTAGATAAGTGATGATGATTACCTGTCAGGAAGCATTTAACAAGAGGCTTCCTTTGTGCTGTTTTGGATCTGTCAGGAACCCTCTGGCCCTTATTGATTCCTGAATATTCAGGAATTAAGAGGAGAGGCACGCCTTTCCTGGGGCTGAGGAATCCAGGCATTTCTCATTAGGGTGATAAGTACCCTCTTCCTTTTTATAAACCATACGGTAAAAGGTGATTGTTTGCAACTCTGTCTTTGAGAGGGATCATCTTATATTTTGTAAGTCTGGAATTTTAATCTTTATCTTTGCTGAGAATAACTACAGTATATATGCCCACACCATGTTGATTAAAACACCTTTGCTCCATCAGAGCTTTGGTCCCCGTGTCTTTCTTTCTTTCTTCTCTCTCTCTCTCTCTTTCTGGCTAATTCCTTGGAGTTCGAGGCCCGCTGAGCTCACTTTCTTGCCCGGGCTTCTAAGACCCTCTCGAGAAGGCACACTGCGCCTTCACCCACTCGAGAGGGCGCCTGGTGCCTACGTGTAGCAGCGCGAGCCCTAAGAACAGGATTCTATTGGCTTTCCGCGTAAACGGGATATCAGCCTCTTTCTCTCTCTTACTCTCCGGACCACCAGGTTCTGGTCCATTAAAGGACCAACAAGTGGCGCCCAGAAACAGGGGCTCTGGTACACGTGGCTTCGGACGGAGTGCCGGTAAGTACTAAGACACGGGTCAATCGGCTGGAAAGCCCCCTCACTTTTCTACTTTACTTCAGCACTTATTTAAAGTTCAGGGATTTTCAGTTTCACGCCAGAGAATAGAGGCTTGCCTTCAGACAGTGGTCGAATGTAACCCTTGGTTCCCTAATGAAGGTAGTTCCGATAGATTTCTGGCCCCTATGGGCTCTCATTGAAACTGTGATTCTGCCATTTCAAGGTAATTCTAGCCTTCATGATATTCGGCAGCAGGCAGAACACTTATTACATGGGTATGAATTAGACGATGATACCTGACAAAAGGCCCAATTAGAACAACAAAAGATACTTCAACATTTTCCTACCAACCCTGCCCGCATTGCTCCAAGCGCTCCTCCCCTGCCTGAGGGCACATATCCCAAAGTCTCTCCCTCCATAAAACCTAATGATTCTGACAACGACTCCCTTAAGACATCTTTTAACATTAAAACCAACATCACCTTTCTGAACAACAATAATCTACCCCCTTCACCACAGAGGCTCTCTGAATTGCTGGCTTTGCAATCACAAGTCTGAAGCCAGTGGTTTTTCTGCCTTTCCAGTTTTAAGAAATGCTGATGCTCAAGGGCAGATAATACCTCAATATGAAGGTATTAACTTTTTTCACATGTAACAAATGAAAAAGGCTGTTAACTATGTATGGCCCACATTCGCCTTTTACTAGAGAGATTCTAAATGCTCTGGCGTCTTCTGTTGGAAACTTTATTCCCTATGATTGGCGAATTTTAATAAAAGCTCTCCTTAAACCAGGAGAGTATCTTCAATGGACTCTGTGGTTTCAAGATATAGCCAGAGATCATGCTAACAGAAATGCTTGAGCTGGCGCTCCCCAAAACCAAATTACTTTTGAAATGTTAACTGGCACCGGACAATTTGACGCTATAGAAGCTCAAATACGATGCCTTCCTTTGTTGCATGATCAATTAAAAACAGTGGCCCTTGAAGCTTGGGATCGAATTACTCCTCAAAGGGAGCCTACAGGTAGCTACACTAAAATATTGCAGGGACCTAATGAAAAGTATGCCGATTTCTTAGCTAGATTAGAAACTGCTATCTCCCGTACAGTAATTGGAGAAGAAGCTAAAAAGCAACTAGAGAAATTACTTGCTTATGATAATGCAAATCAGGAATGTCAAACGGCTATAGCCCCAATTCGTGATACAGGGACTATTTTTGATTATTTGAAGGCTTGTCGCAATATAGAATCAGAAACTCAAAAGATGCAAATGCTAGCTGAAACAATGGTTGCTGCCTTAAGAATAGGAAAATAACAGATGTTTTACATGTGGAGATAACTACCATTTAAAAAGAGCTGCCCTAAGAAAACTTAAGAAAACCTCCAAAAATCTGCCCTTGCTGCCATAGAGAAATGCATTGGACCAAAGAGTGTAAATCTAAATTTGATATTGAAAAAAAAAAAAAAAGAAAACCTATTCTGGGAAACTAAGCAAGAGACTTCCCAGGTCCCCTTCAACAAAAATCAAGGGCAAATTCCATCTTTTCCCTCAAACCCTCAACATCCAGCGGTGTTGCCCTCAATATACCAGCCCTAAACTCCTTTACCCTCAAGAAGTCCCCTCTAGAATACCTATTGGACTTTTTGGGCTCCTGCCCCCACAAACCTTCAGTTTTTTACTTGGCTGATCTAGTTTGACCTAACAGGCAGGAAGGCCAGGGCTCTCCAAATGGAGAAAATAGGCTGCTAGTGTCAGATGTTTTTATCTCTCTTAAGCAGGAGGAAAAAACAAACTAGCGAGATATATATATATATATATATATATATATTTTTTTTTTTTTTTTTTTTTCTCTATACAAATTTAAAAAGAGGTTTCTCTTAAAATGCTGCGTTGCCATAATGACACCTGGTTTCACTTGAAGTTACCTATTCTCAAACCCTGAGTTAACCAATGCATTTTTCTTATGGAAATGTTTGTCTTAAGCTATGTTAATGTGCTATACATTTACCCCAGACTCTGTCTTCAAGTTGGTTCTGCCTAAGACTCAGAACAGACTTGACAAACCGGTATGTTTTACTCATGCAAATGTTCTCTTAAGCTGTGTTAATGAAAGTGTATTTGCTTGGAAACCTGCCTTTCTTCAAGATTCATGTCAATCATTTTGTGATCCGAGACAACTAACCTGGTGCTAAGGTTATCTCAAAGTGCATGTTGTGGGTGAGGGGCCTGGTGCTATTCTCTCCAGTTTTGAGACATTTCCTTTCTCTAATTAGCAGACTGCTGGTAGTTATATGACACCTGGCTAAAGACTAGCAGGGGGATACTCTTTCTGCTCCCTTCTAATGCTTATGTCAGAGGCTTTCTCTATCTCCTTTATACTTTAATAAAACTTTATTACAAATAAATCTCAATTTGAGAACACATTACAAACTTATACTGATTTCCAAATAGCTTTTCTAGAATATTTTGGAGAAATTTCATTTCATTATCCTTCTGGTAAGCTGAGGAATTTCTTCAAAAATACTGAATTTATTATTTCTCGCAGTTACCCATATCTGTGAAACACTAAAAAGCCATTGAACTATACCCTCTAAACAGGTAAATTGTATGGCATGTGAATTATATCTCAATAAAGCTATTATTAAGAAAAATCTCTATAATGACAGGTACAAGAAAGAAATTGGAGGTGAGACTGAGACCACACAAGTGATTGGTGCATGGTCTGGGCAGGAGAGGATGAGTGAGTTGGAACAGGGTTTGTGTTATAGATGCAAGAGAGATTCCATGTGGAGACAGGCAGGACTTGGTGATGATTCATTTTCAGCTTGATTCTTAGTTCCATACATATTTGTCCTGATACTACCAGTTTGTATCTGTGAGTTGCTCTCCATCCATAAAACTGCCTGCTACTCCAAACCTCTCTCATCATCACTCATCTCAACTACCTTCTTCTTGGATGGTCTATGTGCATCCACTCGGGTTCCCTGCCAATCTGTTCCCTACACTGGCACCACAGTGATCTTTTCATACTGCAAATCTATCATGTCATTCTCCTGCTACTCCAAACCTCTCTCATCATCACTCATCTCAACTACCTTCTTCTTGGATGGTCTATGTGCATCCACTCGGGTTCCCTGCCAATCTGTTCCCTACACTGGCGCCACAGTGGTCTTTTCATACTGCAAATCTATCATGTCATTCTCCTGCTTTAAACTCTTCAATGATTTCCCTTTGCACTTAGGATAAAGACCAAAATACTTAACCCCTTCAACCACCCCAAATGTCCTAGTCCCTGCTTATCTTTCAGATCTGTCCTTTTGCGCTTCAAGTTCACTGGGCTGCTTTCAAGTGCCTCACCATGCTCCCTCCTACCACAGGATCTTTGCACCTGCTGTTCCCTCTATGGCTGCTTCATTCCCTGCTTCACCTGGTGACTCAAACTCTCCCTTCAGCTACCAGTTATCACTTCCTCAGAGAGGCCTTCCCTGATTGCCTAGTTCAGTTCAGTTAGTCACTTAGTAGTGTCTGACTGTTTGTGACCCCATGGACTGCAGCACACCAGGCTTCCTTGTCCATCACCAACTCCTGGAGTTTGCTCAAACTCATGTCCATCGAGTCGGTGATGCCATCCAGCCATCTCATCTTCTGTCATCCCCTTCTCCTCCTGCCTTCAATCTTCCCAGCATCAGGATCTTTTCAGATGAGTCGGTTCTTCGCATCAGGTGGCCAAAATATTGGAGCTTCAGCTTCAGTCCTTCCCATGAATATTCAGGACTGATTTCCTTTAGGATGGACTGGTTTGATCTCCTTGCAGTCCAAGGGACTCTCAAGAGTCTTCTCCAATACCACAGTTCAAAAGCCTGATGGGCCAAGTGCCCTATTTTATGCTCTCAGAGCTCTTTGTACTTCTCCACCATAACCCTTATCACGGTTGCAGTTTTTTCTATTTATGGGATCATTTGATTAATGTCTATCTCTTTCATTAGCTTGTAAGCTCCATAAGATCAACATCTGTGGCTATTTTTGTTCACCATTGTATCTCTGGTGCCAAATACAGTGTTTGGCACATAGTAGGCCCTGAATTATATCTGTTAAATAAATGAATAAATCTCAGGAACATTTAAAATGCTAATCAAAGCAACAGTGAACTGTCTTACTGTGCCCATAGATTGGCAGTGGTTAAAAATACCCAGTGTGTGGAGAAGGAAATGGCAACCCACTCCAGTATTCTTGCCTGGAAAAGTCCATGGACAGAGGAGCCTGGCGGGCTGCAGTCCATGGGGTTACATGGCTGAGCATGTATGCACGAGGGTGGAGGGAGATTGGTTGGTAGCAATAAAGTGGTAGAACTAAAAAAAAAAAAAAAAACCCAGTGTGGAAATGGATAACAAACAAGGACCTACTGTTTAGCACATGGAACTCTGCTCAATGTTATGTGGCTGCTTGGATAGGAGGGGAGTTTGAGGGAGAATGGATCATGTATATGTATGGCTGAGTTCCTTTGCTGTTCACCTCAAACTATCACAACATTGATTGTTAATCGGTTATACCCCAATACAAAATAAAAAGTTTTTGAAAAAACAAAACTTAATTCTCCCTGGAAAAAGAATACCCAGTGTGGGTAAGGATTGAGGAAAATGAGCACTGTCATATCCTGGTGCTGGCTGTGTAGAATGCTATGTCCTTGGTGGATGGCAATTGGATCTGCAAATGTTCACACTGTTGGACTCCACAAATTTTATTCCAAGAAAATGACCATAATGGTATAAACAGGAGGATAGCTATTGAAGCATTATTTATAATAGTAGAAGGATGAAAAACAACCTAAATGTTCAACCACAGAATATTAAATAAATCACAGTGCATTCATACTGTGGAATACTATGTGGTTATTAAAAATGATCAGGCAAATTGTGTTTATCAACATGATGAGAAATTCATGGTAGAATCTTTAGTAAAAATAACAGTTACTAAAAAGCATGATGGAAGTGAGGGTGTTAATAGCCTCAGTAGGGAGGCCAGAGGTCCCCAAGCGGCAGAAGGAAATAAACTGCAAGTGGCAGACTTTTTTTTTCCTGTCTCTTCTAATCCTGTGTTGTCATGGTGACACCTGTTTCCACCTGAACTTAACTTTATCTCAAACCTTAAGCTAACCACTGTGTTTTTCCTATGGAAATGTTTTACTTAAGCTATGTTAATGAACTATGTATTTGCTTGGAAATCTGCCTTTCTTCAAGATTCATGTCAATTGTTTTATGGCTTGGGATGACTCACCTTGTGCCAATAGTATCTCAAAATGCACGTTCTGGGTGAGGGGCCTGGTGCAACTCTCATTTTTGAGGCATTTCCTTTCTCTAATTAGCAGCGCTAATAGGTATATGAAAGTGAAGTGAAAGAAAGTGAAGTCACTCAGTCGTGTCCGACTCTTTGTGACACCGTGGACTGTAGACCACCAGGCTCCTCCGTCCATGGGATTCTCCAGGCAAGAATGCTGGAGTGGGTTGCCATTTCCTTCTCGAAGGGATCTTCCTGACCCAAGGATTGAACAGGTCTCCCGCATTGCAGGCAGATGCTTAACCTCTGAGCCACCAGGGAAGCCCTATAGGTATATAACACCTTGCTAAAAGCTAGCTAGCAAGGGAGCACTCTTTCTGCCCCCTTCTGATGTCTATGTCAGAAGCCTTCTCTATCTCTTTTATGCTTTAATAAAACTTTGCAAAAATAAAAAAAATAAAACTTTGCTACACTAAAAGCTCTGAGTGATCAAGCCTCGTCACTGGCCCTGGATCAAATTCCTCTCCTCTGGAGGCCAAGAATCCTGGTGTCATTCATGGCTCGTAGCAGCAACCTTTCAGAAGGATCCTAGATTTTTAAAAATTTTATTAATATAGAATATAGACATCTAAATTCATAGAGAACTGCAATGATAAACACAGAAGCTATTTATTCTAAGTTGCTTTCTGAGGTCTTTCCCATTTACCCTATGTAGTTCTAGATTATGTTAAAATCTTTTATAAAAATGTATTCATGTTGAATGAAACTATGGTTACCAGGGGGAAGGATGGGGGGAAAGGAGTAGTTAAGGAGTTTGGATTGACATGTACACACTGCTGTATTTAAAATGGATAACCAACAAGGATCTACTGTATAGCACATGGAACTCTGCTCAATGTCATGTGGCAGTCTGGATGGGAGGGGGGTTTGGGGGAAGAATGAATACATGTATATGTATGGCTTAGTCCCTTTGCTGTTCACCTGAAACTATCACAATACTGTTTGTTAATCTGCTATACCCCAATACAAAATAAAAGTTTTCTAAAAATATACTCCTGTTATCACTTGCACCATTGAAGAACTTTCAAATCAAAAAAAGAAAACTAAAGAATACCAAAAGTAAATATTTAGCACATATGACTATATGTATATGTACTAGACATATGTACTGTACATATGTACATATGTACTGTAGATAAATATACATATAAAGGGGATCCAAACTAATAATTGTGAAAGTATTAACTGTAGATGTTACCAGGTTGTGGGACTATGGGTGACCTTTATGCTCTCTTTTTGCTTGTGTACATCTTCTACAATTAGTATCTATTACTTTTGTAATAAGAGAACATCATAAAATGTATGTCCGTTAGGAAAAAGCATTACAATGAGAAACAGAGGCTTAGAGAGAAAGCCTATTCATGCTTGCTAGCCAACCAACTATCTCCCAGTAGGTAGATCTATGTGGGGGCAACATTTAATCAGAGGGTTGCTTAGTGACCAAGAACCAGAGCAAAGGGCTTAGGTGGGTGGCTGTAATGTGTAAGGCCAGTAAGCACTGGAAGCCAGATGCATTCATCTGCACTACAGTGATATACTGCCTGCCCTGAATATGCTGCCTCCAAAACAGCCTGACACCTAGTGCCTCAGGGATCCACCTCAAGATGGTTGATCCCGTCGTGCTGGATCCACTCTGACTGGGTACAACTCAGCCTCACTTGAGCGTGACCCTGGCTGACAGCAAACTGTCAGCTCACAACCCAGCCTTGCATCCACTGGTGTCTGATCCCTTGTTTCAGTATTTGCTCATGGGGGCTTAGTTTGCAGCCTCTGCCTGATGGACTGTAGTTTGGATTTGTTCCTTGACTCTTCCTGCTAAGCTTCTCTAGCTGCAGAACCCCAGGAGTCCCTGCCTCTCCCTGTCGCACTCCTGGGCTGGGGGCACCGTTTGGGGATTCAGACCTACACAAGACAAGAGGCTCAGACATCTCAAGAAGCTGAGTGAGGACTTCAGACTTGATAGCACAGGGTGGGCCCTGTCAAACCCCTTTTCTCTCCAATTCCTCTTTCTCTTTGTCTAATGTTGACTGTTTTCCTTCAGGTGGACACATCCTTTCTTTAGCTTAGAATTCTCTGTTAAGTTACAATCAATTTCTTACTCTTCCTGCTTTGGACCTTGGAAATATTTTGCCCTTAAATTATTCTTTAATGTCTGATCTTATCCGTCATATACTAGTATTATTACTTTGGGGGAGGGATTGCCCTGAAATTCTCCTACACAGATTTAAAGCTGCTAATCAACAGAAACCAAATCATATTTTAAATTTCTTATATATCCTCAGTGTCTAAGACATTGCCATGCATGCAGTAGGTGCTCGATGATTACTGAGTAAAAGAATGACTTGAATGGAAGCAGGTGCAAAAGATACATGGACAAAAGAGTGGAAAAATTGAAGAAATCAAGCTTTTTGAGTTCAGGTATTAAAATGTAAATTTATTATTAATGGCATAAGTAATACATGAATGAATCCATTCTTTTTTCTTTTTCAAAATTAACTTTGATTGGAGTATAGCTGATTTACAATGTTGTGTTAGTTTCTGCTGTACAGAAAAGGGATTCAGTTATATGTCTATCCTCTCTTTTTTAGATTCTTTTTCATATAGGTCATTACAGAGTATTGAGGAGAGTTCCCTGTACTCTACAGTAGGTTGTTATTAATTATCTATTTTATATATAGTAGTGTGTATATGTCAACTTCAATCTCCCAATTTATCCCTCCCCCAATCTTATTAGTAATCATAAAATGCTTTTCTATATCAGTGACTCTATTTCTGTTTTGTAAATAAGTTTATTTGTACTCCTTTTGGCTTCAGGTGGCACTGGTGGTAAAGAACCCACATGCCAATGCAGGAGATATAAGTAAGAGACAGGGGTTCAATCCCTGGATAGATTAGATCCCCTGGAGGAGGGCATGGCAACCCCTCCAGTATCCTTGCCTGGAGAATACCCATGGACAGAGGAGCCTGGTGGGCCACAGTCCATAGTGTCACAAAGACTCGGACATGACTGAAGCAACTTAGCATGCACATGTATCTTTTTTTAAATCCCACAAATAAGTGATATCATATGATATTTGTCTTTCTCTATGTGAATCACTTCACTCAACGACAATGACAATTGTATGACAACCTCTTGGTCCATCCTACATGAATCCATCAGTATCTAAAAAAGAAAACAAAAACAAAAGAATAAAGTAAAAGTTCCCTTTCATCAGGCATCTCTAAATCTAATCTCATCCCTAAAGGTAACCAGTGTTTGACATGCATCCTTCTGAAGCACTGACTCAGTATGTGTATCCATATGTCCACTGAAAGGGAGTGAGCTCAGGGATATAGTGTCATGAAAAAATATTTTGATGTTGATGTTCAGTCACTAAGTTGTGTCTCACTCAGTGTCAGCTTCAGCATCAGTCCTTTCAATGAATATTCTTCACACTACAGCTTGTCAGGCAATCTGTACACCAGATCTAATTCCTTGAATTTATTCATCACTTCCACTGTATAATCATAAAGGATTTGATTTAGATCATACCTGAATGGTCTAGTGGTTTTCCATACTTTCTTCAGTTAAAGTATGGGCTAAGAGTTAGCCAGTCAG
This sequence comes from Muntiacus reevesi, assembly GCF_963930625.1. Taxonomy (NCBI): domain Eukaryota; kingdom Metazoa; phylum Chordata; class Mammalia; order Artiodactyla; family Cervidae; genus Muntiacus; species Muntiacus reevesi. The sequence goes on along the minus strand of NC_089271.1, from coordinate 130,477,095 downwards.
GGCAAAGTAAAGGCTAGGAGTCAGCCAGTCAAGGCAAAGGACAGGCTAGGAGACAGCCAATCAGGGCAAACTACAGGCTAGCATGCAGCATATCAGAGCAAAGTACAGCTTAAGAGTCAGTCAATCAGGGCAAAGGACAAGCATGGAGTCAGCCAATCAGGGCAAATTACAGGCTAGAAATCAACCAGCACCAGGGCATTATCCACAGAGTCTGTTTTTAGCATCAGGTAGACAAAGTACTGGAGCTTCAGCCTCAGCATCACTCCTTCCAATGAATATTCAGTACTGATTTCCTTAAGATTGACTGCTTTGATCTCCTTGCAATCCAAAGGACTCTAAAAAGGCTTTTTCAGCAGCACATTTAAAAAGCATCAATTCTTAGGTGCTCAGCCTTCTTTATGGTCCAACTCTGACATCTGGACATGGCTCCTGGAAACACTGTAGCTTTGACTAGACGGACCTTTGTTTGTAAGCTTTCTGTCTAGGTTTGTCATAGCTTTCCTTCCAAGGGGCAGGCATCTTTTAATTTCATGGTTGCAGTCACCATGCCCACTGATTTTGGAGCCCAACATAATAAAATCAGTCACTGCTTCCACTTTTCCCCCCTTTATTTACCATGAAGTGATGGCAGTTGATGCCCTGATCTTAATTTTTTGAATGTTGAGATTTAGCCAACTTTTTCACTCTCCTCCTTCAGCCGCAACAAGAGGCTCTTTAGTTCCTCTTCACGTTCTGCCATTAGAGTGGTATCGTTTGCATATGTGAGGTTGTTATTTCTCCCAGCAATCTTGATTCCAGCTTGTGATTTATCCAGCCCGGCATTTCACATGATGCTCTCTGCCTAAAATTTAAATAAATAGGCTGGTGGTATATAGCCTTTTTGTACTCCTTTTCCAATGTTAAACCACTCTGTTGTTCCATGTAAGGTTCTAACAGCTGCTTATTGAACCACATGCAGGTTTCTCAGGAGACAGGTAAGGTTATTTGGTATTCCCATCTCTTTAAGACTTTTCCACAGCTTGTTGTGATCTACATAGTCAAAGGCTTTAGTGTAGTCAATGAAACAAAAGTAAATGGTTTTATGCAATTCCCTGGCTTTCTTTATGGTCCAATGAATATCAGCAATTGAATCTTTGATTCCTCTGCGTTTTCTAAATCCAGCTTGTATATGTGGAAGTTCTCAGTTCATGTACTGCTAAAGACTAGTTTGATGGACTTTGAGCATAACTTTATTAGCATACAAAATCAGCGTAACTGTCCAGTAGCTTCAACATTCTTTGGCATTGCCCTTCTTTGAGATTTGAATGAAAACTGACCTTTTCCGGTCTTGTGGCCACTGCTACATTTATCAAAATTGCTGATATATTGAGTACAGCACTTTCACTGCATTATCTTTTAGGATTTGAAATACCTCAGCTGGAATTCCATCAGCTCCACTAGCTTTGCTTGTAGTGATGCTTCCAAAGGCCCACTTGACTTCGCATTCCAGGATGTCTGGCTCTAGGTTAGTGATCACACTATCGTGGTTATCTGGGTCATTAAGATCTTTTTTGTATAGTTTTTCTGTGTATTCTTGCCACCTCTTCTTAATGTCTTATGCTTCTGTTAGGTCCATACCATTTCTGTCGTCCACTCTGCCCATCTTTGCATGAAATGTTCCTTTGGTATCTCTGATTTTCTTGAAGAGATCTCTAGTCTTTCCCATTCTATTCTTTTCCTCTATTTATTTGCATTGACCACTTAGGAAGGCTTTCTTATCTCTCCTTGCTATTCTTTGGAACACTTAATTCAGATGTATATATCTTTCCTTTTCTCTTTTACCTTTAGCTTCTCTTCTTTTCTCAGATATTTGCAAGGCCTCCTCAGACAACCATTTTGCCTTTTTGCATTTCTTTTTGTTGGGGGTAGTTTAGATCATGGCCTCCTATACAATGTTATGAACCTCACTCCATAGTACTTGAGGCACTCTATCAGATCTAATCCTTTGAATCTATTTGTCATTTCCACTGTATAATCATAAGGGATTTGATTTAGGTCATACCTGAATGGGCAAGTGGTTTTCCCTACTTTCTTCAATTTAAGTCTGAATTTTGCAATAAGGAGTTTATGAGCTGAGCCACAGCCAGCTTCTGGTCTTGTTTTTGCTGACTGTATAGAGCTTCTCTATCTTTGGCAGCAAAGAATATAATCAATGTGATTTTGGTATTGACCATCTGGTATGGGCTAAGTGTCAGCCATTCTGGACAAAGTACAGGCATGGAGTCAGTCAATCAGGGAAAAGTACTGGCTAGGTTCAGTCAATCAGAGCAAAGTATAGGGCTGGAGGCAGCGAATCAAGACATAATATAAGTTAGGATTCAGGTATCCAGGCAAAATGCTAGCTAGCATTCAGCCATTCAGAGCAAAGTAGAGGCAAGTAGTCAGCCAATCAGAACAAAGTAGAAGGTTGGAGTCAGCCAAAGATACCAAACTACTGGCTAAGATACAGCCAATTAGGACAATGAACAGTCTAGAAGTAACCAAATCTGGGCCTAATACAAAGTTAGATTTTGCCAGTCAGAGCAATGTACAAGCTAGGAGTCAGCCAACAGAGCAATGTACAGGCTAGGAGTCAATCAATCAGGCAAACTTCTGGTTAAGAGTCAGCCAATTAGGGCAAGCTACAGACTAGGCTTCCTCTGTGGCTCAACTGGTAAATAATCTGTCTGCAATGCAGGAGACCTGGGTTCCATTCCTGGGTTGGGAAGATACCCTGGGAAAGGGAAAGGCTACCCACTCCAGTATTCTGGCCTGGAGAATTCCAAGGACTATACAGTCCTTGGGGTCACAAAGAGTCAGACACGACTGAGCAACTTTCACCACAGACTAGGAGCCAGCCAATCAGGGCAAAACACTGGCCTGGAATCAGCCAATGAAGTCAGGATATTCTAGGAGTCAACCAATCAGTGTAAACTACTGGCTAAGAGTCAGCCAACCAGGCAAAGTAGAGGTTTGGAGTCAGACAGTCAGGAAAAAGTATAGGCTAGGACTCAGTCAATCAAGGCAAAATGCAGGGTAGAATTCAACCAATCAGAGCAAAGTACAATCTTGGTGTCAGCCATTCAGGGCAAAGGATTAACTAGAAGTCAAACAATCGGAGCAAACTACAGGCTAAGAGCCAATAAGACAGGGCGAGGAACAGTCTAAAAATCTGCCAATCAGGGTCAAGTACAAGCTTGGAATCTGCCAGTCAGACCAATGTACAAGCTAAGGGTTAGACGTTAGCTAAATACAGACAAAACACATGCTAGCGTGCAGCCAATCAGAGCAAAGTATCAGCTTGGTGTGAACGAATCAGGCCAAACTATAGGATAGGAGTCAGCCATTCAAGGTAAAAACAGGCGAGCTCTCAGCCAATCAATGCAAAGTACAGCCTAGGAGTCATCCAATTAGAGCAAAGTAGAAGCTTGAAGTCAATAAATCAGGGCAAAGTATAAAATTGGAGTCAGACAATAAGAACAAAGTACAGGCAAGGTACAGGCAATCAGAGCAAAGCACAAACTTTGTGAGTCAGAGTCAGCCAATCAGTGTAAAGAGTAGGAAAGGAGTCTGCCAAACAGAGCAAGGTATCAGCTGGGACCATCAGGAAAAGGAATAGGTTAGGTTTCAGTTAATAACGGCATATACGTGCTAAGAGTCAATCAACCAGGAAAAAGTATTTCTTAGGCCACAATCAACCAGCTCAAACTGCTGGCTAAGAGACATCGAATCAGGGCAAGATACTGGATAGGAGTCATTCAATCAAGGCAAAGCACGTGCTAGCGCTCAGCCAGTCAGAGCAAAGTACTAGCTTTGAGCCAGCAAATCAGGCCAAAAGAAAGGCTAGACATCAGCCAATCAAGGCAAAATACAGGCCAACACTCAGCCAATCAGCACAAAGTACAGCATAGGCGTCACCCAATCCAAGCAAAGTAAACTCTTGAATTCACCCCAGCAGGGCAAAGTACAAACTTGGAGTCAGACAATCAGGGCAGAGTATGGGCTAGGATTCAGTCACTCAGCACACCTACAAGCTTGGAGTCAGCCAATCAAGGCAAGGTACAGACTCGGAGTCAGCCAGACAGGCAAAGTAGAGGCTTTCAGGCAGACAATTGGGACAAAGTACAGTCCAGGACTCAGCCAGTCTAGGCAATATGCAGGGTAGCACTCAGTCAATCAGACCAAAGTACAACCTTGGCGTCAGCCATTCAGATTAAAGGATAAGCTAAGCCTCAACCAATCAGAGCAAACTACTGCCTAGAAGACATCCAATCAGGGCAAGGGACAGGCTAGGCGTCATGGAATCAAGGCAAAACACATGCTAGCACTCAGCCAATCAGAGCAAAGGACCAGCAGTGAGTCGGCGAATCAGGCCAGAGGATAGGCTAGGAATCAGCCAATCAGCGCAAAGTACAGCATAGGAGTCACCCAATCAGAGCAAAGCAGAAGCTTGAAGTCACCCCCATCAGTGCAAAGCACAAATTTGGAGTCAGACAATCAAGGTAGAGTGGAGACTAGGGGTCAGCCAATCAGTGCAAGTACAGGCTAGCACTCAGCCAATCAGAGAAAATTACAGGCTAGGGGACTGCTAATCAGGACAAAATACTGCTTGGTGTTGCTGCTCAGTGGCTAGGCCTGTGGGATATTTGCAACCCCGTGGACCCTGCAGCGGGCCAGGCTTCCTTGTCCTTCGCTGTCTCCCGGAATTTGCTCTAATTCCTGTCCATTGAGTAAGGGTTGCCATCTAATCGGCTCATCCACTTCCACTTCCATCCCCCGTTGCTTTCAGTGTTTCTCAGCATCAGGGCCTTTGCCACAAAGTTGGCTCCTTGCCTCAGGTGGCCAGACATTGAAGTTTAAGCCTCAACATCAGTCCTTCCAATGAAGATTCAGGGTTGATTTCCTCTAGGACTGACTGGTCTGATCTCCTTGCAGTCCAAGGGACTCTCAGGAGTCTTCACCAACACCGCAGCTCGAAAGCATCAATTCTTCGGCACTATGGTCCAACTCTCACATCAGTACATGGCTACTGGAAAGACCATAGCTCTGACTAGACGGACCTTTGTTTGCAAATGATGTCTCTGCTTTGGAATACGCTGCCTAGGTTTGTCACAGCGTTCCTTCCAAGGGGCAGGCTTCTTTGAATGGCATGGCTGCAGTCACCATCCTTGGTGATTCAGCAACCCAAGATAATAAAATCAATCACTGCTTCCACTTGTTCCCCCTTTATTTACCATGAAGTGATGGGACTGCATGCCCTCATCTTAGTATTTGGAAAGCTGAATTGGAAGCCAGCTTTTTCTCTCTCCCCTTTCACTCTCATCAAGAAACTCTTTAGTTCCTCTCACTTTCGGCCAGTAGAGTGGCATCCTGTGCATATATCAGGTTGCTGACCTTTCTGCCAGCAATCTTGATTCCAGCTTGTGATTCCTCCAGCCCAGCGTGTTTGCTGCATGATGTTCTGTGCCTAAACGCTGAATAAACCTGCTGGCGATATACAGCCTTTTCAGACTCCTTTCCCAATTTTAAACCAGTCGGTTGTTCCATGTCAGGTTCTAACAGTTGCTTTATTTTTTAAATGTTATTTCTTTTTAATTGACAGATAATTGCTTTACAGCATTTTGTTGGTTTCTACAAAACATCAGCATGAATCAGTCTCAGGTTGACCTATGTCCCCTCCCACTTTACATCCCTCCCACCTCCCTCATCCCACCTTCCTAGGTAGTTAGGGAGCATGGGTTTGAGTTCCCTGAGTCATACAGCAAATTGCCAAAACAGTTGCACCTTGAACCACATACAGGTTTCTCAGGAGACAGGGAAGATGGTCTGGTATTCCCATCTCTTTAAGAATTTTCCACATCTTGCTGTGATCCACACGGATGCTTTAGTGTAGTCCAATGAAGCTTTATGGTCCAAGGAATATTGGCAATTGGATTTGGATCTCTCATTCCTCTGACTTTTCTAAATCCAGCTTGTACATGTGGGAGTTCTCGGTTGACATACTCCTGAAGACTAGCTTGAAGGATTGTGAGTATAACCTTTCTTTTTTTTTTTCCAATATATGAAATGAGTGCTATTGTCCAATATGTCAACATTCATGGCAGTGCCGTTCTTAGGGGTTGGAATGAAAACTGACCTTTCCCAGTCCTGTGACCACTGCAGAGTTTTCCAAATTTGCTGACTTACTGAGTGCAGCACTCTAACAGCATCATCTTTTAGGATTTTAGGTGGGTCAGCTGGATTCCATCACGTCCACTAGCTTTATAGTAAAGTTTCCTAGGGCCCACTTGACTTCATGCTCCAGGATGTCTGTGACCACACCACTGTGCTTATACCGGTCATGAACACTCTTTTTGTATAGCTTTCCTGTGTATCCTGGCCACCTCTTCTTAATCTCTTCTGTTCCTGTTCTGTTCTTACTGTTTCTGTGTTTTATCGTGCCACTCCTTGCATGAAACAGTCCCTTGATATGTCCAGTTCTTGAGATCTTTCCATTGTATTGTTTTCCTCTACTTCTTTCCATTGTTCACGCAAGAAGATCTATTTCTCCTTGCTAGTCTCTTGAACTCTGCATTCCATTATTCATATCTTTCCTTCTTTCCCTTGCTTGTCGCTTCACTTTGTTCCCTCCTATAGGTAAAGCCTTCTCAGACAATGACTTTGCATCACTGCCTTTCTTTGTCTAGGGACCGTTTTGGTCACTGTCTCCTGTGTCATGTTATGAACCCCTGTCCTAGTTCTTCAGGCGCTCTGTCTACCAGATGTAAACCCCTGAACCGACCTATTAGTATCCTTCAATGTATACTGATGGGTCTTCCCAGTTGGCTCAGCACTAATGGATCTGAGAGCAATGCAGGAGGCACATGTTCCATCCAAGTTTGGGAAGACCCCCTGGATGATGGCATGGCAACCCCTTCCAATATTCGTGACTGCAGAATCCCATGGACAGAGGAACCTGACATACCACAGGGTTTCCGAGTTGGCCATCACTGAAGGGACTGGCCACACACCCACCCAACGTATAACCATGAAACATATGTTTTAGGTGAGCACTGACTCCCCTAGTGGTTTACCGTACTTTCTTCAAATCAATTACAGGCTAGCAGTCAGCCAATCACAGGAAGCTAGAAGCTTAGAGTGGGCAATCAGGGAAAAGTGCAATCTAGGATTCAGCCAGTCAGGAAAATATATATGCTCGGATTCAGCCTATCTGGTAAGAGGCAGCCAGTAACAACAAAGTAGAGGTTAGTTTCCAGTCAATCAGAGCAGAGTCTGTGCTAGATGTCAGCCAGTCAGATCAAAGAGGATGCTAAGAGTCAGCCAATTAGGGTAAAGTAGAGGCTAGGTGTCAGCGTATCAGGGCAAAGTACTGGCTAGAAGTCAGCCAACAGAGCCAAGAACAGCCTAGAAGTAAACCAATCAGAGTAACTTATTAGATAGGAGTCAGCCATTCAGGGCACAGAAGTGGCTATGCGTCAGCCAATCAGCCCAAACTACTGGCTAAGAGGGCAGGTACATGCTCGGAGTTAGTCCGTCAGGGTAAAGGACGGGCTTGGAGTCAGCCAATCAAGTCAAAGTAAACGCTAAGAGTCAGCCAATCAGAGGAAAGTACTGGCTAAGAAGCGGCTAATCTGGACGGGATAGGAATCAGCTGATCAGGAAAAGGTATAGGGTAGGAGTCAGTCAATCAGGCAAAGTAGAGACTGGCATCAGCCAGTCAAGACATACTATAGGCCAGGATTCAGCTAATCAAGGCAACATGCAGGCTAGAATTCAGCCATTCAGAGCAAAGGACAGTCTAGTAGTCAGCCAATCAGAGCAAAGAACAAGCTTGGCATCAGCCGCTCAGGGGAAAGGATAGGCTTGGAGTCAACCAAAGAGGCCAAACTACTGGCTAACTTACAGCCAATTAGGTCAATGCACAGTCTAGAAGTCAACGAATCAAGGCCCAATACAAAGTTGGATTCTGCCAATCAGTGCAAGGTACTGATACTCGGAATCAGCCAATAGATCAGTGTACAGGCTAGGATTCAAGCAATCAGAACAAAGTACTGGCTAAGAAACAGCCAATAAGGGTCGGGACGGCCTAGGAGTCAGCCAGTCAGGGCAAAGCACAGGCTTGGAGTCAGCCTATCAGGACAAATACAGGCTAGTCAATCAAGCAAATATTTGGAGTCAGACAATCAGGACAAAGCATAGGTGAGGATTCTACCAGTGACATCAAGCTCCTGGCTAAGAGACAGTCAATCAGGGCAAGGTACAAAGTTGTGTCAGCAAATCAGGAGAAACACAGACTTCGAGTAAGCCAATCAGGTCAAAACACATGCTAGGAGTCAACCAATCAGAGCAAACTACTGGCTAAGAGACAGCCAGTCAGGGCAAGTTACAGGGTAGAAATCAACCAAACAGGGCAAGGACAGGCTTGGAGTCAGCCAATCTGGACAAAGTATAGTCTAGGAGTCAGCCAATCAAGGCAGCTGCTGGCTGGCACTCAGCCATTCAGAGCAAAGCACAGGCTACAAGTCTGCCAATCAGAGCAGAGCACAACCCTGACATCAGCCATTCCAGTCAAAGAATAGGCCTAGCAGCCAACCAATCAGAGCAAACTACTACCCAAGAGCCAGCCCATCAGGGCATGGTACCATATAGAAGTAATTCACTAGGGCCAAGTATCAAGCTTGAAGCCTGCCAATCAGAGAAAAGTACAGGCTAGGGGTCAGCCAGTAGAGCAATGCACAAGCTAGGAGTCAGCAATCAGAGCAAACTGCTGGCTAAGATACAGCCAATCAGGGCAAAGTACTGGCTTGGAGTCATTCAATTAAAACAAAGTCTAGGCTAGGAGTCAATCAGAGCAAACACGTCCATTTCCAGCCAATAAGGGCAAGCTACAGGCTAGGAGCCAGCCAATCAGGGCAAAGGAGTGGCCTGGAGTCCGCCAATCAGGACAGTGTCTGTTCTAGGCATCGACCAGTCAGAGCAAAGAACTGGCTGAGAGACAGCCAATCAGGACAAGGCACAGTCTAGGAGTCAGCCATTCAAGGCAAAGTACTGGCTTGGAGTCAGCTAGTCAAGGGAAAGGCTAGGCTAGGAGTCAATCGATTAAAGCCAACTACTGGCTAAGAGACATCGAATCAGGGCAAGATATTGGCTAGGAGTCATTCAGTCAAGGCAAAGCATGTGTTAGCACTCAGCCAGTCAGAGCAAAGTATTAGCTTTGAGCCAGCAAATCAGGCCAAAAGAAAGGCTAGACATCAGCCAATCAAGGCAAAATATAGGCCAACACTTAGCCAATCAGCACAAAGTACAGCATAGGCGTCACCCAATCAAAGCAAACTCTTGAATTCACCCCAGCAGGGCAAAGTACAAACTTGGAGTCAGACAATCAGGGCAAAGTGTAGGCAGTATTCAGCCACTCAGCCAACTACAAGCTTGGAGTCAGACAATCAAGGTAAAGTAGTGGCTAGGAGTCAGCCAATCAGAGCAAAGTACCTGCTTGGTGTCAGCCAATCAGTGCAAATACTGGCTAGCACTCTGCCAATCAGAGCAAATTACAGACTAGGAGTCAGCTAATCAGGACAAAATACTCCTGTTGTTGGTCAGTGACCAAGTCTGTCAGATTTTTGCAATACCATGGACTGCAGCAGACCAGGCTTCATTGTCCTTCACTATCTCTTGGAATTTGCTCTATTCCCTGTCCATTGAATAAGTGTTGCCATCTAATCTGCTCATCCTCTTCTGCTACCATCTCCTTTTGCTTTCAGTGTTTCCCAGCATCAGGGCCTATTCCACTGAATCGGCTCTTGGTGTCAGGTGTTCAGACTACTGGAGTTTCAGCTTCAGCATAAGTTCTTCTAGTGAATATTCAGGGTTGATTTCCTTTAGGATTGACTGCTTTGCTCTCCTTGCTGTCCTAAAGACTCTGAAGAGTCTTCTCCAGCATCACCATTCAAAAGCAGTAATTCTTTGGCGCTCAGACTTTTTTTTTGGGTCCAGCTCTCACATCTGTATATGACTCCTGAAAACACCATAGCTTTGACTATATGAACCTTTGTCAGCAAACAGATGTCTTTACTTTTGAATACACTATCTAGCTTTGTCATAGCTTTCCTTCCAAGGAGCAGTGAAGTAATAGTGAAAGTCACTCAATCGTACCTGACTCTTTACGACCCCATGGACTATACAGTCCATGGAATTCTCCAGGCCAGAATACTGGAGTGGGTAGCCTTTCACTTCTCCACGGGATCGAACCAACCCAGGGATCGAACCCACCTAGGGATCAAACCCAGGTCTCCTGCATTGCAGGTGGATTCTTTACCAGCTGAGCCACAAGGGAAGCCCAAGAATACTGGAGTGGGTAGCCTGTCCCTTCTCCAGCGGATCTTCCCAACCCAGGATTTGAACTGGGTTCTCCTGCATTGCAGGCAGATTCTTTACCAACTGAGCTATCAACAAGCATCTTTTAATTTCATGGCTGCAGTCACCGTCCTTGTGATTTAGGAGCCCAGGATAATAAAATCTGTCACTGCTTTCACTTTTTCCCTCTTTATTTGCCATGATGTGATGGGATTGCATGCCGTGATCTTAGTATTTTGAATGTTGAGATTTAAGCCATCTTTTTCACTCTCCTCTTTCACCCTCATCAAAAGGCCCTTGTCCTCACTGCATGACTTGTGGGATTTCTGTTCCCAGAGATTGTACCCAGGCTGTAGCAGTGTAAGTCCATAATCCTAACCAGTACTGGTGATTGTATCAATCCTGATACAATCTGATAGTGTCAGATCCCATAGGTTAAGGGTCAGTATTACAAGATGCCCCCTCACCCCGATCTCAGATGCTAGTTGCAAGTTCTGGTGACCTGTGCTTCTAACCAAGCTGCTGTAAATCAAAGGTTCCAGTGACACCACTCCTTAGGGGTCAATTAACCCAGGGATCGAACCCAGGTCTCCTGCATTGCAGGTGGATTCTTTACCAGCTGAGCTACAGGGAAGCAAATTAATCTGCTATAATAGCTCATACAACTCAGAGAAACACTTCCTCACATTTACCAGTTTAATTAAAGGCTATGATAAGGATACAGAAGGATATCCAGGTGTAAGAGATGCACAGGGTGAGTAACGTGGGAAGGGGGCAGAGCTTGCATGCACTCTTCAGCTGCACTATTCTCCAGGCACCTCCAACTGTGTGCCAACCTGGAGGCTCTCGAAGCCCATACTTTTGGGATTTTTATAGCGACTCCATCACATAGTCATGATTGAACATTATTATTCCATTTGCAGCCTTTTTCCCTTTTCAAGAGAATGGGGGGCAGGCGGCGGTGAAAATGTCAAGCTTCTAAACATGGCTTTTCTCTCTGGTGACCAGCCCCCACCTAGGAGTCATCCAGGAGCCCACCCAAAGTCGCCTCATGAGAACAAAGGACACTCCTACCACTCAGGTAATTATAAGGGTTTCAGGAGCCCTGTGTCAGAAACCAGGGTTAAAAACCAAATATTAGAACAAAAGATGCTCCTTTGCTCTCATCAGTTGGGAAATTACAGGGTTTCAGGAGCTCTGTGCCAGCAGCCAGGCCAGAGCCCAACACTTATATTTTCTGTTATCTCATAACTATGAATTCTACATGCCACAACTGATATCTTTAGATATTGAGTCTTCCCATTCCTGAACATGGTGTGTCCCTCCAAACATTCAGGTCTTCTTTTATGTCCCTCAGTAACAGTGCAAGTCTTTACTGTGCTCAACACGATATCTTGTAAATTGTTGCTATTGTTCAGTCACTAAGTCGTGTCCAACTCTCTGTGACCCCACGAACTGCAGCACTCCAGGCTTCCCTGTCCTTGACACACAATAAATATCTGCTGATGATTATATGAAAAGGGTTTACTTGAGAACTGGAGAGTGAGAAGACAGAGCCAACCTTAGGGAAAAGCAGTGACTTTGGGCCAGTTTCTTGTTGTGCCTCAGTCTCCCTTTCAGATAAATAAGTATAATGATAGTACCTGCACCAGAGGATTACTGTAAGAAGGGAGATAATTCATGCAATTTAGAACAGTGAGTGCTGGGCAAAAATTAGTGCCTGCTTTTCATTAGCTGTTATTATTGTTGCTAGCTGGGCTTCCTAGGTGGTACAGTGGTAAAGAATCCACATGCCAGTGCAGGATACGCAAGAGACGCATATTTGATCCCTGGGTTGGGACGATCCCCTGGAGAAGGAAATGGCAACCCACTCCATTTTTCTTGCCTGGAAAATTCCACGGACATAGGAGCCGGGTGGGCTACAGTTCATGTGGTTGAAAAAGAGTCTGACATGATTTAGCAACTAAAAAACACCACCCATGCATTGATGCTAGCTAATTGGCCTTGACCATGCTATTGAACCTGTCAACTGTCATTCATTAAGTCTCTCATTTAACTTCTCATCTTTCCTCACTTGATTGCTCTAAGACTTCAAAGCACCTGACATATGATAGGTATTCAATAGCTCAGCTGGTAAAGAATCTGCCTGCAATGTGGGAGACCTGGGTTCGATCTCTGGGTTGGGAAGATCCCCTGGAGAAGGGAAAGGCTACCCACTCCAGTATTCTGGCCTGGAGAATTCCATGGACCATATAGTCTATGGGGTCACAAAGAGTCGGACGCGACTGAATGACTTTCACTTTCACAAAAGTTCCCTTGGTTCTTTATATGGTTATAGTGACATTTAACATATGAATACTTTATGCCCAGCATTTTACCTATTACCTTAGTTATCCCACTTAATTATCAAGACAATGATGTAAATGGTGTGGTATTGAGAAGCAGGTATCCCTAGTTTAAGATTGAGTAACTTGAACGTGAAATAGATTGTGACCAGCCCAAGGGAATATTTCACGTGGTTCCGCTGAAATTTAAACTCTTATTGCATTTTCAAAGATCGACACTGGAGAGGGTCATTTGTAAATTCAGTGGCTGAGCCTTTGTTGCTATATAGCCAAAGACTTATTCTCCTTACTGACTGGATGTGCAAGGATTTCTTGCCTTTCTTTAAGAATAGGCGCGCTTTGCTGCCCCTTAGTGGCCCACCAGGTTCTTACCTCCAGGTTCCGTTTTATTAAAAAACAAAATAAATCAAAACATCTTATTCATTTCAATAATTTCCTTCTAGGAAAAGTGATGTGAAGAGCCAACTCATTGGAAAACACCCTGATGCTGGGAAAGATTAAAGGCAGGAGGAGAAGGGGACAACAGAGAACGAGATGGTTGGATGGCATCACTGACTCAATAGACATGAGTTTGAGCAAGCCCTGGGAGATGGTGAAGGACAGAGAAGCCTGGCATTCTGCAGTCCATGGGGTTGCACAGAATCAGACACGTCTCAATGAAGGAACAACAAAGGAAAGGTGTTACCTTGGGAGAGGCAAGGAAAATAAGTGATTGGGGTAAACTTTGTTATTGGTTTTTTGCATTTTTTAATAAAGAGGAGAAAATACGAGTGTCTTTTACACCATTCAGTGTGATGTCCCAGAAACATCTAGAAAAAAGCAACACAGCAGCATAGCACTCGGATAGTCAGTTCAGGCGACAGAGCCCCCCAACTTTTGGATTTCTCCAGGCAGGGTCGCTTTTTCATCCCTGTGGAAATGTTCCCCCGCCCCCCTCAGCTCCTGGGAAAGCTGGCACTGGTCTTCACGGGAAGGATCTGGAGAATAGGTGATCCATGGGGAGGGTTGCACCAGCTCCTGGTTCTGCCCACCATTGCTCTATTTGCCCATGGCCAGCCCTGGCCCTTTGGGCACATTGGCACATCTAGAGATCCTGCTTGCAGGTGGGAATGGCATGGGGCACCTAGACAAAGCCACACCTCCTGGGGTGTCTGGCATGATCACCAAACTGCCAGCTATTAATGGAATTAAGATGGTGGGGGCAGTCACCTGCTACAATATGGAGATCCACTGGTATGAAATGGAAGGTGCAGTGAGATTCCATTCATGTATTTTACATATGCACTTACAGGTATGTATTATGTTTCATATGCACATACATTAATGCCTACATACATACCAGAGGACGTTATGTCAAAATAGTAATAATGCATCTAGAGTGTAGGATTGTGGATGGGTTCTGTCTGCACTTATCTGTATTTTGTAAGTAATCTCTAATAAATATGTGTTGATATCAGACCCATGCATCTTCCCAGGTGGCCCTAGTGGTAAAGAACCCACCTGCCAGTGCAGGAGATGCCAGAGACACAAGTTCAATCCCTAGGTCGGGAAGATCCCCTGGAGGGGAGGGCATGGCAACCCACTCCAGTATTCTTGCCTGGAAAATTCCATGACAGAGGAGCCTGGTGGGTTACAGTCCACAGGGTCACAAAGAGCTGGGCATGACTGAAACGACTTAGCATGCAGCACACACATCAGATCCATAAGCCCTGATTCTTCATGATATTCACCAGAAAATCAACCTGAATAGACATAGGTCCTGCATGTGACAGATTTCAAAAATTCAGTCTTGCTGTCTCTAAAACTCGTGCTTAAACTTGTCAGACTGTGGGTCCTAATTTGGGGATGGTGGAAACTAAGGCCCTGTGGCAGAGAGGTTAGCACCGAAGTTTGGATGAGGGGCAGAGCACCAGGATTAGTCTGGAGAACAGGGCTCCCAGGCATCCTGAGGACACCTACTGAGAAAGAAAGAGTTCCCTCTTTCCCTCCTTTCTTTTCCCTTCTTCAGCCTCATCTGCTGGTTCATTTATTCATTCAGCCAGCAAACTTTTACCGGAGAGCCGTGCGGGCACCAGACTAGACTCTTAGGATACAGGATGAAAAGACCCAGTGCCTGCCCTCAGGAAGCACCCCACTTACTGGAGAAGACAGATCGCATGAGGGGCATTAGTTGAGGCTCTTGTAGGATGCTGCAGGGTCACAGAGGGATGAAAGACTGGCCAATTGCCTGGGGATGTGGGAACTTCACAAAGTTGGTGACAGCTGAGTTGGGTCTTCAAGGATGAACAAGAGTTTTCCAGGCAGAGTAGGAGCAGGAAGCATCTTCTGAGTAGACAGTGCAGCGTGGGCAAAGGCACGGAGGTGTGAGGGAGCATTGTCGGAGTCTAAGTTGGGAGGGCAACATGGTCAGATAGATTCACCCTTTGACTCAATACACATGTGCCATAGGAGATGGGGTGGCTGAGGTAGAAGAGGAGCCAATCACAGGAGGGCCTTGTGAGCCATGCACAGCAAGGTGTGGCGACATCTGAGTGGGCTGGGGAGGCACGAGAGGGAAGTGCGGAGTTATAATGCTGCGAAGGTCTTCACCCAAGCAACTGGAAGTCTGGAGATGCCATTAGGTGACACGGAGGAGACAAGAGGAAGCTGAGGAGTACTCCAGTTTGGATTTGCCGAGTTTGCAAGGCCTATTGGATCTCTAAGGGGAGAATTCAGAGCAGCAGGTGTCTGTGTTTATAAACCTCAAACCAGACCAGACAAGACCCTCAAGGGAAGGAGTACACAGAGGGAGGCAGGCCAAAGCCAGAGCCCTGTGGCTCTCCCGCCTCCGGGCACTAGAAGATGAGGGGAGAAGGAGGCAGCTGGAGGCCCTAAGGACTGACTGACTGGCCAGTGGACTCCAAGGAAAAGCAGGAGAGCTTGCTGTTCAGGAAGCCAAGAGAAGCAAGGCTCGAAAGGAGGATGGAGTGATGAACCACGTCAAATGTCCTGAGAGCCCCAGTAACATGAGGACTCAGAACTCACCATTGGACTCAACAGCAGGAAGGGAGGCCGTGGATGGCCTTGGCACATCCCCACCTCATGGGTATGCAAGCCGTGCAGTTGGACAGCTCTCTCGCAGCAGGGTCCCACACTGATCTCATGCTCTTCTATCACCATCTGGAAACTTAAAAAAAATTTTTTTGGCCATGCCACATGGCTTGTGGGATCTTAGTTCCTCAAACCCATGCCCCCTGCAATGAAACACAAAGCCTTCACCACTGGAACTCCAGGGAAGTCCTTGGATATTCTGAAACAACTTTCTGCAGTGGGCTGGATGACAAGTCCTCTCCCAAAAGATCATATTAGGAGAAAGGGTTTCTGCAGATGTACTTTAAGTAAAGGTCTTGAAATAAGATCAGATTGGATTAGGGTGGGCCCTAAACCCTGTGACCAAAGTCCCAATGAGAGAAGAGTAGGGAAAGGCATACCCAGAATGTGATGTGAAGATGGACGCAGAACTTGGAGTGATGCATCTACAAGCTGAGGAACGCCAAGCACTGTCTGTGGCCATCAGGAGCTAGGAGACACAGATGGAATGGATTCTAAAAGTCTTCAGAAGGAACCCACCCTGATGACATCTTGATTTTGGACTTCCAGCTTCTAGAACTGTGAGAGAATCCATTTGTGTTGTTTTAAGCCACACAATGTGCAGTGATTTGTTATGATAACTGTGGGAAACAAATAGACTTTTGAACAAAGGGCCCCACATTTTTACTCTGCCCTGGGCCCTGCAAATGATGTAGCTGATCTTGCCTTGCCAAGGGTGGATTCTGAGGCTTGGTGAGGTATGCACTGTACTGCAATGTGTTCAAGAGATAATGGGAGGTGAGGAAGTAGAGACTGCCAGGGAGGACAACTTGAATTCCCAGGAGTCTTGCTGAAAAGAGGACCCAGAAGTGGAGTGGTGGGTAGATGGGGATAGTGGGTCAAGAAGGTTGTGTTTTTCTTGAAGAGAGGGACCAGTACAGTATGCCTGAGTATGGACAACCATGCTCCATTGGGTGGGGAGAAAAGGGGTTAATGGTGCCGATGCACGAGGGGACACTTGCTCAAGCAAAGTCCTTGAGTACTTCAGGGAGAATCAATGGCAATTTTTTTCCATTCTCACACACACACAAATCAGCATTTTGTGTCTGAGTTGCAGTGCTGTACCCACACCACACATGACAGCAGCAACAGCTCTCTTCTTCACTGATAAGCTGCCAAAAGTGTTCACATCAAGGGATTTCCCTGATGGTCCAGTGGCTAAGAACTTGTGCTCCCAATGTAAGGGGCCAGGGTTTGATCCCTGATTAGGGAACTAGATATGATATGTCATAGCTAGGAATTTTCAGGCCACAACTAAAAATCCTGCCTGCCTCAACAGAGATCAAATATCTTACATGCGGCAACTAAGACCCAGTGCAGCCAAATAAATCAAAATAAATATTTTTTTAAAGTGTTCACATCCATGATTTCATGGAACCCTCACGAAAGGCCTGGGAGGTAATGAAGTCATTCCCTTATGTCCATTTTTCAAACAGGAAAACAGAGGCTCAGAGAGAATAAGAATAAGAATAAGATGATTGACCGGCAGACCCAGGGCTTCAACCACAGAAAGGTCTTTCCCTCTCTCCTTGGCTGCCCATTTAAGCCTTTTTTTTTTTTTTTTTAATTCGAGGAGCAGAGGAAGCAAATTCCTGAGGCACAGCAGCTCTTGAGTGTGGAAGCCAGTGTCTCTCTGAGCGACATGGTGGCTGCTTCTCTCACAACAGAGATCCAGGTCGGCCCTTGGCAGGACTCTCTCCCCGGAGTGGGCTTCAGAGGGGGCCGGCTAGCAGCTGACAAGGCTCGCAGAGAAGACCCACTCAGAGCCAAGAGCCCTTTGAAGACAATAGTGCCAGAGGACACAGAAGACAGGGGCATAGCAGAAAGGCAGATGAAACAGCGCCTGGGGTGGTGGCTGTCGCGTTGAAGTTGTGTCAGGCTGGCAGTTTGAGGCTCTGGTTGAGGGAAGGAGGTGATGAGCTGAGCTAAGAGGCAGGAGAGGGTGGGAGGGCTGTCTAGGCTCCAGAGAAAACCACACAGAACCCTCCTTTGTGACCGAAGTAGCAGAGAAATGTCACTTGCAGGCCTGGGAATGGCCAGGGGGCATAACAGTGATTCTAGCCACAGCCTCCTCCTCAGCTGGGAGCTGGGGCTTGCAGGGCAAGGTGGCCGAACGCATGCCATCTCAACATCTTGGTGACAAGTAGACATAGCACTCCCTATCTAGTCACCAAACTTCAGACCAGGAGCCCTGAAGTCCCCTCCCTGGAGGAGCTGGGTGGGCCAGGTGCTGGAAAGGGCACCAGAGGACGGGCAGGGTCCCTGTCACAGCCCATCAGGCAGGAGCTGAGTGGATCCCAACACAGGAGGGGAGGGTTGGATACTGCTCTCTGAATGACAGCTGAAGCAGACAAGCTCCGAGGAAAGGATGGAAGAGCCTGAGGCCAGTCAGAGAACGCAGCCAAATCAAGATCATAAAACAGGAAGGGAGAAACTGGGAGATTGGGATTGACATATATACACTACTATGTATAACTGAGTGAGAGAAAGTCGCTCACTCGTGTCTGACTCTTTGTGACCCCATGGACTATACAATTCATGGAATTCTCCAGGCCAGAATACTGGAGTGGGTAGACTTTCCCTTCTCCAGGGGATCTTCCCATCCCAGGGACTGAACCCAGGTCTCCCACATTGCAGGTGGATTCTTTTACCAGCTGAACCAACCTACTGTATAGCATAGGGAACTCTACTCAATGCTCTGGGGTGACTATGAAGGGATATATGTATACAGATAGCTGATTCACTTTCCTGTACATCAGAAACTAGCACAACATTTTAAAGCAACTATATTCCAGTAGAAAAAATATTTATATAAGAAGCTCATAAAACCAAACCAAACCCAGCTCCCATTAACTAAGGGTTGCCACAAGCCAGCATCATGCTATGTACTGTCTTTGGAAGAGCTACTTCAATTCTTAGAACACTGCTAGAAGACAGAAGTAATTATTATGACCTCCACTATCTGGTGAAGGAAGCCAAGGCACAGAACCATGCAGAGCATTGCCAAGGACACCTAGTTAAGTTCCCAAGTTGGGATTCAAACCAGGTGTGTCTGACTCCAAAGCCCACTCTGTTACTTCTCTCTTGAAAGGATGTTATAATCAGTAATTTTTTTCTTTTGTCTGTGCCATGCAACTTGCAGGATCTTAGTTCCCTGACCAGGGATCAAGCCCGTGACCCCTGTAGTGGAAGCACAGAGTTCTAACCATTGGACTGCCAGGGAATTCCCTATAACCAGTAAACTAAATAAAAGATGATATCAATAAAAGTAAAAATAACTGCCTCCTTGTATCAAGCACCTACTATGTGCCAGACATTGTACTAAGAGCTTTAACAGGAGGTGAAGAACTCATTTCATTGTCACTACAACCTCAGAAGTAGATATTAATATTATCATTGTTACCACTTCCTTCTACAAACAGGAAACTCATTCATGTAGAGTGAGGCAGAGGGCCCAGTTTTTGCAAATTGCCCAAGGGCTCCCAGACAGAGTTGATCACCAGAAAGACCAAGATTGGAGGCACGGCACTTTTAGCTCCACCTCCATCCTCCAGAGAGGAAAAAGGGGCTTGAAATGGAGTTAATAATGGATCATACACATGTGAGGAAACTTCCATAAAATCCCAATAGTAGGGGATTTGGGAACTTCCAGGTTGGTGAACACATCCACACGGAAAGTTGACACATCTCAGCTCCATGGTGACAGAAGATCCTGCACTTGGGACCCTCCCAGACCTTGCCCTGTGTGTCTCTTCATCTGGCTGTACATCTGTGTATTCTTTTTTATATCCTTTGATAAACAGGTAAACAAAGGCATTTCCTTGAGTTTTCTGAGACTCTCTAGCAAATTAGTTGAACTAAAGGAGAGGGTCATGGAATTTTCAGATCTCTAGCCCTATAGCCTGTTGGCCAGCAGCATAGATGAGATCCTGGGGTCACCAGTGGCAGCTGAAGAGGGGACTGAGGGCAGTCTTGTGAAACTGAGCCCTTAACCTGTGAGGTCTGAGGCTATCACTGGGTACATAATATCACAATGGAATTAAGTTGTAGGACACCCAGCTGGTGTCACAGAATTTTTTAAAGTAAGGGAAAAAAGTCACGTATTTGGTGACTGAAAGTGAAGTGTCTGGTATCAATAATAGAGGAGACTCACAGGGGAGAAATACGTAAAGCGGAAGAGCTGGATTTTTCCCTAAAGAGTATAGGGAACAAAAAATTATTTTCCCTGTATCCTTCTAGGTTCGTGGCTGAGACACCTCTGTAATAAAAGATAGATTATCATGAGAAAAACAAACAGAAGTTTAATATCATGTATAACTCCTGTACACACAGGAGAGACCCAGGAAAACTGAGTAACTTCCAGAAATGGCCCAAGTCATCATCACTTTAAATACCATCAAAAGATACCATACCAGACAAAAGATGTTGGGGGGGAATGGGTGGCAGTTTGGGGAGGTTACCAGGAAAAGCAAGGTAAGCAGTAAACAAGGCTGCTATGCAGATTTAAGTTGTTGCTTTCAGTATTGATAAGAGTTTCAAGAGATTCAGAGTCATCCTCCTCTTCCTAGTTCAAAGGGGGAAACAGCCTTACACATGGAGATATTCCCTACAAATGTAAATGTCTCTTACTAAAGGGGAATATCCACTCAGTTTTCAGAGCTTCACCCGTGTCTGCTGTTTCTTAAAAATAATCAGTTAAAGATAATCAATATGCCAAAGAGGCATATTCTAGGGTGGTATATTCTGTTTCCCTTCAACAGGAGGGAAAAGGCTGAGTTTCTCTTTTACAGCTTCTAAGCCAACTCTGCCAACCACAGATCTGTTCCCAATGGGGAGAGGGGCCAGAGGAGGGCTTGTCAGAAAATTCTCTGAACAGAGCTAAAGTGAAAGCTGTTCAGTTGTGTCTGACTGTTTACAACCCCATGGACTATACAGTCCATGGAGTTCTCCAGGACAAAATACTGGAGTGGGTATCCTTTCCCTTCTCCAGGGGATCTTCTTAACCCGGGGATCAAATTCAGGTCTCCTGAATTGCAGGAAGATTCTTTATCAGCTGAGCCACAAGGGAAGCCTGAACAGAGCTAAAGGACAATGACAAGGCCCAGCACAGCCAGCCGGCAGCACACGGACATATGGGCAAGGCCTAAGCTAGGGACTGCCCAGGCTGCTGGGAGAGAGAAAACCAACATAACTCTTGCCCTCAGCTTTGCTAAAAGCATTTCAATTGACCCTATCCAGGGGCATCGGCCCAGGTTGGCAGTTTTGACTGAAGGAGGGAAGGGAAAGAGTGGGGAGGGGTTGAGGCAGTCTCTGGAGAAAACATTGCATGTACCCGTCCTTTGTGACTGTTGCTGGGGAGCAAAACTGGTCACTCCCAAAAGTCTCTTTGTTATGAGGATTGTTTTAAGCTGATTAATTTTCAGAAGTCAAAAGAGTTAGAAAGTCTTGTTCTACCTCCTTCTTAACTGCCTAAAATAATTTAGATGGGGCCTGCTCCAGAAAGAGAACTACCATCAAAGATATCTGTGAAGGAAATGGTCTCATTGTGGTAATGTAACAGGAGGGAAAGGGGCAGGGCACAACTTTTGAAGGAATGACATAGTCTAAGGACACAACATAAAACAATTAGAATCAAACGGAACCAAGATGACAGATAAGACTAGACCTTGATCCTCAATCAGCAAGTGAAATGACACACCCAGAGGTGCCATGACAGTTCCAGTTCAGTTCAATTCAGTCCCTCAGTCATGTCTGACTCTTTGAGACCCCATGGACTGCAGCACGTCAGGCCTCCTTCTATCTCATCCTCTGTTGTCCCCTTAAGGCACTGTCAAAAGACCAAGAGGAGCAACCTCTTGCAGAGAGGAGCAACCCCCCATCCAAGGAGCCACGGCTGCGCAGTTACAGGAGGGCTGAGAAGAGCTACTCCACATTCAAGGTCAGGAGGGGCCGCTGTGAGGAGATACCCCTCGTCCAAGGTAAGGAGCAGCGGCTGCACTTTGCTGGAGCAGCCGTGAAGAGATACCCCACGTCCAAGGTAAGAGAAACCCGAGTAAGACGGTAGGTGTTGCAAGAGGGCATCAGAGGGCAGACACACTAAAACCATAATCACAGAAAACTAGCCAATCTGATCACAGGACCACAGTCGTGTCTAACTCAGTGAAAGTAAGCCATGCGGTGTGGGGCCACCTAAGACGGTCGGGTTATGGTGGAGAGGTCTGACAGAATGTGGTCCACTGGAGAAGGGAATGGAAAACCACTTCATTATTCTTGCCTTGAGAACCCCATGAACAGTATGAAAAGGCAAAATGATAGGATACTGAAAGAGAAACTCCCCAGGTCGGTAGGTGCCCAATATGCTACTGGAGATCACGGGAGAAATAACTCCAGAAAGAATGAAGGGATGGAGCCAAAGCAAAAATAATATGCAGCTGTGGATGTGACTGGTGATAGAAGCAAGGTCCGATGCTGTAAAGAGCAATATTGCATAGGAACCTGGAATGTTAGGTCCATGAATCAAGGCAAATTGGAAGTGGTCAAACAGGAGATGGCAAGAGTGAATGTCGACATTCTAGGAATCAGAGAACTAAAATGGACTGAAAAGGGTGAATTTAACTCAGATGACCATTATATCTACTACTGTGGGCAAGAATCCCTTAGAAGAAATGGAGTGGCCATCATGGTCAACAAGAGAGTCCGAAATGCAGTACTTGGATGCAATCTCAAGAACGACAGAATGACCTCTCTTCATTTCCAAGGCAAATCATTCAATATCACAGTAATCCAAGCCTATGCCCCAACTAGTAATGCTGAAGAAGCTGAAGTTGAATGGTTCTATGAAGACCTACAAGACCTTTTAGAACTAACACCCAAAAAGGAGGCCCTTTTCATTATAGGGGACTGGAATGCAAAAGTAGGAAGTCAAGAAACACCTGGAGTAGCAGGCAAATTTGGCCTTGGAGTGTGGAATGAAGCAGGGCAAAGGCTAATAGAGTTTTGCCAAGAGAACGCACTGGTCATAGTAAACACCCTCTTCCAAAAACACAAGAGAAGACTCTACACATGGACATCACCAGATGGTCAACACCAAAATCAAATTGATTATATTCTTTGCAGCCAAAGATGAAGAAGCTCTATACAGTCAGCAAAAACAAGACTGGGAGCTGACTGTGGCACAGATCATGAACTCCATATTGCCAAATTCAGACTTAAATTGAAGAAAGTAGGGAAAACCACCAGACCATTCAGGTATGACCTAAATCAAATCCCTTATGACTATACAGTGGAAGTGAGAAATAGATTTAAGGGACTAGATCTGATAAGACAGAGTGCCTGACGAACTATGGATGGAGGTTCGTGACATTGTACAGGAGACAGGGATCAAGACCATCCCCAAGAAAAAGAAATGCAAAAAAGCAAAATGGCTCTCTGAGGAGGCCTTACAAATAGCTGTAAAAAGAAGAGAAGCGAAAAGCAAAGGAGAAAAGGAAAGATATTCCCATTTGAATGTGGAGTTCCAAAGAATAGCAAGGAGAGATAAGAAAGCCTTCCTCAGTGATCAATGCAAAGAAATAGAGGAAAACAATAGAATGGGAAAGACTAGAGATCTCTTCAAGAAAATAGAGATACCAAGGGAACAGTTCATGCAAAGATGAGCTCAATAAAGGACAGAAACGGTATGGACCTAACAGAAGCAGAAGAGATTAAGAAGAGGTGGCAAGAATACACAGAAGAACTGTACAAAAAAGATCTTCACGAGCCAGATAATCATGATGGTGTGATCACTCACCTAGAGCCAGACATCCTGGAATGTGAAGTCAAGTGGGCCTTAGGAAGCATCACTACAAACAAAGCTAGTGGAGATGATGGAATTCCAGTTGAGCTACTTCAAATCCTGAAAGATGATGCTGTGAAAGTGCTGCCCTCACTATGCCAGCAAATTTGGAAAACTCAGCAGTGGCCACAGGACTGGAAAAGGTCAGTTTTCATTCCAGTCCCAAAGAATCCTCAAATTACTGCACAATTGCACTCATCTCACACACTAGTAAAATAATGCTCAAAATTCTCCAAGCCAGGCTTCAGCAATACATGAACTGTGAACTTCCAGATATCAGGCTGGTTTTAGAAAAGGCAGATGAAATTGCCAACATCAAACTGCCAACATCCGCTGGATCATCGAAAAAGCAAGAGAGTTTCAGAAAAACATCTATTTCTGCTTTATTGACTATGCCAAAGCCTTTGACTGTGTGGATCACAATAAACTGTGGAAAGTTCTGAAACAGATGGGAATACCAAACCACCTGACCTGCCTCTTGAGGTATGCCTCTTGACCTGTATGCAGGTCAGAAAGCAACAGTTAAAACTGGACATAGAACAACAGACTGGTTCCAAATAGGAAACGGAGTACGTCAAGCCTGTATATTGTCACCCTGCTTATTTAACTTATATGCAGAGTACATCATGAGAAACACTGGGCTGGAAGAAGCACAAGCTGGAATCAAGATTGCCAGGAGAAATATCAATCACCTCAGATATGCAGATGACACCACCCTTATGGCAGAAAGTGAAGAGGAACTAAAAAACCTCTTGATGAAAGTGAAAGAGGAGAGTGAAAAACTTGGCTTAAAGCTCAGCATTCAGAAAACTAAGATCATGGCATCTGGTCCCATCATTTCATGGGAAATAGATGGGGAAACAGTGGGAAAAGTGGATGACTTTTTTTGGGGGGGCTCCAAAATCACTGTAGATGGTGATTGCAGCCACGAAATTAAAAGACGCTTACTCCTTGGAAGGAAGGTTATGACCAACGTAGATAGCATATTAAAAAGCAGAGACATTACTTTGCCAACAAAGGTCCATCTAGTCAAGGCTATAGTTTTTCCAGTGGTCATGTATGGATGTGAGAGTTGGACTGTAAAGAAAGCTGAGCACTGAAGAATTGATGCTTTTGAACTGTGGTGTTGGAGAAGAGTCTTGAGAGTCCCTTGGACTGCAAAGAGATCCAACCAGTCCATTCTAAAGGAGATCAGTCCTGGGTGTTCATTGGAAGGACTGATGCTTGAAGCTGAAACTCCAATACTTTGTCCACCTCATACGAAGAGTTGACTCATTTGAAAAGACCCTGATGCTGGGAAAGACTGAGGGCAGGAGGAGAAGGGGACGACAGAGGATGAGATGGTTGGATAACATAATTGACTCGATGGACATGAGCTTGAGTAAACTCCAGGAGTTGGTGATGGACAGGGAGGCCTGGCGTGCTGTGATTCATGGGGTCACAAAGAGTCAGACATGACTGAGCGACTGAACTGAACTGAACTGAAAAGACCAAGGAGTGGGTGGTGGCCCAAATCCTGGAAATCTCCACCCCTTCCCAAAAATAATTGGAATAATCTTCCCACTCATTAACATATGAAATTACCCAGCCTATAAAAATTAACCATGCCAAATATCAGGGCCTCACTCGCCCTCTGTCTGTGGAGTGTGCTTCTCTCTGAATCTGAATAAATCCATTTCTTACCTATCACTTTGTCTCTCACTGAATTCTTTCTGTGATGAGATATCAAGAACCTGAGCTTCATTAGGTCCTGAAACCAAGTACCATGGTTTTTGGTTGGGTTTGAGTCCCAGCCCGTGGGTTCAAGTCCCAAGCAGAGTTTTGGCTGCGTTTGAGTCCTAAATTGGATTTTGGTTGGGTTCAAGTTCTAGCACATGGGTTCAAGTCCCAATCTGTGGTCAACAGTTTCAGTAAGGGGACTCACCAGGGCCTGGAAACTGAAGTCTTCTCTGTATCCCATTGTCTCTGCTTGGCCCAGCAAACATTCGTTTACCAAACCCCTATTTTTCTATCTCCATGAAAACTGCCTTTTTCCCCTTTGAAGTCCCCCCTTCCACTTCTCCTCATCTTGTCCTTGGCACTGGTGTTCTTATGGAGGCCCTGCACATGCATAATTAAATTTGGATTCTCTTCTATTAGTCTATCTCATGTCATTTTCTTAGACCAGCCAGAAGACTTTAGAAAGGGTAGAGGAGATTATTTTTTCCTCCCCCAATACTGTGAATTGAACACAGAAATGTGGCTTCCAGGTCTTACTGGTAAGAAGGTAGGGGGCCTGTCCATGAGCAGCCTGGCCCCACTGATGAGATCAGAGGTGAAGGGCAGGCAGAGGTGAGAAGCCCCATTCTCACGTGTTACCAAGTCCAAGCTCACTCTGCTCGCCACACGACAGGCCAATGAATCCAAGAAATGAGGTGCTGAGGCAAGGAAGAGACTTTAACTGGGGAGCTGGCAGACCCAGAAGATGGCAGGCTAGTGCCTCAAATAACCATCTTATTGGGGTCTGGATGCCAGGTTCTTTTACAGATCAGAGGGAGAGAAGCTATGGGGAACTAAAGTCAAAAGTCAGCTTAGAGAGGGAGATGAAGTGAGGAAGTAAAGTGAAAGGGTCTTCTGTCTTGCAAAACATCTCCAAGGTCCAGCCTTCCGAAGGGATGTGTTAATATCTTTGATTCACAGGTGGGCAGGGACAAACTCTCTCTCCAGGAGCTGAACAAAGGCATTTTAGTCTACAGTCAAGCAGAGGGGCAGGGTCCTCCAAGCAAGACATTGAGTATGATTATAATAATAGAAGCAAGTCAAAGAAAAAGTTTCCAACATGGAGTCAGAATTGGTTTCCTCTTTGAAACACAGGAATCTGCTGTCTTCTGTCTTCTGGCGGCAGAATGGAGTCAGTCCCCCATCGACTGAGTCTGGGGCGGAGGTGCAAGCTTATTATATGTTAACTCTGATCAGTGTTCTATTCTTCCATCCTTCACTCCAGCCATGAGAGAAGGCTCTAGAAAGAAGAATTCCCAGGACCAATCTACGTGGCCAGAGGCAGCCTGGGTCTGGGGATCCAGCATCTCAGGGACCCTGTTCCTGCCACTTTGGAATTCAGACCTTCAACTTACAGAGATCTGGGTGAGAAGCTGCAGCTCTGGGTCCCCCACCAGAAAGTGAATTATGTGAGGAGACCAGCTCCAGTCCAGTCCAGTCCCAGTTACAGAAACACCATGTCTCAGGAAA
This sequence comes from Muntiacus reevesi, assembly GCF_963930625.1. Taxonomy (NCBI): domain Eukaryota; kingdom Metazoa; phylum Chordata; class Mammalia; order Artiodactyla; family Cervidae; genus Muntiacus; species Muntiacus reevesi. The sequence continues at coordinate 130,450,188 of NC_089271.1, read as the reverse complement.
TCCCTGGCATCCAATAGTTAGTACTCTGTGAGGGCCAGGTTCAGTCCAGGATTGGGGAACTAAGGTCCCACAAACCACAAAGTCTAAAAAAAATCATGTGTCTTATGCAGGGTGGGAGGATGGGAAGGGGGAGGGTGCATCCTGGAAGCTCTCAGCCGGCCCCAGCCCTGAGAATGGCTTTTATCACTGCTGAGTCCCTTTGGGGGCTTCCCTTGTAGCTCAGACAGTAAAGAATTCGCCTGCCAATGCAAGAGATCTGGGTTCAATCCCTGGGTCAGGAAGATTCCCTGGAAAGGGAAATGGCAACCCAGTCCAGTATTCTTGCCTGGAAAATTCCATGGGCAGAGGAGCCTGGTGGGTTACAGTCCATGGGGTCACAAAGAGTCTGAGCATGCACAAATGATGAGTCCTTTAAAATTTGTCTTCACTTTAAAATATGACTTTTAATTGATTCATTTTCATTTCTTTTAAATCCTACAAAAGTAAGACAGGAATACATTTTCCTAGGGGAAAAAAAGAGAAAACTTTACAGATAGCAACCCACTCCAATATTCTTTCCTGGAGAATCCCATGGACAGAGGAGCCTGGCGGACTACAGTCCATAGGGTCGCAAAGAGTCAGACACAACTGAGCGACTAACACTACTACACAGATATGACTAAAATCTCCCTGGACACCCCCACTCACCCCCAGGCCCACTGAGAAGAGCCCTACTTATAAGCAGTGTCAGTGCTTTGGTGTGACCCTTCTGTAACCAGGAAGGGTTAATTTTACATTTACACTGGATCTGCTTCTGTGACTTTAACCCTTTTTTATTATTATAAACATACATAATGGCTTGCCTCAGGGAGATAACCTCAGCCTCCCTTCTGTAAAGGACTATAAGAAAGTGAAAGCAACATATTCCCCTGCCTGAGGCTTGCCATTCTAGGGGATATTTGCAAGAATTGTATAGTCTTTTTACTTTGTTCCCTCACCTCCCCTCCATCTCTGATCCATAAAAGAACCTGGCAACCAGGCCTTGGCAAGATCATTATTTTGAGGCGCTAACCTGCCATCTTCTCGGTCAGCTGGCCCCCAAATTAAAGTCCCTTCCTTGCCTCAACACCTCATCTCTCGGATTCATTGACCTGTCATGCGGTGAGCAGAGTAAGCTTGGACTAGGTAATACTTTCAGAGCCCGTTGCGTGAATTTACATCCATATGCATGAATGTATACAGGTGCAGAGTGGCGCTTTGTGGGTGTTCTTTTACATAAACTAGATCACACTAGTTCTCGTTGTTCTGCAACTTGCGTTTGTCACTTACCAGTCCATTTGGGAGATTAACAAACATATATTGAGCACTCACCCTGTGCCAGACACTGTTCTAAGAGGTGGAGAGACTTCAGCATACAGTCTAAAAATCCTTACCCTCATAGAGCTGACATTCTAATGATGGGGGGGGCGGTGGATAACATAAGTGAGTGAAACAGATAGTATGCTAGGTGATAATGAGCCCTGGGGAGAAAAGGAAAGCAGAGGAGGGAAAATAAAAGAGAGGGGATGGCAGGAGGAGCTTCGATTTTAAATAGAATGATCAGGGAAGGCCTCACGAGAAGATATGCAGGGGGTGAGTGAGCAGGCCAAGCAGACACCCAGGGAAGGAGCATTCCACACCAGTAGCCTGTCCGGGGTCCTGAAGCAAAAGTCAACTGATTTCCAGAGCAGGCAGGGTGAGTGGTGTGGAGACTAGTTGGAGAGGAGAACTTTGGCTTTGAGTAAGCTGGAACCATTGGGCCATTCTGAGCAGAGAAGTGATGTGATGTGAGTTGCGTTTTACCCAGAAGTGAGAAGTGGCTGGATTCGAATACCTGTTGCAGAGAACGGACTGGATTTGCTGAGGAACTGGCTGTGGGATGTGTGAAGACTATTGGGGAGGAAAAGACTTTCCCTCTATCTTTTTAGGTTCTTTTGGTTGGTCTAGTCATTAAATTGATGTAAGACTGATTATCAGGAGAAAATCGAATTTTGATTTGGTACTTACAGGAATTCATAGAAATGAGGCTTAAAGAAATGACTGAAACAGGCAGCTTTTATACCTTTCAGACAAAGAAACAATAAATGTGTGAAGAATTGACAAAACAAAGAAACAGGCTTGGGTACTTATCAGTGAAGTAACTAAGCAGAGTTTGGTAACACAGCTGCTCTAAGGGTTGAAGAAACCTCCCTACTGCTGTTAATGAGGATGTCTCCCTATCTCCTGTTTTCACGGGGACAGAGAGGAGGGTCATAGTGTCCTTTCTGCACTGGCTGTTTCTCAGATAATTTTAATTCAAAATAATTAATATGCCAAAGTGGCATATTTGGGGGTGGCCTGCCCCAATCTGACCCAAGTTTTTTGGTCTGAGTGCTCCATTGAAAGCACGGAGTCTCCATTTCAGAAATGAAGAAGACTGAGAGGAACAGGTTTGGGGGGAGACATCAAGGATTTGGTGTTGCGCCTGCTAAATATGATGTAACAACTAGATATCCAGGTGGTGATGCCAAGGAGGCCGTTGGTTACACAGGTGTGGAGTTCAAGATAGAGGTCCCTCACAAATGAACTTATCTACTAAACAGAAACAAGGGAGGGTTGGATTGGGAGTTTGGGATTAGCAGATGCAAACTATTATATGAGAATGGATAAACAACAAGGTCCTATTGTGTAACACATGGAACTATATTCAATATCCTGTAATAAAACATCATGGAAAAGAATATATATATATGTGTGTGTGTGTGTGTGTGTGTGTGTGTGTGTGTGTGTATATAACTGAATCACTTTGCTGCACAGCAGAAAGTAACAACATTGTAAATCAACTATATTTCAATAAAAATTTTTTTAAAAAGAGACCCCTACTGGAACTGTGACTGTGGGAGTTGTGCACTATATACAGGCAAGAAACATGTCTTGTATATGCATATTTAAAGCCACAGGGCTGGAAGAGACCACTGGGAAACATTAGGGAAAAAAAGAGATGTCAGGACACAGTCCTGGGGCACTCCATCATTTTCAAGTCAGGCGATGAGAGGAACCTGCCAAGGAGACTGAGAACCGGGGAAGTAGGAGAGTGTGGAGGAGGATGAAGAAGAGATCAACGTGGCCGGTTATGCAGATGAGACAAGTCACAGGAGGATGGAGAAAACTGATCCTTGGATTTGGCAGTATGTAGGTTGCTGACGGGGCTTCCCCGGTGGCTCAGCAGTAAAGAATCTGCCTGCACTGTAGGAGACTCAGGAGGCACGGGTTCGATCTCTCAGTCAGGAAGATCCCCTGCAGAAGGGCATGACAACCCATTCCAGTATTCTTGCCTGGAGAATTCCCATGGACAGAAGAGCCTAGCAGGCTACAGTCCACAGGGTCGCAAAGAGTCAGACACGATTGAAGTGACTTGGCACACACACACAGGTTGTTGATGATCGTGTAGAGGAAACCTCAGTCTTTTTCCTTGCTTTGTAGGGAAAAACCTGGTTCTCCACTGTGTATTTCTTCCCTGGGTCTCTACCTACAAAGAGAACACTTCACTTCTGACATTTCTGGTCACCAAATGTAGGAGGAGTGGGATTCCCCACACTAAAAAGTAACTCTAAGACACCAGTGGTATGGGGAACCAATAATTCAACACAATTCTGACACTATTTACCCAGGGACAGCATCAGATCTCGCAGGTGAAGAGTTCAGGCCCACAAGACTGCCACATACACCCCCAACTTCAGGTGTCAGTCACAAGCCAAGGTTATCATTTGTGCTTCTCACCAACCAGCTATAGATCAGAGGTCCCAACGAACCCCTTCTTTGGCTTAATTTGTTAGAGCCCTTCACAGGACTCATGGAAACACATTTACCAGGTTATCAAAGGATATGATAAAGGCCACAGAAGAGCCAGATGAATACACACATGGAGTTAGGTCTGAGAGGATCCCAAGTGCAGGAGCTTCTGTCCCTGTGGAACTGAGATGTGTCATCCTCCTGACATGGATGTGTTTACCAACCTGAAAGCTCTCCAGACTCCCTACTATTGAGATTTTATGGAGGCTTCTATAAATTTTATGGGCATGATCCATTATTAACTCCATTTCCAGCCCCTCTTCCCTCTCTGGAGAATATGGGGGGGGACTGAAAATCCCAAGATTTTAACTGTGGCTTGGTCTCTCTGGAGACCACTCCCACCCAGAAGCCATGCACCTAGAATCACCTCAGCAGAACAAAAGGTGTTCCTCACGGCTCGGAGTGCCATGCTCAGTCGCTTCAGTCGTGTCCGACTCTGTGTGACCCTATGGACTCTAGCCCACCAGGCTCCTCTGTCCGTGGGATTCTCCAGGCAAGAATACTGGAGTGGCTTGCCATGACCGCCTCCAGCGGATCTTCTCGACCCAGGGATTGAACTCGGGTCTCCTGCATTGCAGACAGATTCTTTACTATCTGAGCCACCTGGGAAACCCACCTTGCTCTGATCACTTACGAATTTACCAGGGTTTTAGGAGCCTTGTGTCAGCAATGGGGTCAAAGACACAGTCAGAACAAAAGATGTTCAAAGTGTTCTTATCACTTAGGAGATTACAAGGGATTCAGGAGTTCTGTGCCAGCAACCGGGCCAGAGATCAATATATACAGTCTCTATTATCTCACAGTGATCCTAACAAGAACAACTTTGGTAGCATGATGGTGACAAAAGCCAGTTTGGAGTATGTAAAGGAGAGAGTTCGAGAAGAAAGACCTGGGTAGGGGTGCACAGCAAATGCAGATCATGCTTTTGAAAGGTTTAGCAAAGGGGAAGGAGAGAAGTGGAGCAACGGCCGGAGGAAACCGTTTTTTATTTTTTCTTCTTTTCGAGGTTAAACAGCCTATTTGTGTGGTGACAGAAAGGATCCAGTAGAGAGGGAAAAAATGACACTTGTGGTGATAGAAATGGTCCAGTAGAGAGGGAAAAAATGACACAGGAGGGAGGCGGCTACTGCTGGAGCAAAGTATTGAGGTCAGTGAGAGGGAATCACATCAAATGCCAACAAGACCTGGCAGAAGCTCAGTATAGAATCTTCAACCCTGGGAACTTCCCTGGTGATCCACTGGTTAAAAATCCGCCTTGCAGTAGTTAGAATTCCATATCTTCACTGCAGGAGATACGAGTTCGATCCCTGGTTTGGGAAGATTCCACATGCCTTGGGGCAACTAAGCCCTAGAGCTACAACTACTGAGACGACACATTGCAACAACTGAAGCCGACACACCCTAGAGGCAGCGCTCCGCAACAAGAGAAGCCACTGCAATGAGAAGCCCAACTAGAGGGTAGCTCCCACTCACCACAGCTAGAGAAAGCCTGCATATAGCAACCAAGACCCAGCACAGCCAATGATAAATAAACAAATAAAAGATTTAAAAAAAAAAAAAACGAATCCTCCTTGCAATGCCGGGGTCCCTAGTTGGAGAACTGAGGTCTCACATGCCACAGAGCAACTAAGCCTGAGCTCCACAACTATTGATCCCTGTGTCCACATGCCTAGAGACGCCATGCTGCAACTAAGATCTGATGCAGCCAAATAAATAAATTAATTAATATTAAAGAACAAAACCTCCACCCTAAGGGTTGGAAAAGAGCTTAGAGGTGATTACTCCAGCTTTCTTCCATATACGGGAACTCCCCTGTATGGACTCCTAGAAAATACTGGTCCAGCCTTTGCTTTAACATTTCCAGTGATGACAGACTGATTACTTCCCAAAGCAGTTATTTGTATCCACAACCCCTAGAGTGGATAGGTAGCTCTTTGTAACTGTACTGCACCACAGTTTGCCTCTCTGTCAGTTTCACCCACTGGACCAGGCTATCTGCTCCGGGACCACAGACACTCACAGCAATATCAATGGCTAAGTGTTTGGGGATTTCATGCACTCTTTTATGAAACCCCCTCTCAGTGGATCCTCATAGCACAGGGAGGAATTATCTTTCAAGTCGCTGCACTGATGAAAAGTACGAGGCTTCAGGAGATTAAGTGACCTAAGAGAGCAGGCCTAGTAAATCGCAGAGTGAAGAATTCAGCTGAGGGTTCCTGAATCCATAGCCCACACTTTCTACTCCTCCACTCTGCCTTAAGTCCCCTTCCTCTCTCCCACGGCCAGCCCTCTGGTTTTCTAAAGGCAGCTGTCATGTTCCCCGGGAGCCTTCTCCTCCTCCTGCTAAACACTCCCAACTCTTCTGATCGTTTCTCACCTTCACTCCCGGTTACCCCTGTAGCTGGGCTCCCAAAGTGAGCACAGTATTCTGGGTTGAGTCTGGCCAATCGTGCGCAGGGCAAGCTTTTTGCGCCCCCACCCGCTTTGCTCTGGCTGTTGTCCTGCCATCCCTGCAGCCTGGAATCCAATTCCTCTCTTGGCAGGGAGGCTTCATCAATCTGCTGTCTTACGCATTGTTCACTCATAAATATGAATAACTTGCATATGTGTTTTTGGTCTGCTTTGTTCCTTTACAAAATCTTCGGTCCCCAGGAGCCCTGAGAAACAAGTGTTCTGTGAGCACAGAAGGAGGTACATGAGGCAGCCCTGGCATTTAATTAGACTTTGAAATGTGTGGAGAAATGGGAGCTCTACCCTACTTGCCAGATTAGGCATGCGGGCCCTATCCATCTTTGGAAGGAGTGTGTCCTCCCTCTGGATTTCCATGAATGAAACCATGTCGAGTTATTGCATCCGCCTGGATTTCCAGCAGCTCTGAGCGTCTGGCAGACAGAAAACAAATCAAGTGACTATTCTTCCCAGCCCGCTCTTGCCAAACAGGCTGCCAGGGGACCCTAGGAACAGAACTCTTGATGATGCCAGCTGGCCAACTGGAAAGGGTGCCCAGACTGGGGCCAGTTCTTCCTTGTGCCTTCAGGGAGCAGTTAAACTTGCAGAAGAATGGGAACCAGCTCAGGATAGGTATTACTGAACTGGCAGCTCCGGGGTCCTAGAGCATCCAGCAGGCAGTTGACCTTGATCCCTCAACTGTTACAGCAGGGTCAGGGTTGATTTTCTTCCAGGGATTGACAACCTGTGGTATACGTGCCAAAAGATGGTGCACAAATCCATTAGCAAAGGCACTGCGACCAACCGCAGTGCTCTCTCCTTCTCCCTTTCCCTGCTCTTTGAGGACGTCTCTAGCCACCCATGGGAAGTGCTGACTCGGGGACAATGTCTCCTCTTGAAAGCCTATGCCCAGCTTGAGGCCCTGCTTGCTTCTCTACCAACCTGGACCAACTCCCCTATCACATGGGACCAAGGGATCATGCTCTTAGCAGACCAATCGTGAAGGACCACCCACACCTGCCCTAGTGAAAGTTGTTTAGTTGTGTCCGACTCTTTGCGACCCCATGGACTATACACTTCATGGAATTCTCCAGGCCAGAATATTGGAGTGGGTAGCCTTTCCCTTCTCCAGGGGATCCCAACCCGGGGATCAAACCCAGGTCTCCCATATTGCAGGTGGATTTTTTAACCAGCTGAGCCACCAGAGAAGCTCAAGAACACTGGAGCGGGTAGCCTATCCCTTCTCCAGCAGATCTTCCTGACCCAGGAATCGAACCAGGGTCTCCTGCATTGCAGACAGAGTCTTTACCAGCTGAGCTACCAGGGAAGCCCTATAACCATAGAAGAAAATAGACAGAGAGGGAATTGTGTTTTGTGAAATAGGTCAGAGAGAGAAAGACAAATATTGTATGATATATCTTGTATGTGGAATCTAAAAAAATACATGATATATCTTGTATGTGGAATCTAAAAAATACAACAAAGTAGCAAATATAACAAAAAAGAAATAGATTCACAGATATAGAGAACAAAGTAGTGGTTACCAGTGTAGGGGAAAGGCAAGATAGGAGTAAGGGTTTAAGAGATAGAAACTACCACGTATAAAATAAGGGATTTCCCTGGTTGTCCAGTGGTTAGGAATCTGCCTTGCAATGCAGGGGATGCCAGTTCAATCCCTGGTCCAGGAACTAAGATCTCACATGCTGCGGAGCAACTAAGCCCACATGCTTCAACTACTGAGCTAGTGTGCCACCAACAGAGAGTCTGTGCACCACAATGAAAGATGATGCAACAAAGATCCCGTGTGCTGCAACTAAGACCCAATGTAGCCAAATAAATTTTAAAAATAATTTTACAAAATAAATAAATCACCTACAAGAATATATTATACAGCACAGGGAACATAGTGAATATCATCAACTATACCTCAATTTTAAAAAAAGAAAAAAAAATAGAGTGTTATTTCCCCCAAACCACAGAATACACAAATGAAGACAGTCTCAGCACCAGTAATGGCAAATCCCTATTTCTTGATCTCCAGAAATAGAATAAATGACGAAGGGGCACAATACAAAATCCTACGAAAACTGCTTCAAGTTGAGGTCTCACCAGGTTCTACTCCAAGTGAATCAATGTCCAAGTGAACTCAGCCCATACAAGGGTCATTGAAACATTGAGTCCATGGCTTGGAGGCCTTGGGTCATTTAGAAGGATGCCACAAACCCAAGCAGGGGAATCTCTTTCCTCATTTATCTCATATAAGAGGGAGATATGGCCTCACAGAGGAGCCACCATGAAACTTAGGGTTCGGATGGCAGAGTTGAGTGTGCCTCTAAGGGAAAGCCTCCGAGATCCGAATTTTCTCCCCTATCAGGCGCCAGCATATCTGAGAGCTCCACCATTAGAGCCAGTCCTTAAAGTTAAGGTGTTGAAGGCCCTGATCACAAGACAAAGATTTCAGAGCAAAGGTTTTTGGCTGAACTTCTGCCCCTGGAGCCACATTGCCTGTTTGAATCCTAGCTCCACTCCATGCTAGCTGTGCAAACTTGGGCGAGTCAGTTAACCTCTTAATTTCTCTGTGCCTCACTTTCTTCAGCTGTAAAATGGGAATAATAATGAAACCTGCTCATAAGGTTAGTTTGAGGACTCAATGAGTTAATACATGGAACCTTGGAGCAGTGGCTGGCATATAGGAAGTGCTCACCAGATGTTAACTGCTATCATTATGATGGGGTCACATTGTGAAGGGCTTTGGATGGGAGGCCAAGGAACAGTGCAGGTTCAGATCCTGCCTGGTTTCCAGATTCTCTTTCTCCCCCTTCAAGCCTAGAGCCACTTTCCGAGGATCAACCAACCCTTTAGCTACAGATTCAGCCCATCCACCGGCTCTAGCCCAGGAGGACATCAGCAGTTCCAGCCCAGCATTCTGGGACCCTGCCAGGAGTCACCCTTACTACCAGGCCATCCCTAACTTCAGACTTCAATTCTGATAACTGGGAAGCCCCCTTACTCTTGAGGCCCAGCCCCCTCCTGTCATGTCTCAGTTTCTGATTGTTAGGCGACCTTCAACCTACACAAGAAATTGAGACATAAGTCATATGAGAACCATGTAAGACACTATATGATGAAGTGTTGGTGTGACAGGCTACAAGGATGCTGTGAAGGGGGAAGTGACTAGGATCAGAGTAGTCAAGCAGAGCTGCCTGGCAAAAGCAGAGCTAGGACAGGCAGCATTTACACTGGGATAGGCAGCATTTGCACTGACAGAAGGTGGAAGGGAAAAACGAGTCTGGTCATCTGCCCAGACCTTTATCTTAGGCTCCTAAAGCTCACTTTACAATCTCGTTTCCCAGCACCTCACTGCCTGTCCTCCCAACAATTAACTGGATAATGTCCTGTATCTGGGGAGATAGCAATACCTCTGGAAACTGAGGACAGCAGTGGCATCTCTGGATCAGAGGATGTCACACTGATGCCCTCTGCTGATGGACAGTCATTGGAGAACTACTGAGAGGGTCCTCAAAATAAAAACGAGGCTGGATCTTCCAAGGCAGCATCAATATCATGTAAAGCCAATAGCCTCATTCTTCTTGGAGGTTTCCAAAGAGGAACAAGATCAGGCCTTTATTGTCTTTCACAAACCCTCAGAATCAGGTTCAACTTGATTGAACCAAGGCTTTCCTATAATCCTTTGGGAATCATTTGCGGGCAATGCACCCCCTCTGCTGGCTCAGAACTGACCACCCCTGCTCTCAAAAGGACAGCTTGTGGTCATGTAGCATGGACTGCATTTGTCTATACTAGTGCTTTTCAAACTATCTGTGGTGAAAGATAGGTTATTTTTTTAATTTCCAATCTGCTGTGAACAGATACTTTGGTAAAACTTTTTGAAAAATAATTAGGCACTTGGATGTTGCATCAATATCGAACTTGTATAAATGTTTCCAAACTCTCTTGCAGCATGGAGGATCTAGTTCCCTGACCAGGGATCAAACCCAGGAGGGCAGAGTCTTAGCCACTGGACCAGCAGGGAAGTCCCCAGATGATATTTAAGGAATTATTGTTCATTTTTTAAGTATGATGATGTTGTATTTATAAAGCACTTATCTTTCAGAGTGACATATTAGAATATTTGTGGGTAGAATTATATAATATCTGGGACTTGCTTCAAAATAATCTGCAAGGAGGTTTAGGGGTCAGTCAGGTGGGAGCATAAGAAAACTAGATTGGCCATGAGCCATGATTCTTGGAGCTGGGTAATGGGTTTCCCTGGTGACTCAGATGGTAAAGAATCTGCCTGCAGTGCAGGAAACCTGGGTTTGATCCCTGGTTTGGGAAGATCCCATGGAGGAGGGCATGGCAACCCACTCCAGTATTCTTGCCTGGAGATTCTCCATGGACAGAAGAAACTGGCAGGTTACAGTCCATGAAGCCACAAAGAGTTGACACAACTGAGTGAATAAACACACACAGAAATGGGTACATGGGAGCTTATTGTATTAATGTGTTCTCTTTGCACTGTGTATGTTTGAAAGTTAATGAGTGGAGGGGGGATCAGGATGGGGAATACATGTAAATCCATGGCTGATTCATGTCAATGTATGACAAAAACCACTACAATATTGTAAAGTAATTAGCCTCCAACTAATAAAAATAAATGGAAAAAAAGAGAAAGCCCTAAAAAAAAAAAAAAAAAAAAAAGAAAGTTAATGAGCACTTAAGGAGGTACTGAGGAGGTACTCACCAGCACTGAGGACTCTAAGATGAATCAGGTATCATCCGTCCTTAGAGAGTCTTATGGCCCGGTTCCCAAACTCTCATCACCGAGCACCTCTTCTGTTATTTTTTATCCTGGCAAGCCCCATGTTTGAATGATTCTGATCACTAAATAAAGCTATTTATTATGCAATAATTTAAAAAATATTATATATTTGTACGGTATATATACAATGGGATAGTACTCAGCCATAGAAAAGAATGAAATAATGCCATTTGCAGCAACATGGATGGGCTTAGAGATTATCATATTAAGTGAAGTAAGTCAGACAGAAAAAAACAAGTATCATATGATATCGCTTATATGTGGAATGTAAAATATGACACAAATGAACTTATTTACAGAACAGAAATAGACCACAGACATAGAAAACAAACTGATGGTTACAAAGGGGGGAGGGGGGATATAAATTAGGAGTTTGGGATTAAAGTATACACACCACTGTATATAAAATAATCAAGGACAACACTGTAAACTGACCATACTTCAATAAATAAATATAACAATACTGGAAAAAAAACTTTCCAAACTCTTGATGTCCTTTCTTATCTTGTTGGGCTGGCATCTGTCCACAGACCACACTGTTCTTGATCTGTCTGGATTCCATCCACTCAGTGAGGAGATGCTGGTAGATAGATGTGGCCTCCTCATGAAAGGCTGGCTCTGGAAGATTCTGCCCAGTCCCTGCCCAAAGCAGTGATGAAAGGCCAGACTGGAAGAAGATCTGCCACTTGCTGACAACCCCTGGTGACCTTGGACAAGTTACCTAATCTCTCTGAGCCCGTTTCTGCATCTGTAAAATGGGGACACTGTCTGGCAGTACCTTTCTCATGAAACTGTTGTGAGAGTTAAATGAGATAGAATACATGGAAAGCGGTTGGCACAGAGCCAAGTTTTTTAATACCTTACAGAAGAACTGGAAAAGCATTTTTTAATCTAATGATGTGGGCTACCAAATGAAAGATAAAAAGAAGAAGATATAGTATGAACAAAATGACTGATTTAATTTTTTTTGAAGTGCTACTTTGACAGGAAGTTTTTTCAAAAGGTGGGGGTGAATTTCAAGGTAGGTTTACTGAAAAAGTTGGCAACTTTTCACAGCAAAGATATTGAGGCCTAAAATGTACAAAGTGCTAAAAGATTTATCAGTAGGGTACAGAGGACTTCCCTGGTGGTGCGGTAATTGGAATCCGCCTACCAACACAAGGGACCCCGGTTCAGTCCTTGGTTTGGAAAGATTCCACATGCCCTGGGGTAACTAAGACCGTGACCCACAACGACTGAAGCCTGACTGCCCCTAGAGCCTGTTCTCTGCAACAAGAGAGTAGCCCCTGCTCAGCGCAACTAGAGAAAGCCTACACACAGCAACAAAGATCCCTCGCAGTCAAAAATAAGTAAATAGATAATTTTTTGTTAAAAAATAATTGTAATTGACTTTAAAAATATAGTACAGAAACTAGACTTCTGAAATGTTCACAGTACTCTATTTTGTAACAAGGTAGGAAGTGACACTCCCTTTGTCACTTTCTTAACCTCTGTGTCACACAGAAGTTAACTGGTTATTTTGTGGTAGGGCCCTTAAAGGAGTTTTCAGACTATAAGACAAAACTTCCCTTCACACGTTTTAAATTTACTGACCTTTTCTGTAGGGTCCTTTTACAGTCAGTAGTTACTTTTTTAAACAGTTATAATAAATACACCCCCATGTCAGTCTTCAAGGTTAAGTTGAGAGTTCAACAGTGAGTGAGGAAAATAACTGCTTTGGAAGGAAACTTAGTTCATGGAGAAAACATTTGGAGAACAGATATTTGTGTTTTCATTGTTATGTAATTTTATTGCCAAAAATGATGTAAGTTGCATACCTAGAAAACCTCTCATATCTACACACTTAAAATCTGGGACTGAAAATGTCTACCCTGTTTTAAAATCTTTCAATTGTAGTGTTTTGATGGATTTCAAACCCATTTGTTAAAAACACAAAAGTGCAACAAGTGCTGATCGATTGGCAAAAATAAATAATTGGCATCAGGAAAGGAGATGGCTTACCAGTCAAACTTCATCAAAAAATATTGCATTATTGGGGCAGTGGAATTGAAAAAGGAGAATCATGATGACATGGTAAACTCAGCCTCTGGAATCTGCCTTCCATTGAGAGTTGTATATCTTTTTCAGACATCTATGATAGTCACTGCAACCAAGTGCTGAAATAAACTAAACTTAGATCCACACCTTCACATAGCTGTATTATAGTCTATAATTATAGCTATATTACTATATTCACTCAAGGTTTTTTTTTTTAATGAAGCATATGCAGTCACATTCTCTGTGGGGAAAAAATGTATTCATGACATCGTAGTGAGAGCCAAAATAGTTTTTTGTACTACAGATACTATAAAAAAGTTTAAACAATATTTCATCTTTGTCTCATCCTTTTAAAATGTCCTTTTGATGTATGCTTTAGAACATACATAATGTATTAATAGAGTAACACATAAATCATTTTACAAAACACTTAAATATTGAGAATACTTCTCAAAATATTTTCAGTAGAGAGATGTACAATCAAAAAAGTTGAGAGACCTCTGCTTGAATGGTGCCTACTTTGTTGTAGGCATCAACCAGGTCATAAATGCAATGTTCTGGGTACACAATAAGTCCTCAGTGAATATTGGCTCTTACCATATCCTCTATATGAGTAACACATTAAAGGCAGTGTGAAATGGTGAAAAGCAAGAGCCTTACAGCATTGTAAAGCAACTACACCCCAATAAAAAAGAAAGAAAAGCAAGAACCTTGCCTTCAGGCAAAGTTGGATTCGTTCCCTTGCCATTTACTAGCTGAAAGAATGTGACCAATTAATTTCTTTGGGCCTCAAGTTCTCTTTATTCCCCATCTCCTAGAGCTGTTATAAAGATTAAGAGGAAAAAAAAGAGTAAGAGAGATGATGCACTCTTGGTAACAGTTTTATTGAAATATAAATCACTTACCATAAACATCACCATTATAAAGTGAAATGAACCATTCAATGGGTTTTTGTATGTGCACAAGGTGGTACACCATCACCTATATCTAAGTCCAGAACACTTTCATTTCCCCAAGAAGAAACCCATTGGCAGTCACTCTCCACACTCCCTTCCCCTCCCCAACTCTCCTCACCCAGCCTAGGCAACCACTAAGCTACTTTCTGTGTCTGTGGACATGCCTCTTCTGGACATGGCATACAAATAGAATCAGCCTGTATGCAGTCTCTTGTGTCTGGCTCCTTTCATTTAGCACAATGCTTTCAGGGTTCCTCTATGTTGTATGTCGCCTGTATCATTACTTCATTCCTTTTTGTCACCAAATAATATTCCACTGCATGGATATACCATTTTGCTTATGCATTCACCAGTGGATGGGCATTTTGGCTGTTTCTACATTTTGGCTATTGTGAATACTCGTGCATGATAAGGCAGGTTTAATGTTCAGCATGGGGCCTGCCAAGCACCTAAGTGCTCAATACCAGCAGGTGGTTGCTGTCCGTGTTATTAGGGAGTGCTACATTGGGCGATTTGGGACCTAGGGTGCCTGGATGTCAAAAAGGGAGGTGGAAGTCACCAGAGATAATATTCACTTTCTGCACAATGTCACCAAGAGCTATCCCTGCCCACTGCACCCAAATGAGCAAGGCAGCATGACACAGAGGCATGAGCCCAGGTCTGGCTCTATCACTTTTGAGCTGCATGATACAGGGCAGTTCACTTAACTTCTCTCAGTCTTGTGTGAGAGAGTTGGCTATAAATACTATTTTCTCTACATAACTCACAGCCTTGCTGCCCAGATCAAAGAGATAATTAAAAAATATGAAAGTACTTTGAAAACCATAAAGCATTATCATTGCAAGTCTTACATAGTATAGAAACTCACGCATCTCAAATAAAGTAAAGAAACATTTTGTTCTATTCATCACCCTCCTTCTCTCTCCAGATTGTTCACAGTCTCTTCAACATGACATCCTGACATTCTCATGACAGCCCCTATGGCAAGTACCTCCTTCCTTGAATCTACTTAAGGGCCAAGGGTGAGCAGCCTGATCCTGGGTAGAAACCTGAATTCACATCAATAAAGGGCCTGCAATGTCCCTATTCCCAGGTAGAAATCCATTTGACCTTTCTGGTTTTCTTCAGTTCAGTTCAGTTCAATTCAATCTCTCACTCGTGTCTGACTCTTTGTGACCCCTGTGGACTGCAGCACACCAGGCCTCCCTGTCCATCACCAACTCCCAGAGCTTGCTCAAACTCATGTCCATTGAGTCAGTGTTGCCATCCAGCCATCTCATCCTCTGTCGTCCCCTTCTCCTCCTGCCTTCAATCTTTTCCAGCATCAGGGTCTTTTCGAATGAGTCAGCTCTTCGCATCAGGTGGCCAAAGTACTGGAGTTTCAACTTCAACATCAGTCCTTCCAATGAGTATTCAGGACTGATCTTTAGGATTGACTGTTTGGATCTCCTTGCAGTCCAAGGGACTCTCAAGAGTCTTCTCCAAAAGCATAGTTCAAAAGCATCAATTCTTCGGTGCTCGCTTTCTTTATAGTCCAACTCTCACATCCATACATGACCACTGGAAAAACCATAGCCTTGACTAGACGGACCTTTGTTGGCAAAGTAACGTCTCTGCTTTTTAATATGCTGTCTAGGTTGGTCATAACTTTTTCTCCCAAGGAGTGTCTTTTAATTTCATGGCTGCAGTCAGCATCTGCAGTGATTTGCAGCCCCCCAAAAATGAAATCTGCCACTGTTTCCACTGTTTCCCCATCTATTTCCCATGAAGTGATGGAACCAGATGCCATGATCTTTGTTTTCTGAATGTTGAGCTTTAAGCCAATTTTTTCACTCTCCTCTTTCACTTTCAACAAGAGGCTCTTTGGTTCCTCTTAACTTTCTGCCATAAGGGTGGTGTCATCTGCATATCTGAGGTTATTGATAGTTCTCCCAGTAATCTTGTTTCCAGCTTGTGCTTCATCCAGCCCAGCATTTCTCATGATGTACTCTGCATATAAGTTAAATAAGCAGGGAGACAATATACAGACTTGACGTACTCCTTTTCCTATTTGGAACCAGTCTGTTATTCCAAGTCCAGTTGCTTCCTGACCTGCATACAGGTTTCTCAGGAGTCAGGTCAGGTGATCTAGTATTCCCATCTGTTTCAGAATTTTCCACAGTTTATCATGATCCACACAGCCAAAGGCTTTGACATAGTCAATAAAGGAGAAATAGATGTTTTTCTGGAACTCTCTTGCTTTTTCGATGATCCAGCGGATGTTGGCAATTTGATCTCTGGTTCCTCTGCCTTTTCTAAATCCAGCTTGAACATCTGGAAGTTCACAGTTCATGTACTGTTGAAGCCTGACTTGGAGAATTTAGAGCATTACTTTACTAGCGTGTGAGATGAGTGCAACTGTGCAGTAGTTTGAGCATTCTTTGGCATTGCCTTTCTTTGGGATTGGAATGAAAACTGACCTTTTCCAGTCCTGTGGCCACTGCTGAGTTTTCCAAATTTGCTGGCATAGTGAGGGCAGCACTTTCACAGCATCATCTTTCAGGATTTGAAATAGCTCAACTGGCGTTCCATCACCTCCACTAGCTCGGTTCTTAGTGATGCTTCCTAAGGCCCACTTGACTTCACATTCCAGGATGTCTGGCTCTAGGTGAGTGATCACACCATCGTGATTATCTGGCTCGTGAAGATCTTTTTTGTACAGTTCTTCTGTGTATTCTTGCCACCTCTTCTTAATCTCTTCTGCTTCTGTTAGGTCCTTACCATTTCTGTCCTTTATTGAGCCCAACTTTGCATGAAATGTTCCCTTGGTACCTCTAATTTTCTTGAAGAGATCTCTAGTCTTTCCCATTCTGTTGTTTTCCTCTATTTCTTTGCATTGATCGCTGAGGAAGGCTTTCTTATCTCTCCTTGTTATTCTTTGGAACTCTGCATTCAAAAGGGTATATCTTTCCTTTTCTCCTTTTCTTTTCGCTTCTCTTCTTTTCACAGCTATTTGTAAAGCCTCCTCAGACAGCCAGTTTGCTTTTTTGCATTTCTTTTTCTTGGGGATAGTCTTGATCCCTGTCTCCTGTACAATGTCATGAACCTCCGTCCATAGTTCATCAGGCACTCTGTCTTATCAGATCTAGTTCCTTAAATCACTTCCGCTGTATAATCGTTAGGGATTTGATCTAGGTCATACTTGAATGGTCTAGTTGTTTTCCCTACTTTCTTCAATTTAAGTCTGAATCTGGCAATAAGGAGTTCACGATCTGAGTCACAGTCAGCTCCCAGTCTTGTTTTTGCTGACTGTATAGAGCTTCTCCATCTTTGGCTGCAAAGAATATAATCTGGTTTTCTCAATATCTAATAATAGTTGGTTGGAGCGCCCTCTTGTGTCTCCACATGGTAACACCTCAGGCCTCTTCAATGAGGTGATACTTTCTTCAGTGTCAATAAAAGATGTAATGGAAATTTTTTTCTCCTCACACTTCATGGCCCACGCTTGACACTTGGACTCCAGTTAAGCCATTGCAGCTCGAGTCTTAGGCAGGCTTCCTGCTTACACTCAGGTCTAAAGATTTCTTTCTGCTCCCTGCCCACACCTTTCTCTTCAGTCACTTTGAAAAACCCTCTTCTCATCATACACAGATTTCAGCTTCGTCTTACCACCTTCTATTATTCCAAGCTTACCCAGTTCCCAAAGTAAGATCATAATTTTTTATAAAAGGGGGAAAAGCAAATCCAAAACACTAAAAAAGGATGTTTTAAGTGTTTACTAAATATGATTTGTTCTATAACCTAGGGAAAAGATATTCAGAATGTTAAACCTTTCACTGGGATCCCTTCATGGGAGGCCCTGACACTTGGAAAGAGGCAAATGACAACCAGATGCAGTGATGTCTGGCAGTGTGTGCACATGTGCACACACACATGAACACACATTTACACACTCACAGTCAAGCTTTTTTGCTCAGTGAGAAAGAAGCTTTCTCTCTTACTGAGAATCATGTGGTGATATCAGCACAGGTCTTTGGAGGAAAGGAGACTTGTCATTTATATCTGGAACCTCAAGAATGTTCCCTGCACCTGCCCTGAGGAACTTTACTTCCCATATTTCACACAATCTGCTCATATCTGCTCTACATCCATGGATTTCTTAACATCTATATTTATTTATTTGACTGTACTGGGTCTTAGTTGTGGCATACAGGATCTAGTTCCCAGGCCAGGGATCAAATCCACGTCCCCTGCATTGGGGGTGTGGCATCTTAGCCACTGGACCACCAGGGAAGTCCCTCCATGAATTTTTCTGAATCCATGAGCTCCATTGGCAAACTCCACTGTGAGCCAGATACACGTGCTCTTGACTTCTCCTGGGGTGAATTTGCACACCTTCTCCTGCGTGCAAATTAAA
This sequence comes from Muntiacus reevesi, assembly GCF_963930625.1. Taxonomy (NCBI): domain Eukaryota; kingdom Metazoa; phylum Chordata; class Mammalia; order Artiodactyla; family Cervidae; genus Muntiacus; species Muntiacus reevesi. The sequence continues at coordinate 130,431,680 of NC_089271.1, read as the reverse complement.
TTTTTGCAGATCAATTATGATTTCCCACCAGCTTCCAATAAGATTTCTGAGCTGTACTCTCTCCTCATCAAGGTTGATTTTCAACACTTCAGCTTAAAGTCTCTCTGCCTCCTTCCATCCTCTCTGACAGCTAAACCTTATCTGGAGAATGAAAACCCTGACCAAGGAAACATTAACAGTTTTTATAGTTTGAATAGTCCAGGACAAATAAACAAACCCACAGACACACTGGGGAGGCTACCATTTGGAAAAGACACCAAGTACCACCATTTAAGGGCTTCCCTGATGGCTCAGTGGTAAAGAAACCACCTACCAATGCAGGAGACACAAGAGACATGGGTTCAATTCCTGGGTCAGGAAGATTCCCTGGGGGAGGAAATGGCAACCCACTCCAGTTTTCTTACCTGGGAAATCCCATGGACAGAGGAGTCTGGCCATGGGGTCTCTAAGAGTCAGACACAACTTAGCGACTAAAACAACAGCCGCCACCACCATGCAAAATCCAAACCTTCACCCTACATCCAACTTTTCAAGAGGCCATTTCCAAGGGCTTTAAGAGTTTTGCCCCACTCCCTTGGAGGGGGAGTAGCTGCCTCAGGGGATGGGCATTTTTGGCTTAGGAAGGACTGTACTATCTCTTCTGCTTTCTGCTCTCTTCACCCCACTCCAGAGACCTGTTGACTGAAGAAAAACACACAACCTAGAAGTCAAGTTCTGTCTTATTCAGCGGACTTACTGAGGACTATAGCCCAGGAGACGGCCTCTCAGAGAGCTCTGAGGAACTGTTTCAAAGAGGTAAAGGAGGAGCCAGGATATATGGAGTTCTTGAAGAAAAAATAAAAGCATGTGTTTGAATATCAAAGATTACTGCTAATCCCCCCAAAAATAGATATCTCAAACTAGTGATTTTAGCCCTTTCCTGTGTATGGCAAGATGTAAGAGCCTGGCCTTATTGAAAGTGTTCCTTATATAACCATCTAAACTCTCTAGGGCCAGTATCCTCTTTTTCTCCATCCTGAGTTTCAGTCAGAGCACACAGGGTGGAGGGATGCAGGGGGTCATTGGCTGCAGTGGTCAATGGCTTGATGGCATTTCTTTACTGGAATGATAATCACATTCTTTGTCCACAGACCCTGTCTACTGAAACAGAGATGGGTGCTGTGGTTCTGCTGAATCGTGTATGCAGTTGGTGACCTATACAAAGCACTTGCTAAGTAAAGAGCTGCTAGGGCGGCACCCTGGCCTTGGTCTCTGGCAACAGTTAAGCAAGGACACGTGCATCCTGGGTCTGTGCCTTTGCAGTCACTGAACTGGAACCAGAGATAATGTTACTGCTGATAGGGAAGGGAACTACCTGCTTAGTGGTGAGGAAAATTAATAGCCCAAGCATTCGTCCATCCTGCATTCTCCATGCCGGCATTTTGATTAAAAAAAAATATTGTTGCAGCTGTTTGCATATTCTGGAAGTGTGTGTGGTTTGGTGTTTACAGATTTGAGGTTGTGGAGGGAAGTTCCAGAGCAACGGAAGTAGCTGCTTGTCAGTCAGGGTTCATTTTGAAAATGAAAGCCTGAAAGCTTGGGGCCCACTCTGGGCCTGGTCTCTGAGGAATCAGCAAAGGCCACGAGGTGGCTTTGGTTAGTCAGCTTAGTGAAGCAACCACTTGTTCACGTTTTGCTTCTCTTTCACGAACTGACCAAGTCTATGAGTTGCTTTAGGTGTCCTGCAGATTCAGACTAGGGCAGGGATGTGGGATTGGGTCCCCCACCTCCAGGTTCTGTGGGCAGACACCTCCCCCAACACGGGCGCATACAATGATCCCACCCCCACCCCAGCCACATATATACACACAATTACATTTCCCCAGGCTGCCAAACCAGATGGTGGTTAACATATTTCTCACTCACCTACTAGGTACACAAGGGCAGCACAACAGAGTCATCAAAGAATTTAGTTTGATTGGCATGTCAGAGTTAAGGAAGAGAAATACAACACAGGACAGTCTGTTCTGGCTGCCGAAGGAGTAATACAAATAGGTGGCTGGGGGACTGAGAAGGATCACTCCAGGTAGGGGTAATCAGAGGAGGCTCAGTGGAGAAGGTGGCAACTGAGGCCAACCTTGAAGGGCAGGGGTAGAACTTCACCAAATAGAAGCTATGAAGGGAGGACATTTGGGTTGAGGAGGGTGAGTTCAAGATATGCTCAGGTTAGGACAAGTGCATTCATTTGGCTGGAATTTGGGACTTGTGTGAGTGATTTGTAGTTGATAAGCTTGGTTTGAATGCCACGTCCTCTGTGCCAGAACAAAGGCTATGGTATCACACAGACCTGCTCCTCTACTTCCTTCTGGGTGACCTTGGGCAAGTGGCCTAACCTCTGTGCAAAGGGAGGATAGTAACAATACTTAGCTCTTGAGATCCTTGGGAAGGTTAATAGCATAACACACATAAAGCGTTTGGCAGAGTGGCACATGAAAAAAATGTTCCAAAAATGGACTACAAATGCATAGGCTGTCATGAAGGGAAGCTCCAGATATTTAGGACTGGCCTCAAATATTTGAGGATTAAAGTGGAGAAGCCTCTGGTACCTTCCATCACTGTGAGACCCAGTAGAGTGGCCTGGCTTAGCCTCCCTTTGGCCTAGACTATTGGAACTGTCCCCTGGCTTTCTGCGTCTCCCATAATCATCTTCCTTGGTGATGGTGGTTTAGTCATTAAGTCATGTCCGACTCTTGCGACCCCATGGACTGTACCCCGCCAGGCTCTTCTGTCCATGGGATTCTCCAGGCAAGAACACTGGAGTGGGTTGCCATTTCCTTCTCCGGGGGATCTTCCCAACCCAGGAATCAAACCCAGGTCTCCTGTGTTGCAGGCAGATTCTTTACCAACTGAGCTATGAGGGAAACCCCTAATCATCTTCCTTAAACCTACCTTAATCATAGCTGTGTCCCTCTATGGTTCAAGAACCTTCTATGGCTCACCACTGCTCATCGACTGAACTCCCTAATATGGGGGAGGGTGCGGGAGATGCAAGAACTACCATTTATTGAGAGAAGAAAAGAACAAAGAGGAGGCTAATGTTAGGAGTGAAAAGGTAAAACAACCTCCTCTTTTAAAAGCCCTAAAACAATTAATTCCCAGAAATCAGCAGGTCCTAGAAGAGAGCAGGATACATCTCTGAAGAGGGTAAGGCATTCGTGGCCAACGACTCTGATTCACCTACTTCTTCAAGTCTAGTTGGAAAGGTTAAAGAGGAGATGAGAGCGGAGAGCTGGGTAGGGAGCCCCCGGAGGGGAAGCAGGGTAATATTGTTTAGTCCTGTCCAACTCTTTTGTGACTCCATGGACTGTAGCCCACCGGGCTCTTTTGTCCATGGGACTTCCCAGGCAAGAATACTGGAGGGGGTTGCCATGCCCTCTTCCAGGGGATCTTCCCGATCCATGGATCCAACCCACGTCTCTTACGTCTCCTGCACAGGCAGGCGGATTCTGTACCACTGAGCCATTGGGGAAGCCCTAAGCAGGGGAATAGTCCTCAGTTCCCTGGAAGGGCTCCCGCCTGAACCCTGTCTCGAGTTTCTCTGCAGGAATCCGGGGCAGCTGCGGGAAGGGTCAAGGCACAAAAGCGGAGTGCAAGGGAACCCTAGTCACACAGGGCAGCCAGGCCACCTCCCCGAATGCGAGGCGCGGGACAAAGGCGGCTCAGGGACAAAGTGCACTGAGACTTCTTAGGAGATAAGAGGGAAGGGCGAAGGAAGGGGCGGGGAGCGAGCGCCCACGGAGCCTTAAGGATCACGCTCCCGGAGTCCTCGGCTGGAAGCCGAGCTCAGTTCGCCGGCGAGGGAGTTCCCTGGATCCTCTTCACCCCGGTAGCTGTGGGGATGCAGAGAACCCGGGGTCTGAGGCAGCCGGACGGCTCCGGGCGGCGCTCGGAGCCCGTTTGCAGCCCGCCCCCTCGCCCGCAGCACCGTTGCCCTCGCCCGGCGGGAGGCGGGGCCGCCAGCTCACCTGGCCGTTTGGGGCGGGGCCGCCCGAAACCTGGGGGAACGGAGGCGGCGGCTGCACCCTGGGCGCTGGAGAGGGGCTCGCCCTAGGGGCCGGGCCGGAGCTCCCACCCCTCCGCGTCGCCCCCACCCAGCGCCCGGGCCCTCCCTCGGCTCGCTTGCGCTCTCCCTTCCTCTCCTCCCCTCCTTCGCTCCCTCCCTCCGAGCTCAATTGCTCAAGCCGCTTCCTTCCCCAAAGCCAGCGCCAGTTCCTCTCGGTGGGGCCCGGGAAGGGCAGCCGACGCTAGACATCGGGACCGCCGAGGCGGCCGGACCATGGCCGAGCCCCGAGGGACCGCCAATCCGGCCCTCAAGGCCTCCTTCGCATCAACCAAGCTGAGCCCGAGGAACGCCCCGCAGCCCCGCCCCTCGAGAGTGGACGCCGGCACCCTGGGCAGGTACCGGGGCAACACCACCGCCTCCGGGGAGCCCCCTTTCCTTGGCGCGCTGATGCCCTCGGGAACAGGCTCGGCGCGCCGGCGGGGAGCGCGGCTGGAGCAGCTGGGGCTGCAGGGGGCGGCTCCCGCCGGGTGGTTGTCGGAGGAGCGCCTGGAGGAGCAGTCCCCAGGCGGGCCGAACGGACCGGGCGGTAGCGGGCTGTGCCTGGAGCCCCGGGAGCACGCGTGGATACTGGCGGCCGCCGAAGGCCGCTTTGAGGCGCTGCAGGAGCTGCTGGAAGCCGAGCCGGGGCTGCTGCTGCGGGGCGACCCCATCACGGGCTACTCGGTGCTGCACTGGCTGGCCAAGCACGGGCGCCACGAGGAACTCATCCTAGTGCACGACTTCGCCCAGCGCCAGGGGCTGCGGCTCGACGTGAGCGCCCCGGGTAGCGGCGGCCTCACGCCCCTCCACCTGGCGGCCCTGCAGGGCCACGAGATGGTCATCAAGGTGCTGGTGGGCGCCTTGGGGGCTGACCCCACGCGCCGCGACCACAGCGGCCACCGGGCCTGTCACTACCTGAGGCCCGACGCGCCCTGGAGCCTGCGGGAGCTGTCGGGGGCCGAGGACTGGGAGACGGCAGGCGACCGAGACCGGGACCGTAACAACGCCAACAACAACAGCAGCAGCAGCGGCGGCAGCGCCGCCGCGTGGACACTGAAACGCGCCCCGAGCGCAGTGGGCGCGCAGGTCGTGGAGAAGACTGCTAGAGCGGCGGCGGCGCCAGCCAAGGGGAAAGACTCCGTGGGCAGCCGGGTGGCGCAAATTCAAGGCCTGTTCCGCCATATGTTCCCCTTCTTCCAGGACCGTTGAAGGCGACGGAGACTGGAGAGCGTGGAGGGACCCCGACGCTGCGGCGAGGCCTCTGTCCCGGGTGGTCCCGTGTCCTCCCACCCTCCACCCCCGATTGGGAGGCGCCCGGGACTCGGCTCGAGCCGCAGCCATGGGCGCTGGGCCTGCCAGGAGCAGACCCCTCGGGGTGGTTCTCAGGCACCTGTCGGAGGTCTCCTACTGCACCGGCCAGGAGCCGCTGGAACCAGGCACCAAGCGGTCCTGGTGGCGAGACCCCAAACTACAGGATTTAGGCGTTCGGTGCAGAAGCTCGGGACAAGGAAAGTTATGCTTCCAGTAGCCATTTCTTGGCAGGCAGAAGCTCTGGGTTTATTAAGAAACATTTGTTAGAAGAATGAGATAAGACTGTAAGCCAGTGATCCAGAGGAAGTCTAACTGCAGGCCTGACTTAGCTATTAACAAGTTATTTTGGGGGATGAACCAGCCCTTGTCAACCTGCTCCGGAGACAAGCAGGACTTACCGGTAGGAGACCCTTTCTAATGTATCCCCAGTGACTTCTTTAGCATATTAAATGGAATGTTTTCCTTTCACATGACAAAGCTGTCATTTGAGTGACATTTTTTTTTTCATTAACCACCAAGGGAGAAGGTCACCAACCCGTGGCCGTGAGCTAGCGATCCAGAACAGACTCTGGACCTCACTCTCAGAGAAAATGGCCAAGCTGTGCACCAAAGGAGCTCCTTTCACCTTGGCTCTGAGTAGAGACACACTGTTTACCTGTCTCCCAGGCTCTTTGGCATCTAGGTCTGGCCTCCTGTCAGTCTCAGTCCGGAGGAGCTGTCTGCAGGGAGCTGTGTGTCTGTGTGTGTGCGTGTGTGCGTTTGTTGCTCAGTCCTGTCCAACTCTTTGCAACTCTGTGGACTATAGCCTGCCAGGCTTCTCAGGCCATGGAATCCTCCAGGCCAGAATACTGGAGTGGGTTGCCATTTCCTTCTCCATGAAGGGAGCAGAGGGGAGGTAAAAGGAAAAAGCTTCCAAATATTTTTTTCTAATATTTCCTGGTGAGTCATGCAATTAACCTTGACTTCTGCCCTCCAATGAGACACACCCCTTGGCACTTTTGTCCAAGAGAGGGCTTTAATCATCAGCATTGTGGGTTTCTTTTAATTTTATTTGATATATAAGTTGTAGTTTGAAAAATTGCTCCCATTTAGAAATACTGTGAATTGAGTAGAATACAGGAAGGTTGCTTGATTGGAGCTGAATGGACGGAGAAGTAGTGGGTGGCTGGAAATCCATGCTGCCTCTGAGAACAGCAGATTTTTGAAATAGCACTGTATCCCTGGAGGCTTGGGTGGCCCTTGCAATGGACTGCTATGTCCTTAGCCCTTCCATCCCAGTCCTTGAAGGCCAGGGAAGAACTGAGTCACCACCCCACACAGCCCAGAGACACCACCCTGAGCTCATCCATCCAGGTTTTCATCTCTGCTTGGCAGGCCTGTTTGCCCCTTCTCAGCTCAAAACATTCCCACCTGCCCTTAATAACCCATTAGACTCTTATCCATGAAATGATCCAAATCCTTCCTATTTATTCTCAGTCTGCCCCATGTCTCTAGTAACCATACCTTAAACATATTTACACAACGTTGCTATTGTTCAATCACTAAGTTGTGTCCAACTCTTTGCAACCCCATGGATTGCAGAACACTAGGCTTCTCTGCCCTTCACTGTCTCCCAGAGATTGCTCAAACGCCTGTCTGTTGACTCGGTGATGCTATCCAATCATCTCATCCCTGTCACTCCCTTCTCCTCCTGCCTTCAATCTTTCCCAGCATCAGGGTCTTTTCCAATGAGTTGACTCTTCCATCAGGTGGCCAAAGTATTGGAGCTTCAGCTTCAGCATCAGTCCTTCCAATGAATTACTTGCAATGACTATTCAAGGTTGATTTCCTTTAGGATTGATTGGTTTGATCTCCTTGCTATCTAAGGGACTCTCAAGTTTTCTCCAGCACCACAATTTGAAAGCATCAATTCTTCAGCGCTCAGCCTTCTTTATGGTCCAACTCTCACATCTGTACATGACTACTGGAAAAACCATAGCTTTGACTATACGAACTTTTGTCGGCAAAGGAGCAAGCGTCTTTTAATTTTGTGGCTGTAGTCACCATACGCAGTGATTTTGGAACCCAAGAAAATAAAATCTGTCACTTTCCACTTTTTCCCCATCTATTTGCCATGAAATGATGGGACCAGATGCTATCATCTTAGTTTTTTGAATGTGAGTTTTAAGCCAGCTTTTTCACTCTCCTCTTTCACCCTCATCCAGAGGCTCTATAGTTCCTCTTCACTCTCTGCCATTAGAGTGGGATCATGTGCATATCTGAGGTTGGTGGTATTTCTCTCAGTAATCTTGATTCCAGCTTGGAATTCATCCAGCCTGACATTTCACATGATGTACTCTGCATGTAAGTTAAATAAGCAGGGTGACAATATGCAAGCTTGACGTACTCCTTTCCCAATTTGGAACCAGTCCGGTTGTTCCATGTCGGGTTCTAACTGTTGCTTCTTGTCCTGCAGACAGATTTTTCAGGAGACAGGTAAGGTGGTCTAGTATTCCCATCTCTTTAAGAATTTTCCACAGTTTGTTGTGATCCACACAGCCAAAGGCTTTAGCATATTCATTGAAGCAGAAGTTTTTTTGGAATTCCTTGCTTTTTCTATGATCCAACCAATGTTGGCAATTTAATCTCTGATTCCTCCACCTTTTCCAAATCTAGCTTGTACATCTGGAAGTTCTCAGTCCACATGCTGTTGAAGCCTAGCTTGAAGCATTTTGAGCATCACCTTGCTAGCATGTGAAATGAGCACATTGTACTGTAGTTTGAACATTCTTTCACATTGCCTTTCTTTGGGAATGGAATGAAAACTAGCTTTTTCTAGTCCTGTGGCCATTGCTGAGTTTTCCAATTTTTCTGGCATATTGAGTTGCAGCACTTTCACAGCATCATCTTTTAGGATTTTAAATAGCTCTGATGGAATTCTGTCACCTCCATTAGCTTTGTTCAAAATAATGCTTCCTAAGGCCCACTTGACTTCACACTCCAGGATGTCTGACTCTAGGTGAGTGATCACACCATAGTGGTTATCTGGGTCATTAAGACCTTTTATGTATAGTTCTTCTGAATGTAGCATTTCTTTTTTAAAAAATAATTATTTATTTTTAATTGGAGGATAATTACTTTACAATATTGTGATGGTTTCTGCCATACATCAACATGAATCAGTCATAGGTATACATATGTCCCCTCCCTCTTGAACCTTCCTCTCCATCTCACTCCTCTAGATTGTCACAGAGCACCAGTTTGAGCTCCCTGTGTAATACAGCAAATTCCCACTGGCTATCTATTTTACATGTGGTAATGTATATGTTTCCATACTACTCTCTCCATTCTTCCCACACTCTCCTTCCCCCACCGTGTCCACATGTCTGTTCTCTATGTCTGCGTCTCCATTGCTGTCCTGCAAATAGGTTCATTAGTATCATCTTTTTAGATTCCATATATATGTGTTGATTTTTCATCTTCTAAATGAACTTCTTTGGGACTTCCCTGGTGGTCCAGTGATTAGAACTCAGTGCTTTCACTGTAGGGTCCTGGGTTTGATCCTTGGTCAGGGTACTAAGATTTTACAAACTGTGTGGCACAGCCAAAGAAAAAGAAAAAATGTAAATGAACTTCTTTGATGTTTACAGTGGAAGGGCAAGCCTCTCCTGGCTTGTGGCATTTGGCATGGGCACCTGGTATAACCCTCCTCCACCCCCATGCCCATTTTCTAGATGCAAATTGGCTAACTGATGCAGGACGGTGGTTTGTGCTTCACAGCCTCTCCCAAGTGGGTTGGGCTTGGTGAAGGCTGGCAGGGTGAAGGCCTTCCCTTCCTGCCACAGGGCTTAGAAAGAAGATTGGCATGTGCCTTTGCCCCACATCCAAAGGACACTTCTAACAGTAGTCCCTTCTTCATAGGAAAAGTTTGAACCTCAGAATCTTAACTATAAGCAGATTCAGGGACCTAAGACAAGCATCTGCCCTGTTCTGTCCAGAATGAAAACCAAGTCAGCTGGAAGATTTGAAAGCAGCTTTCTAGAGTTTTTTCCTATCGTCAGCTATTCTTCCCACAAATTTTTTTTCATCATGTGATGTTGCTTAGCCTACCTCCTCCATGTAAAATTGAGGTTTGGCTGCAGGGGACAAACTCCCATGCTGAAAACTCCACATGCCTCACATCAAGCCATTGGCATTTCTGGTATGCTCACCCCAAGAGAAAGAACAAATTCCCTGAGAAACTTCTTTCCAGGGGAGCAAAGCAGAGTTAAGCAGATGATGCAAATCTGCATTCGAGTGGGACAGATGGACAAGAAAACAAGACCGAAGCAGGGCTGTAACCAGGTAAGCATCAGGGTTGGAGGAAGGGATCCTGCACAGAGGATGGGGCCTAACCCAGGCCAAAAGGTGCAGGAAAGGCTTTGGAGAGGAAGATCATACCTGATCTGAGGCTGCAGGGGTGAGCGGAAGGGTGAGGGGTGAGCTGAAGTATGTCAGTGGAGACAGGGGAGCAGCCTCCTGGCAGGGCCACTGGAGTATGTATCAGTGCATAGAGCGAGTACCAGGAGCTGTAAGTCAGCCAGTACGGCAGGAAGGTGGGAGTTGGGGCATAATTAACAGCAACTCTGGAGAAGAAGTAGATGGGGGTCCAGGTCACGAAGAGTCTTCAAGGTCATGCTAAAAGAGGAACAGAGAATTTTAACCTCGAGGTAGCTGGGAGCCATAGGTTTCTAAGCAGAGGAGTAACAGGATGGGATTTTAGAAAAATCACTCTTACAGTCCCGTGGACGATAGATGTGTCAGGGGAGACAAGTGGGGGAAAACACATCATTCAAGCAGTGTCTTTCAGAAGAAACGCTTCAAGGAAAGCCAGTCTTCTGCTGGGAAGTTCAGAGACCCCTGTGGAAGGCAGTAACCTTCAGACTTTGTTTTTTTTCTTCTCCATAGCCCTTGCTCGGGGCTTCCCAGGTGGCACTAGTGGTAAAGAACCCACCTGCCAATGCAAGAGATGCAGGAGGCGTAGGTTCAGTCCTGGGGTGGGGAAGATCCCCTGGAGAAGGAAATAGCAACCCACTCCAGTATTCTTGCCTGGGGAATCCCATGGACAGAAGAGTCTGGAGGGCTACAGTCCATGGGTCCCTAAGAGTCGGACACAACTGAAGAGACTTAGCACACACGCAGCCTTTGCTCAAATGAAGCTCATCTCAGAGCCCCAGATGTAAAACTGACAAGTGAGGAGCTAGTGAGGTGAATCTGGGTTGGACCTCACCTCCCCACCCTGTGCATCCATCTTAGACCAGCGGAGGGCGCACAGTGGCCCCTGGAGCAAAATTGTCAAAAATGCTGGCGTGGTGGAAAGCACTCAGCCTAACCTGGCTTCGAAACCTGCTACTGATTAGTGACCTTGAGCAAACCACTCACCTCTCTGAGCTGCAGTTTCCTCAGCAGTAACATGGGACCAATACAAGCTCTCTTGCAGGGATGTTCCGATGATTCGAGAAAACACATGCACAACACCTAGCAATCCGCAGGACACATAGGAAACAAGAAATAACAGCAAATGTATTTATTAACAAATTTATTAAAGAATTTATTAGGAGACTTCCTTGGTGGTGGTACAGTGGTTAAGAGTATGCCTTCCAATGCAGGGAACATAGGTTCAGTCCTTGGTCAGGGAACTAAGATCCCACATGGTGTCACTAAGACCAGATGAAGACATATCAATCAATAAATATTTTTTAAAAGGAAAAAAAAGAATTTACTAACAGATTCTCATTTGGAAAAATTGAAAGGTACTCAGCAGGTTCCAGTGGTGACCTGCATTTTCCCACCACCAAAATGTGTCCATGATTGCAGATTATTTTTCTTTTGTACTAGATGAGTGGCTGCTCCTCAAAGGAGGTATTGGTTCCTCTGCTGATGTTGTTCACCACCTACCCACTTTTACTTTAGACACAATCAAAATAAGCCGACTTACCTTGTTCTCAGCCCCTAGAAGGCAAAGCAGCAACTTAGTAATTGCCCACCAACTGTTAAACAGATTAGCTATTATTTCCAGGTAAAGTCATAAACTGGACTTAGAGTTAAACCTGAAATCCTCTGAAGAGAATAAAAGCATACAAATTGCTCATCTCCTGACCCTGTTATCTACAGAAATGCCCCCTCCTATCCCAGCCAACATACCCTGCATTCCACACCCAGCCTGTCTTCGATTTTCATTAAAATGAACGGAAGGAGCATGCCTGTCTCCTTTCAAGATGTAATGCATGCTTTCAAGCCTGCCTCCTCCCACAGCCTAATTCCATCAGTTGTCCCTCTTCTATATCTTGGAGAGCACCCTCAGTTTAGTTTAGTGCAATAAACACTTGCTGACCACCTACTAGGAACCAGGCTTTTTGGGTGACGAACACTTCCCAGCCAAACTTTTTCAAAGGAAGGTATGTTCCCTTCATATCTCCATTTCCTAACCTCCCTCTCCTTCTCTCTCTCTCTCTCTCTCTTTTTTTTTTTTTTTTTTTTTGCTGCCTTACAGCTGTAGGCTCCAGAGCACATGGGCTCAGTAGTTACTGTACTTGGGCTTAGTTGCTCTGCGACATGTGGGATCTTAGTTCCCTGACCAGGGATCCCCTGCATTGCAAGGCAGATTCTTAACCACTGGACCACCAGGGAAGTCCCTCCACTTCCTCACCTCTTAATCACTCCTATGCATTCTGGCTTCTGCCTCTGCCACAAAGGTCTCCCAGAATGACCTGAAGTGAAGTGAAAGTCACTCGGTCGTGTCCTACTCTGCGAATACTGGAGTGGGTAGCCTTTCCCTTCTCCAGGGAATCTTCCCGAACCAGGGTCTCCTCCTGCGCTGCAGGCGGATTCTTTACCAACTGAGCTATCAGGGCCCAGCTGCCAAATACAAGTCCTCACCTTTGTTCACTTCTTGGCAAGCATGCATGTGTGTGCATGCTCAGTTGTTTCCAACTTTTTGTGACCCCATGGATTGTAGCCCACCAGGCTTCTCTGTCCATAGGATTTCCCAGGCAAGAATCCTGGAGTGGGTTGCCATTTCCTTCTCCAGGGGATCTTCCAGACCCAGGGATCAAACTCGCATATCCTGCATTGGCAGGTGGATTCTGCATTGGCAGGTGGATTACCACTGAGTCACCAAGGAAGCCCATCATTTATTGACAGCACTGGCCTGTGTGGACTACTCCCTCCTCCTTGAAACTCTCTTCTCTAGTCTTCCATGACTTCCTATGGCTTCAGTTGCTGGCACTTACCAGGCTAAAGTCCTGGAAAGTTCTCTTCACTTTACATTCTCTCTCTAAGACATTTCATTCTTTCCCCACTCAACCCACCCCCACTCTACTCCAGCCACACAGTCCTCACTGTTCCTCAGAAGAGCTGTGTTCTCCTGAACTCTAATTCCTATATGTGATTCCCTGTTTAGAAGCATTCTACCCTCTATTCCTTGCCCCCTTTCACCTGGTCTACTCTTACTCACCCTTCAAATGTCAGTTTAAATGTCACCTCCTTGGGGAAGTCTTCTCTGACCCTCAGGTTATATTAGAACTGCACCTTTCCTAATCCTTATCACACTTGAGAAGTTATTCATGCAGTTATTAGATTGATATCTCCCCTGCTCCATGTGTGTGTGTGTGCTCAGTTGCTCAGTTGTGTCCAACTCTTTGTGACCCTGAGGGCTGCAGCCTGCCAGGTACCTCTGTCCATGAAATTTTCCAGACAAGAATATTGGAGTGGGTTGCCATTCCCTTCACCAGGGGATCTTCCCAACCCAGGGATTGAATCTGCATCTCCTGCATTGGCAGGCAGATACTTTACTACTGAGCCACCTGGAAAGCCCCTCTTCTGCCCCACTAGACTTAAATCCCATGAGGGCAGGAACCAAGTCTGTCTTATTACCACATTGTCCCTAGTTCCTGGTAGATGGAAGGTGCTCAATAAATAGGTATCTATTGACAATGGAATAATAGATTTGACCTCAAAAGCACAAGGCACAAAAGAAGAAATAGATAAATCGAACTTCATCAAAATTAAAAACTTTGGGGCCTGAAAGGAAACTACCAAAAAGTAAAAAAACAACCCACAAAGTAGGAGAACATATTTGCAACCATATATCTCATAAAGGTCTGTGCGTGCTAAGTCACTTTAGTTGTGTCAGACTCTGCAATCCCATGGACTATAGCCCACCAGGCTCCTCTGTCCATGGGATTCTCCAGGCAAGAATACTGGAGTGGGTTGCCATGCTCTTCTCCATGGGAATCTTCCTGACCAAGGGATCGAACCTGTGCCTCCTGTAGCTCCTGCATTGCAGGTAGATTCTTTACCCCTGAACTACCAGGGAAGCCTAGTATCCAGAATATATAGAGAACTCCTACAACTCAACAACAAAAATATAAACAGCCTGATATAAAAAATGGCAAACACTTGAATAGACACTTCTCAGAGATATGCCAACAAGCACAGGAAAATGCGCTCAACGTCATTAGCTGTTTGGGAAATGCAAGTCAAACCCAGAATGAGATACCACTTCACATCCACGAGGGTAACTGTAATCAAAAAGTCAGATCATAACAAGCATTGGTGAGGATATAGAAAAATTGGAACCCTCGTGTTCTGCTGGTAGGAATGTAAAATGGTACAGTCACTTTGGAAAATAGTATGCTACTTCCTCAAAAGTTAAACATGAGATTACTATATGAATATTGTGATTTATGGGGCTTTCCAGGTAGCGCAAGTGGTAAAGAACCCACCTGCCAATGCAGGTAGATGTGAGACTTGGGTTCAATCCCTGAGTCAGGAAGATCCTCTAGAGAAGGAAACAGCAGCCCACTCCAGGATTGCCTGGAGAATCCCAAGGACAGAGGAGTCTGGTGGGCTACAGTCTATGGGGTTGTAAGGAGTCAAACATGACTGAAGTGACTTAGCATGCACTCATGCAATAATATAATTTATGATAAGAAACATGTATTTAGTCTTCAACCCCATTCCTGGTGCAGAGCTCCTAAAACCCTTGGAATTTCCTGTGATAAGAGTGATAAAGGTGACTTTTGTATGTTAAAAGGTGACTTTTGGAAAAGCCCTTAGGTAACCTAAGGTTAGGGGCTGGTTGCCAGGGGAACCAAAGGTGCAAGGAGGTGGTGGAATTTTTAGTACCATCCCTACCACCAAACTCCAGGAGGAGAGAGGGGCAGGAGGTTGAATCAGTTATTGGCCAGTGATTTAATCAGTCGTGCTTATATAATGAAACTTCTGTTAGTGCGTGTGTTCTATGTCCCTTCAGTCGTGTCTGACTTTTTGCGACACTATGAACTGTAGCCCACCAGGCTCCTCAGTCTATGGGAATTCTCCAGGCAAGGATACCGGAGTGCATGCTCTCCTCCAGGGGATCTTCCCCTGGATCTTCCCTGCCCAGGGATTCAACCCGGGTCTCCTGCATTGCAGGCAGATTCTTAACTGCTGAGCCACCAGGGAAGCCCAATGAAGGACAGGGTTTGGAGAGCTTCCAGATTGGTTAAACACATGGAGATTTGGGGAACATGGCGCCTTCAGATTGGGCATGGAAGCGCTTAACCTGTTCTTCATACCTTGCCCTTTGCATCTCTTCCATCTGACTGTTTCTGGGTTACATCATTTTATAATAAACCAGTGATCTAGTACACAGGATGTTTCTCAGAGTTCTGTGAGCCTCTCTAGCAAATGATTCGAACCCAAGCAGGGGATCTCTGATTTATAGCCAGTCGATGAGAAGTACAGGTAACAATCTGCATTTGCAACTGGCCTGTGAAACCCAAGGGGTGTGGTAGTTGGAAGTTCCCATCTGTAGCCTGTCAGTCAGAAGCACAGGTGAGAGCCTGGGGTTGTGACAAGCATCTGAAGGGGTGGGGCCGGGGACAGTCTTGTGGGATTGAACCTTGGACCTGTGGAATTTGATGCTGTCTACTTGCACAGTCAGAAGTGAGTTGCACTGTAGAACACAGCTGGTGTTGGAAAATTGTTTGTTGCTCAGTTCAGTCAGTTCAAATCGCTCAGCTGTGTCTGACTTTGCTACCCCATGGGCTGCAGCACGCCAGGCTTCCTTGTCCATCACCAACTCCCGGAGCTTACTCAAACTCATATCCATTGAGTTGGTACCAGAACCTATTTACCATACGACTGAGCAATTCCACTCCTAGGTATCTACCCAAGAGACATGAAAATATAAACATATGTGAATGTTCATAGTAGTATTATTCATAATAACCAAAAGATGAAAAGAATGCTGTTTTCTATTAACAGAGGAAAGGACAGACAAAATGTGATGTAGTCATACAATGGAATCTTATCCAGCCATGAAAAGTGATGAAGTACTGATTCATGCCAGCTTCCCTAGTGGTTCAGTGGTACAGAATTCGCCTGCCAATGCAGGAGACCCGGTTTTGATCCCTGGGTTGAGAAGACTCCCTGGAGAAGAAAATGGCAACCCACTCCAGGATTCTTGCCTGGAAAATTCCATGGAGAGAAGGAGCCTGGCAGGCTACAGTCCATGGGGTCAGAAAAGAGTCTGACATGACTTGGTGACTCAACCACAATTGATTCTTTTTTTTTTTTTTTTTAATTTTTCATGCTTTCATTTTATTTTTTATTTTATCTGTCAATGTGCTGTTCATTTATTCTTTTTTTTTAAATTTTATTTTATTAGTTGGAGGCTAATTACTTCACAACATTTCAGTGGGTTTTGTCATACATTGACACGAATCAGCCATAGAGTTACACGTATTCCCCATCCCGATCCCCCCTCCCACCTCCCTCTCCCCCCGACTCCTCTGGGTCCTCCCAGTGCACCAGGCCCGAGCACTCATCTCATGCATCTCACCTGGGCTGGTGATCTGTTTCACCATAGATAATATACATGCTGTTCTTTCGAAACATCCCACCCTCACCTTCTCCCACAGAGTTCAAAAGTCTGTTCTGTACTTCTGTGTCTCTTTTTCTGTTTTGCATATAGGGCCATCGTTACCATCTTTCTAAATTCCATATATATGTGTTAGTATGCTGTAATGTTCTTTATCTTTCTGGCTTACTTCACTCTGTATAATGGGCTCCAGTTTCATCCATCTCATTAGAACTGATCACAATTGATTCTTGCTATAAGATGAATGATCCTTGAAAATATGTGCTAAGTGAAATAAGCTAGTCACAAAATACCATGTATTATATAGTTCCATTAATAAGAAATGTCCAGAATAGGCAAATCCATAGGGACAAAAAGAAGACTAATGGTTGCCTAGCATTGAAGAGGATGAGGGATGAGAGGGGGGTGATAGCTAAAGGGTAGGAAATTTTCTTAATCACTTTTTTATTGGGACTTCCCTGGGCCCAGTGGTTAAGACTCTGCACCTCCACTATAGGAGGCAAGGATTCAATCCCTGGTTGGGGAACTAAGATCCTGCATTCAAATTCTTTCCCATTATAGGTTATTACACGATATTGGATATAGTTCCCTGTGCTGTACAGTAGGTCCTTGTTGATTATCAATTTTATATATAGTAGTGTGTATATGTTTATCCCAAGCTCCTAATTTCTCTCCATCTATTCCTCTTTTTCTCCCTAATCCTTTTTGGTTTGTTTTCTATGTCTGTGACTATTTCTGTTTTGTAAATAAATTCATCTGTATCTTTTTTTTTTAGATTCCACATATAAGCAATATATTTGTCTTTCTCTGTCTGATATACTTAATATGATAATCTCTAGGTCCATCCATGTTGCTGCAAATAGCATTGTTTAGTTCTTTTTTATAGCTAATTTTCCAATATCTATCTGTACCACTTCTTTATCCATTCCTCCACTGATGGACATTTAGATTGCTTTATTATTGCAAATAGTGCTGTGATGAAAATTGGGGTGCGTGTATCTATTTGAATTAGAGTTTTCTCTGGATGTATGCCCAGGAGTGGGATTGCAGGATCATATGGTAGCTCTATTTTTACTTTTTAAATGAACCTCCACACTGTTTTCCACAGTGGCTGCACCAGTTTGCATTCCCACCAACAGTGCAGGAAGGTTCCCTTTTCTCCACACCCTCTCCAGCATTTATTGTTTGTAGACTTTTTAATGATGGGCATTCTGACTGGTGTGAGGTGATACCTCATTGTAGTTTTGTTTTACAAACTACAATTAAAAAATGAGTGATATTGAGCATCTTTTCATGTGCTTGTTGGTCATCTGTATGTCTTCTTTGGAGAAATGTCTATTTAGGTTTTCTGCCCATTTTTTGATTGGGCTGGGTTTTTAAATATTTTTATTTATTTATTTGGCTGTGCCAGGTCTTAGTTGTGGCACTTGGGATCTTTGATCTTTGTAGCAGCATATGGAATCTTTAGTTGTATGTGGGATATAGTTCCCTGACCAAGAATTGAACCAAGACGTCCTGCATTGGGAGCATGGAGTCTTAACCACTGGACCAGCAGGGAAGTCCTGTGTTGGTTTTTATATATATATATATATATATATATATTAAACTGCATGAGTTGTTAGCATTTTTTTGGAAATTAATCTCTTGTCAATAGTATCATTTGCAAATATTTTCTCCCAGCTGATAGGTTGTCTTTTCCTTTTCCTTTTGTTTATGGGTTCCTTTGCTATGAAAAAGCTTTTAAGTTTAATTGGATCTCATTTGTTTATTTTTGTTTTTAATTTATTTCTATTACTCTAGGAGACAGATTCAAAAATATTGCTGTGATTTATGTCAAAGAATGTTCTGTGTATGTTTTCCTTTAGGAGTTTTAAACTATCCGGTCTTACATTTATGTCTTGAATCCATTTTGAATTTTTTTTAATTTTGGGTTTATTTTTTGTATATGATGTTAGAGAATGTTCTAATTTAATTTGTTTGCATGTAGCTGTCTAGTATTCCCAGCACCACTTATTGAAGAGACTATATTTTCCCCATTGTATTTTCTTGCTTCCTTTGCCATAGATTAATTGACCGTAAGTACGTGGGTTTGTTTCTAGGCTTTCTATTGGAAATTTCTTTTTTTAGTATATGTGCTGCCGAAGTGAGCACTGGAAATTTCTTTTTAAGGTGACAAAAATGTTCTAAAATTGACTGTGGTAATGGTTACACATATCTGTAAATATACTAAAAACCACTGAACTCTACACTTTAAATGAGTGAATTGTATAGTCTGTGAATTATATCTTAATAAAGCTGTTACTTAAAAAATAATTTTAAAAAAACCAGGAAGAACCAGAGACAAATATCCTCTTAGATTTGAGAGTAGTGAGAACACACACAGAGTTATTGAGTTAATGCAAGAGAAGTGAGGAGGGGCAGCCTTCAGAAAGGAAAAGAGGAAAAAGTATATAAATAGAAAGCTGACAGAGGGACTAAAAGAACTAGAGCAATGAATCCCCAGATGTGGAGATAAGGCTCCTTCCAGGCCTCACAGTCCCTGAAGCATCCCTGTATACTCAGTTCAGTGTGATAAATGGTGTTCACATAGGGGCCCTAGGTCATTACAACCAGACAAAAGTGTTTAGTATCTCCACTGAAGAAGATAGAGAAGTTTATGATGCTTCCTAAATAAGTAACAGTCTAAAAGCTGGGGTTCGTCAGGGTATACTTCTCAGTCATCCAGAAAATGTGCTTTATGGAACACATTCAACAGATAAGGTCCTCCTGGATTGATGGTCTTTTGATATGTCAACTTGGCAAGGCTAACAGTCCCCAGTCACTCAAACACAAATCTAGGTGTTTCAGTCAAGGTATTTTCCAGATGTAATTAAAGTCCATAGTTATCTCACTTGAAGTAAAGGAGATTATTGTTGATAACCTGAGTGGGTCTGATTTAATCAGTTGCAAAGCCTCAAGAGAAATTCTTCTGTTAGACAGCAACTTCAGCCAGTGAACGGCCGGTGTCCGTGAAGTCCTGTCTGCTTTCTTGAAGGCCTGCCCTGGGAATTCCCAGTTTGCCTCTTTGGGCCTCATAATTGCAGAAGTCAATTTCTTACAATATATCCCTTGACATTTATCTCCTGCTTCTCTGGGTGAACCTTGACTCATACCAAAAACAACTACGTTACTCCAGGATAATAAATTTGTAATCAAATTAAAGTTTATTCAGATAGAACATGTCTAATGCCTAGATAGTGGTTTCTAAATATCATTCTTCAATAAAAGGAACCAAGGTTTCTTGTTTCCTTGAAGAAATGGCTGGTTCTGGGCTGGGGGAGTATTGGATTATATCATAAGTATAAAATAAGCATCCATAAGTCCATCTCGATATAAAGAAATGGTTGGATAAATAAATAGGGAAAAAGAAACAAATCTCCCATGCAGAAAAATTTCAGATAATTTATGGAGATACTCAACCCTTGAAGAGTTAAAGAAGGGGAGCATAATTCCCCACTTCTTAAGAGACCTGCATGTGCTGACTTCCTTCCAAAGAGTACAGTTGGAAAGGGGGAAAATAGAGAAACTGTACAGTGGAGAAACCTGATCAACACTGCTTCAGCCAGTTGATCAAGGTTAATATCAACAGTGATAAATCATGGTGAGAGTACATATCCTTGAAATGACCTGATAAGAACAGCCCTTTACCTCTGTGACCTTCCTTCCCCAAAACTTATAACCAGTCTCATAATGAGAAAAGCATCAAACAAAATCCAGTAGAGGGGCATCCTACAAAATATTTGACCAGTACTCCTCAAAACTGTCAAGGTTGGGGATTTCCCTGGTGGTTCAGTAGTTAAGAATCCACCTGTCAATGCAGGGGACATGGGTTCGATCCCTGGTCTGGGAAGATTCTACATGCCGTGGAGCAACTATGCCTGTTTGCAGCTCTATAGCCCATGCTCAGCAACAAGAGAAGCCCTCGCACAGCAGCAAAGAGCCTGTGTGCAACCAAAAATAGTCAAATACTTAAAATATTAAAAAACAAAAACAACCTGTCAAGGTCACGTTGTTGAACCCAAGTTTATGAGCCTGACACATAGTGGTGCCAAACCAACTGAAGCATCAGCGTTTGGAGCAGAGAAAGTTTTATTGCCAAGCAAGGAGTTTTGCTTTAAACTCAGACATTTTGGCTTGTTAGGCCTCCCTTTTCATTGGGCCCACACACTTGGGTTCAACAACAGTCGTCAAAAACAAGGAGAGTCTGAGACACTGTCACAGCCAAGAGGAGCCTAAGTGTGGAGCCCTATACCAAAGTCACAGGTGTAGAGCCCTGCACCAAGGTGATAGGATAAAAATCTCAGGGAACTAGCCAGTTTAGATCCAGAGGCTCGTAGCAACAGTTGCTATGGGGCTTGGTCAGTTCCAGAGATTTTTGTCCTGTGAACTTGGTATAGGAGTCCACGCTGAGACATAACTACCATATGCAAGTGGTATCCTGGATAGGATCTTGGAGCAGAAAAGGGCAATTAGGTAAAAACTAAAAAAATCTGAATAAACTATGAACTTTATATTATCCTCTCAACTTTTCTGTAAATCTAAAACTATTGTAAATATAAAGCTTATTAAAAATATTAGATCAGGAAAAAGTCAGATAAATACTTCTGAATATGTACTCTACAAGATTTTCTTTAAAGATAACTGAGCTAAATTTATTTTAGTTTTTGGTCACACTGCACTGCTTGCAGGATCTTAGTTCCCTAACCAGGGATTGAACTCCAGCCCACAGCAGTGAAAGTCTTATCCTACTCTTGGTGATCCTATGGACCATAGCCCACCAGGTTCCTCTGTCCATGGGATTCTCCAGGCAAGAATACTGGAGTGGGTTGCCATTTCCCCCTCCAGGGGATCTTCCCAATTGGGGGATGGAACCTGCATCTCTAAAGTCTCCCACATTGGCAGGCAGCTTCTTTACCACTAGCGCCACCTGGGAAGCCCCCTAACCACTGGACCATCATGGAATTCCCTGTACTCTACAAGTTTTAGTCCTAGGCTACAAAATGAGGAGTCATTCTGCTGTTTTCATTTTTACTTTAATTTAAAAGCAAGTCTTAGCTCTTTCCTCTGCTGCCGCTAAGGTGCTTGGTTCTTCCGAGGAAGCTAAGGCCGTTTTGGGGTGAGGCCCTCACTTCATCCGGCGACTAGCACCGCCCAGCAGCCCCCACCTAGCACTCTCCCGCACCATGGCCTCTGTCTCGGAGCTCGCTTGCATCTACTCTGCCCTCATTCTGCACGACGATGAGGTGACGGTCACGGAGGAAAAGATCAATGCCCTCATTAAAGCAGCCCGTGTAAATGTTGAGCCTTTCTGGCCAGGTTTGTTTGCAAAGGCTTTGGCCAATGTCAATATTGGGAGCCTCATCTGCAATGTGGGGGCTGGTGGACCTGCCCCAGCAGCTGGTGCTGCACCAGCAGGAAGTCCTGCCCCAGCCTCCACTGCTGCCCTAGCTGAGGAGAAGAAAGTAGAAGCAAAGAAAGAAGAATCTGAAGAGTCTGATGATGACATGGGCTTTGGTCTTTTTGACTAAACCTCTTTAGTAACACATTCAATAAAAAGCTGAGCTGTTTGCTAAAAAAGAAAAAGCAAGTCTTAATTGGTAACAGTGTGTACATATCCACCCCAAACTCCTTAACTATCACTTCCTCTCAACCCAACAAGGACCTACTGTACAGTACAGGGAATTGCTCAATGTTATGTGAAAGGTGGACTGTGAAGAAAGCTGAGCGCCGAAAAATTGATGCTTTTGTACTGTGGTGTTGGAGAAGACTCTTGAGAGGCCCTTGGACTGCAAGGAGATCCAACCAGTCCATCCTGAAGGAGATCAGTCCTGGGTGTTCACTGGAAGGACTGATGCTGAAGCTGAAACTCCAATACTTTGGCCACCTCATGCGAAGAGTTGACTCATTTGAAAAGACCCTGATGCTGGGAAAGATTGGGGGCAGGAGGAGAAGGGGACGACTGAGGATGAGATGGCTGGATGGCATCACCGACTCGATGGACATGAGTTTGAGTAAACTCCGGGAGTTTGTGATGGACAGGGCGGTCTGGTGTACTGTGATTCATGGGGTCGCAAAGAGTCGGACACGACTGAGTGACTGAACTGAACTGAACTGACTGATGTGGCAGCTTGGCTGGGAGGGGAGTTTGGAGGTGAATGGATACATGTATATATATGGCTGAGTCCCTTTGCTGTTCATCTGAAACCATCACAATATTGTTAATCGGCTATACCCCAATACAAAATAAAAAGTTTTTTAAAAATAAAATAAAAGCAAGTCTTGATTGTTTAAGTGGCTGGTAGTCTGTTGGCCCTCTGTTGATATTGACTGTCCTGTATCCTAGTCAATGCCAAATGAGTGGCTTTTCTACCCACCCCCAGAGATGTTAGCAAGTAGCCCCCCAGTAGATAACCTCATTTTCTATTTCATCAAAAAGATAGAAACCACCTAAAAAGAATTTGTTCAACTTCCTGCAATCAAATCTATGAACTGACCTGCGTGTGCGCTCATTTTTCCCTTCCTGTGCTCTGATATAGTAGTGACAGTTACCACTGATGCAGTGTTAACTGTGTGCCAGGCACTACAGTAATGTGGACCAAAAAAATGTTGCCTGCAGTTTTAGTAAATAAAATCTTGCCCGCATCAAACCAGCAGCCACTGCAGATGCCTTAACGGCACACCCCGAGGAGAATTCTGGAGAGAGAGAAACTGGATACTGGCCCTAGATAGTTAAGATGCATATCTAAGAAATGACTTCTATAGCCCACACCTGCATTTTCCCATACAGAGAAAAGCACTAAAATCATTAACTTGAGATGTTTTTGTGTGATTACCAGTAATCTTTTCATGTTTGACTACATTTCCCCCCATTTTTTCTCCTATATATCCTGGCTCCTCCCTTATTTCTCTGAAACATTTCCTCAGAGCTCTCTGAGAGGTTGTCTCCTGGGCTATAGTCCTCAGTAAGTTCCCCAAATAAAACGCAATTCACATATTTTAGATTGTGGGAGGGTTTTTTTGGGGGGTGGCTTTTTTTAGTTGGCAGCAAACATATTGCATGCATTATCACCTTTAATCATCACGCTCAAAATTCTGAAGTAGGTTCTCATAATTTCCCCATTTTGTAGTCAAGGAAAACTGAGGCTCAAAAAAAGCAAGTGACTTACTTGTCCAAAAGTCTCACAGTCAGAAGGTAATAGAATGAAGTGTTCCAACCCAGACTCCGGAGTCTGACCTCTTAATTCCTGGGGTCTCTTTGTGAGACAAATCCCTAATCCTGTGTTCTGACTCATCACTTCTCAGCCCTTGGGAGCTTTAGTTCAGTGACTGCATACAGTCCCCTCAGTTTTCCTACTTCTTCCCTTCTGGGCCCTTCATATCATTATTCAAACAAGCTGTCACTCGGGTCAAAAAAAACAAAAACCAACAGCTTTCTCCATTTCTCTCTTGACTCGCATCTTCACTCTCCAGCTGTCTATGGAATGTCTTCACCTGAAAGGCTTACAGCCACCCCAAGCTAGATACAGACCCCAAACTGAACCAGCTTGGTTACTCACTCTACTTTCCCACCAGAACAGTATTCTCATGGTCTTTCCCTCTCAGCAAATGACACTACCATCCACCTTCTTAAGCCAGAAATTTGGGCATCATCCTTGCCACCTCTCTCTTCCTCTTCTGCTTATACTCAGTCACAAGTCTTCTTGATTCTACGAAATCTCTCCTCTGCCCATGTAACTCTGTCTCCACTGCCTCTGCCCTGATGCTGGTCACCATCCTTTTTCACCCAGATGACGAACCACAGCCTCTCACTAGTCTCTACTTCTAGCCAATCCTGCCCCATCCGCAGCCAGTCTGATCTCAGCACTCCACACACTAACCTCAGTGGTTTCTTAAACCCAAACCAGATAGGTGTCTGTCAAGTTTCAAGCCCTTCAATGTTTTTCTGAGCCTCAAGATGCAATCCAATCTCTCTCTCAAGGAGTCGGGTCTCCTAGTGATCTGGCCTCTGCTCATTCTCCAGCTTCCTCGTTCATCACTACTTCCTCTTGGCACTCTCTCCCACCACCCAAGGATGTCCCCTTTCCATACTCCTGCCACACAGAGTGACTTTCAAGTCCCTAAATTAGTTCTCCTTTTGACTGGGCCTTTTCACCATCTGTCTCCTCTGTGTAGGATATGAACACACCACACTCCGTCCCCCAGATCTAATTCCTCTTTGGCCTTGGGGGCTCAGCTTGCTCTTCCTCAGCCCCTCCTCCCCTCCCATGTTCAGGATAGGTTCCCAAGGACCCAATGCCTTCCTCACCACAGCATCAGGGTCCCTGGCGGTCGACACACTCGCCTGTCCCCTGCAGACTATGAGCCTGTGAAAATGGGGACCTGTTGATATGGTTCACTGCTGCAGCCCAGCACCCAGCACCCTGTGTCTGCCTCTGTATTAGGTGTTTGTAGAATGAACAAGTGGGGGCTGGAGGCTTGAATTTAGATCTGCAGGCTTTTTCCTCTGGAGCTCATTTATCTTCTGTTCTCATGCTCCCTTTGGTAAGCACTGTGGAAAACACTTTTTCTAATGAATCAGATATACATTTAGAGAGTCACAAATGTGGCCTTAGAGCTTCATGATTCTAGAACTAATTTTCTCATTTTGAGTGGCAGAAAACTGAAGTCCCCAAGGTGACATGGTTTGTCAGTAGCAGGCTCATCGTAGCTGTAAAACTGGGACTAGGCCTCAGATTTATTTTTTTAATATTTATTTATTTAATTTTTTTTAAGCTGTGGTGGATCTTCATTGCCACACATAGGCTTTCTCTAGTTGTCGAGTTTTAGGGTTTTAGGCTTCAGTAGTTGCAGTGCATGGGCTCAGTAGTTGCAGCTCTTGGGTTCTAGAGTGCTGGTTCAGTTGTTGTGATTT
Organism: Muntiacus reevesi; assembly: GCF_963930625.1. Classification (NCBI taxonomy): domain Eukaryota; kingdom Metazoa; phylum Chordata; class Mammalia; order Artiodactyla; family Cervidae; genus Muntiacus; species Muntiacus reevesi. The sequence goes on along the minus strand of NC_089271.1, from coordinate 130,406,453 downwards.
ACGGGTTTTGTTGCTCCAAGGCATGTGGGACCTTCCCAGACCATGAATCAAACCAGTGTCCCTTGCATTGCAAGGCAGATTCTTAGCCACTGGACCACCAGGGAAAGCCCTCAGATTTCTTGATTCCAGTCTTCCCATGCTCTCTCTCCTACCATGCTGTGACTGATTAAAGACATATACGAGTTCTGTGATACTCTTCCCAACGACAGGTGGGGTCTCTATCCCCCTCCCTTGAATCCAGGTAGGCTCCATGCTTAGACCAATAAAATACAGCCAGAGAGATATACTGGGCAGAGCCCACACTGAACATGAGAGACCCCACCAAAAAATGTATTAAGAATTTAAAGATCACAAAAGCAGAGCATCAAACTAAGCACAGGGTCCCATGTGACTGTGTGAGTCAAAAGCCATGAAGCTGGTCCTCCTGTCAGTTTCTGGATCCTTGGAGACTGGCAACAGCTTCCTGTTCCTGTCTCTTGCAACACTCAGTCAAGCCAGCTGCCAACTAAGCAATCGACTACCTTGAGATCACCACACTGTGAGAAGCCCAAGCCACACAGACAGGCCTGGTGGCTGAGATGCCATGTGGAGAGAAAGGCCAAGCAACACCCAGGCAGCCAACATGTGAGTGTAAAAGCTAGCTTGGGAGCACACCTTCCAGCTCCCAACCCACAAAGTGAAAATGATGACAGAAACAAAATGCTGCTTTTAGGTCACTGTTTGGGGATGGTTTGTTGCCTGACAATGGATAATGGAAAAACATACTATCTCTAGTGTTTTTCAAAATGTGAGTGAAAAGGTGTCTTTTAAAACACAAAGCTTTTGTTTGTATAAAATGTTGCCATCCTGGGGTCCCCAAATTACACGCTAAATATATGTGTATGCATATTACAAACATATGAGTGTCACTTTGGTGATTTCAAGATGCAAAAATGTATCTCACACTAGGGACATATACTGTTTTGGCATCAGCCTTAACCAAACTTTTAAAAAATATGTGAGTTCAGAATACTTCCCTTGACCCCGAGGAATACTTCTCTATCATTGCACTTATAACACTGTATATGTGTCTACTTCCCAGTTCACATCAGTGTTTTTCAAAACTGCAAATGCAACCTATTTATGGGTCATGACATTCATTTTTAAAATGCATTTATTATTAAAAAAAAAAAACACAAGCATGAATCACACACAAGTATTAAATCAAGAAACTTGCAAGGGAATGTGTGTGGCCACTGGACTAGACTGAGATCCCTCAGGCAGCATCCACGTGTCATTTATTCACTACTGTAACCCCAGCAGCTGGCACACTGTTTGGCACATGTAGATGTTCTATAAATATTTGTTAAATGAATGAAGGTTATTCTTCACTGTTCCTATTTGGAGATGAATATCCTTACCTTCTTGGGACTGTTTACTGTTTTCTTAGCACTGGGCTCCAGACTTCAACTTTCTCCCTAAGTTAACAAGTCTTAGAGCAGCTTATTTTTTATCCATTCACTTTCAGTTTTCAGTTTGCACTTGAATGTCTACACCAGTGTCAGCTTTCTGTTATTTCCTGCTGAAACAGATATTGTCCATTCCCTCCCCAATCTGGTCAAAAAATAAAAGAGGAAGGAGGGGGGCAGGGAGGGAGGACAGAAACAAGGAAGAATGGATGGAAGGGAGGAAGGAACGAAAAAGAAAAAAAGAAGAAAAAATATTGGTTATAGGTTTATACCAGGAGGGGGCTTCTGCCTGCAATGAGGGAGACCCGGGTTAAATCCCTGGGCTGGCAAGATCCCTTGGAGAAGGGAATGGTTACCCACCCCAGTATCTTGCCTGAAGAATCCCATGGACAGAGGAGCCTGGCAGGCTACAGTCCATGAGACTGCAAAGAGTAGGACATGACTGAGCGACTAAAACCAACTAACTTACACCAGAAACTCTCAAACATGATTGCTACCATTTACTAAGTCTGGCAATAGACTAGACACTTTGGACATGTCATCTCATGTAATTCTCACAGCAAGTCTGTGGCGCAGTATTATTCACTTCTATTTTATACATGCTCAAGGAGCTTAAGTAACTCCCCTAAAGTAGTGAATGAAATGTACATGATATAAACCCAGACCTGCCCAGCTGCAATGCTCTGTGAGCTTTCCCTGTCACTGGGCAGTCTCCATGCAATTAACCAAAGCAGGACCCAGAGGGTTGTGAAAAAAACCAGCAAACAGTACATTTCCTCTGCCAACAAATGGGAAACCAACAAGAGTAGTCACTGCTTTAACGTAGTTGTTTATGATGCAGACATCATTGGTGGAGCTCGACAGTTTTTGGTGATTTATAAATATACCAGGGACTCACTCGCCCATCAGAATGTCTCCTTGAGTGCTTTAAAGTGCATGCTTAATCAATCAATTTCACCCCTAGGATTAGGTTTATGGTTGGTCATTTTATTTTAAAATCAATGGTCTATTTTCAAATAGTTTGAGGTACAGAAAAGTTGCAAAAATATTACAGAAAGTTCCTATATACCTTGCATTAAGTTTCCCCTACAGTTATTTTCTTTTTTAAACATTTTTTATTCCAGCGACTTCCTTGGCAATCCAGTGGTTAAGACTCCATGCTTCCACTGCAGGGGGCTCAGGTCTGATCTCTGGACCGGGAACTAAGATCCTGCATGCTGTACAGCGTGACCAAAAATTAGACAAAAAATTTTGATTACAACCACAATAACAAATTGACAACAACATTAAGTTACCTCTACCCTTTGCTGTTTGGAACCCACCCAAATAAGTGACTCAGAGAACTCTCAGAAAGAGGTGCCAGGGTGTGCGGAAGGCAGTTACAAAGGTTTCTGCAGAACAAGCAGCTCCAAACAAGAACCTGGGACTCGTCCCTGAGTGTCTGGAAAGAAGAAACATTAGACTCTGCTTGAACTCCTTGCAATTCAAACCGAAGAATTTGGTCTCAGGTCAAAAGAGTATGTCTTTTTCAAATCCCACAGCTCAGAGATTTATCTAATACGTTTCAGGATTATCCCTGGTGTCCTTGACATGTCATCTTTCCTGTGTCTCAGTATTCTTGGAAGCCTCTGAAAATACCCACAGAAAAGAGCAAACTTAAAGAATCTGGGTGGTGGTGACACAATTGAGTTCACCCTGTGAAAATTCATCGAGGTACACACTTAGGGAAAAGGCACTTTTCTGTGTATATGTTGCATTTCAAGAGGATTTTTAAAAATGGCCTGTAATTCCAGTATTGATAGTAGTGGGAGTTTTGGTGTTTTGTTAAGAGGAGTTGTTAAGTTTGAAACTTTCTCTTTTTCTTTGCTTCTTCTAGAAAATGCCTCTGGCCTACCTGGCCTGTGCTGTTGGTGTTGGCTTTCTTGGTGCATTTTTTCTATCATTTCTCTCACTCAAAGATAGGCATCTTTGTCTTTATGAAACATTTCTAAAACATCTGTATTATCAGCTCTGCTGGAATCTAAATTATTCAAATTGATCTGGAGAACACAGTTCCATTTAGGATCAGGGTTAGACATGAGTCCTGTCCCGCTGCTTCTAAGCAGCTGCAGGTGGCCTCATCAGTGACCAGAATTCAAGGGATGGCATCGGCCCCGCAGTATGGTGACAAGGTACCTGAACAGAGGGTGAGTGCTGGGAAGTTCTCACCTTTCCCTACTAGTTATGTCTGAGCTTTCATGATGTGCCTGTCTCCAACTTTTCCCCTAGCACCTTAAACCCCAGTTGCCTAGCTACCATGCATGCACGTGCACACACACCGCTGGCCTCTTTGTGAACCTGGGTGAGGCCTTCCCAACTCCCCAGGCAAGTCATTCGTCCTTCACTCCTTGTAAACACACGTCAAGGCACACATTTTGTACTGCTCTTGCTCCCGTATGTGTCCCTCTCCTCATTCATTCAACAAATTTATTGAGTGCCTGCTTTCCTCACTCAACAAATGCATCTATTGGGCACTTCTGTTATGCCAGATGCTGGTACATAAAAGCAGTCAGCAATGAGCAAGACTGACCTCTCCTTGTAGAGCTCAGTCAAGTGAGGGAGACAGCCATCAATTAACTAACCACACATAGACCTTTACAGTTACAATCGGGACGGAAACTCACAGGGTGATTTAAGAGGTACTAAGCAGCAGGACCTGACTAGATTGAGGGGAGAGGGGCCGTGAGGGAAGGTCACCGCCTGAAGGTGCAAAGTAGCTTGAGACCTGAAGGATGAATGGGAGTTCACTGGGTGAAGGGGGAGAATGTTCCAAGTCAAGGGAATAACAGTGGGAAGGCTGAGGTTGGCTGAAGGGGTGCTTTGAGAGACCCAGAGGCAGTTGCGGCTGGATCCAACTTTGTGAGTGAAGAGAGGGTGGGAGCCACCCCTACTCCTTTGGGGCTATGTTAAGAGTGAGATTTATCCCAGGAGTAGTGTGAAGAGTTGGAGGGGGGAGTAGTGAGCCCAGCACATCTGTCTCAAGAAGCTGACTCTGGCTGGCTGCAGTGCTATTAAACCATGGTTTCTCAACTTCAGCACTATTGGCATCTTCAGCCATATAATTCTTTGTTGTGGGCTTCCCAGGTGGTGAAGTGGTGTAAGAGTCCGCCTGCCAATGTAGGAGACGCAGTTTGAACCCTGGGTGGGGAAGATCCCCTGGAGAAGGAAATGGCAACCAACTCCAGTCCAGTATTCTTGCCTGGAAAATTCCAGCCTGGCAAGCTACAGTCCATGGGGTCCAAAGAGTCAGACACGACTGAGTGCACGTGCACACACACACACACACACACACACACACACACACCTCTGTTGTAGAGGATTGTCCTATGGATGTAAGGATGTTTAGCAACATGTGTGCATGCTAAGTGACCTCAGTAGTGTCTGACTCTGCAGAATCCTTGGCTAAACATTCTCTTGCTGCCACTGGCAACTCCCTTCCCCCCATTTTTTGCAAGCAAATGTCCCCAGACAGTGCCAAACATCCCCTGGGGGGGAAAGTTGCTCCCAATGAAGAAGGATCGATTCGTTTTCTCTGAGGGTTTGCCACCTTCCCTTCCTGCATTCCTAGACGGGCATATGTGACATGCACAGGCATAGGCTCACAGCACGCTCTTTTGACTGCAATACCCAGCAGGTCATACTTGCGTCTGGCTCTTCAAATACTCATTGTACATAAGCTAGGGCTTCATGTTTGCTTCTCTGGGCTAAAATACCCTCAGGGAAGTGTAAATGGTTAATATTTCACCCTGTTCTTTCCAAGAAAAATCTATTCCCTGTTCAACCTGGTTCTCATTGACATTCCTGCTGAGAGCAGTCACCTGCCAACATAAGTTACTCAAACTGTTACCGACTATTAGCAGGAATGAGAATTGTGTATTTTTTTTTTTTTTAACCCTGGTCACCACAATGAAAACGCCAAGTCCTAACCACTGGACTGCCAGGGAATTTGCTTTAAAAAAAAATTGTATTTTTTTGTTTGAGAACTGTTTCACTTTTTTTTATCTGTAAAATGGGAGGTTTATCTGGTATAACTAATCCTTTACAGACATTATCATTCAATCCTTCAAGTGCAAGTTGCTCAGTTGCGTCCGACTCTTTGCGACCCCATGGACTTTACAGTCCATGGAATTCTCCAGGCCAGAATACTGGAGTGGGTAGACTTTCTCTTCTACAGCGTAGTTTCCCAACCCAGAAATCGAACCCAGGTCTCCCCAATTGCAGGCAGATTCTTTACCAGCTGAGCTACCAGGGAAGCCCAAGAATACTGGGGTGGGTAGCCTATCCCTTCTCCGGTCAATCTCTGGTTCAGGAACAGAGTTGGGGTTCAACTGGAGGCAAGTGTAAGGCCCAGGATTTTAGCTAAGTCACCCTATTCCTTTCTTTCCAAGTCCTCAAGGGATTACTCTACTCCAAATGCAAATCCTGGAAATAGAAGGGAACAGGTATCTATCTAAAGGCTGATATTGAGCATCAATTCCACACCAGATCTGCTTGATTCCCCCATGCCAACCTGCCCCTTCCCACCATCTTCAGTCCCTGTGTCTTATTTTTGCTTTATCCAGGCTTCCCAGGTGACTCAGTGGTAAAGAATCCACCTGCTAAAGCAGGAGACACAGGTTTGATCTCTGGGTCAGGAAGATCCCCTGGAGTAGGGAGTGACAACCCACTGCAGTATTCTTGCCTGGGAAATCCCTTGGACAGAGAAGTCTCGTGGGCTACAGTTCATGGGGTCCCAAGAGTCAGACTGATTGACTGAGCATGAGTACAGCCCACACCAAAACTTTTAACTCTGCTCACTCCCCTTTCTTCTCCCTTTTCCCAGTCATTCAATCAACTGCTTCTGTGCATTATTAACTTCATCCTCAAAGCCCTTTGAGGGAGGTCCCATTGGCCCCATGTTGCAGATGACACTGAGGCTCATAGCTGGTGCACCAACAGAACTGGAAGGCTGACTCTGTGGTCCTGTTCCTCCAGACTGCCAACTCTTGGCCATGACTCTGCTGCTGCCTGCTTCTTAGTAGGCCATCATGAGATGGGCAGCATCACCACGGGGTTGACTCTTTTCAAAAGCTGATCTTACACTTCACCTCTTAAAGGTAAATGTTATGTCCTACACGTCTCAAAGCTCCTATTCTTCCCTTCAGGAAATAAGGGATCCAGTTCATAGAACAAATACTGGGAGCCTGGCACTGCATTTCATGGGGTCGCAGAGTCCCGTATGACTTATTGACTAAACAAGGCGGTGTGGAGTCACTGGATCCAGGACCTGTCCCACCCCAGGCTCAAAAGAAACCCCTTTTACACGGCCAACCAATCCACCCAAAATGTCTATCATTTTCTCTTTCAATTTTAACCCTCCTTTTTAAGGTCTTTAGAGAAAGCTCCCTCTGCCATGCGACCTTAGCTTTTTCATAAATTCCCGGGGCTCAGGAATTCCCACCTACTCTGAATGGTAAGACTGAGGTATCCCTAAAGACTCCAAATGGCTAGGAATTTCCACGACTGTCAATTGTTATCAAGTCCCTCTGCCTTGCTGTTCACAGTGGCAGCTGTCTTTGAATATAAAGCAGAGACTGATGCACTAAGAGGAAATATTTGAAATCTGGGATTCGTAAACTAGAAAATGTGCTTCCAAGATCTGTTGGTAGTGCCCACGTTCCTAGGCTGGTTATTTGGCAGCCATTCTAAAAACTTCTGGTGAGCAGTGGTCTTTGTGGTCATGTGGTCTTAGTGTGGTTACAAGTCAGGGACCCCTTGGCTGTGTATGGCCCCTACCCCCATTTGCTGCACTGACAGCTCCTGTCACTTGTTTTCTTGGCTTGCTCCAGCACAGGCTCTGTACAAACTGGGTAGGTAGATAACACCAAACAGGATCCCCCTTGCCCTGCTGCAGTCCCAACCTAACTCCACAGGTAACTAGAGCATTTTGGCTCCCTCCAGTGATTAAAGAATCTGCCTGCCAATGCAGGAGATCCTTGGGTGGGGAAGATCCCCTGGAGTGGGAAATGGTAACCCTATTATTCTTGCCTGCAAAATCCCATGGACAGAGGCACCTGGGGTCCAAAGAGTCAGACACGACTGAGTAATTGGGCATGCATCTTTCCCAGACATTAGCTATGGCCCATGTACTGGCCTATTACTAGCCTAACATACATTTGTCTATCCATCCATTGGTTAATCCCAAGTACCTAGGAATAATGCCTGGCAGGTAAACTTGAATTTATTAAATGTCAAAAATATTTGATTTTTTTCAACCATTTAAAAATGCAGAACTTTAGTTCATAGACCATACAAAAACAGGTGGGAGACCAGATGGCCAAACCCTGATTCACATCATAGAATAGCATATAAACATGCTTTTTATGGGACTTTCCTAGCAGCCAAGTGGGTTCAATCCCTGGTTGGGGAACTAAGATCCTGCATGTCTTGTGGCAAGGCATCCCCCCCCCCCACAACAGTTTATTTTAAAAAGGTGCTGCGTTCAGGTACAAGGATGACACATATTTATTACTGGTCTCAGACTGATTGTGAGGAAATAAGAAACATCAAGAGCCAAGCATTACAGTAGTGATGTTCTCACTGTGATACGGCTGCTTAAATAAGTGATCTTAATATGTGTGCCATGTTTTATGTGAGGCTTCTTATAGACCCAGCTTGGTTCTTCTCCAATGTCTTCTCTTGGAGTTGTACCTACACAGAAGGAAATACCAAGTTACAAAGGCAGTCTGACCTCAAATTAGTTGCTCTTACTCACCAGAAACTTTGCCTTAAAAGTACCATAAAAAAAATCTTTGAAAGCAAAGGGTTCCATTTTCCCTTCTTTAGCAAGTTTGGAGTTCTTTTTGGAGAGTAAAAAATGATTTGCTAGATGTGTTAAAGAACTAGTCAAATCAATTTTTTACCTCTCAAAATGACTCCAGGCTAAGGAAAACACACTCGTTCTTTACTGGGAGTAAGTAGTAGAGAAGCTCACTTACTTTTGATTCAACAGACGTGGAGCAGACCCAGACAGAGATATATAACCCCAACTACTACACTAGATCAAACCAGTCATTCTACATAATAGGTTACATGTACATAAAAGCTCTCGCATAATGTTAATACATTAACATCCTCTGTTACTTCAAAGGCCATCAACTGTTTATGTCAATCTGTCATGATTTTACCCCCATAAATGGCAAAATCAAAAAACGATCAACACAGATTTTCTTTCAGCAGGATAATGTCAGTACTTCCACAAAAGAAAGCACTGTAATTGCAACCTGCTTTCATTGCATTTTAAAAGTTAGACCACAGAGCAAAAGACCAGCATCTTATAATTGCAGGTACCCTCTACTGAGCTACACAGAACTTTACATACATTTCTTTCATTTCTCACAACTACAAAGGCAGGTCCTACCATCACTGGATGGGATACAATAAACCAAAGGTTGCAATTAATTGGCCTATAAAGCTACAGTGAGTGATTCCCACATACATTTCCACTTCTATTTGCCATACAACCCAATCAGACTTCTACACTAGCTTCACAATCTTGCACTCCTGAGCTTCAGTGTTTTTCCTGGCAAGGACTCACTTGCTAGGCCCACCCTACAGTGTCAGCTTAAAAATGCTTTGAAAATACTTTGGTTGAAAGGCACGCAGGAGAGTCTTAGATCCAGCTTTGTTTAGCGTTAACCTAGATGACCCTAGAGGTCCTTTGGAGAAATTCTAGTAATGTCTTTCTCCTAAAACCATCAGCTCAATTCTGTGGGGAAAAGCAAATCTTTCAATCTTCAGAAAAAATAAACACTTTCTGATATTCCCACTGGGATGTGTAATGAGACAGCCACCTTATGTTCTGGCTCAGAGGGAAAGCAACCAGGAAATTTACAAATATTGGAGGAGTGTCTGCCCCTAAGCCCAGCTGTGGGCTGACTGCTGTTCAGAAACCCAGAAGCACATTTAAAAAAAAGAATTTCAGAATGGTGGCACAAGATTAAAATTAAACTGCGTATAACTTTCAACTGTGCACTCAAAGAAATCCTAAATTTAACAAAACACATGAGTGGGGGAGTGTGTCCTTACCTAATTTTATTGCCAGTTTTCATTCGAATCCATTGAGGAATGGGACGATTCTGTTTTTGCTTCTTGGCCAGGAATCGCTTGATCCTGAAAGTCTTGTGAGAAGACTGGGAGGGAAATGCAATCAATTTAACAGCAATACCAGAACTTATTAAAAAATTAGGAACTCTCTAAATCCAACAAATATTCAAATGCTTAACATATGCCCAAAACCCTTCTCAATGCTAAACCCATCACTGCCCCTTGCTTTTGTTCCTCACTTCTCCCGGGGCAGATACAAGGCTAGACACAGATACTGGAACACAGTCTTCCCTGCTGTCACCCTAGGACTGAGAGGACCACATCACTGAAGGCTGGGACTAGAGCACATGGTTTTCACGAACAACTACTTGCAAGTCAACCAGTCTCAGTGCCCTGTTTTGTACACCAGGGTACTGGAAATCCCCTGGCGGGCCAATGGTTAGGGAATCTGTGCTTATACTGCAGGGGCCCAGCTTCCATCCCTGGTCCGGGAACTAAGATTCCCGCAAGCCACGCGGTGCGTTCAAAAAAAAAGAAACCACCACCTTACACAAAGTCCCTGACATTTGGCAGATCTGTTCCAGCTCACCGACCATCTTGGTATTAAATTAACTCTATTTAAAATGTCACTTTCCCAAGTTCCCGCTCTTTTTGGCTTTCATAAACAACTTGGGTCATCTAGTTAGTGTTAGTCGCTCAGTCGTGTCCGACTCTTTGCGACCCCATGGACTGCAGCCCACCAGGCTCCTCTGTCCATGAGATTTTCCAGGCAAGGATACTGGAGTGGGTTGCCGCTTCCTTCTCCATGGGTCATCTAATCTAACCCCAAACACCTCCCTCCACGGTGTGCAGTAGAGTCCAGAGAAACGGCCTGAGTGCTGGTTTAAAATCTGACCCATGTGGCCCAACACACCCTTGCATAACAGGCGTTATTACAAAGAAGGAAAAGACTATACTCCTCTCTCCCAGTTCATAGCAGCAACTTTAAGTTTCTGTTAATAAAACCGTATAACACCAGATACCGCTCCTCTCCACACCTAAAAGCACATACAGTTAAAATTTTCCAAGGTACTATCACAGGAAAATACCAGTGAATGTCCGCACGCAGCTAGCATTTTACGAAGAGCGCCCGAATGACACACAGATTCACACATCACCCCTTGTTCCATGAGTTTTAACTGGGTAACGTTCAAGTTCCCGAACAAAGGGCTAAAGTATCCTATAATCTCATCAAGTGGAAGAATTCTGGCTCCCAAGTTAGTAAGTCTTCGAAAACCAGCAGTCCACATTCCCTTTTCGACGACCGAAACATCCCGCGTGGCACTGACAACAGCCCGAAGTCGGGCCACACTTTCTGTGGGCCCCCTCGACTTCTTGCCCCAGAAATACAGTTCGCTCTGGGAAAAACGGGAATCTCCGCCCGCCTGAGTAGCGGCCTGCAACAGAGAGCGCCCTCTCGGACCTTGCGAGGCCGACAAAGCCCGCCCCTCCCTAGGTGCTAGCTCACTCCTTTCCCGCCAGGCCCTCGGGTTGGAGCCGAGGCCAAACTCCCATCTCCCCTGGAAAAGGTCTTAAAAAGGGTCCCACACTTCGACGCAGCCCGCGGCACCGGGGAGCTAGCGGAGATCTCAGGTCTCGGAAAGCCACCCCGGAACCGATGGTAATGGATGCACTTACCATGGTGCGGACAGATCTCAACCGCACATAGGATGGCGGAGAAGAGAAAAGAGGAGGAAGTGAGCGGAAGGACGTGTTTAGAAGGCGCCTCCGGGGGCGGGGCTTGGGGCGGTCAAGCTGTGCGTCAATCAACGCCCCCTGGCGGCCCATCTCTGCGCACGCTCCCGTTAGACTGTGGGAAACAGCGCTTGTTCGTGCGAAATAGAATTTGCTATGTTTCAGCTCCGTAACTGGGTTCCTTAGGAGCCTGTTAGTGTGCCAGGGGCACGTTGTGTCATGGGTGATGCAGACGGTCCATGATAAATGCCAAGGCAGAAACCCTTTCGAAGGCGGGAGAAGCAAGGGGGGCGGGGCTATCTCCAAAGAGGGCGGGGGAGACGTCTTGTTCCAGCGCTAGGTTCTTCGGTCCTCGGCTAGGGAGTGAGCACGCGAAGGGGCGCGGGCGGGGGCGCGAACGCCCAACCAGGGAGGGCCAGGCCGGATTTGCACCCACACCTGCTTCTCTGCGGGGCTACCCTGACGGTTAAGTGGCAAAGAACACCCCTGCCAATACAGGAGATGAGGGTTTGATCCCTGCGTGGGGAAGATCCGTTGGAGAAGGAAATGACAACCCACTCCAGTATTCTTGCCTGGAACATCCCGTGGACAGGGGAGCCTGGCAGGCTGCAGTCCCTGGGGTTGCACGGAGTCGTGTTAGCGACTAAGCAACAGTTCTTCCTTGGCAGTCGCTTCTCGTACCGTCGGGTGTGCCCTGCAGGATGGGAAGGTACAGTGGTGTTGGCAGTGGGGCTTTAGTCTAGGCAAGAGGCTACCAAGCAAGGTTTTTTTGTTTGTTTCCCTTCTAGTTTTATTGAGATATAAATGACATATAGCCTTGTATAACCAATCAATGTTTTACACTAGGCAGACTACTTACCACTGCATGACCACGGCCCCAGTCAAAGTTCTAAACTGAGAAAGTTCTGGACAAAACGTTTCCTCGACTGTTAGAAAGCTCAGACTGAATTTGTAACTCACCTTTGGCAAGATGTATAAGAATTAGTGGCACACATTTTGGATGTTAATGTTCCCCGTTTTCTTCTTTTTCTTCTCCCCATTTAAAAACAAAGACCTCTATCTTTTCAGTCACTTCAAGCATTTTTACAGTAATACATTTAGGTAAGGGTTTTTTACCTAGAGTCCACAAGTGTTAGTCACTCAGTCGTGTCTGACTCTTTGGACTGTAGCCTGCTAGGCGCCTCTGTCCATGGGATTCTCCAGGCAAGAATACTGGAATGGGTTGCCATTCCCTCCTCCAGGGAATCTTCCCTACCTAGGGATCAAACCTGGGTCTACTGCATTGAAGGCAGATTCTTTACCATCTGAGCCACCAGGAAAGGGTCAATGTATAGGATTCACAGGGTACATGAATGTGGATGGAAATTTTAAAAATCACAACTTCCTTCTCATCAAACTCTGAAGTGTAGTGCATTATTTACAAATGTAGGCAACGAATTACAGTGACATTGGCAGTACCTGTGACTTGGTCACCAATAGCAATCAAAGATGGTTTCATATCACATTGCAGTTGATGCAGATGTCTCAAAATGTCATTTATATGCTCATCACTTTGAAATTATAGTAGCTATTAGACCCACAAGAATTCTATTAATCCTGTATATTGCTATAGTACACATTTCTTTCAGGAAATATTTTGATAGCTCTATTGCAGTGCAATTGGTTTTCTTGTCATCCAATGTACTTTGTTTTATGCATTTAAAAACATTCTGAAAATAACTCCATAAACTTCATCAGACTGCCAAATGGTTGCATGGCACAAAACTTGTTATGAATCCCTGGACTGGGGTATAGTGACAGATGATAGAACAAACAAACTAGGTAAGAGGCTTTGGAAATAGTTTCAATAAGAAGGATGGGGGCACAAAGTAGTAGGGTAGTCCCCATGACATTGAATAAGAAGAACCAGACCAGGGGGCTTCCCTGATGGTCCAGTGGTTAAGAATCCACCTTCCAATGCAGAGGATGTGGGTTCCATCCCTGTTCAGGGAACTGGGATCCCACGTACAAAGGGGCAACTGAGTCTGCACACCACAACTAGAGAGCCCCCCTCATGACAACTACTGAGTCTGCAAGCTCTAGAGCCCGTACTCCACGACAAGAGAAGCCCTGAGTACTGCAACTGGAGAAAGCCCAAGTTCCGAATCAAAGAGCCTGGGGGTGGTAATGAGGACCCAGTGCAGCCAAAAAGAAGAAGAAGTAACAAGATCAAGAGATGATTCTGACATAACATTAACAGGACTTAGTGCCAGGTCTCTGCCTTGGGCCATGGGATGCTAGAATACAGAAATGGTAGAAAGCTTGAGCCCAATTTAGTAGTTACTGGGGTCAAGCAGCGTGGCTTGCTGGATCTTAGTTGCCTGACCAGGGGTTGAACCTATGCCTCCTGCAGTGGAACCATACAGTCCTAACCACTGGGCCACCAGGGAATACCTAAATAATTATGGATCTTTTTTAAAAATTTTATTTGTTATTTATTTTTGGCTGTACTGGGTCTTTTTTTTTTTTTTTTTAATTTTTTTATTTTTCAGTGGGTTTTGTTATACATTGATGTGAATCAGCCATAGTGTACTGGGTCTTTGTTGCTGCACCGGCTTTTCTCTAGTTGTGGCGAGTGGGAACTCCTCTCTAGTTGCACTGTGCGGGCCTCTCATTGCAGTGGCTTCTCTTGTTGTGGAGCGTGGGCTCTAGAGCACTTGGGCTTAAGTAGTTGTGGCTCATAAGCTCAGTAGTTGCAACTCCTGGACTTCAGAATACAGGCTCAATAGTTCTGTCCCACAGGCTTGGTTGCCCCAGGGCATGTGGAATCTTACCGGATAGGGGATTGAACCCGTGTTTCCTGTGTTGGCAGCTGGATTCTTTACCACTGAGCCACCAGCGAAAGCCTAACTTCACTTTTTAACAGCAGAAGTTTAGTGACTTTAATCCCACTTAGTGTTTAGGTTCAGACCCTCATCCAAATTTACATTTGATTCAAGTGAGGCTTCTTACCTTGGATTTTTATTATTTATTTAAGAGCCAGTATTTTATTTTTGGCGGCCAGAAGGAGCAACAGATAAGCCTTTAATAGATGAATTTTCATTGTCATCATCATCATCATAGCTACCATTTCCTCAGGTTTAGAGTGTGACTGACACTGTGCTAAGAGCTTATATAAATCATCCTTTTAATTCTTACAGCTTCATCGGGCACTTGTTCTGCCTGGTTTTCCTTCTACCTTGCATGCAACCCTTTCTGAGTTTCTTTTGAAGATTCTTCCTTATCTCACTTCCTTATCTCTCTCTCTCTCTCTCTTTTTTAAACATTGTAGAGCCCTGAGGTTCAGATTTGGATTTCTTCTATTTTCTATATACACTCTCTCCTTTGATGACCTTATCTAATATCACGGCTTTAAATACTCTCTTGGACTTCTTCCCTGGAAGTCCAGTAGTAAAGACTCTGCGCTTCCAATGCAGGGGGCATGGGTTCGATCCCTGGTCAGGGAACTGGGATCCCCCATGCTGCACAGTGCAGTCAAAAAATAAAAAGGAGTTGGTTTCTGGTAGATCATGGAGAGGAAGGCAGGAAGGAGAGACATTAAAGATGCAGGGAAACCCAGGTTTAATAGTGTGGGGGTCTCAGTGGACACAGTGGGCAGGCTGAAGAGCAGCAGGAAAGAAATTTGCCTTGAAAAGGACAACAGTCATTTCCCAAGTTAGGAGGGAAAAAAGATGGATGAAGAATTTGTTTTTGTAAATTCAATTTTGTTTTTTAATCATGTAAATATTTTCCATGGTTCCACTTACATTCTATATGGCCCTACATTTCCTCTCCTAGATGTTTCTCCAACAGAAAGATGAACAAATATGCATCAAGAAGTATGTACTGGGACTTCCCTGGTGGTCCAGTGGTTAAGACTCTGTGCTCCCAATGCAGGGGGCACAGGTTCGATCCCTGGTCAGGGAACTAAGGTTCCACATGTCATAGGGTGTGGCTTTAAAAAGTAAATATATGTATTTTTTAATTTGAAAAAAGGCATGTACTAAATTGTTTATGGCAAAATTATTTCTAACACAGGAAACTATCTATCTTCAACTGAACATGTAAAGTGTGGTATATTTACCAAGGGCTATTGTACAGCAGCAATTTTCAAAGTGTGATCCAGGGAACTCTGGGAGATCCTCAAGACCCTTTCAAAGGGCCTGCAGGGTCAAATTATTTTTATAATAATACAAAGAAGTCATCTTTTACTCTTGTCCTCTCACGGGTGTACTGTGGGGTTTCAGAGACTCGGTTCAGTTCAATTCAGTTCAATTGCTCAATCATGTCTGACTCTTTGCAACCCCATGGACTGCAGCATGCCTCCCTGTCCATCACCAACTCCCGGAGCTTGCTCAAACTCATGTCCATCGAGTCGGTGATGCCATCCAACCATCAAAGAGGCTACATGACTTGTAATGACTTCATTGCTCTGACAGACAATAGAATGTATGCTTGTGTGTTCTTGGGGTTTAAATATTTTTCAGTTTTAATTTCTAATTCAGTAAACATTGATAGGAATAATCCACACGAAGGCCCTTTGTGAAAGTGTTAGTCGCTCAGTCATGTCTGATTCTATGTGACCCCATGGACTCTAGCCCACCAGGTTCCTCTGCACATGGAATTCTCCAGGCAAGAATATTGGAGTGGGTTGTCATTTCCTTCTCCAGGAGATCTTCCCCATCCAGGGATCAAACCTGGGTCTCCTGCATTGGCAGGAGGATTCTTTATCATTTGAAACACCAGGGAAGCCCTAAAGGCCCTTTGGAGTCCTTAATATTTTTTTTCTGGTTTTATTACTGGTAGTTTATTGCACTGGAGAAGGAAATGGCAGCCCTGCAGAATCCCAGGGACGGTGAAGCCTGGTGGGCTGCCGTCTATGGGGTCGCACAGAGTCGGACACGACTGAAGCGACTTAGCAGCAGCAGCAGCAGTTTATTGCACATGTTTTTCTGCATCAAGAATGTATCTGCTAAAAGGAGAAACAGGTGTGTCTGAATTCGGATTTTCCTCAGACCTCTAAATCCACTCATCTAATTTTAAAGTAAATATACTTCTTATACAAGACAATCCAAACTGATGCAAAATATTTATTCCAAGTTAGTTATTTTATGCAGTAGTTTTCCCCCTCAACAGACTTGTGATAACTACATCTTTTAAATCTGTAAATAATGTTATCAAAATAATCTTTATCTTTGAAATCTCACAAGAATTTATATTTTACTATCCACCCTGAATATCAAGGCTGCAAGAATAACACAATATTTCCTATATCCAAATATTTTATAGCTGTACCCAGAAAGAAAAATAAAGGGGAAAAAAACACATATGCTTGGTTAAGGGCTAAGGTGACCCAAGCAGCCAGAAATAAAATATCCAAATTATTAGCATTAATTTAATACACTTATAACTTCAGTAGTCACTTTGGCATTGACAGTGATTGCTTGAGTAGAGGGGTGAGTGCCCCAAGGGCTGGTAGTAGAAGCTGTTGCTGCAAACCAGTGTCTCCTCCTCACTCAGGACTGCCAGCTCCCACCTGTGCATTGCCCCATATATACTTTGTGTATGTGTGTGTGTGTTAAAAATTCTTCCCACCACACAAAGTTCTCTCTATTAAGCAGATAGCAGGGAAGAACAACAACAAAAGCTAAAGAAGCCAATTGCTCACTCTCTCTTTGGGATATGATTATTTCCCTTGTGCCTGAAGTATTCAACAATAACATAGGAAAAGGAAAGAACAATTTCTTCTGTATAACCCCTAAACACACAAGCTGAGTTTACTGGGTCAGATTTAACTGTGAGCATTTATATGCCTTCTTTCAGGCATCATCATCAGATGTCTCACTGCTACTTGTCTCCATGGCCGAGTCCTCAAACTCTGTTCTGCAAGTGCTTCTCCTAGGGGAGAATAGGTTGGAACTTCGACTCTGTAAGAAGCTATTCTTTCCAAAGCCATTTCTTCTCAGCTGCTTTGTCTTCATGTGGAGCTCTCTGAGCTCATCCTCTGTGAAGGGAAGGCAATTCTCATCATTTTCAGGATACTCCTGCCATCCCATTGCTTTCAGTAACCTGTGCTCTGCTTCCAAAGAGTGAAAGAGGACCTTTCCTTCCTCAACTACAGGGAGAGCAAGACCATTCTGATGGCAGCCTTCCTCTTCATTTTCCTTTGGTTCAGGTGTGCTATTGTCCTTCAAATCTTCCAACTTCTCACACTCTCTGCTCTCTGAGAAGTCTCCATTCTGGTCATCCTTCAGAGTCTTCAGGAATTTGCTCTTCTTATCAGTAGTTCTGTGGGTCAACTTGGTCAGACGAGAGGAGCTGATCTCAATCAGAGGAATGGTGCTGGCGGGGCTTTCTTTGGGAGAGCTTAAAACTACACCACCAGCCAGTACTAGTGGTTTGGCAACAGGGATTGGACTGGTAAAAACAGACTTTCAGCTAGACGGAAAGGATCCTGATTTGTTTTCCAGTCTGTTAGCTTTCCATGCACTGGCCTTGGATGGAGGTGGTACAGGCTTAGGAACCAGGTTCTTATAGACACTTGGAACCATGGTTGACGATTTGTTTTCATTTACATGGTGAGATCCTGGTGAGGTGAATGCAGCAGAGAAGGCAGCAGCAGGATCTTCTCTGGAAAGTTTTTTGATGACTAGCATTTTCCAGGGCTGCTTGGCACTGGGTGGGTTTTCCCACACTCCAGAAGGAGTCCCAATAGGTCTGCATAGCTGATTCTGTTTGCCAGCTTCTGGATTCAAAGAAGGAAAGTCTTCCTCTTCAAACTGCAACTTTTCCACCTTCTTTCTTCTCTTCCCTGATATCTGTAGGTGGCTTTTCCTGAAAGGCAGCCTTTCTGGGAGTGGAAGCTGCCATTCCAGTGGCAATGGTTTCCTGTGCCACCCCTACTACGCTGGCTCATGCCATCATGACCTCGTGAAGAGCCATTCCAACCAGATAGGTTCCCTATGATTCCAGCATATGCTCCCTTAGAGACACCAGAGTCCACAGAATCATGGCGGAATAGGGAGGGCTGGTGCCAAGAACCTCCTGTTGTTCGAAGAGATCCATTGTTGAAAAAGCCATCAGAGGAATTATGTCTACGACGGCTTACTCCAAATCTACCATCTCCTTTGGGTAGGTGTTCTCCGTGTTTCTCGAAAGTCACTGTAGGTGACTTAGCTGACTGTGGTGTTGAGAAATTTAGCCAAGCAGGAACAAAGTCACGCTGCACTATTTAGGTCCAGTGTCTCTTTTTAACAAGGTGAGGCATCTGACCTCATGACCAGGATCCCAGAGTATAACCTCTGCGGTCCTGCTTCCTGAACTTCTTGAGTTGCCAGCTGGATTTTCATGAGGTTCTCTTGTTAAAAGGGTACTTAATTAGGCTGGCCGGCAGAATGCCTTGCGATGAAGCACAAAGAAGCCAGGCTCTGTGTGGATCAATCTCTCAGTCCCCTCAATTGCTAGTCTTAAATGATCTAGTTCCTGACATGTTTCCCAAAGGGGAAGGGGAAAGGGCAAAGGGAAGGGAAACATAAAAAGTATTTGTTACATTTAAAAAATGGGGGGAAGGGGAAAGAGCTATATCAATGTTCACCTTATTCAACTTCCTTGAGTGATGGCACTATGATGTTGCTTAAATAGATAATACATGGACATTTGCACAGTGAATGCAGATACTGTTCATAACAAGGTCATAGCTTAGAAAGACAGAATGACTTCTGTTTGGTCAAATAATGTCATTGAAGTGATAGATCAAAAATAAAACATTGAAGAGCTATAAAAAATTTTCTGAGTAGTCAACTCTAGTAGCAAAACATCCACATTACAAAGCCCTTAATTTACAAATCTCATTATTCTTACACAGCTGCTAAAAATAGTCTGCAGGTATGAGTTTATATGTCTTATCCTTCAAAATCTAAGGACATAAGAAACCTTGTTAAAAAGAAAAAAGACAGGAACTTGATATGCTTTTCCCTCCAAGAATAGCATCTTTCAAGGCAAATTTCTTGGTATAAAGCTCTCAAATGTTTTTTCTATTTCTTTGGTCTTCACTATTTATAAATTCACAGCAAAATTAAAACAAATAGAAAGGCAGGGTTTAAGAATAATCATGGAGAAAGTTCTAAAGTGAGGTTTTCTTTTCTTCAGTTTTCTGTACTTCGCTCATTCTGCCCCAAAGACTAAACTGAGTTAATGGAAGGTAATAAGAATCTTCTGCTTCAGTAGAGAAGTCACTTTGGGTCCATTTTTATCGTTATTCAATCATTTAAAAGGCCACAGGAATCTATCACAAGCAGTGGAGGGGCTACGGTTAGGGACCAGTCGCGGCATCTGAGGGTGCATCCCCAGTTTCCTGATCCGGCAGAGGGGGAGAGCCCACAACCTTAACAAAGGTCTTCCCATTTAATAATTTTTAAGTGTAAAGGGATCCTAAAGACTAAAATGTTTGTGAACCGCTCCTATGCAGCGAGAATAAGCAAACTACAGCTACCCACGATGGCATGGATGGATCTCACAAACATCCACTAATGTGGAACAAAGGAAGCCAGACACAGAAACATGCTTATTGTATGATTCCATTTTTGTCAAAAAACCAAAACTGGGCAAGACTAATCTGTGCCTTTAGAAGTCAGCATAGTGGTTGTCCTTGTGGGGGGAGGAGACACTGGTCACATTCTATTTTGTGATTTGGGTGCTAGTTCTATGGGTATGTTCCCTTTGTGAAAATTCATCTAGCTGAACACTTTGGGGTTCACAAAGGGGTATGTTCCCTTTGTGAAAATTCATCTAGCTGAACACATAAAGATACTTTTGCATGGGTCTAAAGACAAAACTATAGATGAAATGTAACTCGATCCCCTGCATTGGATTCGAGGAGTCTTTTTCATTTTTTCTTTTTTTTAATATTTATTATTTGGTACTTCCCTGGTGGTTAAGTGGCTAAGAATCCACCTTCCCATGCAGGGGATGTGGGTTCAATCCCTTGTTGGGGAACTAGGATCCCATATGGTGCAGAGCAACTAAGCCCTGCATGCCCACATGCCACAACTAAGACCCAATGCAGGCAAATGAATATTTTTTAATATTTATTATTTTTATTTGTTTGGATGCACTGGGTCTTAGTTGACTAAGCACGTGGATTCTTTTAGTTGCAGCATGCGAGATCTTAATTGCGGCATGTGGGATCTAGTTCCCGGATCAGGGATCAAAACTGAGTCCCCTGCATTGGGAGCATGGGGTCTTAGCCACTGGACCACCAGGGAAGTCCTTTTTTTCTTTCTTTATTGCCTAACTCCCTACTCTAGAATGTAAATTTCATGAGGTCATAGATTATGTATTTTGTTCATTGCTGTTTTCCCTGAGCCTAGAATAGTGCCTTACACATGGTAGGTGCTCAGTAAATATTTGATGAATGAATGACCTTGGTTTGGTGGTTTTGTCACTAAGTTGTGTCTGACTCTTGCCACCCCATGGACTGTAGCCCTCCAGGCTCCTCTGTCCATGGGATTCTCCAGGCAAGCATACTGGAGTGGGTTGCCATTTCCTTCTCCTAGGGGATCTTCCTGACCCAGGAATTGAACCCAGGTCTTCTGCATTGCAGGCAGATTCTTTATCAACTGAGTTACAAGGGAAGCTTAATGAATGCCTGAATGAACTCAAATACCTCAGACAGACAAAACAGAACATGCCCCTCAGGGCAGTGGACAGCTTCAGTGTTTGACCTGGACACTTCTTGTTTGAGGAACCCCTAAAGCACTTCTGCCTAGCCAAGAGCGTTCCTCAGAGTAGAGCTTCAAAAGGAGTGGAAACAAGGAGACACACAGGGGCCACTGATGCAAGTCCCAGCACAACCATGCGCTCTTTTATTGCAGTGTCCCCCAGCCTCTCCCACCCATTCCTTGCAGACTTAGCTCCTGGCTCACTGCTGCTCTCTCCAGCACTGTTCCTTGTCATGATTCCAGGTGAATTCAGCATCCACTTGTAGCCTCTTGTTCCTTTGCCCTGCCTTCAACGTTACAACGATCCCACTCTCTGCTCTCCTTGCAGCTAACTTCCTGTAGGACCCCAGTACTGATGATGCTCCCACCTCACCAGGACCACCCAGCTACTACACCCTTTCCCTATTCCCTCCACTGCCCCACCATGTCTCCTCTTCCCTCCTTATTTCACTTAAATTGTATCAGCCACTCACTTGTCCACACCCTGCCCTTTTTTGTACTTGCTTGGCGATACCATAACCCTGGTAAATCCAGTTCTCCACCTGCTTGACAGCCTGTGCCTCTGGCAGCTGAATGAGGCTGAAGAAGACCGACTGGCCTCCCGTGAGGTTCACGACCACTGACTTCCAGTGGGCCCTCAGTGCTGCCCTGCAACTCTGCACTCCCCCCGGGTAGCCACCCTCTGGTTCTCTTAGAGCACTGCTCTTTAAGATTCAACGTGCACACGAGTCACCTGGGAAATTTGTTGGACATGGACGACAGGTTCTCTTTTTTTTTTTTCTTTTGGTTAAGCTGGGTCTTCGTTTCTGCACTTGGGCTTTGTCTAGTTGCAGTGAGCAGGGGCTACTCTCTAGTTGCAGTGTGCAGGCTTTTCATCACAGTGTCTTCTCTTGTTGCGGAGCACAGGCTCTAGGCATGCAGGCTTTGGTAGTTGTGGCACACAGGCTTAGTTGCTCCATTACATATGGAATCTTCCCGGATGAGGAATTGAACCCGTGTCCCTGCATTGGCAGGTGGATTCTTATACGCTGTACCACCAGGCAAGTCCAAGATGAGAGGTTCTGAGTCTGCATTCCTGACAGCTTCCCAGGTGACCCCTGGTCCCAGAAAGGGCCTCGATCAGGGGGCTGGCACACTGTTTCTGATAGCAAATATTTTAGGCTTTGCAGGTGACATACGATGTTTATTACAGCTAGTCAACTCTGCTGCTGTAGCTACTGTACATAAACTAATGGGTTTGATCAGTTTCCAATAAAATTTTAATTACAGAGACTAAAATTTTAATTTCATAGAATTCTTTTATATCACAAAATATTATTCTGTTTTTTTTTTCCATTAGTTACAAATACAAACCAGTCAATCCTAAAGGAAACCGATCCTGAATATTCATTGGAAGGACTGAGGCTGAAGTTGAAGCTCCAGTGCTTTGGCCAACTGATGTGAAGAGCTGACCTCATTGGGAAAGACCTTGATGCTGGGAAAGATTGAAGGCAGGAGGAGAAGGGGATGACAGAGGATGAGATGGTTGGATGGCATCACCAACTCAATGGACATGAGTCTGAACAAGCTCTGGGAGATGGTGAACAACAGGGATGTCTGGCGTGCTGCAGTCCATGGGGTCACAAAGAATTGGACACGACTGAGTGACTGAAAAATAACATAAATACAAAAGCCATTCTCAGCTTGCAGGCTGTACACAAATAGGCAGTGGCCAGGCGTGGTCCACAGTTTGCCCACTGTTGGCCTGGATGACTGTCTCAGCCCTGCTTCCTCCCTTCTCACTCTCAGTGACAGCCTTGCTTCCTAGTCATTGAGAAAACTTCAGCAATCACAGAACTCCACAACTCACCTACCATATGCCAGCTACCAGCACTGTACTCCAATCCTCTCTACCTTTGTCTTGTTCCTACAGTGGATCCTAACCCCTGTTACCTATTCAGAAACCTGCCTCTGACTATTTCTCCCTTTCTGTCCCTGCTTTTCCCTGGATTGTTCCCATCAATGCACAGATAAATACGTGGTGGTTTCTCCCATCCTAAAAATCCACTCAAAACAAAAACCTGGGCTTTACCACAACTCCCTTTCCAACTACTTCTGTTTTCCTTCCTTTATAACAAAACTGTGAGATTTGTTTATATGAACTTTTCAATTACTCTCCCCATCCTTTTTTTTTTTGAGCTACAGTTCATATACCATAAACATCACCATTTTAAAGTGTATAATTCAGTGGGTTTTAGTATGTGCATAAGGTATCATCACCAACCATCACCAGTATCTAAGCCCAGAACATTTTAATTACCCCAAGAAGAAACCTGTGCCCATTAGCAGTCACTCTCCAGTCCCCTTCTCCTCCCAGGCCTGGGCAACCATTTTCTGTTTTTATGGACTTTGCATATTCTGGACATTTCATATAAATGGAATGATACATTATGTGATCATTTGTATCTGGCTTCTTTCACATAATGTAATTTTTCAGTGTTCTTTCATATTGTGGCATGTGTCAGTACTTCTTTCCTTTTATGGCTGAATAATATTCTACTGTGTGGACATATCATTTTGTTTATCCATTTATCAGTTGATGGATACCAGGGTTGCTTCTGTTTGGGGCTATTATGAATAGTGCTATAAACACTGGTGTGCAATATGTTTGAGTTGTTTAGTTGCTAAGTTGTGTCCAACTGTTTCTGCTACCCCATGGACTGTAGTCCTCCAGGTTCCTCTGTCCAAGGGATTTCCCAGGCAGGAATACTGGAATGGGTTGCTATCTTCCCAACCCAGGGATCAAACTGCATCTCCCGCATTGGTCAGAGGATTCTTTACCACTGAGCCACCGGGGAAGCCAGTATGTTTGAGTACCTGTTTTCAGTTATTTTGGATATATATCTAGGAGTGGAATTGCTGGGTCATATGGTAACTGTTTAACCTTTTGAGTAACTAGTGGGGTATTTTCCACAATGGCTGTACCATTTTACATTCCCTGTAACACTGCATAATAGTTCATTCTTCAACCTCCCAAATGCTTATTTTTTATTAAAAAATTATAGCCATCCTAGTGGGCACCCATCCTCTTACGAGCCCACTCCAATTAGGTTTTCACCTAGCACTCAAGCTGAAATTGTCCTAAGATTATCAGTGACCCCTGTGTTGTGAAATCCTCATTTCTCTGATCTGATCTGACCTGTCAACATTTGTCTTAGCTGACCTCTTCTTAGAATGCTTTATTTACTTGACTTCCAGGACAGCACATTTGCTTGGTTTTCTTCCTATCTTACTGATTGCTCCCTCAGAATCTTTTTTTCTGGTTTTTTTTTTATCTCATTTCCTTCTCTTTATTCAAAAGTCATCTTCTCATGGAAGTTTTTCAGCCCCCATCCACGACCATCATACTCCTTTTCCCCCCGATTTATTTTTCCGAGTGCCTGTCACTCTTTTTTTTTTCTTTTTCGTGCCTGTCACTTTCTAACCATAAGTAGTTCGCTTATTTTCTCTCTCCACTTTAACGAAAGCTCCATGAAGGCAGAAAGTTTGTCTGTTTTGTTCACTGATGTAATTCCAGAATCTAGAACATGAATGGCATATGGTGTGTGCTCAGAAAATGGTGAATGACTAAATGGCTGCATGAATGATGGCAGTCTGAACCTGGGCTACGAAGGGCTGGAGAGGCGGCAGATGAATGGGCAGAATGACTGAGTGGCCGTGGGGAGGGAGGATGGAGTCAGACCTGATCCTCAGTGCTGAGTGAGTAGGTGGTTCACATCCTCTGCAAAACTGGATGGGAGGAACCTGAGTTCAGTTTGTGGCCAGAGATACTTGGGGTCTTTGGATGATGTCCAGGGGATGGATTAGTCAGGGCTGGAGATGTGGAGGAGAGTCTTAAAAGTCTGGAAATGTGGATAATACATCAGGTACCACAGTAGCAATGAACTGTTAGGTATTTACCTATGTCTCCATAGTAGGAGCTGAATCAGTATTTGGTAGATGAATAAATGAACTCTGTGAGATTTCGAAGGATGGCCAATCCTATATATTGTTAGTATACACTTTCTAAGAATTCACCAAATGTCAGCTTATTTGCTCCCTGCTTCCTTTGTAAGGATATAAATGGTCATAATACATTTTTATGGTGTAGAGGACAGTCCCAGAGATAGTAAATTCTGGACTGCCCCATAAAAACATGTAACACTGAGCTTCTATATACCCAGAAAAGGCCACAAAACTCTAACTAACCTCCTATGGAACTAAAGATAAGGTCAAGTTAGATCTTCATTTATAATCAGTTAAATGACTGCCTCAGGACTACTTTGTATATGCCTGCTGGGCAAGGGGATATAGTCCCTGATTTTGAAGGCATGAAAGCCTCATGAATGCACAGGCCACCCCCTTTTCACTGTCCTGTAGGTACCTATTCTCACTACCCTCGCTCCTTGAACTTTTCCTGCCTATTTTCCCTTAGCATCACTTTTCTCCACCAGAGCAGCAAACTCTGCAATGCTGTCAGCATCAGGAGGGCAGGGACCTTACTCACAACTATGGCCTTAGTACCAACATACAGGAGGTGCTAAGATGAATATTCAGATATCCAGTGTCTGAACCGTCTCCATCCTGTCTTTATTTCCAAAGAAATCAAACCTGTATCTGAAGGCAAAAATGCAATCAGTTGCTTTGCAGGAGGGAGGGCCCTCCTGCAGTCTCAGCAGTTGGTCTGGTTTAGGGATTTTCTTCAGCAACACTTGGCAGCCTAGGGTCAGATCCCCACTCCAGGCTGTCACCACAGCCCTTCTCACATGGTGCACTGTGCTCTGGTTATTTCTGGTTGTCACTGGCCAATGGTTCCTCAAGGACAAGGGCTTGTTTGAGTCTTTGAACCCCAGGGCTTAGCACACAGTCAGAGACTAGTAAATGTTTGTTGAAGTGAGTACAGCAATGGATGGAAATTTAACAGGGGATAGGTAAGTATGGTTTAACGAGTTGGACTGGTAAGGCCAGCAGAAGAGGGATGTAGTGACACAAAAACAGGCATGAGGGCTGGAAACAGGCCCCAGGCTGGGTACAGAGGCAAGTGATGCCAACTCATGCCTGATAGTTTTGGGGTGATGCTCTTCCCAAGGCCAACTCCTCTACTGTCAAAAACCTCGGCTGTCCAGAGGCTCCCTTTTCACCTGCCTTCTCAGGAAACCTACACTATTGGTTCTCTCTTCCCCTGGGTATTCATCTCTTAGATCTTTCCTTTTGGCTTCTAAAAATGCTTTAGTATTTGTCATATTTTTTTAAAAAAATCCTTCCCCAATACCCTTTATCTATCACCATTTTTTTCGATTTCTCTGAAAAGCTGTCTATGCTGTTTCCATTCTCAGGGCAGTCTGGCTTTCATTCCTTATCATTCCAGGTCATCAGTAATTTGTAAGTCACTGAATTCCATGGCCTTTTTTCAGGCATCACACTTGACCTTCCAGCAGCACCTAACTCTGATGGCCACTCCCCTTCATTCTTTTCTCTTGGGTTAGGTAATACTAGTCTTCTGGTTTTTCACCTACTTTCTGGTTACTCCTTTTCTGCCTTTATAGATACATTCCCTTACCTGTTTAGCATCCTTAAGAGTTCTTTAAGGCTGGACTCTAGGTATATTTCTGTTTTTTCCCTACTCTTTCCCCCTAAGTGATTAAATCCAGGCCCATGGCTTCAATGATCACCTAAAAATAGATGAATTCCAAACCAGTATCTACAGTGTAAATCTCTCCTCTGAGCTCCAAGACCCGTATGTCCATCTGCCCCCATCTCCACTTCCCACCTGCCACTCACCCCTCACTATAACATGGTTTCTGCCTCACCAGTTCACACATGCTTCAGTACTGCCAAATCCAGTGAACACTGCATGTTTCTTGTCTTGCTTAATCTCCTCTCCCTGTGGCACGGGACACTGCCAGACATTCTTCTCCTTGAAAATTCCCCTTCCTTTGTGTCAGCTGAGGACCAGTCTCTTTCAATCACCTTCAATGTCTCTTCCTCTTTACCTGCCTTTTGGGATTCTGGTTTCTAAAAGCTGAGTAAACATAAAGCAGTGACTTATTAAGTAAAGGCAAACTGACGCCATAGTAGGAGAAACTGGCAAGACAGAAATGAAGCAGCAGCTCAAGGATGTTGTCCAGACAAATTCTGGTTCTTATGGAACAAGAGTGGTGAACCATGATTTGGTCTTCTTTGTGGGCAAAATAAAAGCATGGTGCTAGTAAAGGCAGAAATAAATATCATTCATCCACTTTCAAAATTCCCAAAAGGTTAAATATCAAAAGTTTAATTTCTCAAAAGTAATAGCTATTTTGTAAAGTTAATAAACACACTTAGCTTCATACTTGAGTGATGTTGATATTTATTGACATCAATGCAAAACAAGCTAAGTTGCTATTTAACAGGAACAAATATTGGTGCAGTTTCCTTCCTGGAGAGGGTAGGCACTCAGCTCATGAGACCTAAGGTCAAATAAAGACTGGATTGTTAAGAACCAACTAAGGGTTAAACTTTACAAATATAAAAATTGCTAAAGGCAAAAGGAGATGTTTTAAAAAAAATTTTTTACACTAATCTCACGTAAGCAAACAAAGAACTAAACTGAAAGTGAAAGTTGCTGAGTTGTGTCCGACTCTTTGCAACCCCATGGACTACACAGTCCATGGAATTCTCCAGGCCAGAATACTGGAGTGGGTAGCGGTTCCCAAACTAATCCTAAAACTTTAGGACATAACATATCGACATGATATGACTATTTAAATTTCTGCATAAGTGAAAATGTGTTATATCCTTCACTGTACTTGTATTACAATTACATGCTTCTTGCTTCTACACTACACAAAGTCAACATTTACCACCAACAATGACTATAACTAGATCTGAACGAGACTTCACAGTGACTCTGCTCCATTGAAATTTAAGAAAATTCAATCCAGGATTAAAAAAAGCTTTTGATTTTAAAGCCAGTTCTCCTATCTTCTTCTCGTGTCATACCTAAATAAGTCCTCTCATGACATTTCTTGCCTGCAAACTGCAATGCGTGTCCTCTCCCCCTTAGCTTTGTCTGACACTTTAAATTTATAGGAACTGCATAAAAAAATGAAAATTGTACTTCCAATCTGAACCTGCAATCGGGTTCCTGCTTTAACGCAAAACATACTCCTCTGCAGTGTACCCCACCAGCACAGCGACCCCCTTTCTCTCTCTCTATTCCTTTGCCCTGAAGGCACTTCTGGATTGCTTAATTCGTGCTCTTTGGCTGCCTAGACAGTCAGGACACCTAAGGCCATTTGGACCTATCACTCCTCGCTTCCTTCTTTTCTATGGCTAATACCACTTTCCTGCTTTTTTTCTACAGCTGAATCTCCAGACTTGGTGCTGTCATCAGGGGGACAGAGTCGATTTCGGCTTCGAGCTCCTGGCTGGTAAAGCTGCATCGCCGGGCGATCCTAAAGTAAAATGAAATACTCATGTTACAAAACTGCTACTAAGCATGTCCAGGGGATAATATATACCAGTGAGAGCCCACATGAGATCAAAATTTGAGGGCACAGTATATGACAGTAAGTGTCGATGGTTATTTGGCTTCAAACTGCCTGCTTCCTTTTCCCTACCTACAGAGAAAAACAACTATTTCACAACTATTTATTTCTATAAATAAAAAACAACTATTTATAAGCAATAGTTATAAACTATTATTTTATATGCCCATAGTAAATTTTGTTAAGTTTACTGCCTAATTTTCTTTACCATCTCAAGATGAACTGAATCAGCTTGAACAGTTTTTACTTAGAAACTGTGGTTGCTGTCTATCTCTCCTCCCCATCAGTAAATGGATTTTAAAATGCACCACCATCTAAGAAAATTTTAGGAGTGAAAACAATAATAAAGAATGCCAATTCTTAATAATGCAAAGTCCCTGAAGTTATGAGCTCAGACACTTGTAACCCATCTTAATTCAGATTTGACAAGGTGACAACCCAGCTTGAGACTCTCTAGGTAACACTTTAGATCTCAGGTTCCTAAATAAGCCTCAGTATCGTCACCAGGTACCTCTCAGTTCAAGTAATGTGTTTGGTTTATCACAATATGACCCTGGAAAAATTAAATGTATAGGCCTTTTTTTCTAATTCAACAAAAGACAACATGAGCCTTCCCTGTCCTTTCTCCCTGACATATGAAACAGCCTTAAAGCATTATTCTCAAGTGAGTAATTCCAGCAAAACATTTCACTGTTTTAACAAGATGAAACGTTAAAACAGATGAGACTGCCACATAGTATTTAAAGAAATGGATGATGGAGCTCCCAGTGTGCAAAGATGGGACAAGTTAAATGTCAACAAGAGCAATAACTGATAATAACAAGTTGGAGTTCACCAAGTATTTCTAAATCCACAAGCTATTTAAAGACTAAGCAGAACAAAACTCAATGACAGCCCCTACAAGTTGCTGGGACACCAACTCATTACTGAGTACTATAAATAAAGGGATCAAGTGCTGTTCTTGCCTTTCCTGTGTGAACTCAATTTCAAGACTAACCAAATAGTTGATAAGGGAAAACTCT
The DNA here is from genome assembly GCF_963930625.1 of Muntiacus reevesi. NCBI lineage: Eukaryota > Metazoa > Chordata > Mammalia > Artiodactyla > Cervidae > Muntiacus > Muntiacus reevesi. Next base: position 130,376,841 of record NC_089271.1, on the reverse strand, counting down.
GGAAGAATTTCAGATCATAAATGCAACAGGAAAGGCAGAATTTGTATGTATGTATGTGTGTGTGTGTATATATATATATATATATATATATATATCTCACCATTTTCCAATCTCTCCCTATGAAATAATGAACTAAACAATATCATTAGGAGAAAGGCTGATAAAAAATTCTATAATATATGGATCAGGCTTACAATACCTGAGCTAATTGATCAGCTCTTTTTCCAACTTTTTCTCTCAAAAAAATTTAAATCTATAGAAATGTTGCCAAACTTGTACAGTGAATACCTAATACCCTTCTCCTAGATTCACAATGGCATATATGCCTTTTCTGTCTCTAGTGTGTATGCAGGCACACACATATACAGATACATTATTATTTTTGCAGAACCACTGGAGAATGAGTGCAGACATCAAGACCCTTCATCACTAAATATTTCAGCTTGTGTATCCTCAGAGCAAGGACATCCTATCACATAACCATAGTACCATTACTACTGGTCAATCTTAACATCATAATAAATGGATACCAAGACACTGTATGCTTCCTGATATGATGCAGTAGGAACTGCACAACACCACCTATCAAGTATGCTTGCCAACAATTGAGTCTGAATATATTAAGACCTCTAGATGAGGGGCCACCCACCTCTTTCTGTGAATAAAGTTTGACTGGCTCTCAGCCAAGCTTATTCTTTTTTTGTTGTTTTTTTGTTTTTCATTTATTTTTATTAGTTGGAGACTAATTACTTCACAACATTGCAGTGGGTTTTGTCATACATTGACAAGCTTATTCTTTTACATGCTGTCTATGCCTACTTTCCTACAAAGCTTACTGGTTTTGACAGAGATCACATGGCCCACAAAAGCCTAAAATATTTACCATCTGGCCCTTGAAAGAAAAAAATTTTCTGACCCTGCTCTAGATATGACTACTGGTTTTCAAGGAAACATAGAAGGTAGAGGAACATGTTCAATGTTACCACAGGGATGTAATTAGCCACTCTGGACTATTAGACACTCTATAGGGCAAACTGGTTTCTGCAACAAAGAAATGGTAGAAAACAAGAGGAGGAGGAATTAGATTAAAAGAGACTTAAGGGAATATTTCAAGCAAATACAATAATGAGACAATTGGGAAAATCTGAACACTGGGTAGATAGGATGCTAAGGAGTTATTGTCAGAAATTCTTCTTCTGTCTGGTTATTTTATTAAGAAAAAGAATATTAGGGTTATTTTATTAAGAAAAAACCCTGGCAATCCAATGGTTAAGACTCCACACTTCCACTGTAGAGGGCACAGGTTTCATCCCTGGTTGGGGAACTAAGATCCCATATCCCATATGCCTCACAGTGTGACCAAACTTTTTTTTTTTAAGTCTTTACTCTTAATACTGACATATTTAAAGAAGAAATTATCTGTCTAGGTCTTGCTTGAAAATAATCCCATAGGAGTAAGATGGGGTAGAGTAGAAAGAAGATTGGCCATAAGGTGATAATTGCCAAAGCTGGGTGATAAGTATATCCTACTACTCCTCTGTTCTACTTTTGTATATGTTTGAAAAATACACACAAACTCTAATAAAAGGACCCCACCAAGACTGAAAAAAGGTACAGATAAAGTTCCCCTAAAATTCTGTAACAATGAGCTAGCCCTCTCCTTTATACTTGCAGGAAAAGACAAAGAAAATCCTCATGAAAAGAAGTTTAATGAAATACAGCACCTTGTTTCTTATGCGATCTCTCTTAACCACTTCTTCTTTCTTTTCAGTTTTTTCTGAGCTGCCTACTGGCTCTGTACTTTCAGGCTTCTTTCCTTTATCCCGAAGTGTTTCTTTCTCCTTCTTCATTTCTTCTTCCTTTCTCTTGAAAGCCTTCTCTTTCTCATAGCGCTCCTTCTGCCTGCGGCGCTCTTCCTCCTGCCGCTTCAGCCTCTCTCTCTCCCGCAGGATGCGCTCTTGGTCTCGTTCATAATCCCGCTCCCTCTCCCTGTATTCTCGGCCACTCTCATCTTCAGGTCTGCACAAAAAACAAATCTGAGAATGCATCCTTGAAGCTCTTCTAATCATGAAGGCAGGAACACTCTGATCCTGCCTTCGCCACTACAATGAGGTTGAACTCTCGGAGCAGCATTAAGAGAAAAAATAGTATTTTGAAAAGCAATTTGGAAAAAAAAACCCAAAAGTCATTCACCCAGATTAAGATACTAAAAAACTTGAAACCTATCCTCCTCATCCCCATACCCCTCATAAAACCCAGTATCTTGATTCAGGTACAAATCCAGAATGCATCAGTAAAACTAGCAGCCAGAAACAGGTAGAAAACAAATGAACCCAAGAGCCCTCGACTACCGACCTCTTAGGCTTTTCATCTTTAAATTCACCCTCAGAACGCTTGGGCAATGTACAACTTTGCCCACTGGCTCTTTCATCACTCAGATTCTCTTTGTCCAATTTCTTGAGCTTTTCTCTTTTGTCCAATTCTTTTTCATCTCCTTTTTCTGGCTTCTTGAGCAGCTTTAAAGAGAACAAACTTGGGTTTATTTTGAAGGATGGGATATTGTCTTCTGATTCTCGCAAAGAAAACAGTATACTAAATATTTTCAATTTAGGCTACTGAAGGCCCCGTCTCTGCAGTACTCAAACTTTCAGGTGAACAAATAGTGCACAAAGAGCAGTAATTTGCTAAAAGGGTGCTATTAATGTGAAAGTGTTATGCACTCAAGTGAAGTGGTTTAATCACTTTCTGGCAATAGGATCAAGACTCCTTTGGCTTTAAATGGGTCAACCTTTGAGTAGACCAATGCATACTTTCAAGTACGCCTTCTGTATCAAGCCAGCATGTCGGTATAACTTGATAGGGAAATACGGTATAAATTTAAAATGCTAGCCAGGTCATTATTGCTGGACTATTTTTACACAGTTACTAGAATAACAAATACCTTGCCACCAAAGGAGAGATCCATTGCAGGAATAATTTTGCCTTGAATCTGAGAGTAGCTACATACTTATGATGGTACAATCATTATCATTAGAGATGAAAAGCAAGAATTATTTGGCATTTGATTTAAAAATCCAAATATCTCATACAACAGAACTGTGAAGTTCCATCTCTACTGAATAGGAACTCTGTTCAATGTCATATGTATATATGACAGAATGCAATTCTAAAAAAAGTGGTTTATAAAGTTCAAATTGCTAACAGAAGTTTCTTTCTCAAGCCACTTCTACAAATCTCTCTAGAATACACCCCCAAGTGTTGGATATTCAGAGAGATCTTTACGAATTTCAAGTCTCAGAGTGAAGGCATCATATAGAGTTTCATCTCAGTGTGAAGGCATCATACAAGCCACAAAGCTAAAGGCAAAGCACCACGCATGAGACTTAAGCATGAAGTATTTCAGCACACAGACAGCTACTGAAAACAGTGAGTCCAGAGTGGACACTATGAAGGCACCAGTGCAAAGTGAGGATAACATGTGCAGGTTTCATTGCAAGTGTTCTTATTTCTCTCATGAACATCTTCGTCAGGAGCCAAGATGTTCATTACTCTAATAAGAACATTAACGAATGTCTCTAGCGTAACAGGCTTGACCTTCTGCCTTGCTGACAGAAATAGCAAGTCAGGTTGCTTGTAGCAGGGCGGACACAGATCGATAGAAGGAATTAAGATGAGAACCTCCCCACCCTGCCACCGCCAAGCCCCTTATCACCGATGAGTCCTGGAGAGCCTCGGGGTGCCCTAGCGACTTGACCGGCTGAATTCTGAGGAGGTAAAAGGAGACTCTGCCATCATCTCTGTGAGATTTTCTCTGACTTTCTCTGCCATACTATGTACAAGTACTTCCCTGGGCAGTTCACTGGAGCAAGGACTGCCCAAGCCAGGCCCCTGGAAGGGAAGCAGCTAGGTTGGGGTCTTTCCACAGGTTTTCCTCTTCCTACATGCAGTGTGTTAATCAGAATCTGCTGCTCACAGATTCCCAGGTAGACGCAAGAAGGTAACATCGGGAATCATGTGAGAGGGGAGAGGATGTATATTCCGAATACTCCCACAAGGCAGCCAGGTATGAGAGGCGTATAAAGGAAGAGGAAAGAAAGAGCTCTTAAGGCATAGCTGTCCTCTCGCTGCACATTGTTGAAGCTTCTGGGTACAGAGCAGAGCATCAGGAAATCATCTGGGTTTCTTTCTAAAGCACAAATTTAAAACAGTTCAGCTTTTAAGACTCAAGTCAGTCTGAGGGCATTTTCTACAGGTAACACTACCACCACCACCAAAAGGACTTATTAACTAAGACCTGTGTGTGTGTGACATGATACTAGGTGCTCTGTATCATGTACTTGGTCCTTACATTTTTCTGATTCACAGCTTGTAACAGAAACCTGTGTACCTGAAGACAGTGGAAAACAAACAGATGAGGCAACTTCATGTATCAAATATGAAGGAAAAGCTGAATAAAACCCATAATTCATGCCAGCCAGCCCTAAGCCCTTATATATGAATAACTGAGAGAATAATAATCCAAAATTAAACATTTTCAATGATCATAAATAACACTGCACTTTAGAAATCCCATGTAAACTACTTAATCTTTTAAATTATCTTAAATTAAGAGTAATACATGAATATTATAGGAAAGATTCACTCCCTCCCAAAAAAGACAAAAACTAAAACACAGTTTACACCAATACAAGATGCATGCATATTTGAAGAAGTAGATATAGAACATGCAATTTTCAGCAACATGCAGTCAGTTTAACTTATGTTCATACCTTAATCTTTGGTTCATCCTTTAATTTGTCCCTTTCTGGAACTCTGTCTATCTTCTTTAGCTTTTCTATATCTTTCCGTTTTCGTTTCTCTTCTTCTTTCCACTTCCTCCTCTCTTCTTCTCTTTGTCTTTTTCTTTCTATTTCTCGCCGCCTCCTTTCTTCTCTCTTTTCTTCTCTCATCCTCTGCAAAGAAACATCAACAAAACCTTCAGACAAGATAATTACCACCAAAAACATAGTTCAGAAAGTACGGCGGGCACCCACTTAACTGCATCATCTTTCCTTCCCACTTTCCACTTCCTTAACCCCCTCCCCACTCCATTCAGAATATGAGAGAGAAAAACACCACAGCCTGCTTATATCAGTCTCCCACTGCTGCCTTGCTACAGTACCCAGAGGCTTTCAGGAAATCAAGAGTGCCTTTGGAACAAGCTAAGGAACCCCTAGTTCTGCAGAGTGAATCTATAGTCCAACAACCAGAGTAAAGTAGGAGGCCAGAGAGTGAGGCCAATGAGCCAAATCTCTAAAGAACAGTGGTAGAGAAAGCAGCTATCCCTACTGTACGATCCCAATGCTCTTAAATTTACAGAATGCGAACCAATGAAATAGAAGTATTGTGAGAACTAGAAAAACAAAAGGTTTACCTGCTTGTTTTTCAGGAAGCTCAAAAGTGGAGTTGTCTTTTTAGCTACACAAATGTAAACAGATTATTAACAATACTTAATCAAACCCTAGAAAGGATTCCATTTTCTGACATTCCCTGCCAACCACCCGAGGTGGGAAAACTATACCCCTCAAACAGTAAGTTCACAACTATCTTATTGGAAAGAAGTTTTATAATATTCTACTTCAATTTTGAAGGTTTAAAATATTAAAAGTTAAGAAATTTAAATTAAAACAATAAAACAATTTCTAAAAAGAAGAATTCCTGGTGTCAATGAGAATAAAGTGCAAAGGACATTCTCTTGTTTTACAGATGGGAGTATAAATATGTTCAACCAGGAAGAAACTGGGATAAGGGGCTAAAAATATCTAATACTTTTGACCCCATAATTCTACTTCTGCGAATTTATTTTATGGAAACTATCAGAGGTGGGCTTATACTATGAAAGTGAAAGTCGCTCAATTGTGTCTGACTCTTTGCAACCCCATGGACTATATAATCCATGGAATTCTCCAGGCCAGAATACTGGAGTGGGTAGCCTTTCCCCTCTCCAGGGGATCTTCCCAATCCAGGGATCAACCCCAGGTCTCCTGCATTGCTGGTGGATTATTTACCAGCTGAGCCACCAGGGAAGCATCCATTAATAAAAATCAAGTTTTAAAAGAATATTTAATTCATTTTTCAATATTCTGAACAATTCTATCTAATTGCATAGCTAGCTTTTTGAAAAGCATACTTTCTTTGGAGGAATTCCTAGGAGTGGAAATCCTGAGCAGGTTGGAGGCTATGCTTATGTTTAGAGCTGATGCAGTAGTGACAACTTACTACCAAATCCAACATCTAAGCTAGGATTTCTCAAGAGGTTTTTCAATTCTGCAGTAACCAATTTCATTTTTTTAATATTTTCAAGTCAAATTTTTTTTTTTACGAGTATGAATTTAGTAGAAAATACCAACTGATCTTCAAAGACTCATTAACATCTTAAGGTCCCATATAGCTCTTAAAATTTTTATACATTTGTGTGGCACTAAATAAGTCAGAGGGGGCTTCCCAGGTGGCTCTACTGGTAAAGAACCCGCCTGCCAATTCAAGAGATGTAAGAGACCTGGGTTCTATACCTGGGTGGGGAAGATCCCCTGAAGGGCATCGCAACCCACTCCAGTATTTTTGCCTGGAGAATCCCATGGACAGAGGAGCCTGGCAGGCTATAGTCCATATGGTCGCAAAGAGTTGGGACACGACTGAAGTGACTCAGCATGCATGCAAATAAGTCAGAGAATATTTCCCATCTTATCGATGGATTCTCATAATCCTGTGAGTCAGCTATTATCTGCACTTTATAGTACAATGAACAGAGTCTCAGAGAAGTTAATGCCCTTCCTATGGTCACATAGCTAGCAAATGACAGAAGCAGGAGTCTGACAGGTCTTCTGATGAAAAAACTATAACACTTAATTCCTTTTGCCCACTTACCTATTAGTTCTCTATTTTTTGCTTCTATTTCCTCTAGCAGTGTCTCTGGAGTAGATGTCATTTTCTCATTATCTGCAGCATAGCTCTCCAAAAATTTTCTATATTCTGGATCTAAATAATTATTTAAGTAAATAGAAAATATAGCAGACTTTAAACAAATAAGAAATATTATCCAGGATATTTACTTATCAAAGAAGATAATTTTCTACTTCATGGAAGATTGAAAATAAACCCAACTATACCCATAAGATAGACTATTTGGGGCTTTACTGGTCACTTACTCTGAGAACTCCTATTAGACATACTGACAAAGTCAGGCAAAGTGAGACACCATGCATTGTAACACAACCTCCAGGGATGTTAAGTAGTTTGCTTTTAAAAACCACCACTCCTATTAATCCAGAGTCATACTTATGGGAGAACTGCAAGCTATAGCTATGGGACCCTCAGAGAGTATCATGTAGAGCATGTAAGCAGTTCCTGCATGTGTACACCTCACTTTAATGAAACTCAGAATATGAAAATCGGGTGTTCTAAACAGATAAATGAGGGGGAATGTCCTAGATGTGGCACTAGAGGTGATGGTAATATTTGGAATTCTTTCCTAGATGCCTCCGACATCAAAAAGGGTAGACATCTGAGTCATTATATTGTATGTGGAGAATGCACTGTGGAGCATGTCACCTGATCTAGTCTTCAACATTTGAATCTATGATATAGTCAATAAGCAGCTGTGTGTTGTGTCTTGTCTGTGTTTTCTTTATAAAACACACATTATAGTAATAAATAATAATGGAAACCAAACTAGGTGATTCTGAAATACCAATCTGATATAAAATATTGCGGCTAAGTCCTTAACCAACACAACCACATTACAGAGATCTCAAAACCTGGATCCAGTTTACCATAAATGGCAATTATTTGTTTTTTAGTTCCAGTATTTCAGTTCAATGTAATTACTATGTGTGCAGTTAACTGCATACTCAAAGCCTAGAAACAGGATTGACCACTTCAGTTACTTTATGTTGTTACTCAAGTACAGAAATTTTTCCAACACAGTTCTCAATGATAACTCTTCCTCTTTATACAAATGTAAACCAAAAGTCAAATAAATGTCATAAAAATGGTAAGGGGCCTTAAGGAGTTGTACTTTGAAACATCTGACTTTTTCCATTGTCTTCTAATGAAAATACCTGTCTTCTAATGAAATATAAGGTGATTTACTACTCAATAGTCAACAATATATTGCTTAATTGTGAAGGAATGAAAAGCCACTAGGCAAAGAGAGTGATAACTAGAGGAAACCCATCTCCATTCTAACAAGCAAAGCTTTCATCAGTGAATTACATTTCTCATGAACTTGTTTGCTTTTTTTTCCCCATATATTTTCTTAATTTAAAAGACTGGAGTCCACTCAATTCCCACAAAGGTAATATATTCTGTTAAAAATCTATGGCCCTACTATATAGCACAGGGAACTCTATTCAGTATTTGGTAATAATCCACATGGGAAAAGAATCTGAAAAAGAATGGATATATGTATAACTGAATCACTTTAACACAACATTGTAAATCAATTATTAATCGAAGATTAAATTAAAAAAATACATGGCATTAGCACATTAAGTAACTAGAACAATACTATACCATCATCGATAGTCCCAACTTTAGTATCTCTTTTCTTAGTCTTCTTTTTTGCAGCTTTTTGAAAAGGTGCAAATTCTACGATGGCAGGATATTCCTGACCTGTTTAGAAAAAATATAACACTTGCTAAAAGAAAGAAAATGTCAAAAATGGATACAAGAGACTCAACCCCCTGCTCTCTAGGCTTCCTTTGATGACAGTGATCTGAATAGGGTCTCCCAAAAGGCATAAATCTCATTGGCACAACTAAAATCAACATGTTACCAAAGCAGTCCCCAATTCATACCGAAAAAATAACAAAAAGATATGGGAGGGAATTAAAATATTCATTTAAATTCCACCTCTAAACTCTGATATTGTGATATGTGGAGGGGGGGGAAATCTACAAACTAATTTTCATTTAAAAAATATATTAAAGGGAATCCGTGGTGGTCCAGTGCTTAACACTTGGCACTTTCACTTCAGGAGTCCAGATTGGATTCCTGGTGGGGGAACTAAGATCCTGCAAGCTGCATGGCACAGCCAAAAAGCAAACAAACAAAAAACAAAACAAGATCACAACACTGACTATACAGGGGTATAAATATGTCAAAGGTCACCAAATGCACATGTAAAATGGATGCATTTTAAAATGAAAATTATACCTTAATTGATTTTTTTTTACAAAACCAGAAATCTCTACAATAAATAAGGCTAGAGATAGAAGGTAGGTTAGTGCTTGTCTAGAGATGGGGTTTAACAACTAATGGGTACGTGGTTTCTCTTTAGTGTGATGAATGTGTTCTAAAATTAGATTGTGGTGAGAGCTGCACAACTTTGTGAATATACTAAAAAATGATGAACTGCAATTCTTTAAAAGGGTGAATTTTATGGCACATGCATTATATCTCAGTAAAGCTGTTATTAAAAAATACGGCAGAAGACACCAAAAGCACAGGCAACAAAAGTGAAAAACAGATAAACTGTGCTGCATCAAAATCAAGAACTTCTGTGCATCTAGGGACACAATCAACAGAGTGAAAAGGAAGCCTACAGAACTGGAGAAAATATTTTCAAATCATTTCTCTGATAAGGGGTCAATATACAGAATATGTAAAGAACTGTAACTCAACAACAACAAAAAAAACCCCAAATAATCTGATTTTAAAATGTTCAAAGGACTTGAATAGGCATTTCTCCAGAGATGATATGTAAATGGCAAATAAGCAAATGAAAAGATGCTATGTGCTCAAGAATGTGAAGAGATTAAAATATTACCTCAAAATCATTAGGGAAATGCAAATCAAAACCACAATGCAATATCACCTTATACCTGTCAGAATGATTACTATTAAAGGGGGAAAAAAACAGAAAATAGCAAGTGTTGGCAAGGACATGGAGAAATTAGAACCCTCAGGCATTACTAGTGGGAATATAAAATAGTGCAGCCACTATGGTGAACAGTATGGTGATTCCTCAAAAAATTAAAAATAGAATTACCACATGACCCAACAATTCCACTTTGGGGTATATATTCAAAAGAAGTGAAAGCAGAAACATGAACAGATGTTTGTACATTTCCAGCAGCAGCATTCACAATAGCCAAATGTCTCTCAAAGGATGAATGGATAAAGAAAATGAAGTATATACAAGCAATGGAAAAGGAAATTCTGACACATGATACAACATGGATTAACCTTGAGGACATTATGCTAATTGAAATAAGCCTGTCACTAAAAGTCAAATACTGATTCCACTTAAATGAGACACCTAGAATGGTCAACTTAATAAGAATAGTAGTTCATAGAGGCAGAATGTATTAACAGCTGTCAGAGGCTAGGGGGAGGGAGGAGTTGTTCAATGGGCAGAGTTTCAGTCCTACAAGATGAAGAAGTTCTACAGATTAGTTGCAGAACAATGTGAATGTACTCAGCACTACTGAACTGCACACTTAAAAATGGTTAAGATGATAAATTTTATTTATGTGTATTTTACGGAGTCGGGTGGAGAGGGAGGTGGGAGGGGGGATCGGGATGGGGAATACGTGTAACTCTATGGCTGATTCATGTCAATGTATGACAAAATCCACTGAAATGTTGTAAAGTAATTAGCCTCCAACTAATAAAAAAAAATTTAAAAAAATTAAAAAAAAAAACAAAAAAAAAAGCAATGAGATAATGATACATACTATAACATAGATGAAACTTGAAAACATACTAAGTAAAAGAGGTAGTCACAAAAGGCCATAATTTATATGATTTAGTTCATATGAAATGTTCAGAATAAGGAAATCCACAGTTAGTAGATTAGCAGTTGCCAGGGGCTGGGCGAGAGGAGAATGGGACATGACTGCTAATGAATACAGGATTCTTTTTGAAGTGATGAAAACATTCTGGAATTACACAGTGGTGATAGTTATAAAACTCTGTGAATATACTAAAAACCACTGAATTTTATGGGATGAGTTATATCTCAATAATAATTTTTTTAAAAACCTAAGTGACTACTGGAAAAATACATCAAATCCTTGCTATAAAATAATGTCATATAAGGTATAAAATACCATCTTCACATCTTTGGTGTGTAAACATAAGCCAGGATGAATTACTAGAACTGACCATTAGGTATCACAAAGCAGTCACAGAGGAAACAAGATTTTAGAAATCCTAGTGAATGCAGAATCATATTACCTTAATAACTGATATACCTGAAAAGGAATAGATAAAGCAGACTAAAGCAAAAGGAAATTGTGGAATACAGGCAAAAGAAAAAAAAAATTAGAAGCGAGGCCAAACAATGGGGGATGCTGTCTACCTCACTAAGGAATTTGGACTTTTTTTCCACAACTGCTGTCTTAAGTCACTATTTTCAAAAAGATTATTTTCATGGCAAAGTAAGATTAAGTTATACAGAAAATAGAAAATTCTAAAAAAAAAAATCTATAAGTTTAGAGAGAGTGGTTGTCTAAGCATTAGGTGATGAGGATGTGTGAAAGTATTAGTAAGTCTAACGTCCTCAGTCTAGATGAACAAGATATTAAAAAGCAATAAATTGACAAAATCCATCACTTGTTTAAATGTAAGGGATAAAGTGAGGAAAAAGTTAAACACAACTCAGATTTTCAGGAAATCACTTGCTATCTACTGAAATAAACTTGTGGAGCAGAAAAGTAGCTGGTTTGGGGGGATTAATAAAAACTGGACAAACATAGTAGCAATTCTTCAACTTTTACTGGCATATTCCCTGACAAAGATTTCATTTTTACCAACTCTGAAGTAATACTGAAAAAATATAATCTAACAAAAACACACATCATTCAATATTGCAAAGCCAAAAGAAAAGCAGCAAACAGCTTGGACATTCTCTGGCTAAATGTTGCAAGCAACAGATAATAAAATGAGGATTAATGCAGAAGTTTTTCTTCCCTATAAACTCCTGGATAGGAAGTGGGAAATCATCAAGCTCAATGGTTTAATTACATACAACTTAGAATGTTAAACAGTACTCCAACTGGCAACTATTGACATAAAGGATCTGAATTAAATAAGTATTGGTCCTTGAAGCAAGATGAGAAGTAAATATTTAAAACTTGTCATACAAGTTTAAAGAGTCACTTGTCAGTATCACTTAAAACTAGTAAATACTCAAGACAATGGATCACCGAAAACAGGGCAAAAGAACTGTCACAGGAGGAGAAAACAGTGGCAATTTCCTTCGGTTGACAAACTACAGAAATAATAGGTTAATACAAATACCTGTAAAAAGTCATATTATCTATTTATAAAGCTGTCATAAGCTTATCAAATGCGTAAAACTCTTTAAATGTTGCTCATCTTAGTACTCAGGATTTTAGAAACACTATGAAGGCACCAAGAGAACAGGGATACATTGTCTTAAACATACAAATGACAAACTCCCCTTCAGTTAAAAGGACTCACCTTTATTGTCAAGGAATACATAACCATCAAAACGATCCCTGAACAAAATAATGTCCTCTTGGTTTTTAAAGTTGATATATGCTCTTGCATACATATGAGGATACAAACTGCAGGGAGGAAAGCAATTATGTGAATGTGCTTGCAGGTGTCCGGCTGAATTACAAGTATGCATATATTAAAAAGATAGGCTCAAAAATCAAATAGAAATCATGAGTAGGATTAAAAAAAAAGAATGGAAGAAACCTTTTTCATTTACCCCTCCCTCTTATTTTACCTAGTATCATTAGAAAAAAACTCAAAATAATCATGCTCAGGCATAGGCTGAAGATGTTCCTGAAGTTGCTCCTTGGTCAAAGTGGGCGGTAATCTCCGAATTACCACCTTAAGAAATGAATAAGGAAAATAAAATTAGTACAAATCAATTTTCTGTCATACCTGAATCACTGTCCCTGAAGAAAGTTGGCCTTTAAAAGATGAGATCACTTCTAAAAACCCAAGAGAATGTTCAGAACGCTCAGAATGATTAGTCAAACATAACAGTAACATAGTTAAAAAAAAAAAAAAAAAACTCTCAGAAACGAGAACTGCCTGGAGCAAGGAAATCTTAGGTTTTGTTAACCCGAAGCCCCACAATTTACTGTTTTCGCCTCATTTTCTGTCACCCATTTTTCAGTAGTGGTAAGAAATTAGTAAACCAACCCTGGTCTTTTGTGGGTGCCAGGAATTCTTGATTGATAAAGTCCTTATTCAGTCAGCATAAAGAATTCAAAATTCTAAGAAATATCCCCAATTTCCTCATTGCTCCCCAAACAGAATGTACCCGATCTGGCCCCAAGACCAATAATAGCCGCCACCCACCCGTTCCCTCAACTAACCTCTGTTAATATTCCTATCACGTACTACTCCCGCTGGTGATAGCACCTTCCTATTTAATAATTCCCCCTCAATTCCTCATCCTTTTCGCTATCGCACCCCCTCCCATCATCATCTCACGGCTCTGACCTAAACCCTTCTAGTCAGGGAATTCCCCCCGCCCTCTCTCACTCCCATCCCGGGACTCGGCCGGGAAGGGGACCCCCATTTTGGGCGAGTGGATGAGACAGGGTGATGCTATTTTTACTCAAGTGAAGAAACAGAGGAAGAGACTGGGAGAGGAAGAGGGCAGCCCCATTTCCAACCATCTTTCTCGGGTGGTGGAACCGTCCCGCCCTCTCCTGGGCCAACAGCCGGTCAGACACCTTGCTCAACGCCTCTTTCTTCTCCTTGTTCCGATCCTGCTTATCTTCCCCTTTGGTGCTGTCTCCCGAAGCCCCACCGCCGCTGCCTGTAGCACCTGGGGGAGTCAAGAGGGTTACTCGCTTCTCCTTAGGCCTATGCTCCTTCTCCTCCTTCATGGCCACAGCTTCGCTCCTCACCGCGGTAGCTCGGCCTAAACGCCGCTACGCCGGTTACCTACGACTCCCGGCCCGCTCGGGGCAGAGCTCCGCCCCCAACAAGCTCCTAGTGATAAGCCGACCCCAACGCTCCATTGGGCCCCGCCAGGATCTCGCGAGACTTTAGGGCATCCGGCTTCCTTCGCTGGAAAGGTTGTAACACCTGGTCTTAGCTTCCCGCCCGCGGAATCCCCGCATTGCCCAATCCCCTCGCGGCCCAGACTCCCTCGGGGCAGGTCATTAGCATATCCGCCATCTTGGTTAGGACGAGTATTTCACGGACTACAAATCCCGGCATCCAAAGCAGTTACCCGCTTCTGCCAGAGTTCTGGAGTCGTAGTATTTCAGGGTGTCTGTAAGTAAATGGACTCTTTAATCTTGAAAGGTTAATGTTTTTCAGATCAAAAAATACATTCTGCGGGCTTCGTTTTCCAGAGATAAAACTGATGTTATCCAAAGTTTACCTCACTAGGGGAACGACTTGTATTTTCTATTATTGGTTGTAAAGTGAGCTTTCAGAACCTTTAGAATTTCTTTTCCTTATATTTTTTAGGATTCACAGATACTTAATAAATATGCACAAAACAGTGACATTTAAAGGAGCATTGTGACCAAAATGTGTGAGATTTGTTTTCACCACTCTTTTTAAAAGTAATAGGAATCTATCATGGTACTGATGCTCTGTAGGTAGGAGAAAATAAAATCCAACTCACTTTAGATAGGATTGACCTCCTTCCCGCTTTTAAAAAGGCCAGTTATGCATTATTTATAATAGCTCCAAACTGGAACAACCCAAATGTCTGTCAGCCCACTAATGCATAAACAAAATGTGGCACATCCATAGAATGAAATACTACTTAATTAAAAATGAACCCATATGTCCATCCACATGAATGAATCTCAAAATGATCATGCTGAGTGAAAGAAACAGAACACAAAGAGTACATGCTGTATGATCTCATTGATACGAAATTCCAGATAAGGTTTTTAAAACTAGTGAGAGAAAATTCTTAAAGAGATGGGAATACCAGACCACCTGACCTGCCTCTTGAGAAATCTGTATGCAGGTCAAGAAGCAATAATCAGAACTAGAATGGAACAATAGACTGGGTTCCAAATTGGGAAAGGAGTAGTCAAGGCTGTATATTGTCACCCTGCTTATTTAACTTATATGAAAAGTACATCATGATAAACGCTGGGCTGGATGAAGCACAAGCTGGAGTCAAGACTGCTGGCAGAAATATCAATAACCTCAGATATGCAGAGGACACAACTCTTATGCCAGAAAGCAAAGAAAGAGCCTCTTGATGAAAGTGAAAGATGAGAGTGAAAAAGTTGGCTTAAAACTCAACATTCAGAAAACTAAGGTCATGGCATCTGGTCCCATCACTTCATGGCAAATAGATGGGGAAACAGTGGAAACAGTGGCAGACTATTTTTGGGGTCTCCAAAATCACTGCAGATGGTGACTACAGCCATGAAATTAAAAGACACTTGCCCTCCCCCCAAAAAAGATGCTTGCCCCTTGGAAGAAAAGCTATGACCACCCTAGACAGCATATTAAAAAGCATATTAAAAACATTACTTTGCCCACAAAGGTTCATCTAGTCAAAGCTATGGTTTTTTCAGTAGTCATGTGTGGATGTGAGAGTTAGACTATACAGAAGACTGAGCTCCAAAGAATTGATGCTTTTGAACTGTGGTGTTGGAGAAGACTCTAGAGAGTCCCTTGGACTGCAGGGAGATCAGACCAGTCAATCCTAAAGGAAATCAGTCCTGAATACTCATTGAAAGGACTGATGCTGAAGCTGAAACTCCAATACTTTGGTCACCTGATATGGAGAACTGACTCACTGGAAAAGACCCTGATGCTGGGAAAGATTGAAGGTGGGAGGAGACGAGGACGGCAGAGGATGAGATGGTTGGATAGCATCACCGACTCAATGGACATGAGTTTGAGTAAACTCTGGAAGTTGTTGATGGACAGGGAGGCCTGGTGGTGCTGCAGTTCATGAGGTCGAAAAGAGTGGGACACGACTGAGCAGCTGAACTGAACTGAGTGAGAGAAGGGCTTCCCAGGTGGCGCTAGTGGTAAAGAACCTGTCTGTCAGTGCAGGAGATGCAGGAGATGGGGTTCAGTCCCTGGGTTGAGAAGATCCCCTGGAGGAGGGCATGGCAACCCACTCCAGTATTCTTGCCTGGAGAATTCCTTGTACAGAGGAGCCTGACAGGCTACAGTCCATGGGGTTGGAGAGTCCTGACTCTACTGAAGCCATTTTAACATGCACACAAGCAGATCAGTGATTGCCAGGGGCAGGGTTGGGGAGAAGGGACAGACTGCAAAGGGGCTTCAGGAAACATTTTGGAATAATAAAAAATATATTTTTTATCATGATTGTGGTGGTGGTTGCGTTTGTGTAAACTCATTGAATTGTATACAAAATTGGCAAATGTTATTTTACGTAAATTATTTTTCAAAGATCAGCCCCTGAAATGAAAAGAAATGCAAAATTTAAAAAATATTGCTCTGCAAAAGTCCCAGAAGGCTCCTTAGGAGAATGGAATGGAAGACCCATGTGTCTCCTTCTCCATACCCAAGAAAAAGAAATCTTTTTCCATAGAGGAGCTGGTTAGTAGTGATCTTGAAGAGACAGCTGGCAGTGGAAGTCTTTCCAAGAGAAAGAACTCTCCTCAAAGAGGAATCAGTCAGTGACCCTGAAGAGTCGGGAAACAAGAGGGTCCCCAAGAAAAAGAGGAAATTCTCTTTCAAGGAGGAGCCACTCAATCATGGACTTGAAGAGGCTGCTGTCAGCAAGAGCAACAGCTCCAAGAAAAAGCTCCAAAAAGCTATTCCAGGAAGATTATTAATAGAATGGACATTTCCCTGGTGAGGAATAATTTGCAGACCCCTCTACACAGTAAGTGCCTGTTGGCCATCCATTTAAAATATAGCAGTGGGTACATGTTCGTCCCAAACTCCCTAACTAACTCTTCTTCCTCACCGTTCCCCTGCCACAACCACAAGTTCATTCTCCGTAAGACTTTTTTCTTTTTTCCACATTTTAACACCTCTGAAACCAAGATGCATCTTAAAATTGATGGTATGCCATATTTCAATTGGCAACATTTTTTTCTTTTTTTGGTATATAAAATAATGGTTTTAGATTCAATGGTATCTTAGCTTTGATGAAATACAAATGCTCTATCACTTAGAGCAATACTTCTCCTTTTTTTCCTTTTTATTGGGATATGCATGCATGCTAAGTCGCTTCAGTCATATCCGACTCTGTGCGATCCCACAGACGGCAGCCCACCAGGCTCCTCGGTCCATAGGATTCTCCACTAGCCCACTCCAGTATTCTTGCCTAGAGAATCCTGTGGACCAAGGAGGTGTCAAAATGTGAAAAAAAAAAAAGTCTTATGGAGAATGAACTTTTGGTTGGGGCAGGAGAAGGGTGAGGAAGAAGAGTTAGTTAGGGAGTTTGGGACGAACATGTACCCACGGCTATATTTTAAATGGATGGCCAACAGGCACCTACTGTGTAGCACAGGGAACTTGCTCAATGTTATGTGGCAGCCTGGATAGGAGGAGAGTTTGGGGGAGAGTGTGTGCTCAGTTGCTTCAGTTGTATCCGACCCTTTGCGACCCTATGGAGGAGCCCACCAGGCTCCTCTGTCCATTTAGTTCTTCACCCAAGAATACTGGAGTGGGTTGCCATTTCCTTCTTCAGAGGATCTTCCCAACTCAGGGATCGAACCCGCATCTCCTGCATTAGCAGGCAGACTCTTTACCACTAGCACCACCTGGAAAGCCCCTGGGGGAGAGTGAATACATGTATACATATGGCTGAAGAGCTCTGCTGTGAGCCTGAAACTATCACAATATTGTTAGTCAGCTATACTCCAATATAAAATAAAAAGTTTTAAAATGTGAAAAAAAAGTCTTAGTATGAATTGAACATATTATATCTGTATTATGTGCCATTAAGGTAAAAAGAGGTGAAATGGGAGAGGAGGGCAAATGATAAGCCAGAGAGAGATACAGACACCCACAGCAGGCAGGAATCAAATTAAGGATGTAATAGAAACACAAGGCAGAAAGCTGGCTCAGGGCCAAGGTTCCATTTTTTGCGGACATCTAGAATACATTACCCAGATTCTGTATTTAAATTTTCTTACCTCTGTTGCCAAGCATATGTTTGAGTTTATAATTCCTGTTGCCAAGACTGTTTTCCTGTATTTGAGATCTGTCACTCTTGCCTCCAGTATCTGCCCACTCTTACAAGCCTAGCCAAGTATCTATCTGCCTCTGACCTCCTACTTAGCTCTGCATTTATATCGTGGTATATGCTTGTTTTGGGGTGCTTGCTAGATTTAAACAATTCTATTTCAGTTGTCAGAGTTGGGTATTCCAGGGCTCAGTTTTTAGACCTTTTTTCTATCTGTGCTCACTCCTTTGTTACTATCATCTGTTCTTTTGGCTTTTCTCTCTTTGCTGACAACTCCAAAATTTATACCACCAGCCCATAGTTCTCTTGTGAATTCCAGACTCGTGTATCTAACTGCCTACTTTGACATCTCCACTTAGATGTCAAACACATTGAGATTCTCTGAACATGTCTGAAACCGAACACCTGATCTCTCCTGACATGGCCTGTATTAGTTTCTTATTGCTGTTGAAACAAATTACCACAAATTCAGTGGGTTAAAATAACACAATTTTTATCATCTTACAGTTCTGTAGGTGAGAAGCCCAACAGGGATATCATTAGACTAAAACTGAAATGATAGCAGGACTGAGTTCCTTCCTGGAGGCTGTAGGAAAGAATCTAGTTCCTAGTTTCAGATTCTTGAGGTTACTCATATTCCTCAGTTTGTGGCCCTTTCCTCCATCTTCAAAGCCAATAACATGGCACCTCTCTCTAACCCTGCTTCATCTATGTCACTTTCACTCTCTCTTCCTCCCCCTTCCACTTTTTTTTGGTTGTGCTGGGTCTTCATTGCTGTGCAGGCTTTTTTCTAGTTGCAGCGAGCAGGGGCTACTCTCTAGTTGTGGTGCGTGGGCTTCTCATTGTAGGGAGGCTTCTACTGTTGCAGAGCACAGGCTCCAGGGTGTGCAGGCTTCAGCAGTTTTGGTGCATGGGCTCAGTAGTTGCAGTTCCTGGGCTCTACAGCATAGGCTCAATAGATTTGGTGCACAGGCTTGGTTGCACCGTGGCATGTGGGATCTTCCTGGATCAGGGATCAAACCCATTTCTCCCACACTGGCAGGCAGATTCTTTACCACTGAGCCACCAGGGAAGCCCCCTCTTCCCCTTTTAAGGACCCCTGTGACTTCGTTGTGCCCACCTGGATAGTATAGGATACTCTCCCTATGTTCAAGTCGGCTGATTAGTGATCTTAATTCCCTTTGCCACATAGTTTAACATAGTCACAGGTTCTGGGGATTAGGGTGTAGACAATTTGAAGGGAGCATTGTTTTGTCTACTATGCACTGTAAAGTTTCTTTTTAATTAAAATTTGAAAGTGTAGCACATGCACAGATAAGTGCACAAAAAAATAAACATATAGCTTGATGTATTTTCACAGAGTAAATACGCTCGTGTAAGCAGCACTGAGATCAAGAAGAACAATGTCAACATTCCAGATGCTCTCTTTGTGTTCCTTCCCAGTCACTTCCCCCACCATTGGTTAGTTTTGCTTAAACTAGTTTGCTTAAACTTTACGTAAACTGAATCACAGAGTATGTATTCTTTTATGTTGAGCTTCTTTCTCTCAATTTTTATCATTAATTAATTAATTAATTTTGGTTGCACCATGTGGCTTACAGGATCTCAGTTCCCTGATCAGGGATTGAACCCAGGCCACAGCAGTGAAAGCCCAGAATCCTAACCACTAGGCAACCAGGGAACTCCCTTTTTCAATTTTTATGACTATGAGATTCATTTATGTTGTCCTATGTAGCTCTAAATTGTTCATTCTCATTGCTGTGTAATATTCCATTGAATGAATCTACCACAATTTATCCATCCCAATATTTGAGATGCAACTCTGAACATTGTAGTATGTGTTATTTGGTGATCATAGGTATGCATTTACATATCTATGGATACATATCTAAGAGTGGAATTGCTGGATCATAGAGTAAGCATACGCTTCACTCTATTAGATACTGCCAAATGGTTTTCCAAGAGATTGTACCAGCTTACACTCTCACAACTGTGTGTGAGAGTCCAAGTTGCTTCACTTTGTTCCCAACACTTGGTAATGTCTGGTGGATGTATAGTGGTAACTCATTGTAGTTTGGGGTTTCCCTGGGGCTCAGATGGTAAAGAATCTGCCTGCAGTGTGGGAGACCTGGGTTTGGTTCCTGGGTTGGGAAGATCCCCCTAGAGAAGGAAACAGCTACCCACTCCAGTATTCTTGCCTGGAGAATTCCATGGAGAGAGGAGCCTAGTGTGCTACAGTCCATGGGGTCACAAAGAGATGGATGCAACTGAGCAACTAAGCACACATTGTAGCTTTACTTTGCATTTCTCTGATGACTAATTCAGTTGAGCACCTTTTCATATATATTTTTTTACTGTATGCCTTTTTAACCTTTTGGTTATCACACCATGTCAATATACTATTTATTCCAAAACAAAAGAAAAGAACATAACCATCGTGAAGAGGTGTTATGGCTCCTTTTCACCAGTTAAGGGAGAGCAAAGGAGAGACAGAAAGAACTCTCCCCAAAGTTCCTTACATCATTGATTCTCAGCATTTGGTTGAACATTGCAAGATCCTTCTTCCAGCTTCCCAAGCTGGCAATATCATGGTTGGGACCCTACCATAGAAAAGCAGAAAGAATTTTGTCTGTCTACACATACAATAGAAAAATTCTTACTTGAAAATTCTTCCCTGGCCTTCACTGAGCAGGCAGCTTTTTATCAGTTGTATCGTCCCTTTTATATTAACTCCTTTCACAGATAACATGAGGAGTGGCAGGGGGGAAGGACCATAAAACCCTGCTCCATTTCATAAGGACTTAAGGACTCATAATATTTTGCTAAAGAACTTGTCTTTACCCATCTTATTTTAGGCATGTATTAGCTCCAGTAGCTTGTAAAACATGTTTTGGAGAATTTTGTGATGTCATAAATATGTCTATTGTAGAAAATAGTTCTGGCTTACAAACTGTATGTTATAAATCACTCAAGTCATGGCAGAGTGATAAACCGCAAGTAAATAACAGCTTCCAACAGGATTTATTTCACAATGCCACATCTTGTTCTTGCATATACTTTTCTTCACTCCATTTAGTTTTATTTTTTCATTTAATCCTAATTCAGTGTTAACATTATTTGTTTTTTTGTTGAGTTGCTCAGTCCTGTCCTACTCTTGTAACCCCATGGACTGTAGCCTGCCAGGCTCCTCTGTCCACAGGATTTCCCAGGCAAGAATACTGGAGTAGGTTGCCATTTCCTTCTCCAGGGGTTCTTCCTAACCTAGGGATCGAACCTGTGTCTCCTGCATTGCAGGCAGATTCTTTATCACTGAGCTACCAGGAAAGCCCTGTTAACACTGACTATGTAAATGTTGTTCCTAGCTGAGATGTATACCATACTGTTATTATTCTTCCTTTAGTATATGACATTTTCCCCCTGGAGTTATTAATTACTTTGCTTATTTTATTTTTTTGGCTATGCCCTGCAGCTTGTAGGATCCTAGTTCCCTGACAAGGGATCAAACACATGCCCTAAGCAGTGAAAGCGAGGAGTCCCAACCACTGGACTGCCAAGAAATTCTTACTTTGGTTATTTACTTAGTTTGACTGATTTGTCTCCTTGTACTGCAGCTGCTGCTGCTGCTAAGTCACTTCAGTCATGTCTGACTCTGTGCGATCCCATAGACAGCAGCCCACCAGGCTCCCCCGTCCCTGGGATTCTCCAGGCAAGAACACTGGAGTGGGTTGCCATTTCCTTCTCCAATGCATGAAAGTGAAAAGTGAAAGGGAAGTCGCTCAGTCGTGTCCGACTCTTCGCGACCCCATGGACTGCAGCCCACCAGGCTTCTCCATCCATAGGATTTTCCAGGCAAGAGTACTGGAGTGGGGTGCCATTGCCTTCTCCTTGTACTACCTGTTACTAATTTTTCTGCCAAACCCCTCCAGAGATGTAAAGTCATACTCCATAAGGTCAAACAAATCAGGTCATTTACTAGTTTTTGTTTTCTATTTGGAGACATATTTCCTCCTGCCATCTACCATTCTACTCCTGTAAGGATTGACTGATCTTTAGGCCTGCTACTTCCTGAGACTTCACTTTGCCTTTCTTGGATTCCCATGTCTATTGGATGTCATTCTGTGTTTGACTATTCAGGTTGTTTTCAATTTTGGGCTATTATGTACATTTTTGTAATGCTGTGTGCAGGCTTCTCATTGCGGTGGCTTCTCTTGTGGAACACGGGCTCTATGCACTCAGGTGTCAGTAGTTTTGGCTTGTGGGCTCAGTAGTTGCGGTTCACTGGCTCTCAAGCATTGATTCAATAGTTGGGGCTCACTGTCAGTTTTCATGCAGCATGTGGGATCCTCCCAGAGGAAGGATCAAACCTGTGTCCCCTGCATTGGCAGGCAGATTCTTAACCACTGGACCTCCAGCGAAGCCCCTCTTCAGCACTTTGAAGAAATTATTTTATCATCTTATTATTCTATAATCTCTGCTATTTATTTATTTTTTTGAGAAGCCTGTTATTCTGTAGTTATTCTGCTATTGTTACTGTGTGGGTAATCTCTCTCTCTTATGTTTTAAGATATTTTTCTGTGTTTTTGATGCTCTGCAGTTTTACTACAACATGTCAGATGTGGATCTGTTATTATTTATCTTGCCAAGTACTTGAGGTTGCTCCTTTAGCTTGAAGATGTACTTTCTTTCTAAAAATTTACTTAAAAGTTTCTAAAAATTTACTTTATTTCTTAAAAATTTCTGAATTGTTATTTCTTCAAATATTGTCTGTCTCTCATTCTCTCCTTCTTGACTCCCTATTAGATGTGTGTTGGAATGTCTCATTCCCCCTACCATGTAACCAGGTTTTCTTTTTACTGTTTTACTATGTTGGGTTCCAGGTCATTTCTTCTGATCTGTATTCTAATTCAGTGACTTTTTTTCCTTGGCTGTGTCTAGTCTATCCATTCATAAACTTTGTTCAAAGTTTAATGATTATTTTTTAGTTGTTACCAGTGCTACTGGCATGTAGTGGGTAGTAGACAGAGATGCTGCTAGAATTTCTCTTTGGATATTTTTCAAATCCACCTTTTTTAATGCTTTAACATTTTTTTGTATTATGGTTCTTATTCCTTCCTTTTTCCAAAAGCTCTTTTGGATTGCTCTATTATCCCTAATTGTATAAGCAGGGTAACAGTATACAGCCTTGATTTGGAAACAGTCTGTTGTTCCACGTCCAGTTCCAACTGTTGCTTCCTGACCTGCATACAGATTTCTCAGGAGTCAGGTCAGGTGGTCTGGTATTCCATCTGTTTCAGAATTTTCTACAGTTTATCGTGATCCACACAGTCAAAGGTTTTGACATAGTCAATAAAACAGAAATAGATGTTTTTCTGGAACTCTCTTGCTTTTTCAATGATCCAACAGATGTTGGCTATTTGATCTCTGGTTCCTCTGCCTTTTCTAAATCCAACTTGAACATCTGGAAGTGCACGGTTCATGTACTGTTGAAGCCTGGCTTGGAGAATTTTGAGCATTACTTTGCTAGTGTGTGAGATGTGTGCAATTGTGTGGTAGTTTGGGCATTCTTTGGCATTGCCTTTCTTTGGGATTGGAATGAAAACTGAACTTTTCCAGTCCTGTGGTCACTGCTGAGTTTTCCAAATTTGCTGGCCTATTGAGGGCAGCACTTTCACAGCATCATCTTTTAGGATTTGAAATAGCTCAACTGAAATTTCATCACCTCCACTAGTTTTGTTCATAGTGGGCCCTAAGGCCCACTTGACTTCACATTCCAGGATGTCTGGCTCTAGGTGAGTGATTACACCATCTTGATTATCTGGGTCATGAAGATCTTTTTTGTATAATTCTTCTGTGTATTCTTGCCACCTCTTCTTAATATCTTCTGCTTCCGTTAGGTCCATACCATTTCTGTCCTTTATTGCCCCCATTTTTTCATGAAAAGTTCCCTTGGTATCTCTAATTTTCTTGAAGAGATCTCTAGTCTTTCCCATTCTGTTCTTTTCCTCTATTTCTTAGCATTGATCACTGAGGAAGGCTTTCTTATCTCTCCTGGCTATTCTTTGGAACTCTGCATTCAAATGGGTATATCTTTCCTTTTCTCCTTTGCCTTTTGCTTCTCTTCTTTTCATAGCTATTTGTAAAGCCTCCTCAGACAACCATTTTGCCTTTTTGCCTTTCTTTTTCTTGGGGATGGTCTTGATCACTGCCTCTGTTCATAGTTCTTCAGGCACTCTGTCTATCAGATTTAATCCCTTGAATCTATTTGTCACTTCCACTGTATAATTGTAAGGGATTTGATTTAGGTCATACCTGAATGGTCTAGTGGTTCCAGTCGGGAACTGGTTCCAAACTGGGAAAGGAGTCCGTAAAGGCTGTATATTGTCACCCTGCTTATTTAACTTATATGCTGAGTACATCATGAGAAATGCTGGACTGGATGAAGCATAAGCTGGAATCAAGACTGCCGGCAGAAATATCAATGACCGCAGATATGCAGATGACACCACCCTTATGGCATAAAGCGAGGAAGAGCGAAAGAGCCTCTTGATGAAAGTGAAAGAGGAGAGTGAAAAAGTTGGCTTAAAACTCAACATTCAGAAAACTAAGGTCATGGCATCCTGTCCCATCACTTCATGGCAAATAGATGGGGAAGCAATGGAAACAGTGGCAGACTTTATTTTTCTGGTCTCCAAAATCACTGCAGATGGTGACTACAGCCATGAAATTAAAAGACACTTGCTCCTTGGAAGAAAAGCTATGACCAACCTAGACAGCATATTAAAAAGCATATTAAAAACATTACTTTGCCCACAAAGGTCCATCTAGTCAAAGCTATGGTTTTTCCAGTAGTCATGTGTGGATATGAGAGTTGGACTATAAAGAAATCTGAGCGCCAAAGAATCGATGCTTTTGAACAGTGGTGTTGGAGAAGACAATTGAGAGTCCCTTGGGCAGCAAGGAGATCTAACCAGTCCATCCTAAGGGAAATCAGTCCTGAATATTCATTGGAAGGACTGATGCTGAAGCTGAAACTCCAATACTTTGGCCACCTGATGCGAAGAACTTACTCATTGGAAAAGACCCTCATGCTGGGAAAGCTTGAAGGCAAGGGGAGAAGGGGACGACAGAGGATGAGATTGTTGGATGGCATCACTGACTCAATGGACATGAGTTTGAGTGGACTCTGGGAGTAGGTAATGGACAGGGAGGCCTAGCATGCTGCAGTCCATGGGGTTGCAAAGAGTCGGACACGACTGAGCAACTGATCTGAACTGAACTGATTATCCCTAGTTCCTCAGATGTAAATTATCCCATTTGTTGCCTCTTCTGACTCCTCCCTCAGGCAGAGGGAAGATTTCCTGATGTGGTCTATAATCTTAGCTATAAGCCCATATTCATTGGGCTTGCTCTCTGTTGAAGTCCCATGTGTCTGGGTATAAGAATGTCTTTACAGATAAATTTTGTGTTTGCCTTTTCTGGGTCGCTTGATTTCCACCAGTTCAGATCTGTTTTACTGTCATTTTTGTTGTTACTATTGTTTGTTTCTCAGCTTGAGGGACCCTGCACTTTGCAGGTATAGAGAATTTAAACTGTGCTCCCAAGCACCTCTGGGCCTGATGCATCCTTGATGTTGAAACCCTTTTGCAATTGTATACCCTTGTGCAAACTACCTCAGGCCTCCTGGGATTCTGTTTTGCTGTTCTGCTTCAATCCAGATCTTGTCTGCTTTTGGTCTTCCCAACTCAATTACTTAAGATTAAATTTAATACTTTTTAAAACAAGATAAAAGTCTATTTGTTTCTCCTATAAATGAAGTCAGAAAGCATGAAGTCCAAGGTGGGAATAGTGGCTTCATGTTCATCAGGGACACAGACTTGTTCTCTATTGTTGCTTTACCAGCCATAGCATGAGGCTTCTGTTTCATAGTCCAAAATAACTGCTTGAAAACAAACAAACAAAAAACCCCAAAATAGCTGCTTGAGCTCCAGCCAATTCATCTGCATTCTAGCCAAAAGGAAGGAGGAAGGTAAGAACATGCCCTCCTCTTTTAAAGGACACATACCACTTTCACTTATATCACAAGACTAGGATTTAGTAAGGGAGGTTGGGAAATGTTTTTACTAGTCAGATATCAGGGCTTCTTTTATTCAAGACAAAAGGATAGAAAGGATAATGGAGGATAATTAACAGTTTCTATCACACCCATTAAATTGTAAACCACCCTATAATTAGGATCCTGCTTTATACCCTTTATGAAATTCAGTGCTCAAGGATCTCAATAAAAATCTCCTAATAATGATGATTAATCCTTTTAGCAAACATTTATTCAGCACCTATATTTTAATGTTATCTTTTCTTCATTCAGCACCTACTCTATGCCAGGGACTGTGTTAGGCACTGAAGCTAAAAAAAATGAAATTAAGGTGGTCCAGTAGTGACTCTACACTTCTAATGCAGGGGTCACAGGTACAATCCCTGATCAGGGAATTAAGATCCCACATGCTGTGTGGCATGGTCAAAAAACAGAAAAGAAATTAACACAGGAAACAAAGACTTTACCCAAGAAAGTTATTTTAAGCAGGTATTTGAACCATTAACAAATGTCAGGCAGAGGAGGAGGTGGGAAGATATAACAGATGAAGGAAATAGTTTATGCAAATTATCCGAGGTATGAAACAGCATGTCATGTTAGGAAATGCTGGCTGTCTGGTATACCTAGACCAGTGGTTTCAACCAGGGGCTGTTTTTCTAGAAACAGGGGCTAACCTCTCTGCCACAGTGACTTAGTTTCCACTACTGCCAAATTAGGACCCCTGATCTGACACGTTTGATTTCATTTTATTATCATGAGGTAATATTTATAAAATGCTAGCCACGTGTGTCTCTATAAATAGTAGCAATTGAAAAAAAATAGTAGCAGTTGTATGCTGCAGAGAAATCAAATAAAGTATATACTAAAAATTGTAATTTGGACCTGGGTTATACTTTAGAAAGGTATAAACCTTTTGTTAAGGCTGGGTGACCTTAGCAAAAGTCATTACAGCGGAGTGCTGAATTTGGGGGTTCAGATGCAAGTAATAAAGCAGGACTGAAAATACTGTCTAAAGATGCAGAGATTTATAAGAATACAAATGCAGGTTTGCTTGTCTTTGAAGTTCAAAGAGAGGAAAATAACCTAACAGCAGTTATGAAGGGAGTGGGGTGGGAATGAAGAAGAGGGGAGAACAAAGACCTTTTTAGGTTTTGGGATATTTGAACTGTGTGAATATATTGTCCATTCAGACAAAATTAATAATCATTTAGCTCTACCTCTGTTGAAATTAACCTCAATTCTTCATATACTGACCCCTCCCCAGCCCTCCTTTCCCCAGGCTCAGGACTAACCTGATTCCTCAACACTTCAGGCTCTGTTTTGTTCACTTGACCTCCCTGCCCTTCCTTGTCCATGAGGAAATCCAATGTCCCTGTTCTATGTCCCATCCCCCGCATTGCTCCATCTGATGTTAATTTAGCACAAGTCTCACAAGTTTCTGGCTGATTGATCCTAAAACTGTAGTCCACCATTGCTCTGACTACACAACTACGGTCCTGGGGATTCCTGGGGACCCTAGGGTACTATAGGGAGTCTGTCCCATCTGTGTCCCCAGGACCAGCTTTTATGAGCTCTGACCACCTGCCAGGCACTATTATCTAGGTGCCTGAGATGTGGAGTCACCAACTTGTCCCCATCCGCCTAAGACCTTCCTGGTTTGAAAACTGAGTATCACATTCCAGGAACCCCCTCAGTCCTCTTCATGTCTGCTAGCCCGTGTCCTCTCAGCTTCACTCCCCTCCCCAACCTCGGTGCAGGTGCTATCATGATGCCCTTTTTAGAGATGGGAAAACCAAGAACCAGGATGTGCATTAGACCGCAGGAAACCCAGTACAGGAACCCAGGCTGCCACTATACCCAGCCAGGCTCGCCAGTCTTTCTACCAAAGCATAACCTAGGAAGGCCTGGACCTGCTCCCACCCCTGACCTGACTGAGAGGCAGGAGCCCTCAAACCCAGGTCCCTAGCTGGCATCCAGGCTGTGAAGTTGTAGGAGGGGAACTTGGGCCAGAGTGGGGATCTGCAGAGCCAGGAGGGAGGTGCCTTCCAGCCCCCATTCCAGTAGGCATGTCTCAGCAGACCTCAGTCCCCGCTGTCAGTATGGGACTGCTACCCCCAGCCTTCAGTTATTCAGCTCCCTCCCTTCTGAGCCTTGGTAACTGGCCAGAGGGTTGGCCCTAACTAGAGTTTCCCAGGGACTGGAATGGGTTCTGAGGGTGGCCAGGGACAGTGTCTGAGCTCCATGTCCTCAGGGACCTTCAGACCATCCCAAGATGGGGGATTTGTGTCTCTTCTACAAAAGGTAAAACAGGCTCAGAGAGGCTAAGTAACTTGCCTATGGTCACACAGCCAGGGAGACCTTGGGTTTCAAACCCAGCTGTCCTCATTTAGTCACTAAATCATGTTTGACTCTTTGCAACCCCATGGACTATAACCAACTAGGCTCCTCTGTCCTTGGGGTTTCCCAGGGAAGAATACTGGAGTGGGTTGCCATTGCCTTCTCCAAGTGAATTTTTTTAACCTCTTTATTTTATTTTTTGGCTGCACCACACAGATTGTGGGATCTCAGTTCCCCCAACTAGGGATCGAACCCAGGCCAAGGCAGTAAAAGTGCCAAGTCCTAACCACTGGACCGCCAGGGAATTTCTTGGAATGCTGAATTTATCAAGACAGGGTAGGTGATGCTGCAATACAGACAACACCAGAAATTTCAGTGGTGTGAGACAAGACTCTACCTTTCCCTAAGTCTGCATCAGGTCCAGAAAACTCATCAAAACATCTGTCCCCCCTGGGGTGACTAAAAATTTATTGTGCTTTGATATGTTAACTTCATCATCTCCACAGGAGGCTTGCAGGTTCACTTGGGCAGGGGAAGGGAGAAACCGGAGACTCAAATAGAGGCTTTGTGCAGATATTGCTTCTGTTCACATTTCCTTGGTCAGATCTAGCCATGTGGCATTGTGTAATTCAGGGTATTTAGAAGTGTAGTCTCCTGTGCCCCAGAAGGAAGGGAAACAAGATATTGGTCATCACTAATAATGTCCCTGAGAAATGGTAAGGCCAAAAGAAGGCTTTTTGGTGAGCTAAAGAGGAAGTGGGAGGAAAGACTGAATTCTTATAGATGGCATGAGGAGCTCCATGGACCCACTCCCCAGTGAAACTGGTGAAGATTATTTAAAAAAAC
This sequence comes from Muntiacus reevesi, assembly GCF_963930625.1. Classification (NCBI taxonomy): domain Eukaryota; kingdom Metazoa; phylum Chordata; class Mammalia; order Artiodactyla; family Cervidae; genus Muntiacus; species Muntiacus reevesi. Next base: position 130,347,436 of record NC_089271.1, on the reverse strand, counting down.
AACAACCATTTACAGTCTCTGGAAATAATCCTAAGAGTATATACCAAATGAAGAAAATACCTACCCAAGAAAATCTACTGGAACTTACCTGGCTGTTCAGTGGTTAAGACTCCATGGTTCCACTTCAGGGGGGCTCAGGTTTGACCTCTGTTTGGGAAACTTAAGTTTCCATGTGATGCACCAAAAAGAAAGAACGAAGGGAAGGAAGAAAGAAAGATCTACTAAGATTCTATAAGAACAGCAAGAGCCTATGGTATTTGAACCAAGACTGCTCTCTCCCTCCCACTTCCCAGCTCAGTGAGATGGAAGCTCCATTCCAGACTGGTGTAGCCAAGAATACAGGGCTCCCTCTCTTTGTAGCTCCTATAGAGGGCTATCTTCCTTGGAAGGGCAAAACATTGCCATTTCTTATCCTGCCTCTGGCTACCTGTTGCTATGGCTAAGTACTGGGGTAATGTGGCTGAAAGGTTGGGGTCCCTGCTTTCACCCAACTCCCGCTGGTGGGACAGAGGCTCTACCTTGAGCATGGTGGGGCCGAAAATACTGGGGCCCTGATCACCACTGCCCTGGCTGATATGGTGGTTCCACACTGGTAGAGGCAAGCTGAGAAGACCTGAGTCTACTGCCACATCTCTACCTAGCACTCAAGTCCTAAAGTGTGGAGGTTGCGCAGAAAGAAACAACCACAGCCCTCAATCCCAGAGTCTTGGCTTGGAGCTTTTTCTTTGGGGGAGGTCACAAAACAGTCGGTAATCTCATCCCAAAGGAACTGACTTCATTAGCAACAAGGGATAAGGAAATTTGAGCTTTAAGGGTATTCTCAAACACAGTGGAGGTTGTGGTAAAAGGAGTTTGCTCTTTGGGAGGATTTAAGATTATTAGATTCAGTGGAGATATAAACTAAATTGTAGGCCAGCTCCTCTAAGAAGAAAACTGCATAAGGAGCCCTCCTAGGTGCAGAACAAAGCTCAAACACTGACCTCAGGAACTGGTCCTCCAAAGGTGCTCTCGTTTGATTGGGATGGACAGTAGAGCAATTTATGCCTCAGGATGTTGTAGAAGACAGTAGAACAACAATTTTGCAAATAAAGCAGTCTAACAGCTGGGTACTGTCAGGAAAAGAGACAGAGAAACCTGTCAAAACCACTGTCATCTTGGGAGACTATGGGTTCACCAAGGCCATACTCCCTGAGAACCAACATCAGAGGTTTACACTGGGAGGGGTACAGTGTGGGGTGGATAGCAAGGAGAGACTTCAACAATGATCCAGCCTTTCAGTAAGCAAATAACAATAAGAAGCCCGGAGTGGTGGCTGGGGAGCCTATACCCAGAGTCAGTATATTACCTAAAACACTCAGATTCCAATGAAAATATTAAGAGATATACAAAGAAACAGAAAAATATTACCCATATACTCGGGGAGGAACAGGTAACAAAAACCATCTGTGAGAGTAACCAGGTGTTAGATTTTTAAAAAATATTTATTTATTTGCCTGTGCTTGGGATCCATTTCCCTGACCAAAGACCAAACCCAGGTCCTCTTGCATTGGGACCACAAAGTCTCAGCCACTGAACCACCAGGGAAGAACCAGGTATCAGATTTAACAAAGACTTCAAGTATCCATCATAAATACATTCAAAGAACTAAAGAAAACCATGATTAAAGAAATAAAAGTATGAGACAGTGTTGTATGAAATAGAGAACTCATTAAGAATAAATTATATATAAAAAAGAATTGGAAATTCTGGAATTGAAAGGTACAATAACTTAAATGAAAAACTTACTAGAGGGTCTCATATTAATTAGCTTTGGCAGGCAAGTTCTTTACCACTAGTGCAACCTGTTGTCATTGTTCAGCCTCTCAGTCATGTCCAATTCTTTGTGACCCCATGGACTGCAGCATGCCAGGCTTCCCTGTCCATCACTATCTCCCCAAATTTGCTCTAGTTCATGTCCACTGAGTTGATGATGCCATCCAACTATCTCATCCTCTGTCGCTCCCTTCTCCTCCTGCCCTCAGTCTTTCCCAGCATCAGGTCTTTTCCAATGAGTTGGCTCTTCATATCAGGTGGCCAAAGTGAAGTCGCTCAGTCGTGTCTGACTCTTTGCGACCCTATGGACTGTAGCCCACCAGGCTCCTCTGTCCATGGGATTTCCCAGGTAAGAATACTGGAGTGGGTTGCCATTTCCTTCTCCAGGGGATCTTCCCGACCCAGGGATCGAACTCGGGTCTTCCACATTGCAGGCAGACTCTTTACCATCTGAGCCACCAGGGAATCCCATCAGGTGGTCAAAGTAAGCCCTATATTACCTTGCTAGGACTGCCATAACAAAATACCACAGACTGGGCAGCTTAAACAGCATATATTTACTTTCTCACAGTTCTGGAGGCTAGAATTCCAAGATCTATGCATCAGCATGTTTTATTTCTGAGGACTCTCTCCTTGGCTTGCAGATGGCTATCTTTCACTATGTTCTCACATGGTCATTCCTCTATATACATGTACCCCTGATGTTTCTTTCTTTCTTTTTTTTTGGGGGGGGGGGCTGTGCTGGGTCTTCCTTGCTGTGCACCGACTTTCTCTGGTTGTGGTGAGTGGGAGCCACTCTATTTATGGTATGCAGGCTTCTCATTGCAGTGGCTTCTCTCCTTGTGGAGCTTTAGAATGCAGGCTCAGTAGTTGTAGCACTCAGGCTTAGTTGCCCTGAGGCATGTGAATTCTTCCAGAATCAGGGATCGAACCCATGTCACTTCCATTGGCAGGCAGATTCTTAACCACTGGACCACCAGGGAAGGCCCCTGATTTCTTGTTGTATCCACATTTCCTCTTCTCATAAGGATACTGCTCAGTGGTAAGTACACTTATTATGGTGCTCATTTTGAAATGTATATATAGATATGGAATCACTATGCTGTATACTAGCAGCTAACCTAGTATTGTAGGTCAGTTAAACTTCAAAAACAAACAAATTCACAGAAAAAGAGATCAGATTTGTGGTTACCAGAGGTGGTGGTGGGGGGAGGGGGAGTTGCATGAAAGTAATCAAAAGGTACTGGAAAGAACACAATGTAAGAACTGTGAGTTGAATCTATTCTGACTCTTGCTGAGGACTGTAGCCCAGGAGACAGCCTCTCAAAAACTCTGAGAAATAGTTTCAAAGAGTTAGGGGAAGAGCTAGTACATATAGTGCAGTCAAGATCTTGGTGAAAGTTTACTGCTCATGAGGATCAAGTATCTCAGTTAATAATTTTAGTACTTTTCTAAGTATGGGAAGATGCAAGAATAATGGGGTCATTGAAATTCTTCCTTAGATATGCATTTTAACTATCTAGGGGCCCATATATCTAAAACACACAATGCTTCATCCTAAATTCTTTCAGGGTGTCCTTGTAGGTCAGTGACCGTGGTGGCCAATGACTTGATCCTTGTAGAACTGGAATGGCACTCAACATTGTCTGTTTATAGTACAAACTTCAAGTTATAAGAAAAATAAATATAATTAACACTGCTTTACATTATATATGAAAGTTGTTATGAGAGTGAATCTGGTGGGTGGATGCGGGATTTATTCAGCTTGCAGCCACCCAAGACAAGCCTCCTATGTAACTTCCCTTGTTTATTAAAACTGCAACCTGAAAATCTGGAGTGGTCTGCCTCTTTCATTGGTCTCTCCTTATGCTCCATGTAAGGGGGTCAATTTCACATTTCACTCAGGGGAACTCCTGAGGCTACAAACCAATAGTGGTTGTATAATACTTTTCTTTTGAGTGGCTCCAAAATCACTGCAGATGGTGACTGCCACCATGAAATTAAGAGATACTTGCTCCTTGATAGAAAAGCTATGACCAACCTAGACAGCAAATTAAAAAGCAGAGACATTACTTTGCCAACAAAGGTCCATCTAGTCAAAGCTATGGTTTTTCCAGTAGTCATATATGGATGTGAGAGTTGGACTATAAAGAAAGCTGAGCGCCAAAGAACCGATGGTTTTGAACTGTGGTGTTGGAGAAGACTCTTGAGAGTCCCTTGGACTGCAAGGCGATCCAACCAGTCAATTCGAAAGGATATCAGTCCTGAACATTCACTGGAAGGACTGATGTGAAGCTGAAGTTCCAATACTTTGGCCACCTGCTGCGAAGAACTGACTTATTGGAAAAGACCCCGATGCTGGGAAAGATTGAGGGCAGGAGGAGAAGGGGACGACAGAAGATGAGATGGTTGGATGGCATCATCGACTCGATGGACATGAGTTTGAGCAAGCTCTGAGAGTTGGCGATGGACAGTGAAGCCTAGTGTGCTGCAGTCCATGGAGTTGCAAAGAGTCGGACACGACTGAACTACTGAACTGAATTATTTAAAAAACAATATAAATGCGTATTTCTTCTCCCTTCTTCTGTCAACCAATTTATATATTAACTGTATAAAATAATATATCTGTACTGTATTGTTGGATCTATAACAGAAATGTAATATATTTTCCAATAATAGCACAAAAGAGGTGGGTGGAACAAACATGTATTGGGCTAAGAAAATGACTCCAGATGGTTTTTCAGATCTACCAGAAGAAATAAAGAGAATCAGAAATGATAAAAAGAAGGTTAATATAACAGAAGGTATAAATATGTACTTGTTTTCCTTTCTTTTCTTAGGTCCTGTAAAAGTCATAAAAGTATATGAAATAATATTATAACACAGCAGTCCCCAGAGACCGGTTTCATGGAAGACAATTTTTCCATGGACCAGGGTGGTGGTAGGGGTGGTTTCAGGATGATCAGATGCATTACATTTACTGTGCTTCTCTGAGAATCTAATGCTGTTGCTGATTTGACAGGAGGGGGAGCTCACGCTCATATTCCCCATGTGAGACAGCTGTAAATACAGATGAAGCTATGCTTGTTCACCCACCACTCACCTCCTGTTGTGTGGCCTGGTTCCTAACAAGCCACAGAGCGGTATCAGTCTGTGGCCTGGGGGTTGGGGACCCCTGTAATAATGTATTGTCAGTTTGTAACATTTATAGATGTAATATGTATCATGAAAAGGGACAAAAGATAATAGAAGTATTTAGAAATGTTTTATGTCTCACTGGAATTAGATAACTATAAATCTGAAGCTGGTTCTTATGCATTAAGACATGAATCGTGGGCTTCCCTGGTGGTCTAGTGGTTGAGAATCTACCTGCCAATGCAGGGGACACAGGTTCGATCCCCTGGTCCAGGAAGATCTCACATGCCTCAGAGCAACTAAGCCTATGCGTCACAACTACTGAGCCCACGTGCTGCAACTACTGAAGCCTGTGTGCCCTAGAGCCCGTGCTCTGCAATAAGAGAAACCACCGCAGTGAGAAGCCCACACACCCCAACAAAGAGTAACCCCCCACTTGCTACAACTAGAGAAAGTCTGAGTGCAGCAACATAGACCCAAAATATCCAAAAATAAATAAATACAATTATTAAAAAAATAAAACACTGGAAAAATGTATTTTCCAACTAAACCAAGGCAAGTATTAGGAAGGTAATAATAAAGATTAGAAGGAAATTAATGAAAGAGAGACTAGAAAAACAACAGAGAAAAATCAATGAAACCAGAAGTTGGTTCTTTGAAAAGATCAATAAAATTGGCAAACTTTTAGCCTAGATTGACTCAAAAATAACAAAAGAAAAGAGGATTCAAATGACTAGAATCAGAAATCAATAGGAAATTCCCTGACAGTCTAATGGTTAGAACTTAGCATTTCACTGCCCAGCCTGGGTTTAGTTCCTGGTCAGGGAACTTATATCCACAAGACATGCAGCATGGCCAAAAAAGGAAAAAACAAAAGAAATGAGGAGGGCACATTACTGCTGATCCCATACAGATAAAAAGGATTACAAATGAATACCTTGAATAATTGTAAAAGAAATTAAAGATTAAAATGAGTGGAAAACCATCCTATGTTCACTGAGTTTGATTAGAAGATTACTATTTTTTTTTTGAAGATTACTATTAATTAATATTGTTTATCTATTTATTTTTGGCCTTGCCACCTCTCAGCTTGCAGGATCTTAGTTCCTGACCAGGGGTCGAGCCCAGGCCCCCTGCAGTGAAAGCATGTAGTCCTAACTACAGGACCACCAGGGAATTACCCATATTAGTTAACATTATTTAGATGGAAATAATCCCTAAATTGATTTACAGATTCAGTGAAATCTCTATTAAAATCCCAGCTGATTTATTTGTAGAAGTTGATGAGCTGACTCAAACATTCATAAGGAATTTTGGAGATCCAGAATATCCAAAACAATAAGGAGGTTCACACTTCTGATTTTAAAACTTTCTATAAAATGACAGTAATCAAGACCTTATAGTACTGGCATAAGAATAGACATATAGGTAAATGGAGTAGAACTGGGAGTCCAGAAACAAGCCCACTTGGTTACAGTCAACTAATTCATTTTATGAGTATCAAGAACATTCAATGGTCTTTTCAACAAATGGTGCTAGATCACTGGATAGCCACAGGCCGAAGAATGAAATCAAACTCTTATCCTATGCCATACACAAAAATTAAAATGGATCAAAAACCTAAATGAAAGAGTTAAAACTATAAAACTCTTGAAAACATAAGGGTAAATCTCTATGACTTCAGATTTATCAATGTATTTTCAGATGTGACACCAGAGCATGAATAACAAGAAAAGTGGTTAAATTGTACTTCATCAAAATCAAAACCTTTTATGGTTCAAAGAATACCAACAAGAAAGTAAAAAGACAACTCAGATTGGGATAAAAATTTTGTACATTATTTATCTGATATGGGCCTGGTATCCAGAATATATAAAGAAATCTTACAACTGAACAACCCAGAGTCAAAAAACCCAATTAAAAAATGGGTAAAGGACTTAAATAGACATTTCACCAAAGATGACATACAATGGCCAACACGCACATGTAAAGATGCTCAGTCATTAGTCATTAGGGAAGTACAAATCCAAGCCATGATGAGATACCGCTTCACACCTACTAGGATTGCTTTTAAGAAAAAGGGAAATAACAAGTGCTGGTGATGTGGAGAAACTGGAGGCCTCTTACACTGCTGGTAGGAATATATTGGGTTGGCCAAAAGTTTGTTCAGACCTAGAGGGGTGGGAGGGAAGTTCAAGAGGGAGGGGACATATATATACCTATGGCTGATTCATGTTGATGTATGGCAGAAACCAACACAATACTGTAAAGCAATTATCCTTCAATTAAAAATACGTAAATTAAAAAAAAAGTTTGTTCGGGTTTCCTAAATAAAATGCCTTAGCTGCTAAAAGAAGACAGTTTGCCAGTGCTTCAAAAAGTTAAAGATAGCATTACCATATGACCTAGCAATTCTACTCCTAGGTGAATACTCACTTGATCTTAGCCAAAAGGCCGAGAAGCGATACTCCTAGGTGAATACTCCAAAGAATTGGAAAACAGGTACTCAAAGATATAGACACTCATTTTTCAGAGCAGCACTATTCACAATCGCCAAAAGGTGGAAAATACAAAAATATCCATCCACGGAAAGATGGATAATAAATTGTGGTGTATACATACAATGGAATATTATTCAGCTTCAAAAAGGAAGTGCTGATACATATACATACTACAATGTGAATGAACCTTGAAAACATTGTATTAAGTGAAAGCCAGACACAAGACTACATACTGTATGATTCCTCTTACATGAAGTATTTAGAATAGCTAAATCCATGGAAACAATGCAGATTGGTGGTTGCCAGAAGATGCTGAGAGGAGAGACTCGGGAGCATTTACTTAGTGGGTATGAGGTTTTCTTCTGGGGTGATGAAATTGTTTTGTAATTATGTAGAGCTAGTAGTTTCATAGGAGAAGGCAATGGCAACCCACTCCAGTACTCTTGCCTGGAAAATCCCATGGATGGAGAAGCCTGGTAGGCTGCAGTCCATGGGGTCGCTAAGAGTCGGACACGACTGAGAGACTTCACTTTCACTTTTCACTTTCATGCACTGGAGAAGGAAATGGCAAACCACGCCAGTGTTCTTGCCTGGAGTATCCAAGGGACGGGGGAGCCTGGTGGGCTGCTGTCTATGGGGTCGCACAGAGTCGGACACGACTGAAGCGACTTAGCAGCAGCAGCAGTAGCAGTAGTCTCATAGGGCTTCCCAGGTGGCACTAGTGGTAAAAAACCTGCCTGCCAATGCAGAGGACATAGAGATGCCTGGGTCGGGAAGATCCCCTGGAGGAGGGCATAGCAACCCACTCCAGTGTTCTTGCCTGGAGAATCCCATGGACAGCAGAGCCTGGTGGGCTATGGTCCATGGGCTCACAAAGAGTCGGACACGACTGAAGCGACTGAGCACACACACACAGTAGTTTCACAACATTGTGAATGCCACCAAACTGTTCACTTTATTAAAATTAACCACTTTAAATTGGTTAATTTAATGTTATGTGAATTTCATTTCAGTTAAAAAACAGTTTTAAAAAGGTTGAGGAGTTAACCATATAACAGCATTTCCACTCCTATATATCTCCCCAAGAGAAATGAAGATACACATAAACACAGACGTGTGTGCCCATGAACGTATCATTACTCATAATAGTCAAAATGTGGAAACAATCTAAAGTCCATCAATTGATAAATGGATAAACAAAAGGTAGTATCTCTGTAAAATGGAGTATTACTCAGACACATTAAGGAATGTATTGATATACTCGACGATATGGATGAACTTTGAGAACACGCTAAGTGAAAGCAGGCAGACACAAAAGGCCACACATTGTATTGGGTTGGCCCAAAAGTTCAGTCCAGTTTTTCCATAAAAAACCCAACTGAACTTTTGGGCCAACCCAATATGATTCCATTGATATGAAATGTCCAGGAAAGGTAAATATATAGAGACAGAAAGATTACTGAATGGGGAGATGGAGAGTGACTGCTAATGGGTATGCTTTTCTTTTTTATTATTAGCAAATTTTTAAAAATTTTAATTTTATTGGAACATAGTTGATTTACACTATTGTGTTAGTTTCAGATATAGGATATGCTTTTGTTTTTGAAGTATTGAGAAAATGTTCTGAAATTATAGTGGGGATGGTTGCACAACCTTGTGAATATACTTGTGAATGAAAGTCACTCAAGGGCATATTTTAAAACGATGATATGATATGATATGTAAGTTGTATCTCAGTAAAGCTGTTACGAGAAAATGAAAGATACTAAGTATACATTATTCTTGGCTTGGTGAGAGGGAAGGAGAGAGAAATAGTTAAAGAGGAAGATCAATGGGAAAAGAGCAAGGGAGTGATTACCATAAAAATCAGCAGAGTGGTTACCTGTGTGTGCGATCTGGAGAATCCGGATACTTGAGGGGCTTCTTGAGCATTGTTAGTTTTGTATTTCTTGACCTGGGTGGTGGTTATGCCAAGGCTTCCTATGTAGCTACTTGTCATACTACAAAGTTGTGTTTTATGTACTTTTCTGTATGTGCCTTTCTCCATCTCACTAAATGGTACCACTTTCTACCCAGTTACTCAAGTCAAAAATCTTGGAGTCACCTTGACTCTTTATCTAACACCTCATATCTAACCTGCCAAGACACCTTGTCAGTTTTATCTTCAGACTACATCTAGAATCTGACCCCTTCTCATCACCACCTGGTTTGAAGCACTTGCCATCTCTCACCTGGACAATAGCAGTAGCCTTCTGATCTCTCCACTCCATCCCCTGACCTGCTTACCCTGGAGTATTTTCTACATAGCAACCAGTTTCTTTTTTCTCCTTTGACTTGAAGGTATTTCTTAATGAAATATTAATCACATACAATGAAATGCACATACATGTACATTCCAATGAGTTGGACAAATGTAGACACTAGTGTAACAAACACCCCAGTTAAGATATAAAACATTTCCACTACCCCCCATAAGTTCCAGAAGGATCCTTTCTAAAGCCAGTGTCAGATCATGTGAGTCCTCTGCTTCAAACCTCCCAGTGACCCTCCTTGTCACTGACAATAAAACCTCAAGTTCTTGCAATGGCTCATAAAGCTGTACACAGTCTGCCCTCACCCCCCATTACTTCTCTTATCTCATCTTACAGTTCTTTCCTCTTCCTTGAGTTCATTCTGTATGGGCTCTCCAAAACAGATCGTTAAATTCCTTCCTCACTGTTCTCAGGACAAATTGGGCACTTTCCTGCCTCAGGGCTTTTGTACTTGGTGTCCTCTGTCTAGAATGCTGTTATCCCAGATTATCTGCTTCATTTAGGTCTCTGCTCAAATGTCACCTTATCAGAAAGAGACCCTCCCTGACCACCCTATATACGATGACATGCCCCCTCCCCAGGCACGCTCTCTCATCCCCTTCCCTTGCTTATAGCACTTAGCTCCATTTATTATATATTATTTGTTATATATATAAGTGTTCCTTATAGCACTTAGCTCCATTTGTTATATATTATGCATGTGCGATTCTGCTATGCTGTCTCATGTAAGTTCTAGAGTGTGGGGATTCGAGTGCCTTTGCTCTGGCTGTATCGCCAGTGCTTAACTCAATGCCTGGCATATAGTGGGTGCTCAAAAACTATTTATTAGGCCGGCGGGAGCCCCGGAGGGCGGCGGTGCAGCCGACCGGCCAGCGTGGACTGCGGGCGGCCCAGGCGTTGGTCCTGGGCCGCGCCTCTCTCCTGCTCGACCTCTCCGGAGCCGGGGGCGGACCGCGCGAAGGTGACTTAGGGAGACTTTGCGGTGTGGCCCTTGATCGCACCTCCCGGCTGGGCTGGGAAAAAGGCGGAAGGACAGGCCGAGAGCATTCGTGCGGGAGCCTCGAGCAGCCCGGGCGGAGCGAGCAGCACCAGGCGGAGTGAGCCGCCAGGGAGAGCCCCGGCCCCGGCCCAGGCGAGGAATTTGAAATTGGAACAGGAACAAGAGAAAAACCAAAATTTTATCAGAAGCGCTGGCTACTCTAGCCCCACTGAACATCACGAATTAGAGCATTCTCTGGTCAAAGGCTCCCCGCCTCTGAGCATCTTTAGTGAGGGCGAGCTCTGTCCCCGAGCAGACTGGAAGCAGTGACCGACCACGCACTCCTTGGAAGAGGAAGCAGAGCGCCCGGAGCAGTAGACAGCACAGAATGTCGGAAGGCAAGGACTCTGGTGGTGAAGACGTGTTCTCCAAACGCATCAAAAAACACAGAACAAGCCTGCCCTCCCCTATGTTTTCCATAAATGACTTCAGTATCTGGAGCAGCCTCAGAAAATGTATCAGAATGGAACTCTCCAAGATCACCATGCCAGTTATATTTAATGAGCCTTTGAGCTTCCTCCAGCGACTCACTGAATACATGGAGCATGCATACCTCATCCACAAGGCCAGTTCGTTTGCAGATCCTGTGGAAAGGATGCAGTGGGTAGCTGCCTTTGCTGTCTCTGCTGTTGCTTCTCAGTGGGAACGCACTGGAAAGCCTTTCAACCCACTTCTGGGAGAGACTTATGAATTAGTTCGAGATGACCTTGGTTTCAGACTCATCTCAGCCATCACCCACCCATTAGTGCATTTCATGCTGAAGGATTAAACAATGATTTCATCTTTCATGGCTCAATCAATCCCAAACTGAAGTTCTGGGGGGAAAGCATAGAAGCAGAACCCAAAGGAACCATGACGTTGGAGCTCATACCATGGTTGGAACCATGACAATGAAGCATATACGTGAGTGAATCCTACCTGCTGTGTGCACAACATCATTGTGGGAAAGCTCTGGATGGAGCAGTATGGCAATGTGGAGATCACAAATCACAAGACTGGGGACAAATGCCTGTTGAATTTTAAGCCATGTGGCCTTTTTGGTAAAGAATTTCATGTAGTTGAAGGCTACATTCAAGATAAAAGCAAAAAGAAGCTCTGTGCTCTCTACGGGAAGTGTACAGAATGTTTGTACAGTGTTGACCTGGCCACATTTGATGCTTACCAAAAAAATGATAAGAAAAATACTGAAGAGAAGAACAGCAAACAGGTAAGTGCTTCTGAGGAGTCGGATGAAATGCCAGTGCCAGAATCCCAGAGCGTGTTTGTTATCCCTGGGAGCGTTCTCCTGTGGCGAATAGCCCCACAGCCTCCGAATTCGGCCCAGATGTATAATTTTACTAGCTTTGCAATGGTTTTGAATGAAGTAGACAAGGAGATGGACAGCATGCTTCCTAAGACAGACTGCAGGCTGCGGCCTGACATCAGAGCCATGGAGAATGGGGAAATGGATCAAGCCAGTGAAGAAAAAAAGCGACTCGAGGAGAAGCAAAGAGTGGCATGCAAGAACAGGTCCAAGTCAGAGGACTGGAAGACGAGGTGGTTCCATCAAGGCCCTAATCCCTACAGCGGAGCCCAGGACTGGCTTTATTCTGGCAGCTACTGGGACAGAAACTACCTCAATTTGCCTGACATTTACTAAAATGTAGACAAGTTGGGGCGGAGAAGGCAATAGCAACCCACTCCAGTGTTCTTACCTGGAGAATCCCATGGACGGTGGAGCCTGGTGCGCTGCCGTCTATGGGGTCGCACAGAGTCAGACACGACTGAAGTGACTTAGCAGCAGCAGCAGCAGCAGACAAGTTGGGGTGTTTTGGCTGATCCATAGATAAGTCTTAAATCTATGTTTTAAAATTTTCTTCCTTAGTTTCTCCTTATCTTTTTTCAAAGGGAAAAACCATCTCATGATAACTTGCACTTCACCCAACAATAGTGGAGCATAGGGTGATACTGGTGATGAAAGTCTTAGGAAAAATGAGTAATTCTTCTATCCAGTCATTCTTCTTTGGAATACTATTTTATACAGAGGTGTGGGAAACTGCTGGCAAATAAGCTTTTGATGTTTGCTATTGCCACATTTACTGAAGTTTATACTTAAATGTAACTTTAGCTTTATGGAATTATATAGTAATTTCAAATCAAGTTATTTGAATATTTTTATGCTGTCATGCTTGAATGTTTTAGATTTAACTTGTAATGGTTAGAATTCTCCTATATGAGGTTTATATGCTGAAATATAGAGAAGGTTTTATGTCATTTTGTAAAGACTACATTGAAAAGATGGCTTTTCTTCACACTAATCCTATCAATTTTACTCCTTCCCATTCCTAAAAAAAAAAAAATGCCTGAATGTTTGGAAGAGACATTCCTGATTTGAAAATTCTAAACTGGAAAAAGTATTTCATTTGCTTATTTTAGTACTCTGAACTTACTTGTACAGTTTTCTATAATTAATGTCATTAGAATTAAAAGGTGAATAAAACCTAGCAATTCACAAAAATACCATAGAAATAGAGGTTTTAGGCACCATCATTACATAATGACAAACCTTTTTAAATGGTTCAACTTCCATTGACAAATGCCACCCGAGAAACTCAGTTGTATTCATGTATTATAAATATCAAACTATATAAAAGGAGGTCTTGAGCATTTCAGGTTTGCAAGGCACCTGTGCACTTAAGTTATGTCTGGAGACCTACTCTACAGTAGCTTTGCCCCTTTAATTGGGGTACATTAATCTTTTGGTATTTTTCTACCCAATCCCAGACTGAGATTTTGCTCCTATGGGCCTTAGGTAACCTCCAGCAAGTTATTTCAATGGCTGTCTTGAAGTTAAGAAATTATAATGAAATAATCTACCTGATACTAATAAAGGCTTTAGAATGGTAAAAAAAAAAAAAAAACAAAACCCACTATTAAATGAATGTCCACAGTCCCCAGTCTAGTCCAGTCTGCCATGATATCATGTGGACTGGTGCACCCGCCTCCAGTCTGATCTGTCTTGTCTCCACATTCTACAGTCCATTCCTCACACTGCAGAATTATCTTTTTAAAATTCAAATCTGATCAGCTCACTTTCTTTCTTAAAACCTTTTGATGGCATCCCTTTGCCTTTCTGATAAAGTCCAGAGTCCTTAACATGACAGCAAGGTGGCTGTTCTTTGGCCCTGACTACCTGGCCACTTGTCTTTTTCCTCTAGTATCCTGGACTGCTTGAAGTTCTTAGCTGAAGCCAGTCTCTCACTTCAGGTCCTTGGGATATACTGACCCTCTGACTTGGATCCTCTTCCTAACCCCCATTTACAGGTCTCCAGTTGAGGGTCATCTCCTAGGGGAGCCTCCTCTGAACTCTCAGACTAGGTTAGCACCTTTAGGGTCCAGCTGCAACTCATCTCGGCTGGCATGCTCTTTATCCCCCCATATTTATTTATTTATTTTTGGCCATGCCACAGGGCTTGTGGGAATCTCAGTTCCTTGACCATGAATTGAACCCGGGCCATGGCAGTGGAAGCCCAGAGTCCTAACCACTAGGCCACCAGGGAACCACCCCCGTATTTAATTTTTTCTAATTTGTAAGAATAACTATTTAGTTTTCACCTATGAAATGAAGTTGCACCATTTATTTAGAGTAATAAAAATAGTTCTTTTAAAAATTTTAATCATAAACCTTGTAAACATGAAAAATACCTTGAGCACACCATGATTTTTGCTACTCGTTGTCCTGTTTCTTTCCATAACACTTTTTAGAACACTGTCTTCCTTTGCCTTCCACCTCAGTGTGTCTGTTAAGTTGCTTCAGTTGTGTCTGACTCTCTGTGATGCTATGGACTGTAGCCCGCCAGGCTCCTCTGTCCAGGGAATTCTCCAGGCAAGAATACTGGAGTGGGTTGCCATGCCCTCCTCCAGAGGATCTTCCTGACTCAGGGATCGAACCTACATCATCTTACGTCTTCTGCATTGGCAGGCAGTTTCTTTACCACTAGCGCCACCTAAGTTTCTCTTTCTCCAACTGCCTCTACAACTTTCTCTTTCCTGTTCTCCTGGGTTTTTTTTTTTTTTTTGTCTCATCCCTTAAATGCTGTTTTTCTGTGTCATACTTTCTTTCTTTCTTTTTTCATTTATTTTTATTAGTTGGAGGCTAATTACTTTACAATATTGTAGTGGTTTTTGTCATACATTGACATGAATCAGCCATGGATTTACATGTATTCCCCATCCCTTTTCCCGCTAGGCTTCTCATGTATCCCCACTGTACTTAAAACATTCTGTTAAAGAATATATGACATTGTATGAAATGACTTTGATTCTGAATTCTCTCAAGGGCTGGAATTGGCTTAATCCTGAGAGGTCAGCCCAGTGCACTTTTGTTTTTGTACTCATCAAACCTGCACTGTGTGATGTCCAGCTCCATGAGGTCAGGGGCTATGTCTATCTTCTTTGCTAACATCCCATATGCTAGGCACAGTGCCTGACAAGAGTGGCTCCTCAAAGAATATCTTTAAATAGATTAATGTATATGAATATAAAAACTCTAACCCACAATTTGTTCTTATATCTTTCCCCTGGGATCAGCCCAAATTCTAGTCAGATCAATAAAAATTTACAAGTCATTTATCCTAACTGGCCCCTCTGCCTTCCATCTTGCTGCAGTCTGATAGCCTGTAACCATAGTAACATTAAAAAAAAAAGTTTGATTGTGTTCCCCTCCCCAAATCTCTTTACCTACAGAATATAGTCAAAGCTCCTTGGCTTGGGTTCAAGCCTTTGGCCCTGATCTCCTTTTTCAGACCTCTCTGAGTTTATTTATTAAGTGCTTATTATATGCCAAGCACTGGCCTGGTCACTGAGAAATTCACAGGCTAGTTGGGAAAACAGGTACATAGATTAATAGGGCATGATCAGCTCTATGAAAATACAGTTTCAGACACTGGATTATAAAATGTTAGGCTTTTGCCTTCTGCAGGTTCACAAGTTCAGTCCAGAACTGCATAGGGTCACTACCAGCTACATTTCAAATGTTCCAACAGCCACATGAAGCTAGTGGCTATCATATTCGACCCCGGAGCATAGACCATTTCAGTCATCCATGGAAGGAGTTACCTATGCTTCAGGGAGAGCAAGGAACATTCCCCATACACATAGGTTGCAGGTCTAGCTACCGGTCCCCCATCCTAATTCTCCCACTCTCACTGCTCCCCCAACCCCTAACACACACCTTGGCTGGGGTGTATTTTGAAGTACTACAGGCTCCCAAAAGATCATGCATGAAAATACTTTCGTAAATTATTAAGTGATTCATAATTGTGATATAATAAGTAGGTTCAGTTCTTGTTTTTATCACAGCTTTGGTCACTTCAAGCAAATTCTAGCTCTTTTGTTGAACTTCTCCCATCCCCCAAATTTATGTAAAAGGGTTATGAAAAGTAACTGTTACACACAGGCAGCATTTATGCCAGGTAAAACTCCAGATTTTACCTACCTTGATGCTTTTGCAAGCCATCCATCCAGGACCCCACTTCACCACCCACCTTTTCCTTTCACTCACTTTCCCTAGAAAGGAAGGACA
Organism: Muntiacus reevesi; assembly: GCF_963930625.1. Taxonomy (NCBI): domain Eukaryota; kingdom Metazoa; phylum Chordata; class Mammalia; order Artiodactyla; family Cervidae; genus Muntiacus; species Muntiacus reevesi. The sequence goes on along the minus strand of NC_089271.1, from coordinate 130,331,074 downwards.
CGAGTTAAGATTTCCAAAACAACAAAACGTTTATTTTGAGATTTGAGAATAATAGGGAAATTTAAGTAATGGGAACTGGATCCTCATCGGGGTCTTCTGGGAAATCTGAAGCACCACCCTCTTCTGCAGCTCGGTGCTTCTCCAGTTTAGCAATCAATTCTTTCGCTGGATTGAAGACGCCATTGGTCTGCTGGTCACAGACATAGCAGCGCGGGGTGGTGCGGAAATGCTGCAGCGCGCAGCTCTCGCAGAAATAATGCCTGCACTTGGTGACAACTGGGTTTTGGAAGGTCTGGCGACAGATGAAACACTTGAATGGTATTTCCTCCTCATCGCTTCCCACTTCATAGTTTTCGTCCTCATAGACACCATAGCGACCCTCATCAAGCTCGCGTTCGATCTGCCACCCGTGCTTGTAATCTGAACGGTCATGGAGGAATTTACAGCTGTCTCCGAAGCCACAAAAGCCAGTCTCCTTGTAGTCTTTACAAATGTCGGGCTGGTAATCCCAGCGCACGGTGGCACGCAGATGCTCGGGAGCTCGGATGGGGCCCTTCCTCACCATTCCGGAGGAAGCATTGCCCATAGACGTATCCTTGGGTTTCATGTATTTCTGATAATTATTGATTCCCCGATAGATCTTGTCATCTTCCTTGCCCCTCAGCTCCTCCTGGATCTTCTGGCTGCGCTCAAAGATGGCTTGTGCGTCACGCTCCTTCTCTGTGTCTAGCTCGTAGACAGCAGTCGCCCCCATATCTTCCGGCCCCACGGGCTTCGCCGAGCGAGTGGACTTATAGACCACGCCGAGACTCTCGGGTTTGTTCTCCTCCTCCTCCTCGCTGCTCAGGTCGCCGTATGCCACCTTCTGTTTACCACTGCCACGGGTCTTCTGGATCATCGGATTGTGGACCGCTCGCTTCTTTTCCGGGCGAACCACAGTGTTCCCTTCGTCACTGCTGCTGCTGCTGTCTCCGGACTCCTGGTTGCAGATCGGGCGCTTTCTGCGGCCTGCAGCCACTTTTCGCCCAGGCTTTTTGAAAAGAAAGGTGCACACCTGGTCTGTCGTCTTTCCTGGGGAAAGTTGCTCTGCCATTTTTAGAGTCTTGAGGTCCGAGACGGCGATGATCTGCTGGCTGGCGCGGGGCTGGCTGGCGTTACTGCACGTCGAGCGCACGGCGGCGAGTTGACGCAAAATCTGCTGCAGAAAGAGGACTGCGGGAGTAGGGAGTGTGCGAGAGCAGGCAGTGTGCGAGAGCGCGGGCGCGCGCTCCTCTTGAGCCCTGCCGCGCCCCGTCGCTTCCTCTGGCGGCTTACGTGACTCCGGCCCCACTCGCGCGCAGCCGCGGAGCTTACCCGGAAGAGCTCGAAGCCGGGTCACCTTTAAGGGACCTGGAAGGGAGTGTTTGGCCTCGGGAACGGCGTCGCGATGTGGTTCGAGGTTCTCCCCGGGATCGCTGTTATGGGCGTGTGCTTGTTCATCCCGGGAATGGCCACCGCGCGCATCCACAGGTTCAGTAACGGGGGCAAGGTAAGGCGGCTTTTCCGGCCCGGCGGCTGATTCCATCGCTGCCGTTACGTAATGGATGGGGGCGTCGGGAGGCCCTTAGGACCCGGAGGCTCTCTCCGAGATGGGGAATACTGAGATCCGTTCTCGCCAGTTTTTTTTATTGCCTAAAAACGTAGACTTGCGGAACGAAACCCGTCCGGAACCGTGTTCCACTTTAGTAAGGATTTAGTAAGGTTACTGAGTGAAGCCAGGGCTGGAGGGTGGAGTAGAGACTGGGGGCTGGAAAGGTAGGAGATTAAAAGAGGTCAAGTCCAAATTCTTAGGCAGAGGAGAAAGAAAATAGAAAGTATTAGTCGCTCAGTCGTGCCTGACTCTTTGCAGTCCCATGGACTGTAGCCCGCCAGGCTCTACTGTCCATAGAATTCTCCAGGCAAGAATACTGGAGTGGGTTATCATTTCCTTCTCCAGGGGATCTTCCCGACCTAGGGATCGAACCGGGGTCTCCTGCATTGCAGGCAGATTCTTTACCGTCTGAACCACCAGTGAAGCCCTACCTAGGCAGAGGAGAGAGGCGTCAATTAGTCTTGCCTCCACCCCAAGTCTCCTTTCTGGCTGGATTTTGATTTTAATTTTTCGCATCCATATCTCGGTAGCTTCTCGTTTTTCACTTTTTCCTAACCTTGATTTAATTAGTTTTTTTTGGGGGGGGGGGGCTTGACACGCTGTTTGCGAAAGCTCAGTTCCTCGACCAGGGATTGAACCCAAGCAACTGGCTGTGAAAGCGCCGAGTCCTAATCACTGGACGGCCAGGGAATTCCCCTTAATTAGATTTTTTTACCTCGACATTTTTCTTATCCCCCACTTTCTCTTGCAAGCCTTTAGGAATTTAGCTCAAGCTCCTGGTTTTCACTTTAGGATTGTGATTTTTTTCTAACTAGTTCTTTACGTTAACTCTAAAGTATCGATGTATTTGGTTTCTGGTTTTGTGATCGTCTTTCACTTGTGACCTACCGCTGTTGTTTCATCCCAGCGTCCCCAAAAGGAACAAGTAGTCATGACTTAAAAAAAAAAAAAAAAAGAAGAAAGAAAAAAATGATGCTGGTTAAAACAGAATGTGTAAGAAGTCATGGTTACTGTCTTATTTCTAAAGTTTAGTGGTCCGATTTTATTTAAGATTCTGTCTTAATTTGGTTTTTATATGAGTGATGATTCCATTTTTCTGGAATGTCACTTATTAAAGTTCTAATATCTTTCTGTTGGCTCACTCACCTTTATAAACTGCAATAATGATTTCCTCTCATTGTAGGAAAAAAGGATTGCCCACTATTCATATCAGTGGTATATGATGGAAAGAGATAGGCGTGTCTCTGGAGTAAACCGTTACTATGTGTCAAAGGTAAGATGGCTCTGATGCTAGCCCACCTGTCAGGGTTGAGATGCATTCTGGTTAACGCTTTGCCAAAGGGCTTACAGCAGACTGGGAAAATGCAAATTAAAGTAGCACAGTGCCTTTTACATATTAATGATCATCTTATTCTCTGCATTGTCTGCTTATATCCTTTCTTGTTCTATTGTCTTTTTTCTGTTTGATTTATAGAGGTTCTTATTATACATTACAGATGTTAATCTTTTGTCTCTTTTATATGTGGCAAATATTTTTCTGTCTGCTGTCTTTTTTACTGTATCCTGGCTTTCATCAGATAGATTTTTAATATGGATGTTCTGTTTATCATAGTTTACATTGATACAAAGGACTTTCATATCCAAGATTCTAAAAAATATTTCTACAGTTTCTCCAAATACAATTAACAATCCTTTCCCCTTTTTTACAGTTAGTACTCTGACCTGTCTACAGGTCATTTGGGGGTATAATGTGAAGCAAGGATTTAACTTTAGTTTTTTCCAAGAAACAGCCAGTTGTCAGAATTATCTTATAAAACAGTCAATTTTTTTTGTTTGTTTCAGATACCATTCTAGTAAACTAAATATCCATATATACATGGGCCTGTTTCACTAATGTACTCTTCTATACTCCATTGGTTTGCCAATTCGTGCACCAGTACATTAAAGAATTACTATAATTTATATTTGACTGAATCACGAAACGATTTTTTTTGTGGGTCAAAAATGGTCAAGCAGTAGCATTTTCATATGGTTCGGCCTAATAGTATGTTCTTATATGTTGTAGGAGTTCGTCCTCATTCTTTAAAAAGATTATTCCTGTAATAGAAACAGAATACCTGGACTGTGTTATTTTAATAACCTGGAAGAAATGCCATCACTGATGACACCTTTACTCTATAGTTTCTGAAGCATTTGGTTGTGAACTGAGTGTGATAGAATGGTCTTCCGAACAGTGTCATGCTTACAGGGCAAAAGTTCTAGACAGGGTGAGTGGTCCCTGAACTTGACTCTACTACTACCTGACTGACTTAAGCAAGGGACTTTTAACCTGGCTGAGCCTCCGTTGTTTTTTTTTTTTTTTAATTTTTTTCATTTGTAAAAAGGTAGAATAAGGCTATTAATCTCTTCCTGATGTTGGCTGTTGTTTTATAAAACAGTTTAAAGTGATATATTTGTTACTGTCAGAAAATGAAAACTAGGAATCATTACAGGTTCTAGGAGTCATTGTACATCTTTGAGAGGAACAGAATTCTCTCATTTTCCTTTTTAAACTGTTTTTCAGGGTTTGGAGAACATTGATTAAGGAAACGTTTTCCTGATTGATGAAGAACAACTCAGTCATGCTCTTCTATCCCTGCTAGTAGATTATGCGGCATATTGTGTAGCATGCATTGTATTTTGTAGTGTATAATAAAAATAAAAAATCAGAGGTTTTCTTTACTTTTAAAAATAGTACTACCCAAGATCAAGACGTCTACCCGATATAGCATTATCACTTAAAAAAAAAACTAGAAGGCAACTGAGGCTTGTAAAATTACAGCTGTAATATACACCAAGCACCAATAACTGCCCAGCGCATTATGTGTCACAAAGGTAGTTCCTACTCTTGTAGTAGATATTAAAATATTGGAAAACAGTGTTTCTTTGGAGATTGCTAGAAGAATACAGAAAAAGTAGTACTTTTTTTCCTCTTTCCTTTTCTGGGTGAATCCCTATATGCTTAAAATTCCAGACTGCACCTTCATCATTCGTGCACCCTGTATCCACATATAGTAGTCACTTAAGTGTTGATTCTTATTTTAGCTTATTATGTAGAGCAGCAACAATGATTATGTGTATTAAAATGAATGTATTTGAAATTAAGAATTGCATGTCCAGTGCTAAAGGTAACCAGATAAGATCTGGAAAAAGTATAACTACTGTGAAGAAGGTGATAATCCGTGTGTATAGATCAACACCCCAGGTGACCAGGGAACCTCTAGGTGAGAAAATTAAGTTACCTTTCTTCTCCATCTTTTATCTGGTGCTTCCCAGGTGGTAAAGAATCCACCTGCCAATGCAGGAGATGCAGGTTCAATCCCCGGGTCAGAAAGATCCGCTGGAGAAGGTAATGGCTGCTGCTGCTGCTAAGTCGCTTCAGTCGTGTCCGACTCTGTTCGACCCATAGACAGCAACCCACCAGGCTCCCCCATCCCTGGGATTCTCCAGGCAAGAACACTGGAGTGGGTTGCCATTTCCTTCTCCAGTGCATGAAAGTGAAAAGTGAAAGTGAAGTTGCTCAGTTGTGTCCGACTCTTAGCAACCCCATGGACTGCAGCCTACCAGGCTCCTCCGTCCATGGGATTTTCCAGGCAAGAGTACTGGAGTGGGGTGCCATTGCCTCGAAGGGAGCAGCCCGTGTTTCTCTTGATTTTTTGAAAGTGCAGTTAGCCAGAAGGGTTTTCTTACAGCAGCTCTGACAGATGTGATCTGGCTACTGACCTCAGATTCACTATTCACCTGCTTTTAAGGCCAGTTGAAAGAACGTTTGGTTGACGATGCCATTCATTTGGTTTTATTACCTTTTTGATTGAAGTACAGTTGATGTACAATATGATATGTTTCATGTATACAACAAAGTGATTCACAATTTTTAAAGGTTATACTCAATTTATAGTTATAAAATATGGGCTATATTCCTTGTCCTGTACAAGGCATCCTTGTAGCTGATTTTATACATATGGTTTTATTCTTTATCTTTAATTTTTAAAATAGATACCATACATAGCTCAAAAATCCAACAATAGAAGTTATTCAGTGAAAAGACTTTGTTCCAGTTCCCTGCCCATCGCCTACCCCCACTGTCACACTACCCTGAAGGGTTTCTGTGCACGTAGAAAAATAAACACATGTTCTTCTGTCTTCTGTGATGGTAACACTTGACACATATTTTACCTCTGTCACTTGTTTGGAAGAATGGTTCTTCTTTGAAATTATATTTACCAGGCTGCCATCATTATTTCTAGGGTCAAATGAAATTGTCACTAGGAAAAGACTTTGAAAAAGGTTAGAGGAAGCCATACACTTTCAGAAGGGAGGGGAAGACGATGGCCCTACCCTTTGTTTGGGAAACACTTAAGTGAAATATTTGTGGGGGAAAAAAGACGGTGGACAAAAGTTTGGAGACGGACTCACCATCTCCCGGGGAGTCTGGGGAGATGCTACTGCCGTCTAGTGGCCAGAGGCCGGCAACGCTCCTCAACAGCCTGAGCGCAGGGGCTGGCCCTCCCAGGGCGGTTTTAGAAGTCCATGATGACATCAACACTGCTGAGACTGAGAAACCCTGAAAACAGCCAGGTCTCCATCAAGCAACATGGCTTCTTCCTCCTGTTCCTCGTCCTTTTTTCATTCAAGTTCGGATCCCAGATTCTCCCTTGTGCATGCATGCTAAGTTGCTCCAGTTGTGTCCCACTCTGCAACCCCAGGGGCTGTAACCTGCCAGGCTCCTCTGTCCGTGGGATTCTCCAGGCAAGAATACTGGAGTGGGTTGCCATACCGTCCTCCATGGGATCTTCCCCACCCAGGGATTGAACCTGCGTCTCTTTACGTCTCTTGCATTGGCAGGTGGGTTCTTTACCACTGGTATCACTTGAGAAGCCCGGGTTCTCCCTCCGCTCTTCTGTAAACCTGAACTGTATCCCATCCTCGGAGACTTTTGTTTTCCCACAGGTGTATCCCAGCTCACCATGAGTGACACATCTCAGGTGGAGAAGGGCGAAGAACAAACTGTTTCTTTTCCGAAAGGCTGTGGAGACTGGGAACACCGAGGGTACCAGCACATCAGGAGGCTCTGCCCCCTGTCAGCTGTGTGACCTCAGGCAAGTCACTTCACTACTCTGAGTCTCAGATCTCCTATCTTTTAAGGGAGGATGGTCGGTGCTCTGCACCCATCCCTGGGTATCTCTGGCTATCAGGACATCGTGTCTGTGGAGTAGTTTGTAACTGGATGGCCTTGTGCCTGTGGAAGCTGTCTAGTCTGCCCCCAGCTCCCCCAAAGTCACCCAAATGTGGTGTCGGGAGGACCCTCAGACCCAGTGTGTAACCAGGAGTAGGCAGTGGCAGCAGTCTTGGCTTCTCTCTTGGAACCAGTGATTACAGTCTGGGGGTTCACAGAACACTGCAGCAAAGATGGTACTAACCTTGATAAGGACACGAATTGCTCTGAAGTTGTGTTCTGAAAAGAGAAAGATGCAATTTTCCTGCCATTGTGTGAACCCAGGTCCTGGTTTACCCCTCAAGGTAGATGCTGCCTGCTCTGTTTCAGGGGAAGGTGGTGACTGGATGGGACTGAAGCTGGTCGTCCTCAGCAGGAAACTTCGGGGTGAGGGGGAGACTTAAACATCACTTGGTTTTCAAGATTTCACATCATTCTGATGCTTTTGTGACCTGAGAACTCAAAATTATTCTACTACACTTTTGTACTTTCACACTTTTGTGACACACAAGACATATGGAACGATTATAGAGGTTTTTCTTTCCCAAGTGTGTTGATGCAGATTTTGTGTGTCTAAAGACATTGACTTCCCTGGTGGCTAAGCTGGTAAAGCATTCGCTTGCAAGGTGGGAGACCTGGGTTTGATCCCTGGGTTGGGAAGATCCCCTGGAAAAGGGAATGGCTACCCACTCCAGTATTCTGGCCTGGAGAATTCCATGGACTGTGTAGTCCATGGAGTCGCAAAGAATTGATCAGTGACTTTCTTTCTTTCACTCAATGATTGAGTGACTTTCACTTTGAAAGACACTAGCATTCAACTTCTTGATTTGAGTCTCTGTGTGCTGGTATAATGCTGCCTTCCTCCCCCCGCCACATCCACATACTCCTAACCAAATAGCTCACCTCTGAGGTTGGCATACTCGGGAATGCTTTTTTTGGGATATGCTCTTCTGATGCTTCCCAGATGAAGCTGGAGTAGAGTCTGAGCTGGGGAGGAGAATGTCCTTAGGACCTTCACAGTTTGGTGCACGGTTGAGAAAAGAAAAGATGAGGACATTTCTGGAAAGAATCAGTCCAAGGCTATGTTTGCATAATCTTTCATCGTTAAAGGTTTCTTTGGTATATTTGTGTGTCCTCTGTGTCTGATGCTGCTGGCCACCCCCAAAGTCTCTTTGGCAATAAAGAGCCAAATCACCAGTTTGGGGATTTCCACAAATCTTGACTGAGGACTAAAGACCTAATTGTTCTTTTCAGGGCATCACTGAGAAAATGGCTTAGCAGATCTGACTTGTGTTAACCCATGTAAATACTGCTTTATTTGTTTGCAGACATTTTGTTTCATCTGTTGTTTTGTTTCGTAGCAGGTGTCTTCCTCAATTCCAGAAAACATGGAGAAATCATTTATATTGGTTAGAGGGTGGTCAGGAAATAAAATTTACAAACAAGTATGCAATTTCTTTTTTTAACTTTTTTATTTTTGGCTTAAATGGGTCTTCGTTGTGGCAAGCAGGGGCTACTGTCTAGTTGAAGTGCACAAGCTTTCATTGCAGTGGCTTCTCTTGTAGAGCATAGGCTCTGGGGCACACGGGCTTCAGTAATTGCAGCATGAAGGCTCAGTAGTTGTGGCTTGCAGGCTTAGTTGCTCCGTAGCCTGTGGAATCTTCCTGGACCAGGAATCAAACCCATGTCCCCTGCATCAGCAGGGGGATTCTTATCCATTGCGCCACCAGGTAAGTTCAACAACTATGCAATTTCAGTTATGACACCAAAGAACTGTAATGCCGAAGGCAGTGGGAGAAAAGGGAAGACAATGGAAACACTGAGTGTCACTTGCCCCCAAGAAAACAAGAATCTTTCCTGTGTGTTTAAGATTTTCTTTGGCATACCTGCCTGTCCCCCTATGTGCCACCTACCACATGGCTGGGGAATGTCTGTTTCACTTAGCAGACAGATTGTTTTCCTTTTAGGCTTAATACTCTTTGTTTCTAGAGGCCAGAAAAAAGTGCAGGCCCCCAGAAGCCCACTCCCAGCTCTTAAGTTTAAGAGCCTAGTCTTTGGGTCAAGCTGGGTCAGGTCTCTAGGGCAACTCTGGAGTTTTCATCCAGTGTCTGTTAAGGGCTGTCCAATGTGGGAATGACCATCTAGGCATCCCCATCAAAAGGCCAGCCATCTGGGAACAGTTCTGCCATAGGACTTGTGTTCTGAGCAGGAAGCTGTTCAATGAGGCACACCCCCAATGGCAGACCTGCATGCTCAAGGACCGCTGGAATATTGCAAGAGGTCTTTGTGACATCACAGCTCTCAGGGGTCTGCCCACCTGGGGCTGACAGACACAGTACGCAGGGTGTGTGGCCTTAATGGATGAAGAACAGCCCTCCATTTAGGAAAGGCCCTGGGCTCCTATCACCTCCTCTCCTTTCTGGGGACAGTCTAGTCAGGCCTTTTACGGTGGAAGTGAAGTCAGTCAGCCACACTTGCTGAGAAGCTGCCCAAACCCATGGTGCCTTGCTACGTTTGACTCACTGCTTCTCTTGTCAGGTGAGCACAGTTTATCCTCCCAACTAGACTGTAGGTGCACTGAGGGTGGGACCTTGTTTCAGCTTCACTTCACCTCAGGGCCTTGCAGTCCTCAGAAGACCCGTGCTAGCTGACTGGGATCGCTTGCCAGGGGATCGTCAGCAAACAGCATGAGCTTCATCTCTGAGAACAGCCTTGTGGGGCATCGGCCGGGGTTGGGGGAGTAAGAAGATAAACAAGGGAAGGGGGTGACAGGCTGAGCATGAAGGTACCAGGAGAGGTGAGGGCAGGAGCTTAGAGGGAACGAACATGACTGAAGGGCTATGTTGAGGCTGTCTGATTGCGGGTTAGAAAAGAATTTCCAGACACAGGACATTTCAGAAGGGAGTGAGTTTTTATTAAGAACAAAGAGCAGAGATAATGTGGGTACTGTGAATGCAGTGGGACGACCTCCTGACAGAGGAGAGAAAGCTGACAGTTTTCGTGAGTTAATAGCCAATTTTTATAGGCTCAAGACAAAATTCCTGCTGGAAGGCTGGCAATAGGTGATGGGTTGGGGCGCTATGGGGTGTTTAGTGGAGTGGGCACCTTGACCTAATTGGGAGTCAGGAACTTGTTAGTGAGGATCAAGGGGGCTTTTGGCAACCATTACAAAGGGGCTCAGTCAGCTTGGGAGGTGTCCTTGGTTCTGGGCTCCGATTCTGTGGCCTTGTTGCAAGGCCTCGCACCTGTGACCTGGGACAAGCCTCAACAGGTTACAGGTGGGAAGGAAGAAAAACCAAGGCCCAGGGTGTGGCTGTTCTTTCTCCTGTACTGATGTCTACCGCCCCTGCGGGACCCCCTGCCCGCTTCTGCCCCCCTCCCCAACTTATTCCTCCCCTAACTGTCCTCAAGTTAGGAAGAAGCTGACAGCGACCAAAGCAACACCCCCTACTGAGCACCGCATCCTGGGTACCAATTCACTCCACTTTCCACACGCGGGGCAAGCGAGGCCCCGCCCCTTCTCCCTCCCCTGGCTGGAGCAAGGGACGAAGCCGGAGACGGCGCGTTTCTGACCCCGTGTGACCCCGTGTCCAAAGCCCCCCCGTGAGCAGACCGCGCACACTCACCAGGCTGCCCACAGGGTCTAGAAGGGCCGCGAGCGGGGCCGCGGGGCATGTCTTTGCACACAGGCTCCAAGTTCTCGAAGGCGCAGGCTGGCGTGCGGCTGGAGCAGGCGCTGCCCCACTCTCCCGGGGCCCGGCCCCCGCCTCCAGGGCAAGAGCTTGGGGACAGGGGGTGTGTGAGAGGGGAGCTGCCAGAGGCTTATTTCCTGCTCCTTCTCTTCTTGCCCCACCTGCTTCTCTCCCATCTGCGCCCCCACTTCCAACCCCCACCCCCACCCCGGCCCTCTCAACACTCTTCTGCGGTGCCGCCTGGGGAGGAGGCATCCGAGGAGGGCATGGTTTGGAAGTCCCTGTCCTCATTGCTGATGAGGGTTCAAAAGGTCTCTCAATCTCTTAGGCCCAGAGGCCAGAATTTGTCGCTTCAGTGAGGGGCTTGGCTGGGGGTAAACGGTGACGTTCTGGCCACCCACTTGAAGCTTCTGCTTCAAAGAGGAGCCTTTCTAATCGGCTGGGAAATCTTTCCGGGCTCCCCCTTAAGAACATTTTACCTTCTAAGAGCGTCTCATTGGTGGATTGCACGTCTCCTCCGGGCAGTTAAGAATCCCACTGCCCACCCTTCCATGCTCACCCTGGGCCTCGCACCAGTGGTCCCAGGGCTACTTAGGTCTTGCCGCCCCTGCCGCATACAGGCAGCTGGAGCTCTGTCCTTTTGGAGTGCAGCTGCGACCCCGCCCAGTGTTTCCAGTTCCCCCTCTTTCTCCCAGGGAACCCAGGAGGAGGGCAGGGCTGTGGATCAGGGCCTGCTGAGGCACTAGAAGGTTCATGGCAGTTGGTCTGATGGGCTGTATGGGAGTCAGATCAACAAACAGAACCCAGGCCAGTCCTCATCATCCAGTGTTTTCATAGCTCAGGAGCCTCTGTGCTCCCCAAGGGCAGTGTCCACACGAGCCCTCCTCCTGCCTTGGCTCTGATGTACCAAGCACTGTTCTCAGCCTTTTCTGTAAAACTGTGATTTGATCCTCATTAAGAGGATTCTGCAGGCACTGTCATCCCCATTTTATAGACAAACTAAGAAATGTTAAGTAAATTGTTCCTGGGTATGTGCTGATAACCATTACAATATAAGCTCATCCTAGATTCATAAAAGACATCTTTGAAAATAATCGGGCACACAAGGGAGATCCTAACCTCAGAAGTTGGGAATAAATAAGTGAAAGCTCAGTCAATGAAGGTGGACAGCTCTGGGTTTGAGTTTTAGCCAACTTATGTAATACACTCTGTGCCCCTGCTCAACTGTAATGAAAACACCAACACCTACCTCTTGGGGCTATTGTGATGTAGCACTTCCCAGTGACTGGCACACAATAAGGACTCCCAGTATGTAACAGCTGCGAGGCTCACTACTCCTGCACAGCCCTGCAAGTCCACCTGCTGGGGGGAAGCTAGCGTGGACAGGACAGCCTAGTCCTGATCCACAGCTCAGACTGCTGCTGTGACCCTACTAGCCGCCCTCTCACTAACAGAAGAAGTCAATCATTTGGGCTTTGGTTCCTATTGGCTGAAATTGGTGTTGCCCTGGTAGCAGGTGTAAACATTCCAGCCAGGAAGCCTGGGGAAAAGCTGCCCAGCGACTCTTTCTGTGGCTTTCCAGACCGCTGCTGTTTCACACGAGGATCCAGGATAAAATGATCCGGTCACAGAGGTATTGAGGGTTATGAAGGATGGGAGGGCTCTGCAAAAGGGGCCTAAACTCTTTTTCCCCATTTGTCACTCACACCTCAAACTTGACCCCGGCCCTTCATACCCATTCTGCCTTCTGGCCTCACATTAGGAAGGGGAGGAGGAGAAAGAGCTAGGTGAGGCTGGTGGGAGGGAGGCTTTGGGTCTGTGGTCCACAGGCATGTGAGGATAAGATGGGAACTGCCTCCTGAGGCCTGTTCCCCACTGGAGCACAGGGCTCCTGGGGTCCTTCTATAGACAAGGCCCCAACTAATTTGCTGGGTTTGAAGGGCACAGATTTGGCTTCCAGTCAATTCATCAAGAGGCAATTTACTGAAAGTCAAGTCACCGAATGACCATGTAGCCAAATGGGCTGTTTTCTGAAGGATCATGTTGCTGGATGGGGTTTATGACAAACTGCTTTGGCCAAACTGGCATGGGCCTCAGGGTGGGAGAGCCAGTTCTCGAGGGCTAAGGGCCTCCAGACACCCTTACCCCGACCCTTCAGTCCCTCCTCACTCTGGGATGGGCTGCCTGGGAAGATTCCATTTTCCCCCAAAGGATGACCCTGTCCACCCCTCCACTGCAGCCAGGGGAGCTGGATTGCCTAGTACAGCACCCACCACAGCCTGGGACCAGTGATGATGTCCAGAAAGGGAACAAAGGATGACCTTCTTGAAAGAGGCTCACAGCGATGAGGTCATCACTCATTGTGAAGCGTGGAGGGGAGGGAGGAGGGCAGGGTGGAGGAGAGGCGGACTGTGGAGCTGGATGGCCTGATGTGAGGTTGGCTTCCTGGTTCATGTGGTAACTAGAGTCCCTCTTTTTATGACTCAGGGCCCCAGTGGGGAAACTGCTGGCACACAGAAAGTCAGAGAGAAGGGTTAAGTAAAGGGAATATTTACAAAGGTATGGGCAGAGGGTAGGGAAAGGAGGGTGAGGACGGCTCCTTGGGGCTGGTAACAGTGGGGCCATGACGTTGAGGGGAGACGATGGTTACCCTCACTAGACTGAGAAGTGAGCGAGCTGCCTTGGGACTGGTGGCCACCTCCTCAGGCAGCCAGTCAGGGGTGACCCGGGAGGCAGAGAGCCCCGGGGGAATACCTGCCTGGAGCTCACTTTCCTTTCAGCCTGATTTCCCCACTGTGTGGCACCTCCTGGAAGCCAGAGGGCACAGGACAGCCCACTGTTACAGTCCCGGCAGGTCAGTGTTCCTGGCTGGAGAGCAGGGGAGGTGGGGAAAGTGGGCCTGGAAGGCACAAGATAGATGTCCAGCCATGATCTCACAGCCGTGCTGAGAGCCAAATGGAATGAGGCACATTAAACCCCCCAAATTGGGAGTTGCTATTTATAGAGAAATAAATAGCTCCCTTAGGAGCGAGAGAGCCACTTTCAGGCAGCACTGGCAAAGCAGGGATTGCCTGCAGGGGGTTTATAGCTATGCTAGAAGTGAGTGCACCTCAGTGAGGAGACTTCAGCACAGCAGGGAAAGAAAGACTCCAAGACTCAAGGGGAAAAATGGAAAGTGTGCGAAGACTTCTAGGTCTGTGATGAACCCTTTACAGTCCTGATAACTAATTTCCACAATCTGGACAAGTGTTAAACACACTTGGAAAAATTTAATTATCTCTTACAAACATCTTGGACTTCCCTGGTGGCTCAAACGGTGAAGAATCTGTTTACAGTGCATGAGACGTGGCTTCGATCCCTGGGTCAGGAAGATCCCATGGAGAAGGGAATGGCAACCCACTCCAGTATTCTTGCCTGGAGAATTCCATGGACAGAGGAGCCTGGTGGGCTACAGTCCATGGGGTCTCAAAGAGTCAGACACGACTAAGTGACTAACACACACAAACATCTTAATAAAATAGGAGCAGACAAATATTTTCTTAACAAATTTCAAGCTTTGAGCCAGCATCATACTTACTGGTGCCACACCAAAAAGCACACCCCTTGAAGCCTGAAGCAAAAGAAGCCACTGTCTCATTTCCTTTCCATTTTTCTGGAAGTGTTACCCAAAGCTAACACTTATATATTGCAGGGGAAGAGATGGCAAAAGAAAAGATAGTTTCTGACAGATAATTGCATATCTGGAAAATCCAAGAGGAAAAAAACTGAAAAGCAAACCCCTCCTCTACTGTACTGCCTCTAATCCTTTTAATTCACTTTATCTTCACAGAGCCACATGCCCTCAGTAGCCTAAAGCAAGGTTTGAAGTTGTTGTTGTTTTATAATTTTATTTATTTTTGGCTGTGCTGGGTCTTCGTTGCTGCACAGGCTTTCTCTAGTTGCTACAAGTGGGGGCTCTTCTTTGTTGTACTGCACGGGCTTCTCACTGTGGTGGCTTCTCTTGTTGCAGAGCACAGGCTCTAGGGCCTTCGGTAGTTGCAGCACATGGGCTCAGTAGTTGTGGCTCCTGGACTCTAGGTCACAGGCTCGATAGTTGTGGCACAGGAGCTTAGTTGCTCTGCAGCATGTTGGATCGTCCCAGATCAGGGATCGAACCTGCATCTCCTGCATTGGCAGGCGGATTCTTTACCACTGAGCCACCAGGGAAACCTGGGGGTTGAAGTTCTAATAAAGACTCAACTAGAAATCAATACTGTTAGAACTATAAGGAAGTTAGGAATCATTTGGCTACACCTTCCTTGACTTAAGTCTTCATGGTTATGAGAATCAGAAAATCCTTGGTTTCCAGGAATAGTGGATCTCAGCATCCAGGCACAGAAGGTAAACAGCGAGACCCCTCCTACCCTAACACCTAATACCCTCCCTAGAGGCAACAACTGTTTCCTGTGTCTTGTGATTCTTCAATAGATAGTCTGTACTTAAGATGAGTTTATACAGGCATGTGCACACGCGCGCACGCACACACACACACACACACACACACACACACACACACAAAGTAACTTCTTGAGTTTCTTTTTCCAGTGAAAAGAAAATGAATGTGACCAAAAAAGTCAAGTTTGAGAATGAAGTAAATGAGGATAAAGGTTCCACAAGCCAGGCAATGGCCAAAGAAGACCCTCAAGACATAACAGAAATAGCTCTAACTTTAGCCAAGGATGCCATCACTGCTGCTGTCAAGTCTATAGAAGGTAGTAAACCTGTCTGGGTGCCTATGGTCTCATTAGGTAGTGCTCCACTAGGAGGTAACTAATACATTCATACTCTGTTTGCAGAAGCTGAAAACCCCGTCAGAAATATCGACTGGATCACCCACGGTGAATTCACAGAAGAAAAGGGCCGTAAGCAAGTTGAGGAGTTTGTTTTGGTAAGTCCTTTGGCCACTCCAGCTTTGCACACAAGGGCGAAGAATGACAAAAAGACTCCTCTTTGATGAAAAGTTGGAAGTCCTGCTAGAAAGCCTAAGTGATGATACCACAGGCAACTTCAATAAATAAAAACTGTCTCATCTGGATTTCAAAATCAAGATGGGATAGTCTCTGAAGGTGAACAGCACAATCGTATTTCCCAGTGTTTGTATTGTCTTCACCGTACACTTCCCTAAGAAATTCAGATATTCTCAGCTAAGCAATTTCCCCATGCCACTACCCTAAATGGGGGCCTAATGGCCTAAGAAGGAATTGTTGTTTAGTTGTTAAGTTGTGTCTGATTTGTGTGACCCTGTGGACTGTGGCCCACCAGGTTCCTCTGCCCATGGGATCTCCCAGGCAAGATTATGGGAATGGGTTGCCATTCCCTTCTCCAGGGGATCTTCCCAACCCAGGGATCGAACCTGCATCTCCTGCATTGGCAGGCAGATTCTTTATCACTGAGCCACTGGGGAAGCCTTTCTAAGGAGGGAGATGCCTCTCTAAAAACAGGGGTTCTGTAGTCCCAGCTCTAGAGTTCTCACGTTAACAGAGGGGATGGAGAGAGATCACAGTGTTTTGACTTAGCTCTGGAATGTGTTCACTGTACAGTTAGATGCACATGCTCCTAACTCCTTTTCTTTTTCCTCCTGGTCCTGGCTCTGACCTATTTGTGGGGCTTATCCTGGCAGCTCTGGGAAGAAGGCCCTGGGTTGCTTTGCGTACTGGCGGGGTGGAGGAAGAAGACTGGTCTGAAACCCCCACTCGCTCTATTTTCTTGGAAGAGAAACCAGGTGAAACTGGTGGAGGCAAACTTCCGGAGCCTGGAAGAAGTGTCCAGCTGTCTCTGTTCCTCTGGTCAGTCCATCCAAGCCTTCTGGCCTAAGGGCACTTTCCCAGGCCCAGGAAGGCCCCAGTCAAGTGGGAAAGAGGAAAGGTCAGGGGTTTGGGACTCCACACCCTCCATTTGTGATCCAGTGGCACGACTGCTGTTGCCATTGCAAGGGGTACCAGGAACACAATGAAGACAAATGGTGCAAAGTTCTGGTTCCCCTTGGGCCTTCCCACTCGGAGAACATCTTCCATTTGGGTTTGGGCCAAAGGTTCTGCCTGCTGCACCCAGGGTTTATGAATCAGACTGAATGGGACAGAGAGCAAGCAGGAAAACGTGCCTCTGGAGATCCTACTGGTCCCGAGTAAAAGGCTAAAAGTCAGTCCTGCCTGGGCTACAGGGCCCCATGTGATCCGAGTCTCCATCCCCACCTCCTCCCAATTGACTGCTCAGACTCCATCACCTACCACCTTCTCCCTGGTCACCTTTCTCACTCAAGTTGTACTTGCAGTTGAACTGCCAGGCATGCTCCCACCTCAGGGTCTCTACACTTGTTGTTCCCTCTCCCCTGAGATCTACTCTCATGGGTCACGTTTTCCCTCTCTTCAGGTCTTTGTTAAGATGCCTTATGCTCACTGAGGCCTTTCCCGGCCACCTGATTTAAAATTGCACCTATTTCTCCTCTGACTTATTTCTTTTCCATCAGAACTCAGCTCTATCTAGGATATTAGATTTTATTTACCCTGTTGCCTTTATCTGCCATCAGAACACATGGTCCATGAGGGCAGAGATTTTTGTTCACTGTCATGTCCCCAGGCCTTAGAAAGGTCAGGTACATGGTAGTGAAAGTGAAAGTCGCTCAGTCGTGTCCGACTCTTTGTGAATTCTCCAGGCCAGAATACTGGAGTGGGTAGCCATTCCCTTCTTCAGGAGATCTTTCCAACCCAGGGATCGAACCCAGGTCTCCCACATTGCAAGCAGATGCTTTACCAGCTGAATCACCAGAGTAGCTGCTGTATAAATATGTGTTGAATATATGAACAGATTTATTCTCTGTGCCATTATTTCTTCACAGATGAAAAGCTAAGTCAAAGTATTTGTCTTACTCATTGGTAGGACTGTTGTGAGGACAGAGACAAATTAGAAAGTAGAAGGTGGTGGGGGGGACAGTAAAAAAAAGAAAAAAAAAGAAAGAAAGTAGAAGGTGATGGAAAAGCTAGCAGCTCTATGTAACTCCTGACATAAAACCACCATTTCCAGTCCTACTAATGCAGCAAGCCCTAGAAGTAAAGTCTACCATCTAAGTGTCAGGCACTTCTAATGGAAAGCTTTCTCAAGCTTACTGCAGATTTCTTAGAGTTCACCACACACCAGGGGATGGCAAATTAGGAGTTATTACCATTTACTGAGTGAGCACTGCAATGTGCCAAGCACCACTAAGCATTTCACATTCATTATCTCATTTAATCTTCACAAAAAACCTGGGTATGGGTACCTCAGTGTACCCATTTTACAGATGATGCAACTTGAGGGTCACAGAGGTTGGGCAATTTGTCCAAAGTCTTTCTGATTAATCAGCAAAATAAAGTTTTGACTGTAGGTCTATCTGATATACTTTTCTCACTGTAATAGGAAGAGTCCTTTTTGATGCCAAAAATAATACAGTTTACTATCAATGAAAAATGCAAATCCAAAAGATTTTAAGGTATTACAATGTGAATAAGAATGATTCAATCTGGTATCAGAAGGCTTGTGTGTCTGTGGGGAGGGAAAAATGGGTACACTTATACACTGCCAGTGGGCAGCACTGGTTTATTTTCTTCAGCAATGCAATGTGGTAACAAGGATACACAAAGCAGTTCTTTTAAAAAATTTTTTTAAATTTATTTTTATCTTTTGGCTACACTGCACGGCATGTGGGATCTTAGTCCTCTGACCAGGGATTGAACCCATGCCCCCAGCATTGGCAGCATGGAGTCTTAACCACTTGACCACCGAGAAGTCCCAAGAATACACAAAGAAGTTCTTTATACAAGAAAACCTGGAAAATCCCTCATGCCTATCACACACTTACAATATTTTCATAATAAAATTAAGATATCATTATTAAAAAAAAACTCAGTGAGCAAAAAGACACAAAGTAGAACATGAAAACCCCCTTCTATCCCTACAATATCCAGTTCTACTCCCTCAGATGTCACTTACCAGGGATAAGTTTTGTGCATATACTTCCAGGTGCCTGTTGATTTTGAGTGTCCAATAGTATGTTATTGTCTAAGCCATCCATGGCAGAATAGCACAATGAGATACTCTTTTCCTGGAAGTGAGTATATAAAGCAATGTTATGTAAAAATGACAAAACATGGGATAACACACACTCACAGCATAGAGATAAAAATGGGAAGAGACTGGCTTGATGGAGACAGCTGAATTTACTGTGTCTAAGCCTGCTTTAGAATATCCTAGAGCTGAGACATCTGATGGGGTGGAGAGAGCACTGAGCTGGCTGCCTGGGAGCCCAGGTCCTAGTTCCAGCTGTTTGGTTTGTCCTTTCCTATTTCTAGGTCCCGGGATCCTCATGTGCAAAGCAAGGGGCTCTGTTAGATGATCTTTAGGGACTACTCCAATGCTACAGAGCCTATGACTGTGTGACAGATTATTTTTTTAAATATTTTGGCTGTGCGGAGAGGCATGTGGGATCTTAGTCCCTGACCAGGGATTGAACCCACACCCCCTGCATTAGAAGTACAGTCTTAACCACTGGACCATCAGAGAAGTCTCTGTGACAGATTAAACATTAGGCCTAAAAAAGTGTATCAAGTATAACACAGAAAGGTTGAAAATAAAAGGCATGGTCCAACGGTCCTCATAGGGTTGACTGTTGACTCCTTCATTCAAAGGAATAATGATCTGTGTAAGAACACACAGACCTGATCTCAAGAAATTTAGAGTCTTGATGTTCCTCTCTGGCCAACTCTAACAGCCAACTGGGTTTAAGTTTGAAATAAAATCAGCTGAGGCAGAAGACCAGCCTACAGTTTTTGTTTATTATTATTTTGTCTGCACTGGGTCTTTGTTGCAGCATGCGGGTTCTTCATGTGGCATGCAGTCACACAGGCTTTAGGTTCCTCAAAGCATGTGGCATCTTAGTTCCCCAATCAAGGATCAAACCCATGTCCCTTGCATTGGGAGATGGATTCTTAACCACTGGACCACCAAGGAAGTCCCAATATTTATTTTTTTTAAAGGAAGGCCTGAAGTCTTTTTACCATCTCCTCCCAAACTCTCTTCTGATATCACTGGGATTGTTAGAGAATCCTACTCCCGTCCTTCTGTGGACCTTCGTCTTAATTTAGGATCTTTTTCAATTTGGAAGCTTTCTGTGCCCCAACAGCCAGAGTAAGGGGGGTTTGTTGAACTTGATGAATATCTCCGGCTTTCAAGGCCTGGTACTGAGACTGAAGGGTGCAACACGACTTGTGTGGACCTGAGGTGTTATTAAGGTGCGTGCTTTGGAGGGGGAAGCTTCTCCAAGCCATCTGGATGATCCTGACCTACTCCTTTTCTGATCTTATTTTACTTACCACCTAGGGCTGCAATGAAGTGAGTCTGATTTTCCCAAACAGGTGATGAAATCAGCCTCACTTTCCTTTTATTTTTTTAAAAAGTCTTTATTAAATTTGTTACAATATTGTTTCTGTCTTATGTTTTGGGCCACAAGGCATGTAGGATCTTAGCTCCCCGACCAAGGATTGAAACTGCATCCCCCTGCATTGGAAGGTGAAGTCTTAACCCACTGGACCACCAGGGAAGTCCCAGCCTCATTACTTCCTAGTCACACATTTAGGTCTCCTGGAGTGAGCAGAACACATGTTCTAAGCACTTTCTAATTACTGGCCAATTAACCAAACTTGCCTTCCAAGTAAGGGTCCGGAAGGAGGTCACTGTGGACATGCATGCAGTGTGTATCTACACACACCCGAGTGTGCGCCCCTGCACTCCAAAATCCAATCTCAAGCAATGTCTGCACTGTTAGCTTATTTCCCATTTTAGCTCCACCTTTTCTCTCCTCTACCCTTGGAGATAAGTGAGAGTTGACTATAGTTTGAACTTCAGTCTAAAAGGTTAGAAATGGATTCCAGAAGTGGGGCTATAATCCCTACTGTTGTGTGCTGCCTTCATCACAGGGGTCCCCAACCTGTGGGCTACAGACCGGTAGGTACTCCAGTCAGATCAGTGGCGGCATTAGATTAGGAATAAAAGTGCCCAATAAATGTAATGCACTTGAATCAGCCCCAAACCATCCCCCCCACCCTGGCCGTGGAAAAACTGTCTTTCACAAAACTGGTCCCTAGTGCCAAAAAGGGTGGGGTGCACTGAGAGGACTTGAACAGAAGTCTGCTTTTCTTCCTCTGTGTGCTTTTTCTTCTCTCCTGTGAAATAGAATTGGGAGTATCAAGGCCGCTGGGAGCACTACACAGAGTTTTTAAGGAAGGAAGATGTGCTTCACAGCTTCTACTACATCTACTGTGTACGTTGGAGCATCCCAACTGCTCGGAGACCCATAGCCCAAATCACTGCCAGTGTGTACTTCACCATCAAGGTCAACAAAAACAAACCTCCGGTAAGCGCTTCCTTGGCTGCCCTGTTCCCTTCAGTGAGACTTCGATGAGAAGAGACTTCGCATGTCAAGGCCATTGATGGCCCCTTCCTTGTGAAACTGAACAGTCATATTTCTGTCTTCAATCTGGTTGAGCCCATCTATAGCACTTGCCATCACTGATCACGCCCTCCTCTGTGAAATGTTCCGTTTGGCTTCTACAACAACATTCTCTCCTGGTTTTCCTCTTGCCTCATTGACCAATTTTTACTCTACTGGTTCTCTGGTCTCTTCTCTCACTGACCACTTCATGTTTGCATGTTCCAAAACTCGGCCTTTGGATATCTTCTCTATCCTCATTTCTTGCACAATCTTAGCCAGTCTCCTAGCTTTAAATGCTACCTCTAGCTTATTTTTAAAAAAAAAATTTATTTTTTCTACATTGGGTCTTTGTTGCTATGTGTGAGCTTTCTCTAGCTGCGGTGAGCAGGGGCTACTCTTCATTGTGGTGTGCAGGCTTCTCATTGCGGAGCACAGGCCTAGGGTGCATGGGCTTAGTTGCTCTGCAGTATGTGTAATCTTCCCAGACCAGGGATCGAACCTATGTCCCCTGCATTGGCAGGAGGATTCTCAACCACTAGGCCACCAGGGAAGTTCCACCTCTAGCTTATGATTCCCAAATTTCTGTCTCCAGCCCAGACTTCTGTCACTTGGATATTTAAACATCTCCCTTACTGTATCCAAAGCTGAACTTCTGATTCTCCTTGCAAAGTCTGACCTACCTATGCCTTCCTAATCTCAGCTGATGGCCAAAATCCTTGTCATCTTCCTTGACTCTTCTTTTTCAGTCACATCCATTAGAAAATCCTGTTGGCCCTACCTTCAAAATAGGCGCTCAATCCAAGCCTCTCTTCCCACTGTACCTCTACCATCTTGGGCCAAGACACCATCATCCCTCACCAAAGTTATTTCAATAGCCTTCTAGCCAGTCTTTCTGCTTCCACCTTTACCTGCATCCTGTCTCTTTTCAGCCAGCCATAGGAAGTCTTGGAAAAATGAAGTTATGTCACACCTCCAATGTTCCAACATGCTTCTCCAGCTTCAAAATGCATGTGAATTACTCAGGGATCTTGTTAAAAGGAAAATTCAAATTCAGCAAGTCTGAGCTTCTGCATTACTAAGAAGCTCCCAGGAGCTGCTGATGCTGCAGATCCACAGACGACACTCTGAGTAGTGAGGGCCTACAGGCCTTGTGTGATCTGGTCCCTTGTTATTTCTGCTTTCCCATTACCCCTGCCCCTTCACTTAACTCTGCTCCAGCCACTCTGATTTTGCTACTCCTCAAATAAGCCAGGTAGAGTCCCACCTCAGGGTTTCCGTACTTGCTGTTCCCTCTGACTGGAACCCTCCTTCCCTCCCTAATACTTTACCATCTTCTGATCATCTATTTAATTTCTTACCTTGTTATACTCTGCACCCCCACCAGAATGTAAGCTCCGTGAAGGCAGGGATTTTGGTGCTGCTGTAAAACAAGACCTGGCAAATAGTTGGCACTGAATATTTGAAGGAATGACTGCTTGTCACCACTAGGTTGACTGTGAATATGAAATATGTTGACAGCTGCTGTGAAAGGAGTCCAAATGACACCCATGAATCCAGGGTTAGGATCCTTAGAACCAGGGTGGTACTAACCATGATGCCTGGAATACAGGAGACAGAAAAGTGTTACTTCCCCTTTGCCTTCATCCTTTCCCAAGCTATTTGAGGCTCTCCTGACTCTAAGGCTTTATAGATAGCCACACCATAGTGAGCCAACCATGTCCTATATTTATCCTATCCTAGTACAAACTCACCTATTTGGAGAGTTTGGAACCTGGAGTGATCTAAAGAGGTAGACTATAAGGAGTTCTCATTTCTCCTGGTCATACAGTCCACCATCAGCTATCTTGCTAGCTGGTAAGCTCTAACATTGGAAAGGGAGGCTGCTGGAGGTAAACGAGACCACACAGAGAGAGGACTTGGGAGCCAGGCTCTTGCTCAGAATTCCAAGTATAATTTTGGAGGGGACACTGGATGGAGGTCACTGAGACAGAATTATAACTGTAAAAGACATTTTTTAAATGTTTCTGTACCGTGTTCATCTATATGGTTTCATTCTTAGGCTGTCCCTACAAGGTAAGTTGGTGCTGTTGGCTGAGTAAACTGGACCATGTAAAGAAGGCACATGAATTCCTCATGCTCCTAGTAATGAGAGCACAGCCTCCCCTGACTTGTTTTCAATTTTATGGAGACTCTTAAGGTATTTATTCCCTAAAAGATCTTTTGGGGGAACACAGGTTTGAAGTGACAAAGAACTACCACCCACAGATCTCCAATTCACAGGGAAGATGAATTCTAGAAATTAAAGAGTGTATTTATGGATACATGTAGCAATGGAAAGAATCATGAGTTGGTATGACTGGTCTTGGCTGACAGTTGTCTTTTTCTCTTAGGACGCACCCATTGATGTCTCTTATGTCTTTGAGGGCCATTCATTAGTTCACAGGTAAAGAAAATTTAGAGATTTTAAAAGGGTAGTAGGACAAGGTCATCACACTCCAAGAAGCCAGTGGGCCTGTTTTGTTGTTGCTGTTGTTTAGTTGCTACATTGTGTCTCACTCTTTTGCAACCCCATGGAGTGTAGCCCTCCAGACTCCTCTGTCCTTGGGATTTCCCAGGCAAGAATACTGGGAAATCTTTCTCCAGGGATCTTCCCAACCCAGGGGTTGAACCTGAGTCTCCTGCATTTCAGGCAGATTCTTTACCACTGAGCCACCTTGGGAAGCCCTCAATGACAGATAATTTATGTAATGGTCACTTTTCTTCTTTGGACCACCTACTCCATTAAGATGGGCTGAAAGTAAGATTCTGCTTTTGTTCTAGAAAATGGATTTTATCTATAATGTCTTGCTTTTCAGTGACTAGCAACTTGAGGTTAGTTGCTGGAGTAGGGTGGGGCCAAAGTAGGTCCTATCTATTGTTTCAATGGGAACTTCACAATCACATGGAACTCACTCATAAATAATATTCAATAACTCCTTTTATTTGCACAGCAGCTCTCTTACAGAATCTTTACATATAAACTCACCCTTTTATTGACTGGGCCTAAGGAATGGAGACAATCTGTCCCCACCCCCAAAAGGCATTTTGCTCACTAGGAATATAACAGAGTAAACAGGGAATCAATGGATCCCTGGCTCAGTGTTTTGTTTCCCTTTAAAAGCTTTTGTTGTGTTTGTTTCTCTTCCTCTGCAGACCAGGAATGATTCGCTTTCGAGAAAAATGGCTAAGGGACATTATTGAGGCCAAATATGTTTTAGTAAATCCAAATATCTTCCAATTCAACAGTATTGGAGTCTTCCAGAATATTTTAGGAGATTTCTAATCAGAGCATATTAAAAATATGATACTGTACATCAAACCACAGAATATTTATTGAATAATAAATTTGTGGCACACAATCTAGCTGCATTGTTTTTCTTTGCATTCATTTTCCAGTTGGCAACTTCCATTACATTAGCAGAGTAACCACTAAGTTGTCTTCTATTTTCTAAAAGGTTTTTCCCATCACTATCTGTATCTCTAAGTCTTACAGATACAAAAGTTGAGTTTAGGGAGTAGATTAAATTCACCTGTCAGACCAAACTGAGATTGGTCCTTGGCTCTTTGTTCCCCCATCTGAGCCTGAGTCTCCAGCCTGAACATACCTCTTTCATGGGCACAACTGGGGAACAGAAAAATAGCAAAAGTTCTACAGCTCATAATATAACCAGTCTGAAGGGTTTCCCTACTCACAGTTCCCTTTATTTAATGCAAGTTAAGCCTCAATGTTAAACAATACATTCTGAAACTCTGCAACTGGGCATGCTGCCCACTGCAACTGTGATGGCACTAGGGTGGCTTGAGGATTGGCTTGATGAAACAGGGAAGGTTCAATCACCACCCTTACTATTTCTGGCCTTCTTCCACCCTCACACCAGATCACTTGTTCCTACCGTCCCTGTGAAGCTGTCTTGCCTGGCTGCAAGATCTTAAAACACAAGACAAAATTACGAGTGATTACTTATAGGTATATCAGAATACATATTTATGTAGACAAGCACTTGAAAGGAACACAGAATACTAAAGACAATTGATGGGGTAAAACTGTGGATAATTTTTCTTTCTTCTTCTTCAACTGTTACATTTGTGAAATAAATTGAAAAGGAGGGAAAATCTTATCAGAGCAACAGGTGAGAAGGTGGGAGAACCAGGTAAGTCTCCTTGGAGAACAAAAAAGTATATTTCAATTACAACAGCCCTCCCATTTAACTTATGGCTCAGGTGACTAAAACACAGCTTGAAGCAGTAACTCTAATGGGCTGAAAATAAAATACTCTGAGCCCTTTTATTCTTCCCTCCTCTTTCCCAAAGAATATGCTACCGAAGCTGCTATTTGGCAGATCTTTACTGAAAAAATCTTAATGAAAGATATGATAAATTTCTGAAATAAATTAATATATTTTCTTTCATTTACTCAATAAGCATTTATTGAGTATCTACTCTGTAGAGGAGACAGGAGAATCCAATGGAAATCCATAATATTCACATATCACAAAACTTGTTACATTTAGGGGGAAGGGTGGGGGGAAGGGTTAGGGAGTTTGGAATTGACACATATACACTGCTATATTTAATAATGGATAACCAACAAGGACTACCATATAGCACAGGGAACTCTGCTCAATGTTATGTGGCAGGCTGGATGGGAGGGGAATTTGGTGGGGAAGAATGTTTATGTATGGCTGAGCCCCTTTGCGGTCCACCTGAAACTATCATGATATTGTTAATCAGCTATAGCCCAATACAAAATAAAAAGTTTTTAACAACTGTTGCATTTAAACTACCTTGCCTACTGAATGAAAATCAGAGAACAATCCAATTCAGTCTCTAGGAACGAGTAACAAAAACTAATGTTCTTAGAGAAAAAAATTTTTAAAAAATGTGGCCCCCTTTTGCACATTTGTGGCATCTCAGTTCTCTGACAAGGGATTGCACTTGGGCCCTCGGCAGTGAAAGCACAGAGTCCTCACCACTGCACTATTGGGGGAATTCCTGAGAATAAAATTTTTAGATGGGAAATAAAAATTTACATTTTATCACACAGGGAAATGGACAGATTATGACTCACAAATTTGGGACCTAGTTTCAACTTTCGGAAATAATAGATATATTAGGCTAGGCAACAAAGATGATAAATCACAATCACTTCAAATTCAGTCATCATAAATGTTGCCACGTGCCAACTGGCTGTTTAGTTCATTAGCTGGGTTAAAGGTAGACATTTTCCTAGAATATATGTTAAGTAGTAAATTTTTAATCTATACTTTAATAAAGTATATCAAGTATACTTTCACTGTTTTGTTTTAAAACTTAAAAAAAAAACTTTCAACTAATATAATACTGGAGTGGCTTGCCATTCCCTTCTCCAGAGGATCGTCCTGACCCAGGGATCGAACCCAGGTCTTTTGCATTGCAGGCAGACTCTTTACCATCTGAGTCATCTGGGAAGTTAGCGTATAAGGAGAGAGGGCATTTTATAACAACAGAACCTGAAATTCCCTATCATTCAGATAATTTAAACTTATCTTAGGCACATAATAATGCAGTTCAAAACAACCTTAACAAAAACAGCCAAAACTTCTACTATCCCCTTCCTGCTTCCCTCCTATGTCTTAACAACTAAACTTGAACAAAAGGAGGGAAGAAAAAAAAAGATCATGATTTCATAGTCCCAGAATTTTTCATTTTTCCCAAAGTCAAAAGTCAATAATAGCCATAAAAAAGTGATAAAGTGAGAAGTTAACCTGAATGACAGATGTAAAAAATAAACTGAAAAGTTTAAGAATGTTTAAAATGAAATCTGCTCATAGAAGAAATCAAAAAAGAAATCAAAATATGCATATAAACAAATGAAAATGAAAACACAACAACCCAAAACCTATGGGACACTGTAAAAGCAGTGCTAACGGGAAGGTTCATAGCATTACAGGCTTACCTCAAGAAACAAGAAAAAAGTCAAATAAATAACCTAACTCTACACCTAAAGCAATTAGAGAAGGAAGAAATGAAGAACCCCAGGGTTAGTAGAAGGAAAGAAATCTTAAAAAATTAGGGCAGAAATAAATGCAAAAGAAACAAAAGAGACCATAGCAAAAATCAACAAAGCTAAAAGCTGGTTTTTTGAAAAGGTAAATAAAATTGACAAATCGTTAGCCAAACTCATTAAGAAACAAAGGGAGAAGAACCAAATCAACAAAATTAGAAATGAAAATGGAGAGATCACAACAGACAACTCTGAAATACAAAGGATCATAAGAGACTACTACCAGCAGCTCTATGCCAATAAAATGGACAACTTGGAAGAAATGGACAAATTCTTAGAAAAGTGTAACTTTCCAAAACTGAACCAGGAAGAAATAGAAGATCTTAACAGACCCATCACAAGCAAGGAAATTGAAACTGTAATCAGAAATCTTCCAGCAAACAAAAGCCCAGGACCAGATGGCTTCACAACTGAATTCTACCAAAAATTTAGAGAAGAGCTAACACCTACCTTACTCAAACTCTTCCAGAATATTGCAGAAGAAGGCAAACTTCCAAACTCATTCTATGAGGCCACCATCATCCTAATACCAAAACCTGACAAAGATGCCACAAAAAAAGAAAACTACAGGCCAATATCACTGATGAACATAGATACAAAAATCCTTAACAAAATCCTAGCAAACAGAATCCAACAACATCTTAAAAAGATCATACATCATGACCAAGTGGGCTTTATCCCAGGAATGCAAAGATTCTTCAATATCTGCAAATCAATCAATGTAATACACTACATTAACAAATTGAAAGATAAAAACCATATGATTATCTCAACAGATGCAGAGAAAGCCTTTGACAAAATTAAACATCCATTTATGATAAAAACTCTCCAGAAAGCAGGCATAGAAGGAACATACCTCAGCATAATAAAAGCTCTATATGACAAACCCACAGCAAACATTATCCTCAATGGTGAAAAATTGAAAGCATTTCCCCTAAAGTCAGAAACAGGACAAGGGTGCCCACTCTCACCACTACTAGTCAACATAGTTTTGCAAGTTTTGGCCACAGCAATCAGAGCAGAAAAAGAAATAAAAGGAATCCAGATAGGAAAAGAAGAAGTAAAACTCTCACTGTTTGCAGATGACATGATCCTCTACATAGAAAACCTCAACATGCTCAACATCACTCATTATCAGGGAAATGCAAATCAAAACTACAATGAGGTACCATTTCACGCCAGTCAGAATGGCTGCTATCCAAAAGTCTACAAGCAATAAATGCTGGAGAGGGTGTGGAGAAAAGGGAACCCTCTTACACTATTGGTGGGAATGCAAACTAGTACAGCCACTATGGAGAATTGTGTGGAGATTCCTTAAAAAACTGGAAATAGAACTGCCATATGACCCAGCAATCCCACTACTGGGCATACACACCGAGGAAACCAGAACTGAAAGCGACACGTGTACCCCAATGTTCATCACAGCACTGTTTATAATAGCCAGGACATGGAAGCAACCTAGATGGCCATCAGCAGACGAATGGATAAGAAAGTTGTTATACATATACACAATGGAATATTACTGAACCATTAAAAAGAATACATTTGAATCAGTTCTAATGAGATGGCTAAAGCTGGAGCCCATTATACAGAGTGAAGAGAGTCAGAAAGATAAACACCAATACAGTATACTAACACATATATATGGAATTTAGAAAGATGATAACAATAACTCCATATGCAAGACAGAAAAAGAGACACAGATGTACAGAACAGACTTTTGGACTCTATGGGAGAAGGCGAGGGTGGGATGATCTGAGAGAACAGCATCGAAACATGTATATTATCAAGTGTGAAACAGATCACCAGTCCAGGTTGGATGCATGAGACAAGTGCTCGGAGCTGGTGCACTGGGATGACCCAGAGGGATGGGATGGGGAGGGGGGTAGGAGGGGGGTTCAGGATGGGGAACACATGTAAATCCATGGCTGATTCATGTCAATGTATGCAAAAACCACTACAATATTAAAATAATTATCCTCCAACTAATAAAAATAAATGAAAAAAAAATAAAATGAAATCTGCATGTTACATGAAGTACAGAGTTAAAAACATTTTTAATATCACATTATCTTCATCCTTATGACACATGAAGTTAAAGCAACAATTCACTGTATTTTTCCTTATTAAACTCCTGATTATTATTGATTCCTATTCATTTACAGTGTTCAAATGATGATCTAAACACAGTTCAGATGGAAATAATGTACTTCCATTTACAGAACAGACTTCCCAATATTTTATATTTGAAAGAGCCATTCTTAAGTAACCTGTTAAGAATTTTAAACCTAATGTTCATATTTTCAATTCAGTAAGTCTGTGGGTTAGTTTGCTGTTTGGTTTGTTGGTTGGTTTGGGGGTGGAGGTAGGGACTAAAATCAAAATACATTATTTCCAGAGCAGACAACATATTGTAATATACAAGTCAATCTTCAAATTCTAGATTTTCTTTTTTTCAGCCATGCCTTCTTTCTGTTAACAAAAGTGGCCTCCTGTATGTTTCTATCAAGTCCCTTTATGACATTCAACATAGAGGAATGATAACTTCCCACAAGTTCAGTTGGGGTGGGCATCATGTAGAACTCGTGGCAGCACTGTCCCATAATGTAAGAGTTCAGTTCCTCATTTCACCAGCATTTTCTCTCAATGTCTCCTCCCCCAACACAGTAGAATTTCACTCATGATTTGGATTTTTAAACCAGAAAGTTGTTTTGGTTAATCCAAAATAACCCAAAGAGCTTGCTAAAGTTATATCAATACGCAGCTTTTTTTAATAGGACTGAAAGAATTAAATAGAAGGCACAGTAGCACTGTAAAGCTTTTTCAGATCATAATCTTTTTGTGTGTGTATATATGGAACCCAAACTTTCTTTTTTGTTGTTAAAAACGTCTGATGAACAATCAGAAAATCCTTATTTGTCCTCTTTCCCTTTAGTTTTCCTGTATACCATCTCTCGAAAACTGGCCAAGATCTTGTTTTCTCTCTTTCGTCTCTCTTCTTGGTTAAAGGATGCAAGGGCTCTCTTCTCATCAGCACTATAGATCTGGTTTTCTTTTCGCAGACGCACAGCTTCCATTCGGCGATGCCTGGAGATAATTGTATTTTTGGCTTAATTTCTCAGTAGTTATTCTCATAGTGTTTCCTCACTAATCCTTTCCTAATACAGAGTGGTCAATTTAAAATGCTGACAAATAGAAACTTTCTCTAGATTTTCCAAGGATCATTCATTTTATCCGCTGACATGTCCTTTGATTAATTTCTAGTATGTAAATAATGATCTCTGAGGTTCTGTCAATAGAGTGAAGTTATTAATTTCAAATTCTAAGGGTATAAATCTAGTTCTGTTGTTTCTAGTAAGACAAGCAAACAGGCAAATTATTAAACTTCCTAAGTAGTATGCAGACTTGATAGTAGGACAGATAAAATTTAAGTTGTCATCTAGCTGGTGGAACTTCTTCAGAGTTCTAATTTATCCTATAACCAAAAAAACTAGGTTTAAATCTACAACTGAATTTTGGATGTTTTGTGGGTGGATTTAACTTCCTTAGAATCCAGTAGCAGCTCACAGAAAAGAAATAAGGGATTTTAGACCAAGAGCCAAATCAGGAAAGTATAGGCTCTGAGGCAGAAGGAAACTCTTAGATCGTCTTCAAAAGGTCTGCTTATTTAGAAGAAAAACTTCACGAAAACCTGCTGCTTTTATGTGTATGTACGCAAACCTACACAATCAATTATAGAAAGCTTGAACTATGCCTAGAAAAACAGAGCAAACTGAGTAAGGTGAAGAGGGGAGACTCATTTCAGGTTAGTGTGAAGGTGGGGGAGTGGCAGGTCAAGGAGTCAAGGAGATGACAATGTACTTAGGTTGCTCAGGGTACAGTGAGGAGAGGAACTGATCTGGAACAGAAAGTGCTAGATGAATGATGCTGTGGTAAACATCCATATACACATCTCCCAGTACATGGGAAAGATCCTCTTGGGTACAGGTATGGAATTGCTTGGTCATAAAATACGTGAATGCTCAACTTTCCAAGATAACATCAGACTGTTTTCTAATGTATACCACCACTAGCAATACTTAAGAGATCATATAGACACACATCTTATCAAATGCTTGCAGTTATTAGAACTTTGAACTTCTATTGAATGGGTGTAAAACCATATGTCCATAAGTTGATTTCCATTTCCAATGATAATGAACATCTTTTTCAGTTCAGTTCAGTTCTGTTACTCAGTTATGTCCGACTCTTTGCGACCCCATGAACTGCAGCACGCCAGGCCTCCTATCCATCACAAACTGCCGGAGTCTACCCAAACCCATGTCCATTGAGTCAGTGATGCCATCCAACCATCTCATCCTCTGTCGTCCCCTACTCCTCCTGCCCTCAATCTTTCCCAGCATCAGGGTTTTCTCAAATGAGTCAGCTGTTCACATCAGGTGGCCAAATTATTGGAGTTTCAGCTTCAACATCAGTCCTTCCAATGAACATTCAGGACTGATCTCCTTTAGGATGAACTGGTTGGATCTCCTTGCAGTCCAAAGGACTCTCAAGAGTCTTCTCCAACACCACAGTTCAAAAGCATCAATCCTTCTGTGCTCAGCTTTCTTTATAGTCCAACTCTCACGTCCATACATGACCACTGGAAAAACCATAGCCTTGACTAGACGGACCTTTGTTGACAGAGTAATGTCTCTACTTTTTAATATGCTGTCTAGGTTGGTCACAACTTTTCTTCCAAGGAGTAAGCGTCTTTTAATTTCATAGATGCAATCACCATCTGCAGTGATTTTGGAGCCCAGAAAAATAAAGTCTGCCACTGTTTCCCCATCTATTTGCCATGAAGTGATGGGACCAGATGCCATGATCTTAGTTTTCTGAATGCTGAGCTTTAAGCCAACTTTTTCACTCTCCTCTTTCACTTTCATCAAGAGGCTCTTTAGTTCTTCTTCACTTTCTGCCTTAAGGGTGGTGTCATCTGCATCTCTGAGGTTACTGATATTTCTCCCAGCAATCTTGATTCCAGCTTGTGCTTCATCCAGCCCAGCATTTCTCATGATGTACTCTGCATATAAGTTAAATAAGCAGGGTGACAATATACAGTCTTGAGGTACTCCTTTCCTGATTTGGAACCAGTCTGTTGTTCCATGTCCAGTTCTAACTGTTGCTTCCTGACCTGCATACAGGTTTCTCAGGAGGCAGGTCAGGTGGACTGGTATTCCCATCTCTTTCAGAATTTTCCACAGTTTATTGTGATCCACACAGTCAAAGGCTTTGGCATAGTCAATAAAGGAGAAATAGATGTTTTTCTGGAACTCTCTTGCTGTTTTGATGATCCAGAGGATGTTGGCAATTTGATCTCTGGTTCCTCTGCCTTTTCTAAAACCAGCTTGAACATCTGGAAGTTCACGGTTCACGAATTGCTGAAGCCCGGTGTGGAGAATTTTGAGCATTACTTTACTAGTGTGTGAGATGAGTGCAATTGTGTGGTAGTTTGAGCATTCTTTGGCATTGCCTTTCTTAGGGATTGGAATGAAAACTGACCTTTTCCAGTCCTGTGACCACTGCTGAGTTTTCCAAATTTGCTGACATATTGAGTGCAGCACTTTCACAGCATCATTTTTTAGGATTTGAAATACCTCAACTGGAATTCCATCACCTCCACTAGCTCTGTTCATAGTGATGCTCCTAAGGCCCACTTGACTTCACATTCCAGGATGTCTGGCTCTAGCTGAGTGTGAGTGATCAGACCATCATGATAATCTGGGTTGTGAAGATCTTTTTCGTACAGTTCTGTGTATTCTTGCACCGCTTCTTAATATCTTCTGCTTCTGTTAGGTCCATACCATTTCTGTCCTTTATTGAACCCATCTTTGCATGAAATGTTCCCTTGGTATCTCTAATTTTCTTGAAGAGATCCCTAGTCTTTCCCTTTCTATTGTTTTCCTCTATTTCTTTGCATTGATCGCTGAGGAAGGCTTTCTTATCTCTCCTTGCTATTCTTTGGAACTCTGCATTCAAATGGGTATATCTTTCCTTTTCTCCTTTGCTTCTCACTTCTCTTCTTTTCACAG
The DNA here is from genome assembly GCF_963930625.1 of Muntiacus reevesi. Taxonomy (NCBI): domain Eukaryota; kingdom Metazoa; phylum Chordata; class Mammalia; order Artiodactyla; family Cervidae; genus Muntiacus; species Muntiacus reevesi. The sequence goes on along the minus strand of NC_089271.1, from coordinate 130,297,841 downwards.
CTATCTGTAAGGCCTCCTCAGACAGCCATTTTGCTTTTTTGCATTTCTTTTCCATGGGGATGGTCTTGATCCCTGTCTCCTGTACAATGTCACAAACCTCCGTCCATAGTTCATCAGGCTCTCTGTGTATCAGATCTAGTCCCTTAAATCTATTTCTTACTTCCACTATATAGTCATAAGGGATTTGATTTAGGTCATACCTGAATGGTCTAGTGGTTTTCCCCACTTTCTTCAATTTAAGTCTGAAGCTGGCAATAAGGAGTTCATGATCCAATCAAGATCATGAACATCTTTTTATGTGTAGCCCTATATTTTTTTCTTCTGACAAATGCCTGTGTCATTTTTCTCACTTTCCTTTTGTTTACAGAAATTCTTTAAATACTCTCAGTACTAACTCTTTATCACTTTTGTGTATTACAAGATCTTATCCCAGCTTGGAACTTGTCTTTTCTGATGAACAAAAGTTCTTGCTTTTACCTCAGGTAAAGTTATTAATATATTATTGTGTGGTTGGTGCATTTTTTGGTCTTCTTTAAGAAATACTTCCCCACCCCAAGATCTAATAGATAACTGTTCATATTCTATAGTAAGCATAATGAAGTTGTTTTTGACATTTAAGTCCATAACCTAGCTGCACTGACTTTTAAATATAGTGATAAAGGGTTCTAGACTTCCCTGGTAGCTCAGGCTGTAAATATAGTGATAAAGGGTTCTACTTACATTTTTCTCCATACAGGTGACCATTTTCTTCCTGCTCCATTTACTGCCTAGTTCCTTCTTTCCCCACTGATTGGAGAAAGCAGCTCTTTCATGTAATGAAGTTCCATACATGCATAACTCTACCAGGCTCTGTATTTTATTCCTCTGAACAGTTCATTTGTTTCCACACTCTTTCTGAAGTGAAGTGCTGCATGATTCATAATAAGCCCTCATATCAGTAGGAAAAATCACCTTCTTGCTCTTCTTCAGAAATGAGATGGCTGCTCTTGGCCCTTTAGTCTAACATTTTAATTTTGCAAGAACTGATAACTCTATAGTGTTGCCTTCCTATTCATGAACATGGTATCCCTCCATTTATTTAGGTCTTAGTAAATGTCTCAGTGTTTTATAGTTTTGCCTGTAAAGATCTTAGACTTCTTTTGTTAAGATTTACTCCTAAGTCCTTCATATTCTCTGATGATACTGTTATAAATGTTTTCCTCTCATTTAATTATATTTTCTAGTTGTTTGTTGCTGGTACACAGAAATGCAATTGATTTTTGTATATTGACTTTATATCTAACCATTTGTTAAACATTCCTGTTATTTATAATTCATCTGAGGATTCCTTAGGATTTTCTTTAAGTTAATTATTTTATTTTGGGCTGTGCTGGGTCTTCGTTGCTGCACGTGGGCTTTCTCTGGTGCTTAGCCTTCTCATTGTGGTGGCCTCTCTCATTGTGAAGCACAGGCTCTAGGCTCTCGGGCTTCAGTAGTTGCAGTTCCCAGGTTCTAGAGCTCGGGCTCTGTATCTGTGGTGCATAGGCTTAGTTGCCCCAAGTCATGTGGAATCTTCCCAGATCAGAGATTAAACCCATGTTCCCTGCATTGCAGGGTGGATTCTTAAACCCCTGGACCACCAGGGAAGTCCAGGATTTTCTATCATTCACAAAAAGTGACAGCGTTACATCCTTTGTTCCAATTCTTGTGCCTCTCATTTCTTTTTCTTGTCTTATTGGTTCTTAGATATAATGTTTTCAAATGTCAGTCCTCAGAATTCCAAGATTCTGAAGATGCTTCAGGGGTCGTGCAAATATATGCCCACTTTTAAAAGTTTATGAAGTTTTAAAATTCAGCTTGATCTTGGTATTGAAACACTATTAGTTCACTCTCCTTGTTCTTCCTGGTATTTTGTTTTTTCTTCCCCATTTTATATTCCTTTTCTCACGCTGAAACTGACCTCTGTCATATCCTTTTTCATTCTTCATTCTCAAGTGTCCAGAGGACTAGAGAGTTCACGTTCTCCACAGAGAACTAGAGGCACACTCAGAAACTTTTACTGTCTTATGAAAATGCTTTCTTAACTACCAGAAGGCCACACTGCTCATGGGGCACTGATAAGTAACTGAATTTAACTATCTCCTCCAGAAGATAAACTATCTGTATCAAACTATGAACTAGAAAAGGACACTGGAAAGCCTAATTCTTTGAAGCTGGAGATACAACTGAGTTGCATACCTACTTGGAATTTTAGACAACTATATTTATACCAATAAAACCAATAACAAACCAACATCTATACTCTACCTTTCATTAGAAATGGGCACTTAATGAAAATCTATCACCAAAATATAATTTTGGTAGTTATAAAGGAAACTGACCTCATTGCCAAGAACATACCTGCTGCCACTCATTACATAGCCTGAACATTCAAATGACGCAATTTCTTCACTTGTCAAGCCAATTTCACCTCTTCGTGGGATACGTTTTCCAGCTTTTACATATTCAGCCATAGCTGCACCTTCACCGGGTAACAGAGCATGGCCATAGCTACAAAGTAATATAGAATTAAGAAAAGGTTCATTATAAAAGAAAGCACAAAAAACATTTCTCTCAGAAAACAGTAGGAATAACAGTTGCTGGGCAGCATGCTGGGAAGCCTTATGTAAATTATCTTAATTTAATTAGGGAACACTGCACTGTGACCTATATTACTAACCCAGAAATGCAGATACTTTGGAAGAATAAAAGGACTGATGTTAGTGAGCATGTATTCATGGTTTACAATTATGGATCAGTTTTCCCTACAGCTGTTGTCTTTATTGCTTCTGCCTCCAGTGAATTCCTTTTCCCTTTAAATACAAAGTAGAGAAATAATATATCTCAAATTAACATATTTTTTAGACTTATAGCCAATAATAATGCTATACAGTAACAGTTCTCTATTAACTTTCATTCAAGGGGACTTTGAAAACTACCATCCTGGAACTTCCCTGGTGGTCCAATAGCTAAGACTCCACGTTCCCAGTGCAGGGGGCCTGGGTTTGATACCTGGTCAGGGAACTAAACCCCAAATGCTACAACTAAGACCTAATACACTTGAAGAAAAAATTTTAAAAACAAAAAACAAAAACTACCACCCCTTCATTCCATTCACTAAATTCTTCGTGAGTATCTATTAAACTCAAAGCTTGTAATATACAGTAAAAATAATCTCTGTTCTTGTGGAATTTATGTATTAATAAGGATATAACACTAACACAATGTAGAATATATATTACAATGCACAAAATAAAATGCTGTGAGTACTAAAGAATTAAAGAGGGGTAGGAATCACACCTACCTGTGGAAGGAAGGTATTGGGAACCAGCACATGCCTCTCCTTTGAGGGGCTTTGAGAAATGTTAAGGATTTTAACAGGAAGGAATTGGGGTTAGTGAAGAAACCAGGACTAGGAAAAGAAGGGAAGGCATGTTGGAGGAAGAAGTAAGGTAAAAGTGCACAGAAACTTTGGGTCTAAATAAGGGAGTAGTGAAATATATACTTGGAAGAGTAAGTTAGGACCATACTTTTGGGAAGGCACTTTAGAGATTATAAACATGCTCTTACTTACTTCAGAGGTTTATCATCTTGAGAGGTAAGTGTTTTGGGAGCCTCTGGGCCAATCAAATCTGAGGGTTCTTCAGGTTCTGCAGGAAAAGATATTCAGAAACATATTCACATTTCGACTAATCAGTTAATTCAGTGTTTTATTTGTTCTGAAATCAAAGTCTATCAGAAGAACCTACTTGATCGATCCTTCCAGGGATTCTCCAGAAACTCTTCTTGGGACTCTTTAGAACTTGAGTCACTGGAATCTTTTCTGCTCTTCTTAGACTTCTTTTTCTTGTATTTCTTCCTGCATTGATTATAATTTGATATAAATTGATTTAATATTCCCAGGCTAAAGGGCATCTTACTTTTTCAAGGCAATGAAAGACTGATTGAAATGATTTGGATGCTCAGCTTATTCAAATGTGTTAGAGAAGAATTTGTATTAAAAATTTTAACTTATTTAACCAAATCATGTTTCACTATAAGCTGGCTCAGATAGTAAAGAATCCGCCTGCAATGCAGGAGACCCAGGTTCAATTCCAGGGTTGGGACGATCCCCTGGAGAAGGGAATGGCAACCCAATCCAGTACTCTTGCCCGGAGAATTCCATGGACAGAGGAGCCTGGCGGGCTACAGTCCATGGGGTCGCAAAGAATCAGATAAGACTGAGCGACAAACACTTTCACTTTCAAGGGAACAATAAAATATAGTTCTCATGTTTTAGAAAGATAGCAGAAATAAAGCAGTTTAAGAAAACAGCACTTATCAATTTGAACATCAGTAATTTTCAGTATAATGGATTAAAATACATCAAATATGTTTGAATCCTTGGGCTCATAATGATAAAAACATCAAAAAACCTCAACTCATTATTTTGAAAACTCATAAAACAAGTAAGCAATTATTCCACCCTTCCTATACCAACTATACTCCAGGGTAACCAAACAGTTAATGATGGTAGGCTTCTCATATATAATTATTTTACCTAATAAATGAAGAATCATTTTGCAATCACTAATGAAGGGACCTAAACAAAGACTATTGATGCAGGTTAATATGTCAAAATGAGATGACCAGACATTATCTGCCTCCTGCTGGAAGTACACAGTACTACTTATGAAGTACTCCTACCAAAAACTCAAATCTGAAGCTTATCAAGTGTCTAGACCTAACTACCAATCTACAGGAAATATAAAAGACCAAAAGCATGTTAAAAGGACACCATAAGAATACAACCAGCAAAATCCACACTGCAGGAAACTCTCCAGGGCAAATGATATTGTTTCCTCTAGAACTAAACTGCAGGAACAAAAAGGGAAGGGAAAGTTATCTATTTAAAGAGATGAAAAAGACCTATCAACCAATCACAATTCATGTACATTGTTTAGATTCTAATTTGAGGAAACTATTCAAAAAACTGCTGAGATCTGAATGAAGAATTAATATTAAATATTTTATGTGGATTAATAGTATTGTGCTTTTTTTTTTAAAGAATGCCTATCTTTCAGAGAAACTTGCAGCTTTATGGATGAAATGATATCTGGGACCGGTTTCAAAATAACAGTGGGGGTGGACAGCAGAGACTGTCAATAAGCTGATAATTGTTCAAGCTGAGTGATGGTTACATAGAAGTCCATTATACTATTTTATATAATTGTATATATTTTTGAAATTTTCCATAATAAAAATTAAAGAAAAAAACCAACGATCTGCGTTTCTTCTTCTTTTCCTTTTTCTTGGCTTTCTTTGCTCTCCTTTTTGTATCTTCATCTGCAAATTAAAGCATATTACAATTTAAAAAAATTTTAACTCTAAAACCTTAATACTTTTGAGTAGATAAATACCTTATAACTCTTCTATTTGTTGTTACAGAGAATTTAATTCATTCAAACATCTACTGTTAGGAAATGTACAAGGAATGAGGGACACAGAAATTAAAGTTGCACTAAGCATTTGGTTCTATAGGGTATTATTACTAACTTGATTGCATGAGATAATAGTATTGTGATTAGATAGGAAAATGTCCTTATTGTTTAAAGATGGACACAAAGATATTTAGGGTGGCAGTGTGATATTTGTAATTTACCTCGAATATCTCAACAACAACAAAAATCCATATTTGAAGCAAACATGTCAAAATGCTAACAGATGGTACACCTGAGTGACAAGCAATGTATATGGCATTAATGACACTACTCCCTTCACTTTTCTGGATGTTTGAGTATCTTCATGATGTGTGTGTTTGGGGGGATGCTTTCCAGGAGCTCAGTCTAGTGGAACAGACAGAGGGAAGGGGGTCAGTAGAATCCGAGTGACAGGGAAGTAGGGGGCAGTGTTCTGGGCGCACAGAGGAGTATCACCATCAGGCTGGTTTGGAGAGGGTGGGTGAGGAATGGTTGACTGTGAAAAAGTGACTCTTAAGCTAATTCTTTCTAAGTCAGTCTTATTACAAAAGTAATGCACGTTCATCCATGCAGTGAGTAGGCCAAGCCGCATGCAAGGAGAGACTGGCACTGTAGGCAGCTGGATTCTGTACCACATGGCAGAGTCAGGAGAAAGGATGTGCAATATGAGGAGATGAAAGTCACTCTCAGGACACACAGGACGCTGCAGGAGAGTGACAGGGTACCTGTGATGAGAAATCCACAGAAATGTGACCTCAGAGGAGGCACCCTCTGTCAATCACCAGCCATGGGAGGGCACCAAAAGACGGCTTTGTTGTGATGCAACCCCACAGGAAGTGTCTTCTAGAAATCAACTGCTGGCCTGAAGGGTCCCCTATGTTGTGCCTCTTTGAAAATCACACAAAGCTGACCGCTGAGTGAGAGAACCTCACAAAAGAGATGCTCCACTGGGCTGATGCAGCCCCCTATGGCCTGGTTTGGCACCACACATCTCACAGACTGACCCCAACCTGGTTCGGTGCCACATGCCTTGTGCAGCTACACACAACCACTCTGGAGTCACACCACTTAGCTCTGAATCCCAACTGTGTGACCTTGGATATGAGCGATACTTATAACCTGCTCAGGTCCTCTGTCTCCCCAACTCTAAGATGTGTCCAACAGTGACTGTGTGGATTAAACAGCAATACTGCCTATCAGGCACTTAGCAGGGTGCCCAACACAAAGTCAGTGCATGTTCAAAACTCCTGGTTATTATTTTAAAGAACCTTTTTCTAGCATAAGCTTTGGACTTCCTTGGTGGTCCAGTGGTTAAGAATCCGCCTGCCAATGCAGGGGAAAAGGGTTCAATCCCTGGTCCAGGAAAATCCCACGTGCCAGGGAACAACTAAGTCCATGCGCCACAACCACTGAGCCTGCATGCTCTAGAGCCTGAGCTCCACAACAAGAGAAGCCACTGCAATGAGAAGCCTGTGTACCGCAACGAACAATAGCCTCCACTTGCCACAACTAGAGAAAGCCCCCATGTAAGAACGAAGATCCAGCACAGCCAAAAATAAATAAAAGTAAAATAAACTTTAAGAAGTAAAACTAGTTTTGAAGCAAGGCGGGCAGAATGATATTGGCTTTCTTACCACTGGAGTCTGTGTCAGAATCAGAGTCGCTGTCACTATCATCAGAATACTTCTTGTGTTTTCTTTTGGATGATTTTTTCTTCCTCCTTTTCTTGGCTCTTTCTTTTGAATGACTAGACTTCTTCTTCTTCTTCTTTTCTTCTACATAAAATACAAATAAAAATTACTTATAAATTAAAAAATTTTTTTTAAAAACTTATTTTGTACTGGGGTATAGCCGATTGACAATGCTGTGATAGTTTCAGGTGAACAGCAAAGGGACTCAGCCATACATATACAAGTATCAGAAGTATTTCTGAGTATCGATTTTATTGTATTTGAAATACTGAAAAGGAAATGATGACAGGCAATTTGAGTAAAAGTAAAGTCTAATGTTTAACTATTTATAAATGTATTTTTAAAAATTTCTCAATAAAAAAGCTCTCAATTAAAAAAATACCTTCTGAAGTAGAAGCTGAACTGGTGCTTTTCTTTGGCTCTTCATCCTCTACTGGTGTATGTTCATCAGAGCTGAATTTAAAGAAAATGGTAGTAAGAATCAGAAGAGTGTTAAAGGCAACCTACTGAATGTTGTTCAGTCGCTCAGTTGTATCTGACTCTTTGCAACCCTGGGGACTGCAGCATGGACTGAATGAGAGAAACCACTTGGCAAATCATATCCAAGAAGGGATTAATATTAAAAAAAACCCAAAAACCAAAAAATGATGTAATTTTACAAACAGGCAGGGGATCTGAATAGACATTTTTTCAAAGAAGACACACAGATGGCCAATAGGTAATGAAGAGATGTTCAACATCATTAATCATTGGGGAAATGCAAATGAAAACCACAATGAGATATCACTTCACACCTGTTTGGATGAATGTTACCAAAAAGACAAAAGATAACAACTGTTAGTGAGAATATGGAAAAGAGGGAACACTTACACTCGGTTAGTGAGAATGTAAACTCGGTTAGTGAGAATGTAAAATGGTACAGCTATTATAGAATTCAGAATGGAGGTTCTTCAAGAAATTAAAAACTGAACTTCCATATCACCTAACAATCTCATTTCTGGATATATATCTGATGGAACTGAAATCAGTATCTTAAAGAGATATCTGGACTCTCATGCTCACTGCAGCATTACTTACAATAGCCAAAATGTTAAAACAACCAAATACCCATGAATGTATGAATGGACAAAAGAACTATGAGAAACACACATGCATACCCCACAACAGAATATTATTTATCTTTAAAAAAGAATGAAGCTTGCCATTTTCAACAACATGGACAGCCTGTGAGGGCATTTGCTAAATGAAATGTCAAACAGAGAAAGATAACACATGATCTCACTTATATGTGAAATCTAAAAAACAAAAAACCACCACACCACAGATACAGAGAACAGACTGATGGTTGCCAGAGCACAGAAGGTGGGGGCAGGGCATGGGTAAAACACATGATGGGGATCAAGAAGTACAAACTTCCAGTTATAAAATAAGTAAGTCATGGGGATGTGATGTACAGCATGGCGACTGCAGTTAATAATGCTGTGTTGCATATCTGACAGTTGATAAGAAAGTAAATCTTAGAAGTTCTCATCACAAGAAAAAAATGTTTATAACTATATATGGTGACAGATGCTAACTAGACTTACTATGGTGATCATTTTGCAATATATACAAATATTGAATCATCATGTTATAACATGCCTGAAACTAATATTGTATGTCAAGTATATCTCAAAAAATAATAGGGGGTGGAGAAAAAATAACAATTTTTTAAGAAGAAAAAAGAACTTTCAGATAATAATGCTTTATCACCCTGTCGCAAACTACAGGTTTACCAGTCAAGCACCTTGTCTCAAGAAAACACAGAAATAGAGCAGAGGGTAGATGCAGCTTCTGAATGGCACCAAAGAGAGAAAAGCCACAGTCCATAGGGTTGCAAAGAGCTGGACATGACTGAACAATGACAACACAGAGGAAAAAAAAAATAAGGAAAAGAAAAAAGCATTAGGCCTTTAATAATACTGACTCAGTATATTCATTTTTAAAAACTTTGTAATGCTAATGTCTGACATTTAATCAGTTACTGGATTGAGAAAAAATAATTCAAAATAATATTAATGTATTTGTTTCAACACTGAAGCCTTCTATGAATAGGAAATTCGCATCCCATGAATTATAATTTAAAGAGAACAATTAGCATGCTAAAACCCACTAGGAGCATGTTTTAATCCTAAGGTATGTTTAATGTTTTTAAAACTCAAGGCACAGAACAGCATAAATCACAAGAAAGAGGGAAAAAAAGAGCTGTAGTTCAAGTTCTTCACTTAACAAAAATTTTGACCATAGACTCTGGATTTAAACAAATGTTGCATTTAAACTATATATGTATATATATTTAAAATTTTTATTAATTGAAGGATAATTGCTTTACAATATTGTGTTGGTTTCTGCCATATAAAAGATGTATTTTTTAATCACTTACTCTGGTTCTGGATTCTTTGGAGAAAGTCCCCACACTTCAGGAGCTCCCAATTCTCCAATCCTCTCTCTCTCACTTAGTCTCCTAGAAGAGATAGGCAGGTAAACTGTTTCCTAAATGTATTATAAGATTCAAAGGGGTCCAGTTAAGTCCTGTTTTCCCTCTACATTTTAAACTAATAAAACTTGGTTTAAACTCAGGAACTTCCCTGCCAGTCCAGTGTTTAAGACACTGTGCTACCACTGCAGGTGATACAGGTTTGATCCCTGGTTCAGGTACTAAGATCCTGCATGCCACAAGAGGTGGCCAAAAATTTTTTTTTTAAAGTAAGCTCAACATTAGTATCTAACTCAACATTAGGATCTAATGTTCTGATGTATCTGATGTTCTATCAAATAGTACAAACTACAGACAGCCAGATAGGCCTGGCCAGAGATTCAGCCTGGGAGGCTGTCCAGTGTGTCATTCCAGTACATGCATCACACAACTCCCAACTGCTCATTTCATCTTCTGCAATATGTGACAAAAATGGTCTTACATTTGGAAACAACTTCATTTGTTTATGTATCCTTATGAAAGTAAAGAGAATTCTCTACTTTGGACAAGGTCAAACCTTCGTTTTCAAAAAGTCAGGAATTAATGAAGAAAATAAAAATGAAGCATTAGAAGTAGAAAATAAAGGGAGCTCTGAAAGTAAAAAACTTTATTTGACAAAACTTTACTCAGTGAGATATAGCATTTGTTTTCTGTTTTTCCCCTAATTCTTTTTTCAAAAAGGAGTAAATTCTCTATCTACCCTTGGAAGACAAAATTATTTTATGTTTGTGATTTCTTCTCTTAATTTTCGATATTCCTTATAAACACACAAACAATACACAACAAAAACTAAGGTTTACTTCTTCAAACTTCAGCTGCTGTGACTCCACTTGTTTAAAAAAAGAACCTTATTAGAGAAATAAAATCCTTTTGATTTTTTAAAACAAATTATTTTTTTCTTCCTTATTCAGGGGAAAAGGCATAATTGTGCAGAGTCAGACTCAGGTTTCCTACTTGAAGTAACATAAAGTCTAACAGAGGACACACTTATAGCTAAACTTTGAATACATACATACCGGATGAAGAATGTTTGACAGGCTAAAAAGACCAAGCAGTAAAGTTCTTATCCCTCCTGCCATCCGACTTCATGGATACTTTAAAATTATTTATCTTCTAAATGTAGAAATGCAAATTTCATCCAAGGAATTCTGACATCTTTTGGTGAGGAATGTCTAGTATGGAAACTGGATGCTTTTTGATGGACACGGCCTAGGGGTAACTTTCTGGAAATTTTAATTTGGAGAAGTCGGTCTCCAACCTAACTCAGGACTGTTTTTACTGTTTCTGTTCCCATGCACAAAACACTAACAGCTAACACTTAAGGGCAATTTATTGTGTTTCAGGCACTAAATCATTACATCTCTAAAAAGCTTTTGTGCTAATTTTTCCCTTTTACACGGGGAAGAGATGGAACTCAGAGAGGTTAAGTAACTTGCCCAAAGTCACACAAGTATTAAGTAACAAAGGAGGGCTTCAGACTCAGGCAGTCTGATTCTGGAGCCTGTCCTTTTAATCACTAGGCTTTAGTGCCTCCCACTTTTGGAAGGAAAAAACTCAAGCTATCTCCCTACTGTTGAAACCTTAACCTGCCCCTCAATGCCTGTTAACATTTTTTAATTTCTTGTATTTTTAAACACATACAGTATGATCAGTACAGTGCCTGACACACAATTTAACACTCAATAAGCATTAGATATTAAGATTTACAAAGCACATAATTGCTATAAATGAAGTATAACCTTTAAAAACAGTGAATCAATAAAAAAAAGTGAATCACTATATTATTGTACACAGGTAACTTAAAAACATTGAATATCTACTATACTTCGATTATTTTAAGTAATAAAAATTAAAGCTTACAAAACAGTAATTATAATTCTTTTCCTTTTTCCTTATTCATTTTCCTCTCCAATACTCACTATCATTAAAGGAGATCTGATCTCAATCTGACCTCATTTTTCATGGTCAAGATTGAGACTGCTTAAGATCTTTCTCAATGTAGTCCAACCTTACAGTTTAGCAGATCATTTTTTCCTACATTTAGTCAAACATCTTGTTTCAGATTCTCCTCCCCTCCAATTTAAACCTTAAATCTCAACCTTTCCCAAGTCGCTGCAAAACAACTCCACTCACTTATCCTATTGTCTCAAACCTGTTTGATCATTCAACAAGCAATGGTTGCGCACCTACAAAGTGCTCCGCACTGTAAATTTTGTGATCAATAAACTGGGCTCTTCCAAGGGCTCAGTCTACTGGGGAATGAAAACGTGATCACTAATGACAACGACACACCCAAGTTAATGCTGTAATTCCGGCAGGTCCGAGGCTCTTGACCATGCCCGCAACAAGCCAGGAGGCTGGAAGGGGTAGCAGGAGGGAGACCAGGGCATTAGATGAAGGGGCCAGAGGATGAGCGAAAAACCTAACGATGGAAAGAGATGAATAAGGCGTTATCGTGGGTGAACTGAAGGAAGGGATGAAAACGCGCGCAAGTCACGGAGAGAGAGCGAAATGCGAATAGTCGGGTGCGGAATGAACGATAAATCGGACTCTAAAGGCTGGTGGGCTTGCGAAAGAAAGTGCGTTCGTCTCACTCACTTCTGCCGCAAGCTCTCCTCCCTCTCCTTGTCCAGGAGGCTAGGCCACGGCTTGTCGCTCCCGTAGGGGCGTGAGTAGCCGCCATAATAGGCGGACGAGGAGGCAGAAGCGAAAGGGGCACCGCGAGGTGCGGAGGGCCGCTCTCGAGAGCGTGACCGCGAGCGCGAACGGTAGGACTGGTTTCGGGAGCCTTGGCTGGAGCCACTCAGCTGATGGCTGAGGCCATTCCGGTCTCCGGACCGAGAGCAAGAGCGCGAGCGAGAGCGGCGGCCGCGCGGGGAGCGAGAGGATTTGCTAGGCTTAGGGCTCTTCGAAGAACTGCGACGCTTCCCCCCGGAGCTCGAGGCCTCCCACTCCGGGCTGCGGGAGCCAGACACCGGAGCCATCGCTATTGCTGGGTCCCTGAATCCGTGGGTGAAGGGGGCGCTCGCGCGAGCCTGGGAAAATTCTCCGTTGCCTTGGCTCCCAGGACCCGCAGCCGTACCACCGCCAGAACCCGAGGAAACCTTGGAAACAGTTCCGGGTACGTCGTCAAATTCCTTCCCCAGACCTAGGCGGTCCTACTGACTCAGGGACGGGATGTGTGTAGCCGTGTAAAGAAGCCGGTGAGGCAACAAGGTTCCCTCATCCTTCGGGTTCCGAATGAGGCCGCTCAATTCTAAGCTCTACATGAGACTGTTCCTTTTTCATCTTTGAGGTGAAAGACCTAAAGGGGAGGACGACAGGCCACAGGACACGTGTCACTGAACAGCTGTATGAACAATGAGTACTGTGTAACTAAGTAAGTAAATAAGCAATTGTATGTCTATGTATGTATGCATGTAAGTATGAGTTCCCAGATGGCGCTAGTGGTAAAGAATCCACCTGCCAGTGAAGGAGCCATAAGAGAGGTGGGGTCCATTCCTGGGTCAGGAAGATCCCCTGGAGGAGGGCATGGCAACCCACACCAGTATTCTTGCCTGGAGAATGCTACGGACAGAGGAACCTGGCGTGCTACAGCCCATAGTGTCACAAAGAGTCGGAAATGACTGAAGTGACTTAGGAGGCACAAACACACACACCGTTTTTTTGTTTCCAATTCCAAGCAAATTAAAAGGGATTTATCTAAATTGACAAAACGTGGTCCACTGGAAAAGGGAATGACAAACCACTTCAGTATTCTTGCCTTGAGAACCCCCATGAACAGCATGATAAGGCAAAAAGATAGGAGGACATTGAAAGATGAACTCCCCAGGTCAGTAGGTGCCCAATATGCTACTAGAGATCAGTGGAGAAATAACTCCAGAAAGAATGAAAAGACAGAGCCAAAGGAAAAATAGCACCCAGTTGTGGATGTGACTGGTGATGGAAGCAAGGTCCAATGCTGTAAAGAGCAATATTGCATAGGAACCTGGGATGTTAGGTCCATGAATCAAGGTGATAGAGTCCACATGGGGGTCTCACTGATAAGATGGCTCGTTATGTTGACCTAACAAAGAATAAATCACAGTGATCCTTGAGACTGACCAAATTGCCCAAATGGCATCCTGTTATCACACTGGTACCTATCTTCTCAAAGCTGTGAGACCACCAGATTCCAGACCTCTGGCTATGTGACCATCTCTTCAGAGAATTTTTCACTGGTGGGGTATAAGAAGGACTCCATCAGAAAGGGAGGACGCTGGTTCTCCTTAAGGGCCAATCACCCTCTCTTTTCCCTCTAATAAAATTTCCCTTTTCTTGCCTGACTGCCTGGCTTGCTCTCTTTTTCTCTGCACTAGCCTTACATTCTGGTGCCGAAACCCAGGAGGGAAGATCCACCACAACTGGGTGGGCTCCTTTCACGAGCCCACCTCCAGTGGTCCCCTCCCTTGGACCTTGCCGAGAAACTGAGGCAAGTTCGGGAATGGGACTTTCCACTTGCCTTGCTGGACGGACATCCACACACCGGCCCACATATCATCAGTTACAAGGGTGAGTGAAATCCCATTCTCTTGGATCCTGTCTCTTGCCTCATTTCCAAGTCCTAGCACTAGGCGGGAGGATCCCCACAGCCCTTGAGGCCCTTGGCCTTGTGCACTATCTGACTTTGAAATAGGGGATGCCCATTTCAAAGCAGACTATTAATACTCTCTGAGAAAGTCCTGAGAACGGGGATGCCTTTTCTCTCGGACCTTTCTCCTTGCTTTCTCTTGCCCTTGTCTAACCTCCCTATTCAGCCACAATGGGAAATTCTCAATCCTAGCCCTCAAAATCTACTCCTCTAGGATGCCTTCTCCCAAACCTAAAAGCTTTGGGTTTCCAAGAGGAGATAAGACCAAAAAGACTTATTTACTATTCTAACACTGTCTGGTCACAATACAGACTTGATAACAGATCCTGATGGCCAGAAAATGGAACTCTTGATTATAATAGTCTATGGGACCTCGATAACGTCTGCTGCTGCAACGGCAAGTAGTTAGAAATCACTTATGTTCAGGTTTTCTGCTCTCCACTCTTAAGCCTCTCTCTGTGAATCCTATTCTACTTCTCAAATACTCTTAGCCCTCTCTGGGCCACATCCTCCTAATACAATGTCTCCTGATCCCTGTTCAGACTTTTCTTCTTCTTCCTTCGACCTTTCTGACCACAGCCCACCCCCTAGCACTCCCAATCCCCTTGCAGCCACTCCAGATCCAGTTCCACAACCTCCACCTTACGTCCCCTCCTCCCTCCCTTCTTCTCAAGTGCAGGCCTCCACCACAGCAGCTCCCAATCCCCCTCCCCAGCTTGTGACTGAGATAAGCTCTGAGACCTCAGCCCCAATCTCTACCCTGAGGGTCCCAAGGCTTTACCCTAAACTCCCTAGATCCTCCCGCACCGGTCCCAAACAACTTTAAAACAGGAAACTTCACCGCAGGACCCCGCTCCTTCCCTCCACCCTTTAGGGGAAGTAGCTGGGGCAGAAGGCATTGTTCGGGTTCATGTCCCATTCTCCCTCACTGATCTATCTCAGATTGAAAAGTATCTTGGCTCCTTCTCCTCAGACCCTGATAATTATCTAAAAGAATTCAAGTATCTTACCCAGTCTTATGACTTAACCTGGCATGATACTTACATCATACTTTCCTCCACTCTTCTCCCAGAAGAGAAGGAACGAGTAAGGCAAGCGTCTCGGGTGCAAGCTGAGATACACAGGACAGAGGACACTAAGCCCGTAGGGGCAACGGCTGTCCCCCGAGATGGTCCCAACTGGGATTATCAGGCAGGGAGACATGGACAAGCAGCCCGTAATCATATGATTGCTTGCCTCATTGTGGGTCTTCAAGAGGCAGGGCATAAAGCCGTCAACTTTGATAAGCTCCGGGAAAGAACTCAAAGACTAGATGACAACCCAACATAATTTCTAGCCAGGTTAAAGGAAGTGCTACACAAACATATAAAATTAGACCCCACTTCAGCAGAGGGCACCATTGCTCTTAACACCCATTTAATCTCCCAGTCATCCCCAGATATCCTAAAGAAACTAAAAAAGGCAGAAGAAGGCCCTCAAACCCCTCAACGAGACCTTTTAAATTTAGCCTTTAAGATTTTCAGTAACCAGGAAGAGCAGGCAAAGCTAGAGAAGGCCCAATGAGATTAGGCCAAATACCACCTTTTAGCCACTGTCCTACATGGCTCCAAGCCTCCATCAACCAACAAAGAAAGGAAGCCACCTGGGCCCTGCTTCAAATGTGGCAAAGAAGGCCACTGGGCCCGCCTATGCCTAAAGCCAAGGCCCCCTCCAGGTCCATGTCCCAGCTGTGGCATAAAGGAACATTGGAAGGTTGACTGCCCAAATCCCCCTCCAGGGACCTGGACATCCCCTCCTGGTCCCGAGCAGGAGTCCTCCGACCCAGCTCTGCCCAACCTCCTCGGACTCGCCACTGAAGACTGGAGGTGCGCAGTGCCCCAGGCCCCGACTCTCATCACCTCTACAGAGCCCAAGGTAACTCTTACTGTGGCAGGCAAGCCAATCTCCTTTCTCACTGACACAGGGGCCACTTGCTGTGCCTGCCTAGTCTGGAAAAACCAAAGTCTCTCAGTTCTCTGTTATGGGGGTTGATGGTTTAATATCTACACCACGAATAACTGAGCCTCTACCTTGCACACTTCAAGATACCCCATTTTCCCATTCTTTTCTCATACTCCCAAAATGCCCCACTCCTATTCTTGGGAGAGACCTTCTTTCAAAATTCAAAGCCTCTATTACTATCCCAAGTCCACCCTCTGATCTAGCCTGGCTACTGCTCCTTAACCCCACCTCCTCTTCCCCCACCCCATTGCCCTCCTCATCCATAAACCCCATAGTTTAGGATACAGACAACTCATCTGTTGCCTCTCACCATGCTCCAATCCACATCCGTCTCAAAGACCACTCTAAATTCCCCAATCAACCACAATACCCCATCTCCCAAAAACATCAACAGGGCTAAAGCCTATCGTCACTAAACTCCTACGTCAGGGCCTCTTGCACTCAACTCACTCTCCCTATAGCACCCCATCCTACCTGTCAAAAAGCCAAATGGCTCCTATTGCCTGGTCCAGGACCTGAGACTTATCAATGCGGCTGTTATCCCTATAGTTCCAAATCCCTATACTCTTCTCTCTCTCATTCCCTCTTCCACTATCCACTTCACTGTTCTAGACCTCAAAGATGCCTTCTTTACTATTCCTTTACACCCAGACTCTCAAGACCTCTTTACCTTTACCTAGACTGATCCAGACAGTCATTGCTCCCAACAGCTGACATGAAAGTCCTCCCACAAGGCTTTCATGATAGCCCTCATTTCTTTGGCCAAGCTCGAGCATCAGACCTAATCTCTCTTGACCTTACTCCAAGTACTGTCCTCCAATATGTGGATGATCTCCTTTGTAGTCCTTTGCTTACATATTCTCAACAACACACTACAATTCCTTAATTTTCTAGCTGATCGAGGCTATCGAGTATCTCCCATCAAGGTTCAGTTCTCTCTTTCTAGAGTCACCTATCTCAGAGTCCTCTTAACACCAACTAAAAGATATATTGCTACCAATAGAAAGTCCCTTATATCCACCCTACCACTACCTACATCAGAAACAGAGATCCAGTCCTTGGGGTTAGCTAGATTCCTAATTTGGCCCTCTTGGCACAACTCTTATATCAAGCCAAGGAGATCTTTCAGAACCCCTAGAGCTAAAATAAAATATACGTTCAGCCTTTAACAACCTTAAGCAAGCCATTCTTTCAGCCCCAGCTCTAACACTTGCCGACATTTCTCGCCCCTTTATACTCTACACTGCTGAGAGAAAATTGCCCTAGGAGTTTTGGGACAAAATCAGGGCCCCTCATTCACCCCTGTTGCTCATCTATCAAAGCAATTAGATACCACAATTCAAGGATGGCCAGCCTGTCTACATGTTCTGGCAGCAGCTGCACTCCTCGCTCAGGAAAGTAAAAAACTTACTTTTGGAGAACCCACTGTCATTCGTTCATCAGATGACTTTAAGGACTTACTTTCTCACAAATCCATGACCCTTCTATCTCCTTCAGGCATTCAACTAGTTCATGTCACTCTTCTCAAATCTCCTGAGTTTTCCTTTGAACACTGTCCTACTCTAAACCCTGCCACACTTATCCCGAATTCTTCTGAGCCCCCTATTCATACTTGCAAAGAGGCGTTAGAAGACCTGATGACCCATTTTTCCCACATTTCCTCAACCTCTTTAAATAACCCTGACTTTACTTGGTATATTGATGGCAACTCCTCTATGACATCAAATGGAAAAAAAGTAGCTGGATATGCAATTGTCTCTGACACCGAAATTATTCAATCTCAACCTCTCCCCTGGGGAACCCCTTCCCAAAAGGCAGAACTTATTGCACTAACTAGACCTCTTACCCTCGCAGTTAACAAGAGAGCAAAGTATACATTGGCTCTAAATACACTTTCCACATCATACACTCACATGCTGCCATTTAGAAGGAATGAGGGCTTCTATCTACTAAAGGCTCTCCCATAACTAACGCCCCGCTTATACTCCAACTTTTAAAAGTAGCTAACATGCCAAGTGAAGTAGGCATCATATATTGCCGAGGTCACCGGTGGCCTCAGGCTCCATTTCACGGGGCAACGATGCTGCAGACAGAAAAGCAAAACAAGCCTCACTCTGATCACCAGCTCAACAACTTATAGTAATCTCCAACATAAAGCCCCTTTACCTCCCTTAAGAAAAAACAATTATTACAAGAGAGAGCACAACCACAAGGTTATAAAAACAGGGCCACCATGTCCTTCCCCAATCTCAGGCCACACAGATTCTTCATCAGGCCCTACACATAGGCACTAAACCTCTTTATCATCTCTTAAAACCTCTTATCACCTATCCTAACCTTCTTTCACTCCTACAACAAATCACTCACTCTTGCATTATCTGCTCATTAGTCTCACCGCAGGGAGCCCTAAAGCCTATTTCCCTCATTCCCAACAAATGAGGCTCGAGGTCAGATCCCGGGAGAGGACTGGCAAATTGACTTCATTCACATGCCTCCAACACGAAAAATAAAACTCATGCTCACTCTAGTAGACACTTTTTTAGAGTGGATTAAGGCTTTTCCTATGAGGTCAACAACTGCCTCAGAGGTAACACAGTTTTTCATACGAGAAATCATCCCTCGCTTTGGTCTCCCACTCTCCAATCTGATAATGGGCCAGCTTTAATCTCCCAAATCACTCAACAGGTAGCCCAATCCCTTGGCATAACCTGGAAATTACATATTCCTCACAGACCCCAATCAATGGGAAAAGTAGAAAAGGCAAATTCTATTCTCAAAACGGACCTAACCAAACTCTAGAACTACAAAGGCCATGAACTGAACTCCTTTCCATGGCATTGGCTCACATTAGGGCTACACCGCATGGACTCCCTTTTCTCTTAGGTCAGTTCCCTACTGCCAGCCCCTTGCTGGAGATTATCTTCCCATCCTTAACCTTGTTAGACACCTCATGAGAGAACATGCAGATCGCTCTCTCCCAAAGCCCCATCAAACGAATTCAGCTGACTTAATGCTTATACACAGGGACCTCAGTCAGTCACTCAGTTCAGTCGCGCAGTTGTGTCTGACTCTTTGCGACCCCATGGACTGCAGCATGGCAGGCCTCCCTATCCATCAGCAACTCCCAGAGTTTACTCAAACTCATGTCCATTGAGTCAGTGATGCCATCCAACTATCTCATCCTCTGTCGTCCCCTACTCCTCCTGCCTTCAATCTTTCCCAGCATCAAGGTCTTTTCAAATGAGTCACTTCTTCACATCAGGTGGCCAAAGTATTGGAGTTTCAGCTTCAGCATCAGTTCTTTCAGTGAACACCCAGGACTGAGCTCCTTTAGGATGGACTGGTTGGGTCTCCTTGCAGTCCAAGGGACTCTCAAGAGTCTTCTCCAACACCACAGTTCAAAAGCATCAATTCTTCGGCACTCAGCTTTCTTTATAGTCCAATTCTCATATCCACACATGACCACTGGAAAAACCATAGCTTTGACTAGACAGACCTTTGTTGGCAAAGTAATGTCTCTGCTTTTTAATATGCTGTCTAGGTTGGTTACAACTTTTCTTCCAAGGAGTAAGCATCTTTTAATTTCATGGCTGCAGTCACCATCTGCAGTAACTTTGGAGCCCAAGAAAATAAAGTCTCACTGTTTCCACTGTTTCCCCATCTATTTGCCACGAAGTGATGGAACCAGATGCCTTGATCTTAGTTTTCTGGATATTGAGTTTTAAACCAGATTTTGCACTCTCCTCTTTCACTTTCATCAAGAGGCTCTTTAGTTCTTCCTCGCTTTCTGCTATAAGGGTGGTGTCATTTGCATACCTGAAGTTACTGATATTTCTCCCAGCAATCTTGATTCCAGCTTGTGCTCCATCCAGCCCAGCATTTCTCATGATGTACTCTGCATGTAACTTAAATAAGCAGGGTGACAATATACAGTCTTGAGGTACTCCTTTCCTGATTTGGAACCAGTCTGTTGTTCCATGTCCAGTTCTAACTGTTGCTTCCTGACCTGCATACAGATTTCTCAAGAGGCAGGTCAGGTGGACTGGTATTCCCATCTCTTTCAGAATTTTCCACAGTTTATTTATAATCCACACAGTCAAAGATTTGGCATAGTCAGTAAAGGAGAAATAGATGTTTTTCTGGAACTCTCTTGCTTTTTCGATGATCCAGAGGATGTTGACAGTTTGATCTCTGGTTCTTCTGCCTTTTCTAAAACCAGCTTGAACATCTGGAAGTTCACGGTTCACGAATTGCTGAAGCCTGGCTTGGAGAATTTTGAGCATTACTTTACTAGCGTGTGAGATGAGTGCAATTGTGCGGTAGTTTGAGCATTCTTTGGCATTGCCTTTCTTTGGGATTGGAATGAAAACTGACCTTTTCCAGTCCTGTGACCACTGCTGAGTTTTCCAAATTTGCTGACATATTGAGGGCAGCACTTTCACAGCATCATCTTTCAGGATTTGAAATACCTCAACTGGAATTCCATCACCTCCACTAGCTCTGTTCGTAGTGATGCTTCCTAAGGCCCACTTGACTTCACATTCCAGGATGTCTGGCTCTAGGTGAGTGATCAGACCATCATGATAATCTGGGTTGTGAAGATCTTTTTCGTACAGTTCTGTGTATTCTTGCACCTCTTCTTAATATCTTTTCCTTCTGTTAGGTCCATACCATTTCTGTCCTTTATTGAGCCCATCTTTTCATGAAAAGCTCCCTTGGTATCTCTAATTTTCTTGGAGATCCCTAGTCTTTCCCATTCTATTGTTTTCTTCTATTTCTTTGCATTGATCACCAAGGAAGGCTTTCTTATCTCTCCTTGCTATTCTTTGGAACTCTGCACTCAGATGGATGTATCTTTCCTTTTCTCCTTTGCTTTTCACTTCTCTTCTTTTTACAGCTATTTGTAAAGCCTCCTCAGACAGCCATTTTGCTTTTTTGCATTTCTTTTTCTTGGGGATGATCTTGATCCCTGTCTCCTGTACAATGTCACAAATCTCCGTCCATAGTTCATCAGGCACTCTGTCTATCAGTAAAAGAAAACCAAGTAAGATGGTAGGCACTGAGAGAGGGCATCAGAGGGCAGACAGACTGAAGCCACAGTCACAGACAACTAGCTAATCTGATCACATGGACCACAGCTTGCCTAACTCAATGAAACTAAGCCATGTCGTGTGGGGCCACCCAAGACGGACGGGTCATGGTGGAGAGGTCTGGCAGAATATGGTCCACTGGAGAAAGTAATGGCAAACCATGTCAGTATTCTTGCCTTGAGGACCCTATGAGCAGTATGAAAAGGCAAAAAGAGAGAACACTGAAAGATGAACTCCCCAGGTTGGTAGGTGCCCAATATGCTACTGGAGATCAGTGGAGAAATAACTCCAGAAAAAATGAAGGGATGGAGCCAAAGCAAAAACAACACCCAGTTGTGGATGTGACTGGTCATAGAAGCACGTTCCGATGGTGTAATGAGCAGTATTACATAGGGAACCTGGAGTGTTAGGTCCATGAATCAAGGCAAATTGGAAGTGGTCAAACAGGAGATGGCAAGAGTGAATGTTGATACTCTAGGAATCAGCGAACTGAGATAGACTGGAATGGGTGAATTTAACTCAGATGATCATTGTATCTACTACTGTGGGCAGGAATCCCTTAGAAGAAATGGAATAGCTATCACAGTCAACAAAAGAGTCTGAAATGCAGTACTTGGATGCAATCTCAAAAACAACAGAATGATCTTTGTTTATTTCCAAGGCAAACCATTCAATATCATGGTAATCCAAGTCTATGCTCTGACCAGTAATTCTGAAGAAGCTGAAGTTGAATGGTTCTATGAAGACCAACAAGACCTTTTAGAACTAACACTGAAAAAAGATGCCTTTTCATTATAGGGGACTGGAATGCAAAAGTAGGAAGTCAAGAGGTACCTGGAGTAACTGGCAAATTTGACCTTGGAGTACAAAATGAAGCAGGGAAAAGGCTGATAAAGTTTTGCCAAGAGAATGCACTGGTCATAGCAAACACCCTCTTCCAACAACACAAGAGAAGACTCTACACATGGACATCACCAGATGGTCAACACTGAAATCAGATTGATTATACTCTTTGCAGCCAAAGATGGAGAAATACAGTCAGCAAAAACAAGACCAGGAGCTGACTGTGGCTCAGATCATGAACTCCTTATTGCCAAATTCAGGTTTAAATTGAAGAAAGTGGGCAAAACCACGAGTCATTCAGATAATGGTGATCTTCTTCAAAAGATCCTGTGCATGTACTGCTACACTCAGTACCCCCAACCCTGCAGCAGGCCACCACTGACCCACGCCTCCACTGGAGACTCCCGGACACAAACAGGCAAATCTGGGTCACTCTTGTGAGGTCACTGTTCCTTTCTCCTGGGTCCTGGTGTGCAAGGTTCTGTTTGTGCCCTCCAAGAGTCTGTTTCCCAGTCCTGTGTAAGTTCTGGCAGCTCTATGGTGGGATTAACGGTGACCTCCTCCAAGAGAGCTTATGCCACACCCAGGTCTGCTGTCCCTGTGGCAGAAAAACAAATATCGACAAGTAAAACAAAAATAGATGTATTTGTTACTAATTGGACTGGGATTGCCCCTACTTACTCTATTCACAATAGTACTTAACTCTGTGTCTCCCCCTGAGTGGACTATCATTCTAAAGCTTTCCCTCTGTTTTACCTACTTCTCCATAGTTCTTGTTTTTCTGGGTGTGGTCCTCCTCTTACTGTGATCAGCCTAGATGAATTCATTATCCACTTTCCTTCACATAGTAACACAAGCCCTTACCTTTCCTGGAAACACCACTGTTATTGATCTCCCCTTATTCCTTGACTTTATAACTGATCTTTGGCTCCAGGGAGATTTCATAGAGTTCACACCTACCCAAATTGATTTCTACACCTGGATTCTTACTTATATCATTTTCTCCCCTTAGACATGAGACACCACATAATGATTTTACTCTTACTCCCTCTTCTTTTACAGTCCAAACTTCACATTAATACCCTATCTATAACTCACCCTACTCCAAACCTTTCCTGCTGCTGATGTTAAGTTGCTTCAGTTGTATCCGACTCTGCGACCCCATAGATGGCAGCCCACCAGGCTCCTCCATTCCCGAGATTCTCCAGGCAAGAATACTGGAGTGGGTTGCCATTTCCTTCTCCAACGCATGCATGCATGCTAAGTCACTTCAGTCGTGTCCGACTCTTTGTGACCCTATGGATAGCAGCCCACCAGGCTTCTCTATCCACAGCATTCTCTAGGCAAGAATACTGGAGTGGGTTGCCATTTCTTCTCCAAAACCTTGTCTACCTATTCATAACCCTAAATCTGACCCATCGTTTACTCAATACCTCAAACCCAACCCTGGTCAGTCCAATGAAGTAACATGTTTCATATCAAAGGCATTGCTTTTAATACGAAGAACTGATGCTTTTGAACTGCGGTGCTGGAGAAGATTCTTGAGAGTCCCTTGGACTGCAAGGAGATCAAACCAGTCAATTCTAAAGGAAATCAGTCCTGAATATTCACTGGAAGGACTGACACTGAAGCTGAAACTCCAATACTTTGGCCACCTGATTCGAAGAGCTGACTCATTTGAAAAGACCCTGTTACTAGGAAAGATTGAGGGCAGGGGAAGACGGGGATGACAGAGGATGAGGTGGTTGGATGGCATCACCGACTCGATGGACATGAGTTTGAGCAAGCTCTGGGAGTTGGTGATGGACAGGGACACCTGGCATGCTGCAGTCCATGGGGTCGCAAAGAGTCAGACATGACTGAGCAACTGAACTGAACTAAATTTGGAAGTACCACACTATTTTGATTACAGTAGATTTATAGTGAGTCTTGAAGTTGGATAGTGTCAGTCTTCTGGCTTTGTTCTTCAGTGTTAATTTGGCCATTCTGGGTCTTCTGCCTTTACATATAAATTTTAGGATCAGTTTGTCAATTTCTCCAAGGTAACTTGCTGAAATTTTGATTGGGATTGTGTTCAATCTATATATCAAGTTGGGAAGAACTTACTTCTTAACATTATCAAGTCTTCCTATCCATAAACATGGAATATCTCTTCATTTATTCAGATCTACTTTTGACTTCTTACATCAGAGTTTTATAGTTTTCTGAATATAGATATTGAGAGACTGCATATATTTTCTTAGGTTCATACAGAAGTATCTCAGTTTTGAGGTGCTAATATAAATGGTGTGTGGGGTTTTGTTTTTAGGGTTAAGCTTTTAAAAATATTTCCATTGTCATATTGGGATGTTTCTATTGTTTTATCTTTTACCTCACTGATTTTTACCTGCCTCATCCAGTCTTTTGATAAACCCATCAAAGACATTTTTCATTTCTGTCACTGTTTTTGATTTCTAGCTTTTCCTTTTGATTCTTTCTTAGAATTTTTATCTCCAGCTTACATTACTCATCTGTTCTTATATCTTGTCCACTTTTTTCATTACAAACCTTAGTATATTAATCATAGTTATTTTAAATTCTAGATTCAATAATTACAAAAATCTCTGCCATATTTTAGTCTGGCTCTGATGCCTGCTTTCTCTCTTTTGAATGTTTCTTTATATTTTTAGCATGCCTTGTAAATTTTTGTTGAAAGCCAGTCATGATGTATTGGATAAAAGAACTGAAGTAGATGTTTTTTTCTTGTGAGTTTTTTTTTGTGTGTTTATCTGGCTAGGAATCAGGCTGTGTTTACTGTTAGTGGTGGGTGTCAGAGGTTAAAATTTCTACTAGTATCCTTGTTCATCTCCCCTGTCATTTTTGCGTTTCCTTAGAGGCTTCTTCTTCTTTTTTTTAAAAATTATTTATTTACTATTTGGCTGTGGTGGGATCTTTGATGGATCATGGGGGATCTTTTTATTGTGGTACTTGGGCTCAATAATTGTGGCACTCAGGCTTAGCTGCCTTGAGACATGGGGGATCTTAGTTCCCTGACCAGGGATCAAACCTGCATCCCCTGCATTGCAAGGTGAATTCTTAACCACTGGACCACTGGGGAAGTCCCTAGAGGCTTTTTCTTAAACAGAGTCAGAGCTCACAGTTCTTTCAGCCGTAATCCACTTTTATTATACAGGAGCACTGTTGATGTGGTGGTAAGCTTGGGGACAGGGGAAGCAGTCTGTAGTCCTATGATTGGATCTCAGTCTTTTAGTGAGCCTGTCTCCCTGAACTGTGACCTTTACAAGTGCCTCTCAACTTTCCCACCCTTCCCTTTAGCAGAGACAAGAAGGCTAGAAGGAGCTTGAATTGGGTATTTCTCTGCCTCCTGGTCAGCTCAGCTTTAGCAAAACCCAAGAACCTAACAGAAGCAGAAGAGATTAAGAAGAGGTGGCAAAAATGTGAAGAAGAACCATGCAAAAAAGATGTTAATGACCTAGATAAACCACAATGGTGTGGTCATTCACTTAGAGCCAGACATCCTGGAATGTGAAGTCAAGTATGCTTTAGGAAACATTACTACAATCAGAGCTAGGTGATGGAATTCCAGCTGAGCTATTTCAAATCCTAAAAGTCGATGCTATTAAAGTGCTGCACTCAATCTTTCAGCTCAAAATCCTACAAGCTAGGCTTTAGCAGTGTATGAACCAAGAAATTCCAGATATACAAGCTGAATTTAGAAAAGGCAGAAAAATGAGAGATCAAGTTGCCAACATTCACTGGATCATAGAAACAGCAAGGAGATTCCAGAAGAACATCTACTTCTGCTTCCCTGGTGGCTCAGATGGTAAAGAGTCTGCCTGCAGTGTGGGAGACCCGGCTTCAATTCCTGGGTCGGGAAGATCCCCTGGAGAAGGAAATGGCAAACCACTCCAGTATTCTTGCCTGGAAAATCCCATGGAGGAGCCTGGCAGTCTACAGCCCATGGGGTCCCAAAGAGTTGGACACAACCGAGTGACTTCACTTTCACTGCTTCAGTGATTACACTAAAGCTTTTGACTGGGTGGATCATAACAAACTATGGAAAATTCTTATAGATGGGAATACCAGACCACCTTACTTGTCTCCTGAGAAACCTGTATGCAGGTCAAGAAGCAACAGTTAGAACTGAACATGGAACACCAGATTGGTTCAAAATTGCAAAAGGAGTACGTCAAGGCTGTATATTGTCACTGTGCTTATTTAACTTATATGCAGAGTACATCATGTGAAATGCTGAGCTGAATGAATCACAGACTGGAATCAAGGTTGCTTGGAGAAATATCAACAACCTCAGGTATGCAGGGGCTTCCCTGGTGGCTCTGACAGTAAAGAAATTGCCTGCAATGTGGGAGACCTGGGTTTGATCCCTGGTTTGAGAAGATTCCCTGGAGGAAGGCATGGCAACCCACTCCAGTATTCTTGCCTGGACAATCTCCATGGACAGAGGAGCCTGGTGGGCTACAGTCCTTGTGGTCACAAAGAGTTGGACACGACTGAGGGACTACGCACAGATATGTAGATGACACTACTCTAATGGCAGAAAGCGAAGACGAACTAAAGAGCCTCTTGATGAGGGTGAAAGAGGAGAGTGAAAAAGCTGGCTTAAAACACAACATTCAAAAAACTAAGATCATGGCATCTGGTCCCATCACATCATGGCAAATAGATGGGGAAACAGTGGTAACAGTGGCTGACTTTATTTTTGGGGGCTCCAAAATCACTGCAGGTGGTGATTGCAGCCATGAAATGAAAAGACACTTACTCCTTGGAAGGAAAGCTATGGCCAACCTAGACAGCACATTAAAAAGCAGAGACATTACTTTGCCAACAAAGGTCTGTCTAGTCAAGGCTATGGTTTTTCCAGTGGTCATGTGTGGATGTGAGAGTTGGACTATAAAGAAAGCTGAGTGCCAAAGAATTGATGCTTTTGAACTGTGGTGTTGGAGAAGCCTCTTGAGAGTCCTTTGGACTGCAAGGATATCCAACCAGTCCATCCTAAAGGAGATCAGTCCTGGGTGTTCATTGGAAGGACTGATGCTGAAGCTGAAACTCCAATACTTTGGTCACCTAATGCAAAGAGCTGACTCATTTGAAAAGACCCTGATGCTGGGAAAGACTGAAGGTGGGAGGAGAAGGGGACGACGGAGGATGAGATGGGATGGCATCACCAACTCAATGGACATGGGTTTGGGTAGACTCCGGGAGTTAGTGATGGACAGGAAGGTGTGGCATGCTGTGGTTCATGGGGTCGCAAATAGTTGGACATGACTGAGTGACTGAACTGAACTGTATATTATAATAAATAATTAATATTTTTTGATTAATGTTGTTAATTTTTCAATCTGTTGTTAACGTTTTAACTGTTTATGGTGTCCTTTTTAGTAGAGGTTTTAAATTCTGATGAGGTCAAAATTATCAATCTTTTTCTCACTTACAACCTGTGTGTATGTATCTTGTTCAAGATACAATCAGTTTCTTACCAATCAGTTGAATATACATTCTCTTATATTTCCTTCAACTATTTTTTAAAGTTTTGATTTCACTGTTTACTTTTTAAATCCTTCTGGCATCAACTTTTGAGATTAGTATGAAGCAGAATCTAACATTTTTACCTAAATGAATGAACACTTTGACAACAGAATTCATTACAATCTTTTACCCATTACATTAAAAAACCTCTTTTCAGGTACCAAATTCCGATTTGTACTCTGGTCCATTTTAAAACTCTCTGTTCTATTTTTTTTAATCTATTGGTCTATTCTTCTGCTAATACTCTAATTACTGCAGATTTTTAATTGTGTGTTATACAGTCTGGTTGCACAAGAACCTCTGTGCAGATCCACACAAGTACACCCTCATTGTTCCTCTTTTAAGAACTTATCTTGGGAATTCTAGCATAATTTCTCTTTTAGAAAAATTTTAGTATAAGATTGTCATATCCATTTCAAAAACTGTGTTGATATTTTCTCTGAGATTGCATTGGATATACATATTTAATTTACAAATACCTGGGATATTTACAATATTGAGATACATTCAGTTGTGTAGCCTTAATTTATTTAAATTTTCTATTTCTTCAGAAAAATTTCATTTGTATTACTCATGTATGTATTGTTTCACTTTAATTAAATTGATTCATGGGTATTATACAATTTCTGTTGCTGTTGTGGAAGGGATTTTTAAAAATGAATTTGTGATTGCTATATTTTTAAAAATTAAAATGAACATTTATGAGTAAAAAAAAAACCACGACATTCAAAAAACTAAGATCATGGCATCTGGTCCCATCACTTCATGGCAAATAGATGGGGTAACAATGGAAGCAGTGACACACTTTATTTTCTTTGGCTCCAAAATTACTGCAGAGTGTCACTGCAGCCATGAAAGATGCTTGCTCCTTGAAAGGAAAGCTATGACAAACCTAGACAGCATATTAAAAAGCAAAGACATCACTTTGCCAACAAAGGTCTGTATAGTCTCAAAACTATGGTTTTTACAGTAGTCATGTACAGATGTGAGAGTTGGACAATAAAGAAGTCTGAACACCGAAGAATTGATGCTTTTGAATTGTGGTGCTGGAGAAGACTCTTGAGAGTCCCTTGGACAGCAAGGAGATCAAACCAGTCAATCATAAAAGAAATCAGTCCTGAATATTCATTGGAAGGACTGATACTGAAGCTGAGGCTCCAATACTTTGGCTACATGATGCGAACTGACTCCCTGGAAAAGACCCTGATGCTGGGAAAGATTGAAGGCAGGAGGAGAATGGGAGGACAGAAGATGAGATGGTTGGATGGCATCACCAATCGATGGACATGAGTTTGAGCAAGCTCTGTGAGTTGGTGATGGACAGGAAAGCCTGGTGTGCTGCAGTCCATGGGGTTGCAAAGAGTCGAACACGACTGAGTGACTGAACTGAACTGAGACAAGGGAGAAAAAAAGAAAAAAAGAGCTCTGGGGACTTCCCTGGTGGTTCAGTAATTAAGATTCCTCACTCCCAATGCAGGGGGCCCGAGGTTCAACCCCTGGTTGAAGAATTAGAGTCCATATGCCACAACTAAAGATTCCCTCATGCCGCAACTAAGATCAAAGATCCTGCATGCCATAACTAAGACCTGGAGCAGCCAAATAAATAAATTAAAATAAAAAGAGCGCTGTTGCTTGACCTTGTGATGAGGGCTGTGGAAGGAGATGTAAGGAACTCACTTGCACATGAATCTGAGTCCTGTTTCTCTTTTCTCTTATAAAGCCCAGCTGACCAGAGCCATCTCCTTATACCCTTCTGACTGCTATCCAGAGGCAGTGCTGAGCTGCCAGCCTGTCTCAATACCCAGCTCCCTAACCCAGATCAGAAGCTCTGGGCCCAGCTTTTGACATAGATTTCTTTTTCCTCTGGAGCCTCCTTTTCCACTTACTATGAAAAAACATCCTTTGTTTCATCCTTTGTGTCTTTTGTTCAAGGGAGAGATGGACAGAGACTTACTTGTCTTTGGATCCTACCTATCTCATTTTTCCCCCTAGATCAAGATTCTTGGGCCTGAAATAGGAGGAGGTTATGCTAAAGAACCTGCAGTTCTCATAACAGCTCTAATTTTGTCTGGGGCCTGTGCTTCCAATAGTCTAGGCATATCAGTTATGTATCCATGTCTGAATACCACCATGTCAGGGTCTGGTGTCCCTTGATTTTGAAAGTGAGAGTATATGTAAGAGGTGTGTTTTGTACGTCTAGAGTCTAAAATATTGGTATGTTGGGGCTTTCCTGGTGGCTCAGTGGTAAAGAATCTGCCTGCCAATGCAGGGGACATGAAGATCCCACATGCCACATGCCACAACTATTGAGCCTGTGCTGTAGAGCCCAAGAGCCTTAGGCCTTAGAGCCTGTGCTCCGCAACAAGAGAAGCCACCACAGAGAAGTCTGTGCACTGCAACTAGAGAGTAGCCCTCACTCCTCGCAACTAGAGAAAGCCCTGCATGGCAATGAAGACCCAGCACAGCCAAAAATAAATTTATAAATTAATTTTTAAAATAATAAAAGAAAAAAATAAAATAATAAAAGATTGGCATGTAAATATTAGGAATTCAGACATTTACCTGCAGACCTACCCTTTGTGTGGTGATGGTGGGGGGTGGGTATGTGGATACAGCTCATTGCAGTTGAAAATTATATTTACACCATCACACCAAATGTCCCTGCCCCACAGCTTCATGCTGATGTCTGAGAAGGAGCAAGTGTGACATTGATCAAGGCAAACCATAAATTATCAATTTCAAAATGAATATTAATTACCTAGTGACAGTTTCGGGACACTAGCTCAGCGGTAAAGAATCCACCTGCCAAGGCAGGAGACTCAGGTTCGATCCCTGGGTTGGGAAGATCCCCTGGAGAAGGGAAATGGCCACCCACTCCAGTATTCCTGTCTGGGAAACCATGGACAGAGGAAGGAGGCTGGAGGCTACAGTCCATGGGGTCGCAAAAGAGCCGGACACAACTTAATGAGTAAACAACAACAATGACAATTTCCACGCTGTTATATTACTTTCCTAAAAAAGCTAATTCAGCCTAAGCTCAGGGCTGGCTCTTGCTCATGCATCGTGCCGCTGGTTGGCAGACTTGGCTTTGCAAGGAGATTGCGAGAAATGAGGGCTGTTGTAGTGGAAGCACACTCGGGCTTTTGTGAGGAGGGTACAAATTGCATCCTTCTCAGGACCTGAAGCTGTGGACACCAGGAGGCCGAATGCCTCTGCAGGGGAGGTTGATTACTTTTCCTAGAGGTAAAATGACTCAGTGATCAGGCTTTGGTGGGAGCTTTGAGTCTGAATGGGCACTGGCCATACTGGATGATACAAGGCCCAGCAGACAGCATGGCCACCGAGAGGCTGGCCTTCTCTGGGATGAACTCTGTGCTTTCTTGGGCTGGCCACTCCACTGCTCTGAGCCTGTGTCCCAAATCTGTAAAATGAATGGTGTGAACTGATGACCCTTGCAGTGTGGAGACCACCAGGGTTTCTTCCTTTAAGCTGGGTACAGAAGACGAAGGCACTTTGCTTGGAAGAGCCACAGGATCCAATGGGACTGCTTCTCTGTGATTGATTATTACTGCAGGGCTCTGGGAATATTTGTCTCATTTGTCAAATGAAGGTATCTTTTTGTTTTAAATTTCTTATTTTATATTAGAGTATAGTTGATGAACAATGTTGTGATAGTTTCAGGTGTACAGCAAAATGAATCAGTTATACCTGAAATGAAGAAATCTCGTGTGAGGGTTGCACAAAGGAAAATGAGAATATGCCTGCGGAGAAAAATGACCTGGCTGATACAGGGCAACTAAGCCTGTGCACCACAACTACTGAGTCTGTGCTTTAGAACCTGGGAGTCACAACTACTGAGCTCATGAGCCATAACTACTGAAGCCCATGAGCTCTAGACCCTGTGCTCCCCAACAAGAGAAGCCACCACAATGAGAAGCCTGCACACAACTAGAGAGTAGCCCCCACTTGACACAACTAGAGCAAAGCTCACATAGCAATGAAGACCCAGCAGAGCCAAATAAATAAAATTATTAAGAAATTTCTCTGAAAAACAACCTGACTTTAATTCATGTTGATGTATGACAGAAATCAAACCAATACTGTAAAACAATCATCAATCAATTAAAAATAAAGAAATCTTAAAAAAAAAATAAAACAACCTGGCTGAGGCAAGGATTCCCTCCCATTGGGACACCCTAGTGCTTTGGTTTTATAGAAGTATAAGGAAAGTCTCCAATGAATCCCAAAGTGAAAGTAATGTCAGGCAGCATTCTTAGGATGAAGGTTATGTGATGAAGGTTATGTTTTTTTTTCCCCATTTATTTTTATTAGTTGGAGGCTAATTACTTTACAATATTGTAGTGGTTTTTGCCATACATTGACATGAATCAGTCATGGATTTACATGTGTTCCCCATCCCAATCCCCCCTCCCAGAGGGTTATGTTGTCATAGTAACTGACTCCTGAGGTGTCCACTCAAGGTTTTCAAAACCCCAGTCCATGTCATGGGATACACGAAGTCAAACGAGACCAACTGGGCTGACCAGTCAGGAAATCCACTGAAGAACTCTATTTTAGCTCCACTTCTAGGATTTCAACATTTCCTAGAGGGATCACGTCAGCATCAAATGACTGCCTGATAAACCAGTACTTCCGTGTATGTGCTCAGTTGTTGTTCAGTAGCATCTGACTCTTTGTGACCCCATGGACTGCACCCCACCAGGCTCCTCTGTCCATGGGATTCTCCATGCCAGAATGCTGGAATGGGTTGCTATTTCCTTCTCCAGGGGATCTTCCTGACCCAGAGACTGAACCCACATCTCATGGATTGGCAGGCGGATTCTTTACCACTGAGCCACCAGGGAAGCCAGGATGCTGGGGGAGGATACAACCCTGAATCTCTTCTTTGCTGGTGTGTCACTCAGTTTAGTTTAGAACAGTTTATGTGTTCAGAGCTGCCCAATTATAAGCCCAACACCCCATGATCAGAACTCAGGTAAGTATACTTCTATTCTTAAAGAGACATGTGCACCCCAATGTTCATCACAGCACTGTTTATAATAGCCAGGACATGGAAGCAACCTAGATGCCCATCAGCAGATGAATGGACAAGGAAGCTGTGGTACATATACACCATGGAATATTACTCAGCCATTAAAAAGAATTCATTTGAATCAGTTCTAATGAGATGGATGAAACTGGAGCCCATTATACAGAGTGAAGTAAGCCAGAAAGATAAAGAACATTACAGCATACTAACACATATATATGGAATTTAGAAAGACGGTAATGATAACCCTATATGCAAAACAGAAAACGAGACACAGAAGTACAGAACAGACTTTTGAACTCTGTAGGGGAAGGTGAGGGTGGGATGTTTCGAAAGAACAGCATGTGTATTATCTATGGTGAAACAGATCACCAGCCCAGGTGGGATGCATGAGACAAGTGCTTGGGCCTGGTGGGCTGGGAAGACCCAGAGGAATCAGGTGGAGAGGGAGGTGGGAGGGGGGATCGGGATGGGGAATACGTGTAACTCTATGGCTGATTCATGTCAATGTATGACAAAACCCACTGAAATGTTGTGAAGTAATTAGCCTCCAACTAATAAAAAAATTTTTTTTTAATTAAAAAAAAAGAAATAACACCTCAGAACAAACTCCATTCCCCTTCTTTGTATACATTTAAGGTAAGTCTTTATTTAAAAATTCACTTTTCACAGCTGTCTTGAAGGAGATGTATTATTGGATGTGAAACAACTTTAAAAGCTTTAGAAAGCAAGATATAAAGGTTTTTAAAGTAATTTTTAGATTATTGTAAGATGCTGAAACTACTCCTGTCTTTCTGAGATTGTGTTTATAGCTTTTCAGCCAAAAGTAACCTCAAGAGAGACCACCGATCTTGAGTAAACCTATTTGATGGTAGCCAGTGTTAAAGACTGTTTTTACAAATCAGTGTTAATTTCCTTATATTAAAAGAATTAATTTCTTTACCTTTGCGGTATTTGAAGTACACATTAAGAAAAATGCTTTTTTGTAGGACTCATTTTAAAAGACCTGTCCCTTTTAGACCTTAGACTGAGGGGAAATTACTCTCTGTAGCAATGTTTCGAATATTTCCTCTGCCTCATCTCGCCATCCTGCCTTAATTCTTCTGGAACCAAGAAGTAGAGATGAATTAAAAATAGTATATTTGTCTCTTTAAAATCCATCAGTTATGGGGAAGGGTATCGGCTATTCTTCCAGGTAGTCTGAATATTTGCAAGTGTGCCACACTAGGTATGTGTGTTAATTGCAGGATCTGTGCTGAATACTGTCTGACTTCCAGTCTCTATATGGCAAAGCAGAGACTGCTCAACTGTCAACAAAGACTAGCAGGGTTCAGAGTTGGGTCTGATAATGTCCGGTGGCTTTTGTTTGTACAAGATGCTGTAGTTGTATTTTTGAAGTTTGAGGAATCTGATGTTTAAAAACGTCAGGGGTCAATACTCAGAAATGAGAAATTCTGTTTTCAAAAGCATCTGGTGAGGATGGTAACATGCGCACACCGGGGCCCAGTTGTTCCTCTCTCCCAACAGAGGCTGGGCCTCAGGGTGCACTCCCCTCCTCTCTGTGCAGAAGGCCCACATCACACACAACCACAGTGCTGATGTCTGACACACAGCTACAAGTGCAAAGGGAGAGAAGAGAGGAGTGAAAGTAGTGGAAGCACAGCCTAAGACACATGCTTTTTCCCCAAAAACAGAGCCTCTCCACTGGGAACATCTAAGTTGTGAAACTAGTCTGGGATGAACCCTTGTGAGAGGAAATTCCAATGTAATCAAGGCACTTTATCTCAGCAATCACTTCACAGTAGGACCTCAGTGTTCACAATTAAACACATTTAACAGAAACCACACAGTCAAAGGCTTTGGCATAGTCAATAAAGCAGAAACCACCTTAAAGAATTGATGCTTTTGAACTGTGGTGTTGGAGAAGACTCTTGAGAGTCCCTTGGACTGCAAGATCAAACCAGTCAATCCTAATGGAAATCAGTCCTGAGGATGAGATGGTTGTATGACATCACTGACATGATGGACATGAGTTTGAGCAAGCTCTGAGAGTTGGTGATGGACAGGGAAACCTGGCGTGCTGCAGTCCATGGGGTCACAGAGTCAGACATGACTGAGCAACTGAACTGAACTGAAATGAACAATAAAGAAGACTTGCACTGCTCCGAGCCAAGGTTGTACTGAGAACTTAATGCTTTTTAAAAAGTGGGCCTGAGGATGCTGCTTGGGAAGCTGCTCTTCTTGCTTTGCACAGCACTAAACCAAAATAATCCATTTTGGTGTTGAATTAGCAGGAATCAAGGTTATTTCAAGGAAGATAATACATTTGAAGGTGTGATTGCTTTTGAGGAAGGTGCAATACGCCTCACTAGCCTCATGGGGTCTCCTCTGTGTTGCCTTTGAAGCAGCAGAACCCGTGTGCCAGGACTCCCATTCCCCCATCTTCTCCTCAGAGAGGACAGTGAACAGAATTTGGAGCATGTGGGATGAATGCTCGGCTGCCACCTTCCCATGAATCCCTGTAATGTAGCCTCTTAGGAAGCGTCCCTTGTTTCCAACATTGGGCTGAACGTTTAAATTACCATGGGTGGGACTCTACCCTGCCTCGAAATAAACTGTTCTCTCACTGGGGACTCATCCCACCCCATCTTGCATGTGCATGCAATACCAAAGGGTGAGGGTGAGGATGAGATAATGGAAGGTGGAGGGAAAAAAAAGTATGAGTCAGTATAAACATACCTTGGGTACTTGGAAAACTTCTATCATGTACACAGGCCCCCGGCCCATGACCGGGGGATGGCACCTCCTAATAGGAGGCTTCCTTACCATTCTGTGTGAATGACATTCCCTTAGAAATTCCCATCTGTTCACACTTAACCCCATTTGACACACAAAAACAAA
Organism: Muntiacus reevesi; assembly: GCF_963930625.1. Classification (NCBI taxonomy): domain Eukaryota; kingdom Metazoa; phylum Chordata; class Mammalia; order Artiodactyla; family Cervidae; genus Muntiacus; species Muntiacus reevesi. The sequence goes on along the minus strand of NC_089271.1, from coordinate 130,262,096 downwards.
GATTCTGAGAATTCCCCTCTTTATTGAAAAATACAAAAATGTGCCCTACTTTAAAAGGGGGGTGGGCACTGACTTTTTGCATTTATTCAACTCATTTAACAGGCATTTGCTGAAGTACTCTTGGTACTGTGTTGTGCATAATAGGAACCTGGCAGAAAAATACTTCAGAAAAACTGTCATAGAGACCACATCTTACTCATGAGGGACTACAGCATGGTCGCAGGTGACAGGGGATGATTCTGGGCCAACTTCAGCCTGGCCAGAGGGACACAAGGGCAGAGGAGGCATGGATGGCACAGGCCGCCTGCATGGCAGTGGCTCCAGAAAAACCCTTCTCCAATCGGCTCCAGAACAAGGATGGGATTACAGGGCCCATCCGAGATTATGCCCACAGGGTGGCCTGGGGGGGGGGTATATTTCCTAACATTAATGCCCTCTGACGTCTCCTCCCCTTGACCCTCATATTCTTAAACCAAACCTTCAATTAGAGGAAAAAGGGATTGGTTTACTATACTGAGCAATTTATGTCATAGTAACCACTCCCCTACACACAACATGTCACTGTTGTTTTCTTCTTTTATAATTGAGTTTTTATTGGTTGTTTTGAGGATCACTACACAGACATTTCAGTTTGTACACAATTCTTCACATACATATCAGAAATTGAAAAAATCATGTAATTGTGATTCTTAACAGTTATTCCAGTGACTTTCCAGCTTAAAATTTGGAGCAAATTTTCCTTAACAGGATATCAAGTACCAATTATCTTCAAATATTGATATTCTGTTACATCATACGTCCCACTGACTCAAAATTTAATATCATACACACTACATACTCAAACTGTCAATCGTTCACAGCACATTAACCAAGTTACTAGGAAAACTGAACTACCATGACCAAAGATATAGAGTACGCAAAATTCTGACCATGAGAGCCAAGATCAAGGAATAGTTTGCTATAGGAAATAATTCTACCAAAACAATATGGGAAGAGGAGTAATTTAAAGTGTTCAAGACATTAAACACACAACTGACTCCAAATTGCCATTTAGTATGCTTTTGTATTATAGGATATAAAAGTTACCCCATCCATGGAATGTTAAGCTGACACCCAAGACAATCAAAGCCTTCCATATCCAATATCCCACTATTTTCTGGTTGTACCAAAAAATAAACAACGAGCAAATGATTTCACTTCATTAAAAAAAAGCATTTACACTTAAAAATGGGATGAGGTGAGATTTCCTCCTTTTAAAAAATGTCTCAGAGCTACTAAAAAACTTGCACTTACAAAATACTTGATAAAAATATTCCCCTGGATTGTACAAGAAGGGAAACAGGGACCACTGACCGGACTGGGTGTGCGGTATTAATCAGACTTGGCTTCTTTTTCTTCTGCTTCATCAGAGGTCGGGTTTTCCTCGATTTTAGTCATTTTCTGCAGGTAAGTCTTCTTTAGTCTCTTGGTTGGCCACTTCCACCTGTTTCCCTTTGCTCCTCTTTTCCCTTTTGTGTGCATTTTTTTGTCTTAAGATTTATCCTTTCCCAACGCCTTTTTTGGCTTCCACTTTTGCAGGAGCCGGTTTAGCTGACAACCTCGCCGATCTCCTCTTGGGCTCCTCCTTTGCCGACCTACCTCCTGGGCATCGCTGCGGCAGGGCAGGCTAGAGCTGGGAGCCTGAGGGCCGCGCACGCATAGAGCCTTCACGAGGCTGAGTAGCCTGACCGCTGCTGCTCTTCCCGCTGCCCGAGCTGCTGGGACCCGCGGCCAACATGCCATTCTTTATGCTATGGCTCTTATAAATCCCACTGGGAGAAGCTGTTTCTTTATTGATAAAATATCTTAGGAAAGTTTCCACCACAGCCCCGTTCCCTTCAGTTTACCCTTAGTGAGCGCTAAGTGCCAAGCTTCCCGATAACCAGATCTCTTGTTTTGTCTCTTTCCTCCCACTCTGAATACTGGTTAGTGGTTTTTCCAGCTCTTAGATGCTAGTCCAGCTGATGGATCGCACCCAGTCCCTTCTGTTAATGCTATGTCTGGTACAGGATGGAGAAATGTCTGTATCTTGACAGTTGATCCTCAGTGGTCCAACTGCCTCTACCCTCTACCTTCCAGGGATAGCGTCACCCTGAGTGTGGGGGAAGCTGAGCATACTAAAAGTTCCTTTCACTTGTAAAAGAATGAAACTAGAACACTTTATAACACCATACACAAAAATAAACTCAAAATGGATTAAAGATCTAAATGTAAGACCAGAAACTAAAACTCCTAGAGGAAAACATAGGCAAAACACTCTCTGACATAAATCACAGCAGGATCCTCTATGACCCACCTTCCAGAGTAATGGAAATAAAAGCAAAAATAAACAAATGGGACCTAATTGAACTTAAAACCTTTTGCACAACAAAGGAAACTATAAGCAAGGTGACAAGACAGCCTTCAGAATGCGAGAAAATAATAGCAAACGAAGAAACTGACAAATAATTAATCTCAAAAATATACTAGCAGCACCTGCAGCTCAATTCCAGAAAAATAAATGACCCAATCAAAAAGTGGGCCAAAGAACTAAACAAATATTTCTCCAAAGAAGACATACAGATGGCTAACAAACACATGAGAAGATGCTCAACATCAGTCATTATCAGATAAATGCACATCAAAAACCACAATGAGGTACCATCTCATGCCAATCAGAATGGCTGCTATCAAAAAGTCTACAAGCAATAAATGCTGGAGAGGGTGCAGAGAAAAAGGAACACTCCTACACTGTTGGTGGGAATGCAAACTAGTACAGCCACTATGGAGAACAGGGTGGAGATTCCTTAAAAAAACTGGAAATATAACTGCCATACGACCCAGCAATCCCACTGCTGAGCATACACACCGAGGAAACCAGAATTGAAAGAGACACGTGTACCCCAATGTTCATCACAGCACTGTTTACAATAGCTAGGACATGGAAGCAACCTAGATGTCCATCAGCAGACGAATGGATAAGAAAGCTGTTGTACATATACACAATGGAATATTACTCAGCCATTAAAAAGAATGCATTTGAATCAGTTTTAATGAGGTGGATGAAACTGGAGCCTATTATACAGAGTGAAGTAAGTCCAAAAGAAAAACACCAATACAGTATACTAACTCATATATATGGAATTTAGAAAGATGGTAATGATGACCCTATATGTGAGACAGCAAAAGAGACACAGATGTAAAGAACAGTCTTTTGGACTCTGTGGGAGGAGAGGGTGGGATGATTTGAGAGCGTAGCATTGAAACGTGTATATTATCACATGTGAAGTGGATCGCTGGTCCAGGTTTGATCCATGAGACAGGATGCTCAGGGCTGGTGCACTGGGAGGACCCTGGGGGATGGGATGGGGAGGGAGGTGGGAGGGGGATTCTGGATGGGAAACACATGTGTGCCCGTGACTGATTCATGTTGATGTATGGCAAAAACCACTACAATATTGTAAAGTAATTAGCCTCCAATTAAAATTATTTTTTAAAAGGAAAAAAAAATTAAAAAAAAAAAGTTCCTTCTGTCTGAAGGAGATATTCAATATGCGCAAGTTGGATTTTTAAACAGGTTTCCCTCAAGTTAAATAGACAAGGCAGGCCTGGTTATGGAGAGTCCAGGGGGCTTGTGGCTTATCTTACTGGGACATAAGAATTGCTGACACCCTGGACACTGCCTTGATATTTCAGCCTACAGAGGTGAGGAAAATTTAGCTCACCTAGGTACAAGTTCACTACAACTCACCACCACCAGTCCGGCAGCCTGTATCCATCACTGCACTCACATAGGGACTGTGAAGCAAAGCTAATAAACTCATCTGGGATTTTTTAATAAATACTCTCTTAATACAGTCTGTGGTTTTTCTACAGTCTCAAATGGTAAATCTCGTGACCTACAAATCAGTCATCGCTGCCTGAGCAAACAAAAAAGTATTTCAAGTAAACACAGGTAAAGAACCTGGCCTGAACTGAAAGCTTTCCCCCTCCCACCCCCACCACCCACCAGATTCCACAAAACCCAACTCTTTAAAATAATACCTCAAAAAATATCTTTTGATGTTAGAAGGTCCTCAAGAGGATATTCACTCATAAAGTTCAATTTGAGCCCCATCCACCAGGTGTATGGTTTGACTGAATGCAATTCTCTTCAACTGTTCACTCTTAGCTCAGTGCCACTTTATTCAAAATTGTTTCTTTCAATTTTTAGACAAATTTCCAGTTTGTACACTTTGCTCCTACCCTCCACCATAATGTCACTATTTTAGCAATGATTTCAGGCTGACACATCATAACATACCAAACATTAAGTGGTAGGGCTAGAACTTCCCTAGTGGCCCAGTGGCTAAGGCTCCCCACTCCCAATGCTGGGACCTGGGTTCAATCCCTGGTTAGGGAACTATATCACACATACCCCCAACTAAGATCTGGTGAAACCAGATATTTTCTAAAAAGATGTAGGGCTGTCGCTTTCTACACTGCTTTACTGAAGACTAAAAACAATGGCAGGAGTCCCCTGCACTTGGACTTTTAAGCTGTCTCCCCATATCAGTCTCAGCCTAACTAAAAGACACTTACTCATATAGTGTATGTGAATTATCCCCTAACTCCAGTCCCTGAATATTTATAAATTCACTCATTTAGCTAAAAACTTTTCGATATTTTAAGAGTTGAACCCTCTCATAACCTAGATCCTTAATGCATTAATGTGCACTTCCCAGATCAGACCCAGCCCCAACATGACTCCACAAAGTGCTCAATAAAGGATACTAGGAATAAAAGGATAAATAAATAATAAAAGAACAGTTCAATAGAGGAAACTGAACTTTATTATGTTTTTCACAGGAAATAGGAACAGTGATTTCCTTTTCTTGCTCTTTTAGGAAATCACATTACTTCTGATAATTGGCAATTTCCATAAACTGGTGTTTACTTATCCCATTTCCACTTGCCAAAGACCCCAAAGTTCAAAACTCATTTGCTAAGCATGGAAAAAGCATCAAAAAAAGAAAAAACAAACTTGAGAATGTCTAGGACGAAAGTGTCCAAAGACTTGAGGCAGGTTTTATAATGGCTGCCCTCACAAATTGTCGTCTTCAGGCTCACTGCCCTGCACTTTGGTTTCGCTCACATCGACTGGAATTGCAAGCTCCTTCCTAAGGGGAAAAAATGGCAAATATTCAGTATTTGGAGTTGTGGACCAAATTAGATATACGAAGTACATTTTATGCTTGTTTTAACATTCATATTCTCCCAAATGCCCAGGGAACATAGTTTTGTAATATCCAGTTCCAGGTTCTCTTTAGGGAGAATTTTCCTTTGTGCGCAAAATTTATGGGAGCGCTGAAAAACTCAGTATTCAATATTAAGCGTTTTTAATGCACTATTTAAGAATAAAGATTAAATGCACAGAGACTTCCCTGGTGGTTCAGTGGCTGACTTCTCGCTCCCCAGGCAGGGGGCGCAGTTCAATCCTGGTCAGGGAGCTAGATCCCACAGGCCGAAACTAAAGATGGCGCATGCCGCCACCAAGACAAGTGCAACCGAATACATATTTAAAGACTAAACGCGCAAAAAAAAAATTGCACGACCACCAAATTATCTAAAGTTTTAAATAAAAGCAAAGTTCAATCCTATACTTGCACAACGGGGTCTCACTCGCCTCCCACTGACCTAGACCCCAATCCAATGAAACGTTATTCACCGAAACCTAAAGTTTCCGGAGTTAATTCACTCACTCACCGCACCGCCCCAACCCGGGAGCCCAAGGGCAGGCAGCCTTCAAGGGCCTCGAGCACCCCACTGAGTTTGGGCTCTGGGGGAAGGGACAGCGCCAAAGGCGTCGGGAGAAGAGCCCTAACGTCCCAGAAAATTTTGGGCGCCTCCAGAGCAAGCCACTTACCGAGCGAACACATTGGGGTACTGGCTGCGCTGGAAAACGCCCTCCAGCTCCGTCAGTTGCAGCCGCCTGAAAGAGCAGCGGTGGAGGCGAGGCTCCCTGTCCGACGGCTGCGGATCCTCGGCGTCCGCCTGCATCGGCTCCTGTGGGAACTCCTCCTCGTCGCCGTCGCCGCCGCCGCCGCCGCCCTTCTGGATCTCGTCGACCGTGGGGCCGAGAGCTCCCGCCCCAGCCTGGCCCTGTTCTTCTTCTGCTGCTGCTGCCGCCGCCGCCGCCGCTCCCGGCTCAGGTTCTGATCCCGACTCCTCCTCGACGGCGGCACTTGTTGCGGTACCCGAAACCTCGGTGGGATTCATACCTGGAAAGGAAAAAGACAAGAAGTCTGGGCATCGGAGTGCCGAGGGTGCGGGGCGGCGGGAGGCGCAGGCCCGCGACCAGAGAGGCGACGGCGACCGCACCACAGCCGCGTCCCGTCCACTCGCCTCTCCCAGGGAAAGGGCCTTTCCCTCAAGTTCGCCAGAGTACCTATCCCGCTCTGGGCACTGACCGGGATCTTCCTGGAGCTCGTCGACTCCCACACTGAGGTAACCGGAGTCTTCATGTTGGCGTCCGGGCTCACGGTCCATGTCGCTAGCGCTGTCCAAGCAGCTGTGCGCCTCGGTCGACTCTGCGCTGTTGATGGCGGCGATCCCAACGTCCGGGCCGCGGCGTTGGGAGTTTATAGCCGGTCTGCGGCCGTTCACGCCGACGCCCACGCGCTAGCTATTCGGCGTCGCCTACGCGAACTCCCCAGTAACGGCGCGTGCGGTGGGCGTAGCCGTTGGGGAGTGCACGTGGACAGGGCGTGGCCATAGAGTAGAGAGATGCGCGTGAGGAGAGTCCTGGCAGGGGGCGAGCGGGTGGGGGCGCTCGAGCTCCCACTTGTGGCTGAGCTGAATACTCCCGGCTGCTGCCTTGGGTCGGTCCTGAACTAGGGGCTTCTCCCGATCGTGCGAGCTGACTTGGGACGGGGGAGTGGGGAGGGAATGAGACCTCAATGAGGCGTCCCGGGAGCCTGGGGGAAATGGTGGGAAGATCGTCTCTCCGCCTGGCCCTCGATGGGCTCAGGCTTGTTGCCATTAGTCCCCCCCCCCCAACCCCCTGACCCCCAGAGTGGGAGACGCAGAGGTGGGACTGGAGAAACCCTGGGGCCCCAGCAATCCCAGCCAGCTGAGACGACAGTCGTCCCCTCTTGTCGCGTGGGCTCTGAGCGCGACTTCCCTCTGGGAAGTCGGTAATTAATGGATGGGACTGTGATTCTGTTCCATTCGCTCTCAAAGTCCATGAAACGGGCTAGTGATTCAGACGGAAAGACTAGGTGGAAGGTGGGAGACTACTTGCTGGGGTTTTGCAATAAGGCGCTAAAAGCAGAGCCCGTCTTCTCTAGTTCCCTGGGGGGTACTGGGGCGCGGGAACTTGGGGCTGTATTTGCAGAGCACACAGTGTACTCAGATGCCTACTGAAAGAAATCCAGCCTGTTCCTTACAAATGCAACAAGTAATCCAAATTTGTACTAACCTCTGTCAGAGGGCAAGTGTAGAACACTGCACGCGACCCTTGCTTTGGCCCTGGACGCGATTGTGGAGGATAGAGCATCTGCGTTGCTATGCTCCGCTAGCGTGTCGGGGGCTGCTGGCCCTCTGCAAAAGTGCACGGGTTTCTTATGCTGGGGGCTGTGTGGACTGGGTTGTTGTTGTTTGGTCGCTCAGTCGTGTTCGACTCTGCAGCCCCATGGACTGTAGCCCAGCAGGCTCCTCTGTCCATGGGATTCTCTAGGCAAGAATACTGGCGTGGGTTGCCATTCCCTTCTCCAGGGGATCTTTCCGACTCAGGGATGTAGCCTGCGTCTCCTGCATTGGCAGGTGGATTCCTTACCACTGAGCCACCTGGAAAGCCCCTGGACTTGGGTTAAATTCCGCTTTTTCTTCTTTGCCTCCTCTAGTCTCCTCCTTGGCGCCCACGTTTCCCCTTCTCACCCTCCTCTTTCCCCTTCTCTCTCTCCCTTTGTTTGGGACCATCTTCCAGAACTCTGTTCTCCACCCTACTCACCTCACCTACAATGAACAGTTTGGGCTTGGGATTAGTTATAACCTGAGAAACCTCTAATGGTTATGATCCTGGTGTTCCTTGGCCTAGCTAGGATATCCGTTACAATTCAGGTCATGTGACAGCTTTTTGTAACGTGGAAGCAGCCCTCTAAATAGACTTACTTTAGGTAAGATTTATATAGAGATAACTACCTGTAGCTAGACTAAGGAGGTGAAGGCAGGAAGCTGGAAAACCCATTTTTGCCAAGCGCAAAATCATATTTCTCATAGAATTCATGTGTTAGGACTATAGACAATTTGTGGTGCCTAGGTAACTACCTATCTAGAAATAGCTGGAGACAACTAGGATGTTGAAAGTCAGGATCCTGAAGTCAGGATGTTGAAAACATTCTTAAATTAATATTTCTTATGGAAGAAATTATTTAAATGTAGGTAATTAGTGGTACCTATGTAAATATTTGATCATCTATGTGATCACACGGACCACAATCTGGTCTAATTCAATGAAACTAAGCCATGCTGTGTGGGGCCATCCAAGACGGTTGGGTTATGGTGGAGAGATCGGATAGAATGTGGTCCACTGGACAAGGGAATGGCAAACCACTTCAGTATTCTTGCCTTGAGAACCCCATGAACAGTATGAAAAGGCAAAATGATAGGATACTGAAAGAGGACCTCCCCAGGTCGGTAGGTGCCCAATATGCTACTGGAGATTAGTGGAGAAATAACTCCAGAAAGAATGAAGGGATGGATCCAAAGCAAAACAATACCCAGTTGTGGATGTGATGTGATAGAAGCAAGGTCCAATGCTGTAAAGAGCAATATTGCATAGGAACCTGGAATGTTAGGTCCATGAATCAAGGCAAATTGGAAATGGCCAAACAGGAGATGGCAAGAGTGAACGTTGATACTCTAGGAATCAGCGAACTGAGATAGACTGGAATGGGTGAATTTAACTCAGATGACCATTATATCTACTACTGTGGGCAGGAATCCCTTAAAAGAAATGGAGTAGCCATCATAGTCAACAAAAGAGTATGAAATGTAGTACTTGGATGCAATCTCAAAAACAACAGAATGATCTTTGTTCGTTTCCAAGGCAAACCATTCAATATCACAGTAATCCAAGCCTATGCCCCAACCAGTAATGCTGAAGAAGCTGAAGTTGAACAGTTCTATGAAGACCTACAAGACCTTTTAGAACTAACACTGAAAAAAGATGCCTTTTCATTATAGGGGACTGGAATGCAAAAGTAGGAAGTCAAGAAACACCTGGAGTAACAGGCAAATTTGGCCTTGGAGTACAGAATGAAGCAGGGCAAAGGCTAATAGAGTTTTGCCAAGAGAATGCAGTGGTCATAGCAAACACCCTCTTCCAACAACACAAGAGAAGACTCTACACATGGACATCACCAGATGATCAATACCAAAATCAGATTGCTAATATTCTTTGCAGCCAAAAATGGAGAAGCTCTATACAGTCAGCAAGAACAAGACTGGTAGCTGACTGTGGCTCAGATCATGAACTCCTTATTGCCAAATTCAGACTTAAACTGAAGAAAGTAGGGAAAACCACTAGACCATTCAGGTATGACCTAAACAAAATCCCTTATGACTATACAGTGGAAGTGAGAAATAGATTTAAGGGACTAGATTTGATAGAGAGCCTGATGAACTATGGACAGAGGTTTGTGACATTGTACAGGAGACAGGGATCAAGACCATCCCCATGGAAAAGAAATGCAAAAAGGCAAAATGGTTGTCTGAGGAGGCCTTACAAACAGCTGTGAAAAGAATGGAAGCGAAAAGCCAAGGAGAAAAGGAAAGATATACCCATGTGAATGCAGAATTCCAAAGAATAGCAAGGAGAGATAAGAAAGCCTTCCTCAACGATCAATGCAAATTAATAGAGGAAAACAATAGAATGGGAAAGACTAGAGATGTCTTCAAGGAGATTAGAGATACCAAGGGAACATTTCACACAAAGATGGGTGAGATAAAGGACAGAAATGGTATGGACCTAACAGAAGCAGAAGATATTAAGAAGAGGTGGCAAGAATACACAGAAGAACTGTACAAAAAAGATCTTCATGACCCAGATAATCACAATGGTGTGATCACTCACCTGGAACCAGACATCCTGGAAGCTGAGTGCTGAAGAATTGATGCTTTTGAACTGTGGTGTTGGAGAAGACTCTTGAGAGTCCCTTGAACTGCAAGGAGATCCAACCAGTTCATCCTAAAGGAAATCAGTCCTGGGTGTTCATTGGAGGGACTGATGTTGAAGCTGAAACTCCAATCCTTTGGCCACCTGATGTGAAGAGCTGACTCATTTGAAAAGACCCTGATGCTGGGAAAGATTGAAGGCAGGAGGAGAAGGGGACGACAGAGGATGAGATGGTTAGATGGCATCGCCAACTCAATGGACATGAGTTTAGGTAACCTCTGGGAGTTGGTGATAGACAGGGAGGCCTGGCGTGCTGTGGTTCATAGGGTTGCAAAGAGTCGGACATGACTGAGCGACTGAAATTAACTGAACTGATTCAGGTATATACATAAGAATGTGTTGTTTAGTAAAGTAGGAATTTCAAATCAGGGAGTCAAGGATAGTTTTTCAATAAGTAGTACTAAATTTTTTTTTCATGTTTCTGGAGGAAAACAAATTGGGTCTACCACAGTCCACACAGGAAATACAGTATATGAAAATTATATATTTAAAAGCAGTACATTTCAGAAAAAATTTAGGAAGTTTGTACATAGTCAGGAATTTGAGGAGTCTTTTTAAAGCAAGGTAGGAAATCTAGAAATTATTTTTAAAGTCAGAATCCTTTAGTTACATAAAAATTTTTTTACAGCAGAAGATGAAAAATTAATGTAGTAGAATAAACCATTTGATAGATGTAAATACATTTGATTATGTATGGGTACACTCCTGATAAAATGTGTTACTGTTGTTAGTCGCTCAGTCATGTCCAACTCTTTGTGACCCTATGGACTGTAGCCCGCAGGGCTCCTCTGTCCTTGGCTACAGTGTTAATGCCCTCACAATGAGTTCTCCACAAAAAGAAAAAAATATGTTTCACTGAATATTAAGTTTAGTTTTGTTAATTAAGGTCTGTGCTTACTAAAACTCACTTCTAAGATAGTTCCTTGTTATGTTATATTGCTAAAAAGGTTAATTGAGTTATTAAAAAGGATACTCTAAGATTATTTCTAAAGCTTATCTCATTAACCAATCTTTGGATAAAGGTCGATGCTCCCTGAGGTACAACCAGGAGATTAACACTTGGCTGTAATCATTTCACTGAGTCAGATGACCTGGGGTGTACCGGGCTATACCCAATGAAAGTTCTTGACTTAAATTCTTGCTTGTGACCTTACTAATAACTGCTAGCTATATTATTTTCTATGTAGCTTGCTTCAGACGATTTCTTACATTACCAAATGTGTGACTGAGCCTGTGATAAAATGCTGATATGCAGTTTTGTATGAGGTCAATAGTTGTATCTCTAGATATGGAAGAAGCAACAAGAGGAAATATTTTCCTGGACCAAGAGGGAAATAAGACAGGTATGGTCCAGAGACTTTTGCTACTTACAGGCTTGGTCTACTGACAGCACATTGAGTGTCCTGTCAATGGAATTTTTGTTAGATCTTGGAATGAGCCTTCCCAGCACCATGCGACACAATGACCATGAAATGCCCCCAAAACACGGTCAAATATGTGGCTGTGAAGGGGCCCTGCTGACTGGAAGTTGGCCCTTGCCAGCTACCTCTACAAAGATTAAATCATGACCACTACAAGATGCTGATCTTCCACACCCCCTTGAAAGGAGTTCAGGGTGGAGACAAAAAATAAGGCACTCTGTGCCCTGGGAAAAACCTGGAAAACAGGCCTTCAGATTGCCAGATGTTATCAGGTGAAGATTTTTCTGAGTCCAAATTCTTGCGTCTTCTCATTCTGGAGAAACACTAATGTCACTAACCAACGTCTGGACCTGGTTCTCCTGGCTAACCCCACAACTTTTCTATGTCTATTAATCTTGGGCCATATATCTTTAACTTTCTTGTTAAGTTTGTTTCTCCAAGTAGTAGTATGACAAGAATATCCCCCGGCCAACACCCAGACAGCGCTGGAATAAGCTGCCTTATCATTCTGTGGGCTCTCACCTCCCTCCCTAAATACACCCCAAGGTCCTCAGGCTATTCTCCCTTTGAGATCTTATACGGGAGACCACTACCAGTGATTAAAAAAAAAGCTCAAGGGAGACCACCAACAACTAGCTGACCTGGAGATGTCCCAACACCTCCAGGCCCTGGGAAAAGTCTTCTGCCATATTGCCCAATAAACCTTAGAAAGGACACTGATTCCTTTAGGCAATTGAGTTCATCCTTATCAGCCAGGAAATGAGGTATGGGTTAAAGATTAGGGGGAAAAAAAAACACTTCAGCCAGTTTGCACTGACCCTCACATGGTTGTCCTGGCAACCCCTACTGCTGTTAAAGTTATAGGTGTCATCCCTTGGATCCACCACACCAGAGTCAAGACGGCAGCTACTTCCCATGATGAGGACATTTAGAAAGCAGTTTGGGGCCCCCATAACCTCCTCAAGGTCCAGTTCCAAAGACAACGGCCCTCACCCACAAAGGACGTTGAGCCCTGCTGTAGTCACTCTGGAAGCTGACTAGTCAATGCACGGCAGAAACTTGAGGATTCTTCAGCCTTGCTCCAGCCACACTCCGGCAGTTGACTGGTCAATGCACAGTGGAAGCTAGAGGATCTGGCTATCGAAATATCGATGGATTTTCATTATCAACCCTGGCCTCTATCCCAAATCAGTATTATTGCTGTGCTCTTCATTACAGGACCAACTAGACTCCCTGGCTGAGGTGGTTTTACAGAATAGGAGATGGCTAGACCTACTGACAGCTGAAAACGGAGGACTCTGCCTCTTCTTGAACGAAGAATGCTGCTTTTATGAAAACCAATCAGGAATAGTCAGGGACATGGCCCAACAGCTAAGGAAAGGAATCATAAAAAGGAGAGAGGAACTAGCAAATTCCTGGGGTAATGGGGACAATATCTGGAGCTGGGCATCATGGCTTCTCACTTTAACTGATCCTCTCTTCATGTTCTTTGTGATGCTCCTGTTTGACTCTTGTATTCTCAATGCTGTTACCCAGTTCATAACCTCTTGAATCCATAAAGTTACAAATGGTAATAGCTCAATATAACCCCCTAAACAAGTGAGAGCTCTGAAGGTCCTACAGAAACATGAGATGATGCTTTCTACAATGAGTGATAGAAGTATCAAGAGGCAAATGAAGAGGAAAAGTTAAAAATTACATAACCTCCTGCTCCTTCTGCCTCTGTAACCTAGCTTGCTCCTTGCAAAGTCTGGATCACGTAGGTCTCAGAAAGTGGGGACTTACAATACTAGGAACTAGAAGTTATCTCACTAACCTTTGTCCTGCTCTTTGCAATCACCCAGCCCCTGCAAACCCACAAACCTGCTTAATCATGCCTGTCTGTGTATAAAAACTTTGTAACCCCTTTGTTTGGGGCTCAGAGCTTGGAGTGTTAACTCCTCTGGGCCCGCTGGTGTAATAAACCTGAGTTCTCCAGCTCTCCAAGTGTGGTGCTTGGTTTCTCAAGTACCAGTTTCTGCAACACCCCCACTCTCACTTCCACTCCACTGAACATTAGTTTGGGGTTTGGGTCATATTTTGATCCAGTCAGATCTAATAATACAATGGATCATGGGAAGGAAAACGTTCAGGAATAAAAAGGTTAACACTAAAAATGAGGTAAATAATTCCTTTGTATTTTTCATCCTGTAAAAGATGGTTTTGGCTTGTGTGTGATGTGATAACATTTTGCCCCTGTGGAAAAATATTTTCACATTTTAATGTCCAGATTTCAAGATATGTACATTCATTGTTGCTGTTTAGTTGCTAAGTCGTATTTTGACTCTCTGCAACCCCATGGACTGTAGCCCACCAGGCTCCTCTGTCCTTGGAATTCTCCAGGCAAGAATACTGGGGTGGGTAGCCATTCACTTCTCCAGGGGATCTTCCCGATCCAGAGATTGAACCCACGTCTCCCCCACTGGCAGTTGGATTCTTTACCACTGAGCCAGTGTTTGGACTCAAGTTTTTATACTGAAAGAACATTCAGATAATACAAGAGAGACTTTAAATGAGCACCAAAAACATGACTCCAGGGACTTCCCTGGTGGTTCAGCAGTTAAAACTCCACACTTTCAATATAGGGAATGTGGGTTCGATCCCTGATTGGGGAACTAAGCTCCCACATGCCACATAATGTGGCCAAAAAATTTAAAAAACAAACAAAAAACACAACTCTGTTCATGGGTACCTTTTCAGCAGAGCCTTAGATCTTCATGATGGAGAAATATGTCCAACTTAGGCCTTCGTGGTGGTGGAATATGTTAGGGGAGTTATGACTCAAGCCAGAGCACTGATGAAGCCACACGTTCAAGGGAAAGACCATCTTTTCTCTCTAGTAACAAATCCACTGAAAAACACAAAGGGAAACATTATCTGAATCTCCATTAAGGAACACATCAGACGGTGGTTTCAGAGTCCTACTTACTTGGGAGGATCCTGGAGCAATTTCTCCATCCTCCCAATTTCAGAGAGTGATGGTTCTTTTTAAATGAATGTCAGATGTCAGATTCTCCCTTGGCTTATTTGGAAACCAGGACTTTATCCATTTCCTGAAAGCATTAAGCATGTGTTTTCCCAAGGATGTATCCAAACTCACTCCCCTGTCATGAACCTCTGATGGAGACAGCAAAGAAAAAAGCATTTCTTATCCTGCCATTTGTTGTGACATGTGGTGACAGAGGGCTTCCCAGGCAGAGATAGTGGTAAAGACCTCATCTGCCACTGCAGGAGATGTAAGAGATGCAGGTTCAATCCCTGGGTTGGGAAGATCCCCTGGAGGAGGAAATGGCAACCCACTCCAGTATTCTTGCCTGGAGAATCCCAAGGATAGAGGAGCCTGGTGGGCTACAGTCCATAAGGTCAGAATGAGTTGGACACGAGCACATAACGTGGAGACAAAATGTTGTGAGGATTTTTGCATCAGGAGAATCCACCACCTTTCGGCTCTGTGACCTTGGGCAAGCCCCTTCAGTGCCCTGAGCCTCAGTTCCCCAAGGGTCCAATGAGGAGAGCTTATAAATGAAGTGCATTATAACTTTATACAAAATGAAGAGGGAATTCACTCTGAATGTCGGAGGTTTTGATGCTGTCTTTGAGAGTACTTTAACAGCTCTCCACTCCACACCCAATACCCCAAAGGCACTTGTTCTGTTGGGCGGTTCACCAGGGCCACTGCAAAACCGAGTGGAGGTGGCAGAAGTGGTTAGGTTTCCTGTTCGAGTGTGTGATGGCACCTCGAAGATCCCCAGAGCCAAGAAAGAGAACAGACAGCAGTGATTTCAATGAAATGAAGTATGAATAATTACAATGAAATGAAGACCCTATAATTGTTCTGACAGTGTTTGATAAGCAGAGAGGAAAATGCAGTTTACTGTCACTGTGAGAACTGAGTGCTAGTTTTCCCTCTCAGCAACTGCCCTGTGCTCTAAGAGAACATGGCAAATAGATGGGATTGTAATTTGCCATCCTCAGCAGGAAACTTCCACATGAGGATAGGGTGGGGGGGAGTAGAATTAAATAATACTTGGGTTTTCAAGGTGCCATATCACCCTGATCATTTTGTGACCCCCAAAACTCAGAGTTCTTCTCCTGTAGTTTTGTGTGAAACAAAACACATGAAATAATTATGTTTTCCCCTCAACCCACTCCAATGTTCTTGCCTGGAGAATCCCATAGACAGAGAATCCTGGTGGGCTACAGTTCATAGGGTTGCAAAGAGTCAGACATGACTGAGCGACTGAGCACACAAACACACACATGTCTATGGGATGCTCCAGGAAAGAATACTTGAGTGGGTTGCCATTTCCTCCTCCAGGGGATCTTCCCAACCCAGGGATAGAAACCACCTCTCCTGAGTCTCCTGCTTTGGCAGGCCAATTCTTTACCACTGAGCCACTGGGGGAATCCCATGTATGTAGATGCAGATTTTTAGATACTCAAGGAGAATAGCTTTATCAGTTTGGGTCTGGATGTGCTTAGGCAATGACATCTCTCCACACTCACCCACCCCCACACCTCATACCCACTCCTCTTATCAGCTATTTAATCCCTGAGGATGTGCTCTTGGGGGTATGCTCTTCCTTTGTTTTCTAAAGGAAGCAGGAGCAAGGACTTCCCTGGCATTCCAATGGTTAAGACTCCACACTTCCAATGCAGGGGGCACAGGTTATACCCTGACTGAGGAACTAAGATCCCACGTGCTGCTTGGCTGGACCAAAAATATTAAAAATTAAGAAAAAATAAAGGAAGCAGGGGCAGACCCTTGTGGCCCACAGCTGTCTGGCTGAGCTGTGGAGAGTTTTTGAACTAAAGTGCACTGAACTGCTTGGGAACTCTTAGAGTATTCCTGTTGAGGTAGCAGATAGATGGGCCTCTCGGCTGGACAGCTGGTGTTTGTCAGGTGGAGTAAAATTCAAGCTTTGTTCTCACCCAGACACTCCTAGAACAAAGCTAGTGGCAAAAGCTGAGCTCTGCTGAAGACAGAAGGTGCCTACTCCTGAGGTTAAGGAAGACTTCCCTATCTGCACATGTGCAGGAAGGTTTCTTGGGGAGTTGAAAAGGGAAGGGCCACCACCCCATAATAAGTATGGACATATAGCCTCAGGCCTCTATGGTGGAATCCATTTTTGAAAAATTTTCCACACACATGTTGGGAAGGGTCTTAGGGCCAGTCAGGTATGAAGAAAGAAATAAGATAATTGGCCAAAAGTAAACAAAGACCCAGAAGAACTGTTTTGTATCAGTGATTTAAAATCACCTCTTTACTGCACCCCTGCATTCTGGATGCCTGCACTTCTCTTTGGATGTGTATTTCTGCCTAGCTTTTGACTTATGCCACTCCTCCTCACTGGGGGCGCGCCCACACCTTCTCTCTGGGAGTGTATTTCTGCCTAGCTCTTCTCTTGAATAAACAGCCTGTTTTTCTGTGTGCTCTCCCCCAGATTATGCTATGTCTCTAATAATAAACTTTGTACCTGTTTTTGCAGTTTTTGCCTCCTTGAGATATTCTTGCTTTTAAATGGGAGGGAGAGAGCCAGGGCCACTTTGCTTATAGCTTCTAACCCCTGGTGGTCTGGTGGCTAGGGTTTTCATCCAGGTTGCCCCAGTTCGATTGCTGGGCAGGGAACTACTAATACCATCTCTCTTCAGGATCACTCTCCACTGTCTCTCTGTGATCAGTATTTTGGTGTGTTTTGGTAGAAAGCAAAAAAGAAGGAAAATTCTTTATAGGATAAATCCAAAGCTATGTTTGTATAATCTATCATCATTAAAGGTTTCTTTGGTATATCTTTGTCTTATGTTGTTGGCCACAATATAGTCCCTCACCTCTAGAGGCTCATGTTTGTGGATGAGCCAAATGACTTCAGGAATTTCCACAAATCTTGGTTCCAGATTAAACACCAAGTTGTTTTTAAGGGTTGAACTGAGAAAATGACCAGGCAGATCTTAATGGTGAATTCAGTTTTGGTAATTTAGGTATCTGTTGTTTTGTTAGTCTGAACTTATTTTGTACCATCTGTTGTTTTGTTTCTTGGCAGGAACCTTTGTTACTTTCAGAAAACAGAGACCAAGTAATAAACTTGTTTTACAAAGAGATCAGATGAAACATTCTAAGTGATCATGTGGTTTCTATTGTTGGGGCTCAGAGCAGGCCACCCTAGAACATGCCACAGTGGCATAGTGATTATTTTGAATTCAAGTTACTTGAGGGACTTCCCTGGTGACCCAGTGGCTAAAACAGGCCTGGGTTCGATCCCTGGTCAGGGAACTAAGATCCCACATACAACAACTAAAACAACGATCCTGAATGCTGCAACTAAGACCCAGTGCAGCCAGATAAATAAAGTATTTTTTCAAACTTACTTTAGAAAGGGCTGGTGTGAGAGGAACACTCTGACCTTCTTCTCTATCCCCCCTGAAAGCTAGAAATAATTCTCCCTTGCAAAATTTACTCTGTGTACCAGGAGAGAAACATCCTTATCACCAGAGACAGGACATTCAAGGCTGAGAAGCCTGTGCAAACAAACTTTGTGACTTCTTTACTGGTTTACTACCCCAAACCCAAGCTTTGCTTATATTCCTCTAATTAAGCTTCCAGGCTAAATTTCTTTTGTCCTGTCAGTTCCTCACAGATTTATTGTTTCTTTGTCTAAACACACACACACACACACACACACACACACACACACACCCCAAAACTGCCTTCCTTGGTCACTTCTTAGGTCCTATTTGTATGAGACCTCCATACATATGGGGCTTCCCAGGTGGCACTAGTGTTAAAGAATCTGCCTGCAATGCAGGAGACCCAGGTTTGAGCCCTGAGTTGGAAAGATCCCCCTGGAGAAGGGAATGGCAACCCAGTCCAGTATTCTTGCCTGGGAAATCCCATGGACAGAGGAGCCTGATGGGCTACAGCTCATGGGTTGAAAAGAGTCAGAAACGAATGAGTGGCTAATACTTTCACCTTTCTTTCTGTACATATGAATTAAATTGTTTTTTCCTCCTGTTAATCTGCCTTCTGTCAATTTATTAGACTAGCGAAAAGAACCCAGAAAGGAAGGGGGAAATTTCCTCCTCCCCGACACTATATGACTACAATGAACTGCATCCCAAAGACAGTAGGT
Organism: Muntiacus reevesi; assembly: GCF_963930625.1. Taxonomy (NCBI): domain Eukaryota; kingdom Metazoa; phylum Chordata; class Mammalia; order Artiodactyla; family Cervidae; genus Muntiacus; species Muntiacus reevesi. The sequence goes on along the minus strand of NC_089271.1, from coordinate 130,243,275 downwards.
AAAAGGTAACGAATACAATGAGAACATGGAGTATTACTTTCACAAGAAAAATAATGTGATTTTTAATGTGTTTAAGAGTTTCTTTGATATATTGTGTGCATCTTGTTGTGTGATACCTACCACATGGTCTAGGAGAAAGTTTTATTCAGCATATCTTTCCCTTCCAGGCCTAATAATGTACCTTATTTCTGGAGAACAGAAAACAGCCCCACCCCCAGGAGTCCACTCTTCTCTTACTTGTAAGAACTTGTGTTTGGGGTAGGGTTAGTCAAGACTCTCAGGTAACTTTGGTGTTTTCAGCCTAAGCCTTTAAGAGCAGCCCGCTGTACACATGACCATGGACCTGACTGGAAGAAGAGAACAACACCAAGATATCACCATCAGGTATTTGGTCAACAGAGGAACAGCTTTCCTACCGTATTTTATTTTATTTTTTTAAATATTTATTTTTATAATTTTTATTTGTCTTCACTGGGTCTTAGTTGCAGCATGGGGGGTCTTCTATCTGTATTTCAGCAAGCAGGATCTTTAGTTGTGGCATGCTAACTCTTAGTTCTGGCATGTGGGATCTAGGGACCACCTGGCCGGGGATCGAACCTTGGCCCCCTCCATTGGGAGCACAGAGTCCTAGCCACTGAATCATCAGGGAAGTCCCCGGATTATGCCCTCTTAAAGTTTGGAAGGCACTTAATACTGTATCCTTGTTGCAGGGAGGAAGCCAGTTCTGACTCCATATTGGAACTGTTTCTTTGACTTGCCTCTCTTTGCTTTTGTTATTATAATCATACAGAATGGTTTGCCTCAGAGAATCCTGCCCTTCTGCCTGATTGTTAAAGTGCCTTTGTTCAGAACCGTGTCCACTTGTGAATGGTAGGAAGGAAGAAATTAACACACCCCCTGCCTGAGGCTTGCTATTCTAGGAGATGTTTGCAAGATTCATGGCTTTTTTGCTTTGCTTCCTCACCTCCCCTCATGTCTGATCTATCAAAGAACCTGGCATCCAGACCCCAGTAAGATGGTTATTTTGAGGTGCTAGCCTGCCATTTCTCGGTCTGCCGGCTCCCTGATTAAAGTCTTTTCCTTGCCTCAAGTCACCCACTCGGGGTTGGCAGGTAGTTACCTCAGCATCTGAGCTCCCACTTTGGGAAAAGGAAAATCCCAGGGATATTTTGATTGAAGGTACAGTTTCCAAACACTCACACAAAGGAAGTAAAGTCACAAGGTTTATTACTTACAAACCCCAGAAAGGGGGGTAGGAAGAGCAGTGACCTGGGGGAAGGGGAGTTCTCCATCCCAGGCCACAAGCATGGAGGTAGAAAACAGGGTGGCAAGCTCCTGGACTTAGAAGGTGGATTGGAGCAGAGGTCACTAATTTTGGCTGGGGGCATGGGGGATTGAAATCTAAGTAGTTCTTTTAACCTTTTAAGAAGGAAGTGGTTTGCTTTGTTTTGTTTACCATTTTTTTTTTTAATTTGACTGCACTGGGTCTTAGTTGCAGCATGTGGGATCTAGTTCCCTGACTAGGAGTCGAACCTGAACCCGTTGCATTAGGAGTGCAGTCTTAGAGACTGGGCCACCAGGGAAATCCCTAAGCAGTTATTTTATTTATTTATTTATTTATTTATTATTATTATTTTTTAAATATTATTTTATTAGTTGGAGGCCAATCACTTTACAACATTTCAGTGGGTTTTGTCATACATAAGCAGTTATTTTAAAAGGTGTCCTGGGAACAGTAAAGCAGGAACTTGTGGTGGGAATCCTAAGCTCAGGTCCTCATCTAAGTGTCCAGGGTTGTCTTACTGTCCAGTGCCTAGACAGCAACTTGAAATAGCTGTTTTCCCATCACAGTACTGAGCCTGCTCTGTACCTTCAGACACCTTGTTGAACACCACACACACTACCTTTCCTACTGGTCACAGCAATGTTACAAGGGAGGTGTTTTTTCCTATCCTCATCTTTCTAGCTTTTCCAACTATGAAGCGCCATACATCTCAGCAAGGTTAAGTGGTTAAAATCAGGTAAAATCAAATCAAAGTATGGAATAAACAAATATTCATAACACAATTATTTAACAAAATGTAATGCAACTATGAGAGAGGAAAATTTTAAAGTTCTGAAGTAATAACAAAATTAGAAACAAAAACATGGACCACAACACTAAGAAAAAGAGGAAAACAACAGAATGGGGAAATATATGCAGTGAATGATAGATAAGCATTACTTACTTTAGAAATATCTTTAAAATGAGTAAATTCTGAGTGAAGAAGACCAAAAATCTGAATGCTCAATGAGGAAGAGAACAGGCATCACAAGACAAAAAGCACACAGAAGATAACACTTGAAAAATGTGTAGGGATTTCGCCGCTGGTCCAGTGGCCAAGACTCTGTGCTCTCAGTGCAGGGGGCCCAGGTTCAATCCCTAGCTGGGGAAATAGATCCCACATGCCACAATAAGACCTGGTACAGCAAAATAAAAAAAAATAATAATAAAAAGACAATACAAACCTCATCATGTAACAAGGAAGTACAGATACAACAAATACCATTTTATACCTATTTAACAAACAAAAATTTAAAACAATAAAACATAATGTTTGTGAGGCTGTGGGGAAATTTGTATTTTGCAGGTAGCAATAATAATAATAATAGCCAATATTTTTATGCTCACTTTCCTTATCACATTTCTGCACTGGGGAACTATTTTTTCTCCCATTTCATAGATCAGATGGTTGTAGCTCAGAAAGGGTAACCAGCCCACCATCTCACACCTGGTACACGAAGCCAGATGAAAAAAGCTCTGCTATGTTAAAAACCCTATGTTTTTAACGAAAACTGGACACTGTCTCCCATGGTAATATGCAACAGTTCAGTCAGTTCAGTAGCTCAGTTCTGTCTGACTCTTTGTGACCCCATGGACTGCAGAACGCCAGGCCTCCCTGTCCATCGCCGACTCCCAGAGTTTACTCAAGTTCATGTCCACTGAGTCGGTGATGCCATCCAACTATCTCATCCTCTGTCATCCCCTTCTCCTCCCGTTTTCAATCTTTCCCAGCATCAGGGTCTTTTCAAATGAGTCAGCTCTTCGCATCAGGTGGCCAAAGTATTGGAGTTTCAGCTTCAGCATCAGGCCTTCCAATGAATATTCAGGACTGATTGCCTTTAGGATGAACTGGTTGGATCTCCTTGCAGTGCAAGGGACTCTTAAGAGTCTTTTCCAACACCACAGTTCAAAAAGACAGTGCTCAGCTTTCTTTATGTTCCAACTCTCACATCCATACATGACTACTGGAAAAACCATAACTTTGACTAGACAGACCTTTGTTGGTAAAGTAATGTCTCTGCTTTTTAATATGCTGTCTAGGTTGGTGATAGCTTTTCTTCCAAGGAGTAAGCTTCTTTTAATTTCATGGCTGCAGTCACCATCTGCAGTGATTTTGGAGCCCAAGAAAATAAAGTCTGTCACTGTTTCCACAGGTATATATAGGTATATATATAAATATATAGGTATATATAGGTATATATATAAATAGGTATATACCTATTTTCCAACAACCGATATTCAAAGATAAATGTACCACTCATTTACTATTTCTTTAAGGACAAACGTATATTTTAAATATGGAACTCTGGTATTTCATGCATTCAAGCCTTGTTTTGTTTTTTATTTTGCTTTAACTATGAAATAACTGAACTTCTGAATGCATGCCTGTGAAATTGCATTCAACACTCCACAAAGTACCTCATATATATTTAAAACATATAGCTTAGCCAAGCAAACCATACTGATGTATTAAAATAAACTAAAGATGTGCACCTTGAAAACTCTGGGTTCAAATCAGCAGAAATGCTGACTATATTCGTGCTTTATTTTTATCTTGCTTTTAAAATTATGAGACCTTGGAGAAGGAAATGGCAACCCACTCCAGTACCCTCGCCTGGAAAATTCCATGGATGGAGGAGCCTGGTAGGCTACAGTTCATGGGTCACATAGAGTCGGACACGACTGAGCGACTTCACTTCATAGTTGATAAAAAGCTTGGGTTGTCTCTTGGGGTGGATTTGCTCCTGGATGGATTTCACCTGGCGGCAGTAGGGAGCCCCGCGGGCCTCTCCTGGAAGTGGGCGTATGGCCGAAGCACACCTGACCCATGTCGGGGGTGGAGCGTGCCTCCTCTGAGCTCCTAGGCAGTGGGTCCCAGGTCTCAGGGGTCTCCATTGCAACTGGGAATGCCCATTTCGTGGGCTCCTGGATCCCCATCGATCAGCATCCAGTGAGCAGAGCGACGGGGTACGGACCACAGTTGGTAAAGAGTCTGCCTGCAATACGGGAGACCCGGGTTCAATCCCTGGGTCGGGAAGATCTCCTGGAAAAGGAAATGACAGTCCACTCCAGTATTCTTGCCTGAAGAATTCAATGGACTGAGGAGTCTTGTGGACTGGTATTTGTTATCCATTTCTAGATATGTATCCTAAATTTGAACAAAAATGAAAGCATGAAGATGTTTAGCAAAAACTTATGTAAAATAAGGAGACTCAGCAATCCCTCTTCTGAGTATTTACCCAAGAGAAATGAAAAGTTGTGTTTACACAAAACCCATATGTGAATGTTCATGGCATTTGTGTCTATAATTGCTAAAAGCTGGAAACAACCCAAACATCTAGCTGGTGAATAGGTAAATAAACTGTGTGATACAAAAAAAAAAAATTATGAGACTTCCCCTGGTGGTCCAGTGGTTAAAACTAGCCAGTTCCAATGCAGGGGGCTTGGGTTCCATCTCTGGTCGGAACTAAGATCCTGCATGCTAAGTGGCATGGCCAAAAATAAATGATTTTTAAATTAAAAATAAATAAAAGTGTGAGACTTCCATATTCTGATATTGTTCATAGGCTGCTTATCATTCACCCAGGAAAAAGGAAATCACTTTCTCTTTTAAAAAGGACAGCTTAATCCACAGTTAACTTTTTTTCTTACTGTATTATATGCATCTTATCTGCAGTGGTAAAGGACACACCTGTGAATGCAGGAGACATACAAGATGTGGGTTTGATTCCTGGGTTGGAAAGATCCCCTGGAGGAGGGCATGATAATCTACTCCAGTATTCTTGCTTGGGAAATCCCATGGACAGAGGAGCCTGGTGGGCTATTGTCCATGGGTTGCAAAGAGTTGGACACGACTGAAGCAAGTTAGCATGCACATGTATGTTATATGTGGTCTTAAATTCTGATAAACTAATGCATGAATGAATCAAATAAAAAAGTATACAATGCAGAGAAAAGGAAAATCATTTAAATAGTGCAGCTATTGTAAAAAAAAAAAAAAACCCAAAATCCCTCATCAATAGCCAATCATTTGATCTGTTTAATTTTATCCAGAAATATTGCATGAGACTATATTAAAATGAACCCTTAATTTAACAGAATATGTGAGAACCAACTTGGCACCTTTCAGTATTTCTTCCTGAGTTTCAACTAGAGTTGAAGTTTGGATGTGAATGGGTCCATGGAACTCCTGAGACATCCTTCTTCTGGTTAGAATGACAAAATGGAACCTGGCTGTTTCAAAGGGTGCTGAGACTGGAGACTGGGCCAGAAGCTATCACATTTTTAGACTTTTTTCCTGTCTTAAGTTTCCTTCCTTCCTTATGAGTATTTCAATCCTGGTGAAATTGCTTCATGTGAATTTTTTGAGTTAAAAGGAGGGTAAACCAGGGAGAAAAAGACAACTCTGCTGCTTGATCTTGTGATGGGAGCTGTGGAAAATGTTAGGGACTCATTTGCACATGAACCTGAGTTCTGTTTTTCCTTTCTCTGTGTCTTTTGTCTTATAAAGCTCAGCTGGTCAGAGCCATCTACTTGCGTCCTACTGGCTACCTCCCAGCCCAGCTGACCACTCAGCTCCCTACAGCCCAGCAACAACTCTGTGCCCAGCCATTGACATGGTTTTCTTTCTCCCTCTAGTTACTACAACTTCTTTTTCCACTTCTAATTTCAAAGTATCCTTTGCTTCACTCCTTATACAACCATGTTCAAGGGGAATAGGACAGAGGCTCTTCTTTGGTCGTTATGTTGCCTACATTCCCTGTCCCCCACACCTAAACCAAGGTTCTTTCTTTTTTTTTTAAATTTATTTATTTGGTGGCATCAGATCTTAGTTGTGGCATGTGGGATCCAGTTCCCTGACCAGAGGTCAGACCTGGGCCCCCTGCAATGGGAGCATGGAGTCTTAGCCACTGGACCACCAGGGACTTTCCTGAACCAAGATTCTTAGGCCTGAAATAGAAAATCAAGTTCCAACTCTGCAGTGCTCATACAGGCCCTATGTATGTCTGGGGGCTGAGGTTTGGAGGGGGCTGAGTGTAGCAGTGTGCTACCCATGCCTGAATACCACCTTTTAAATCACTTGTATCCCCTTGTTTGTGAAATACGAAAGAATGGGCTTTAAAAGTCTTTTGTATTCCTATTGGCATAATTAAGTTTTCCAAGCTATTAGCCATCTTTCCTTAAGAAGCTTATTCAACAACTGTGCACAGCAGGCTGTTGTTCATGAGTTGTGCTGCCAGGGGGCAGGCTTGGCTTTGCCAGGAGATTCCAGCTGTTGTCCTGGAATCACAGCTTCTGTGATCCAGTAGGCATGGCATCCCTGTCTCAACCCTTTGACCTTTGCGGTGCGGGAGTGGACACTAGGAGACTGTGTGCCTTAAGGGTGGAGGGTAGGGGCCTTAGTGCTGAGGCTGAGTGAGGAACTTGAAGTCAACAGCTCTTTGAAGGAAAGAGCTCTGTGCATGCTGGAGGTGGTAAGTGCTGAAGAACTGAACCTGCCTCTGCACTGCCCAGAGCTGGATGCATCTGGGCCCCAGGAACAGTTCGGTCACCCAGAGACGCCTTTTCTGAGACAACTCCACATGCCCTCTCTTGCAGGCCACCCAATTGCTCTGGGTTTGCGTACCCTCATCTGTACGAAGAAGGGAATGGACTGGATGCCCACAAAGGTCCCCTGTGGTGCAGAGACTACTGTGATTTCTTTCTTTAACCTGGGTGTTCCCCCCCCACTCCACCCCCACCCCCCACCCAGAACACAAAAATGTACTTTCCTTGAGATGCCCTACTGTGCTAGTTTAATGGGAGGGAGGGTAAGGAAAGTCTCAAATGAATCCCAAAGTAAAAGTAATGTCATTTTTCATATCTTTATTATTCAAATGTTATGTATTTATTTTTAATTAGAGAATCATAGATTTACAATATTGTGTTGGTTTCTGAAATACATCAACACGAGTCAGCCATAGGTATACACACGTCCCCTCCCTTTTGAACCTCCCTCTCACCTCAAGCAGCATTCTTAGGATGAGGGGTATGTGATGAGCTGACTCCTGAGGTTTCTGTTTATTTATGGCTGTGCTGGGTTTTCGTTGCTGCACTCGAGCTTTCCCTAGTTGCAGCAGTCGAGGACTCCTCTCTAGTTGCAGTGCATAAGTTTCTCATTGCAGTGGCTTCGCTTGTGGAGCACGGGCTCTAGAGCATTGGCGCACAGTAGTTGTGGCACACAGGCTTAGTTGCCCTAAGGCATGTGGGTTCTTTCTGGACCGGGGATCTAACCTGTATCCCCTGCATTGGCAGGCAGATTCTTTACCCCTGAGCCACGAAGGAAGTCCCACTCAAGGTTTTGAGACCCCCCAGTCCATGGTGTGGACCAAGCTGAACTTACCAATCAGGAAATCCAGGGAAGGATTCTATTTTAGCTTCATTATTTCACTTCCAGTGTCTGAAATTTCCTAGGGGAGCTACATCAGCACCAGATGACAGCATGGTGTTCAGTATGTGTGCTCTGGGTGTGCCTTGTAGTAAGTGAAAGTTCAGGTATGTTGAGGCATGCCCTGGAAAAAGTGCCGCAGACAAGTTCCAGAGGCTGGCTAAACTTCCAGGGACCGACGCCCCTGCAGCCTGGTCCGATCAGGAGCCGATACGGAGCCCTTGGACACCCACCGCCGCTGTAGCCCGCGCTTTCTACCTTATATGGAAGGACCTGGCCTGGACACCGGCCCTGGCTATAAAACCTCTCCCCACCTCTCATACCTCGCAGACTCCCTTTGTCTCCTCGCTCACCCGCCCCTCCCCGGGAGATCTGCCCGAGAGTGCCCGCCCAATAAAGGCCTTCATCAACAGTCCTTAGAGGTGGCTCTTTCATCCCGCGGCGTTTTATAACATCTGGCGCCCAACATGGGGCCCGAGGTGAGGGCCCCCAGCACTCGCCATTGAGGCCCCCTCGAGCTCCACCACCACGGTAGCCCCGGACCCAGGCAGCTGACCAACTCCCCGGATGGCAGGATACGGGGTAAGTCCCTTCGGCTTTGAGGCCTGCCCTCCTTGGCGACCACCTCCTAGGGCCCGGTAACGGGTGGGCACTTACTGGGCCCTCCCAGTCACCAGCTTGTGGGGAGACATCCCCAGCGGCTGAGTAGACCTCTGGCTTCAGCCTCCAGCTTTGGCCTCCGGCTTCGGCCTTTTCCAGTCCCCAGCTTGTGAGGGAGACGTCCCAAGCGGCTGAGTAGACCTCCAGCTTCGGCCTTTCCTGGTCCCCAGCTCGTGAGGAAGACGTTCCAAACGGCTGCACGGACCTCCGGCTTCCCTTAACACGTCCGAAGACGTTCGGGCAGCGGGGGTTGCCTCCACGCCCCGTGGTTGCCATGGGATCAACAGCCTCCAAACCCGATCCTCAATACTCCACACCCTTAGAGTGCCTGCTGGCTAACCTGTGGACCCTAAGACTAAAGGGATATATCCGCCCCAAGCAGCTCACTTTTCTGTGTTCACAGGCCTGGCCTCAGTATTCCCTAGATAATGGCTCACAATGGCCAGTCGCAGGGACATTAGACTTTGACGTCCTCTGTGATTTAGATAATTACTGCCGGAGAATGGGAAAATGGTCTGAGGTCCCCTATGTCCAGGCCTTTTGGGCGTTGCACTCTCGCCCCACCCTGTGCACCACGTGCGCTCCTAGCCAGATCCTACTCACCATGGCCCCCCCGACCCCACCCTCCCGGGCCAAGCCAAGTCCTCCCGCCTCTGAGTCCTCTGCTTTCTCTGTTCCCCTGGAAGATCTGGTGGCCCCCCCTCCCTATGCCTCTCCCACGGCCCCCACCCCCTCCTCTCCGGCTGCCCCCACCCCTTCTTCTCCGGTTCCCGCCCCCTCCCCCTCCACTCCGGCCCCTTTTGCCCCTACTCCCGCCCCCGAGACTCCACCGCCAGCCCCAGATCCTCCGGCCCCTTACCCTATCTTGTATCCTCCCCTTTCCCCCCGTCACTCCCTCCCCTTCTCTGGTTAGCGCCCACACTCGCTCCAAAGGCTCCCCCAGCAACCCTCCAGGAGCCTCCCCTCCCCCTTCCCCAGTCCCGCTACTCCCTCTGCGACAAGTAGCCGGAGCTGAGGGTCTAGCCCAGGTCCACGTCCCCTTCTCTCTCCAAGACTTAGCACAGATTGAGGCCAAACTGGGATCCTTTTCCTCCAACCCCACTCAGTACATTAAGCAGTTTACTAGTCTGACCCGAGCCTACGCCCTAACATGGCAGGACATATATGTCATCCTGGGGTCTACCACCACCCCCGAAGAGAGGCAGGCCATTTGGACGGCAGCCAAGGCTCAGACCGATCAGCGGCACTGTGCCAGCCCCTCCCCTGAGCATCCCCCGGGAGCTCAGGCAGTTCCTGGCATCGACCCTGATTGGAACTACCAGGAAGGGGTTGGTGGCCAGCTGCGGGTACGCTATATGATAGAGTGTATCCTCGATGGGATGGAAACGTCCTCTCATAAGGTTGTAAACCTCCTCAAACTAGATGAGGTGACTCAGGGGCCTGACGAAAACCCAGCCATGTTTCTTAATCAACTGACTGAGGCTCTTGTTCAATACACTAGACTGTCCCCTGAGTCCCCCATTGGGGCAGCTACCTTGGCCAATCGTTTTATCTCCCAATCCGCACCTGACATCCGAAAAAAGCTGGCCAAGGCCGAGGACGGCCCTCAGACCCCTATTCGAGACCTGGTAAAAATGGCCTTTAAGGTTTACAATGCCCATGAAGAAACTGCTGAGGCCAGTCGAAAGGCAAGGCTCAAGCAAAAGGCCGAATTTCAGGCGAGCCTCCTAAACCAGCAAACCCAGGCCTTGGTAGCGGCCCTGCGGCCGGCGGCGGGCTCGGGGCCCTGAAACCCCCCTCCGGGGGCCTGCTTCAAGTGCGGCCAAGAAGGACACTGGGCCAAGATGTGCCCCAATCCGCGGCCTCCTTCCAAGCCGTGTCTGTTGTGCAAACAGCGAGGACACTGGGCTAGTGACTGTCCCCAGGCCTCTCGGGCCCCAACCTCTAGGGGCCAGAGACCAGAGCACCCCAGGGAGACCTCCTGCCCTCCTCCGGCCTTAGAGCTGCTGAGCTTCGATGATGACTGACGCCGCCCAGACTCGGGAACCCCGATAATCCAAGCCGAGCCCAGGGTAACACTCCAGGTAGCGGGTAAGTCTATCAACTTTCTAGTTGATACGGGGGCTACCTATTCGGTCCTTCCCTCTTTCAGGGGCACTTTACGTCCTTCCCAGGTTTCGGTTATGGGCATGGACGGCCAACCCTCGTGTCTGCTCCAAACCCAACCACTATCCTGTCAGTTAGATTCCTGCCTATTTACCCACTCCTTTTTGGTCATCCCCTCCTGCCCTACTCCTCTCTTGGGAAGAGATATTCTCGCTAAGCTAAAGGCCACTCTTCACCTAACTCCAGAATCGGCTCCCACGTCAGGGGCCTTCCTAATGCTACTTGTTGACCCTCCAACCTCTTCTGTTAATCCTGAAGTGTGGGACACCCGAGTCCCGGTGGTGGCTCAGCACCACCCTCCAGTCCTCATCCGGCTAAGGGACCCCACCTGTTTCCCAGCCCGGCCCCAGTTTCCTCTGTCTACCCGTAACCTCAGGGGGCTAAAGCCCATCGTCGACCGCCTCATGGGACAGGGTCTCCTGATCCCCACGACTTCCCCCTGTAACATGTCCATCCTCCCTGTTCGAAAGGCTTCAGGAGACTACCAGCTAGTGCAGGATCTCTGCCTGATCAACGCGGCGGTGGTCACTGCCCATCCACTTGTCCCTAACCCCTACACCCTCCTTTCTTCCATACCTCCCAAAACCTCTCATTTCACCGTTATTGACCTCAAAGATGCCTTTTTTACCATCCCACTCCACCCTGACTGCCAATTCCTCTTTGCTTTCACCTGGACTGACCCCGACACTCAGTTGACTACACAACTCACATGGACCGTACTCCCTCAGGGGTTCAGAGACTGTCCCCATTACTTCGGGCAGGCTCTGTCCCGGGACCTGGCCAGATGCTCGCTCCGTCCTAGCACCCTCCTCCAATATGTAGATGACTTGCTCCTCTGCAGCCCCTCAGAAGAGACCTCCCGACAACATTCTACAACTCTTCTTAATTTCCTCGGTTCCCAGGGCTACAGAGCCTCACAATCCAAAGCTCAACTGACTCAGACTTCTGTTGTCTATCTAGGCCTCCAAATCACCCCTACCACTAAGGCCCTGACAGCAGATTGGAGTAGCCTCCTCAGGTCCCTCTGCCCTCCGGCCAACGGAGACCAGATATTGTCCTTCTTAGGACTGACGGGATTCTTCCGACACTGGGTCCCAAATTACACCACCCTGGCCAAACCCCTATATGCTGCCGCTAAAGAGACTCCCACGGGACCGCTGTCTTTCCCCACCAAAGTGGCTCAGGCCTTCCACGCTTTATGCTCAACCCTATTGGCTGCATCCCCTCTCTTTCTTCCAAATCCCACCTATCCCCACCATTTATACACTGATGAAAAGGGAGGGATAGCCTTTGGAGCCTTGGTGCAGCCGATTGGCCCCGAACTGCTGCCTATTGCTTACATATCCAAACAACTTGACCCCACAGCCAGGGGATGGTTCCCCTGCCTGCGGGCACTAGCAGCAGCGACAACATTGTACGCTGATGCTAAAAAGCTGATTCATGGTCAGCCCCTGACCATCTTCTCACCTCATCGCCTTGGTGATCTTCTAACCTCTAGATTTCTCTCTGACCTCAGTGAATCCAGGCTCCAGCAGTTTCACCTGGTATTTTTGGACAATCCGCAAGTTTCCGTGGGTCGTTCTCCACAATTAAACCCACTTTCCTCGTTGCCCTCCCTCCCCCTTTCCTCAAAACTCCCAGCCCACTCATGCCCAGAGGTCCTTGAGTCCCTTATGCAACCACCTCACAACCTGTTTTCCGAACCTCTACCAGATCCAGAGCTAACTTTGTTTGTCGATGGGAGCTCAAAGCGAGATCCCAACGGGAACCGAAGGGCGGCTTATGCTGTGGTAACCACCCGAGAAGTCCTGGAGGCTCAGCCCTTGCCACCCGGGACGACCTCTCAGAAGGCTGAACTAACAGCCCTAACTAGAGCCTTACACCTAGCAAAAGGAAAAAGGGCCAATATTTACACAGACTCCAAATATGCCTTCTTGATTGCCCATTCTCACGCGGCAATCTGGAAAGAGTGGGGCTTCCTGACCACTAAAGGATCTCCCATCTGTAATGCCCCCCCACATTACTCGACTGTTAGATGCCTTATCCCTGCCCAAAGAGGTCGCTATCATACACTGCAAGGGACACCGGAATACTCAAGACACTGTCGCTCTGGGTAATAATATGGCAGACCAAGTGGCTCGACAAATCACCTTACAACAAGCCCCGAGCCCTTGCTGACTTTGAGATCCACCCTCAACCCAGATTATTCCAGCAAAGAAGCCAGAGCCTTGCTGGCACAGGAAGGGGCTCAGAGACACCCGTCGAGGTGGATATTACTCCATAATAAACCAGTGCTTCCTGAGCGCCAGGCTAAGGCCATAATATCCCAAACCCCAATACCCTCCACATCGGACCAAGGGCTTTCTTTTCCTTTCTCAGCCCTGTCTTTTCTCCCCTACATCTCAGACAGACCATATATGCTGTCCACCGCTCCTGCCTTACATGTGCTTCCACCTCTCCTCAAGGAGGACTCTGACCCCCACAAGAGACTCATCAGTTAAGGGGACATATGCCCGGGCAGGATTGGAAGATAGACTTCACCCACATGCCCAGATATCGAACCTACCGCTATCTGCTGGTCTTAGTAGACACCTTTTCAGGATGGGTCGAGGCCTTCCCCACCACCCGAGAGACGGCAGCGGCGGTGGCAGAGGTCTTGACGACCCATCTCATTCCCAGATTTGGGTTGCCAAACTCTCTCCAGTCTGACAATGGGCCTGCATTCATCTCACAGATCTCCCAGCAGGTGGCTACGGCCCTGGGCATCGACTGGCATCTCCACATCCCCGATCGGCCCCAATCGTCAGGCAAGGTAGAGCGGGTGAACAGCATCATCAAGACGCACCTGACCAAGCTTGCCTCAGAACTGCGGCTGTCTTGGGTCGACCTCCTCCCTCTGGCGCTCACTCGCATTCGCACCACACCACACTCCAAAACAGGTTTGACCCCTTTTGAACTGCTCTACAGCAGGCCCTACCTCCTGACTCACCTCCCAGAGGGAGAGGCTCCCCCACTCGCTGGGGTACCTCCCCCTCTTCTCCCTCTTACGATCCTTGCTGAGAGAACACGCAGACCAGGTCCTGCCACAACCGACAGACGACGAAGGGCCAACTCAGCCTCTGGCCCCGGGAGACCAGGTACTGCTAAAAGCCTTAAATCCCCGCCCGCTACAACCTCGCTGGACGGGGCCCCATACTGTAATCCTCACCACCCCCACGGCAGCCAAACTTCTGGGACACGAGCCCTGGTATCACCTAACCCGGCTCAAACGAGCTCCCCTGGGTCTCCCAAAGACAGGGGTGGCCCCAGTCCAGGTCCCTCCTCCCAATTACTCCTACCGCTCCACCCTCACGGGGTCGACCAAACTAACCATCACCCGAACCCCTCTGTCGTCGATCCCAAAATAATTGAGGGACCACATCTCGATATCCGATGCTGACCTGGCATCACCCGCTGTGGCTGCTAACAGTCACAGCTCTGGCCATACTTTTTGCCATTGGATTAGCGGCCGAGGACCCCCGCGATTGGTCCTCCACTCTTCGACTGTCCCTGGCCCTCACATACCTAGCCATCTGCTTCCTACTCGTGGGGTGCTATTCCCTTGGGACACCCTGACCTGGTTACCAGCTCCATCCCTACGAGACCCACGAGGCTAGTTGTCTGCCATACCCCCTTCACCCCAACCTCAGAACAAGGCGGGGCTCTCTACTTTGGGTTACTCTGGGGGTAGTGGGGGTCCTGGAAAAAGGGGGTCACACCAACCAAAACCCCCACCAGCCTTTTCAAGTCACCTGGATCTTAAAAAATGGAGAGACCTACGAAGAACTAAACCAGACCACAGCCACCCAACCAAAAGATAAGTGGTGGCCGGACCTATACTTTAACCTTACAAAGTTAATCGAAAAATCAGGATACTCCAAGTGTAGGGTCAGGTCCCTCGGGTTTTATGCCTGCCCAGACACCATTGGGAAAACATAAAGACCTGTGGGGGAATGGTGAGCCGCTACTGTAAATCCTGGGGCTGTGTCACTTCCAACGATGGGTACTGGAAGTGGTTGGTTACCAAGCCAGACCTGATCAATATGTCCTTCACGGGTCCTCCCCCGAAATCAGGTTGGCAGGGGCAACCCTCCAACCAAGGGCAGTGTAGCGACCAGGTCCGATTATCATTTACACAGCAGGGACGGACTGAAAATAGATGGATTTCCGGGCTGTCCTGGGGGGTAGTGATATATGATACCTATGGCACGGGAAGCAATAGCGCAATGTTGTATGTCCAGCAAGTCCTGCAACCCGCCCAGACCCATGCTGTGGGGCCCAACCGGGTTATTTCACCTCCCCGCCCCTCACCACAAAGGACAAATGCCACAAATGTTGTGACCTCGCCTGCCCCTACCCCCTCTCTTCAGTTAACCATGAATTTACACGTATTCCCCATCCCAATCCCCCCTCCCACTTGCCTCCCCACACCATCCCTCTGGGTCTTCCCAGTGCACCAGGCCAGATCACTTGTCTCATCCATCCAACCTGGGCTGGTGATCTGTTTCACCGTAGATAATATACATGTTTTGATGCAGTTCTCTCAAAACATCCCACCCTCGCCTTCTCCCACAGAGTCCAAAAGTCTGTTCTGTACATCTGTATCTCTTTTTCTGTTTTGCATATAGGGTCATCGTTACCATCTTTCTAAATTCCATATATATGCGTTAGTA
The DNA here is from genome assembly GCF_963930625.1 of Muntiacus reevesi. Lineage (NCBI taxonomy): Eukaryota > Metazoa > Chordata > Mammalia > Artiodactyla > Cervidae > Muntiacus > Muntiacus reevesi. The sequence continues at coordinate 130,227,986 of NC_089271.1, read as the reverse complement.
TACTGTATTGGTCTTTATCTTTCTGGCTTACTTCACTGTGTATAATGGGCTCCAGTTTCATCCATCTCATTAGAACTGATTCAAATGAATTCTTTTTATTTTTATTTATTTATTTACTTTTTTCCCCGGGCCACTCCGTCTACACCCACAGCTCCGGCCACTCCGTCTACATCCACAACTCCGGGCCACTCCGTCTACACCCACAACTCCAGGCCACCACTCCGCCTGCACTCACAGCTCCGGGCCACCCCGCCTGCGCCCGCAGCTCCAGGGCCTCGCAGCATCCCCCACCCCCTGCTCTGGGCCGCAGCTCGGAGCCCGCATCGGGAAGCGGGTACAGGGCTGCGTGGCAGCGCCACATTCCCAGTGTTGGGGTCTCCGAAGGCGGCCTCTGATCCGACAATGCGGCCGCCCGGGAGGTCGGACAGCAAACTCGGGAGCCCGTGAGAACTCGGCCCGGGGCGCCTGCCGTCGGTGGGCGTCGCAGGCCCCGCGCGCTCAGCCCTGCCTCGATCCTGGGCCTTTGGGTCCCGCGGCCGCCCCTCTGCCCGGCCTGAGTCGTGCTGAGGAACAGAAGGAGGGCGGCGGCAGCCCGGTGGCCCCAATGCTCTGGACCTCAAGGCGCCGGCCGCCCCCGGCACCCTCCGCTCGGCCGGGCGGGGCGGGCCGCGGAGGCCGCGAGCGCGCGCCCTCAGAAGAAAGAAAGCGGAAGCGGGGCACCGGCGCCCGGCCCGCAACCTACCCGCCGCTTGCTCTCCGGCCAAATGAATTCTTTTTAACGGCTGAGTAATATTCCATGGTGTATATGTACCACAGCTTCCTTATCCATTCGTCTGCTGATGGGCATCTAGGTTGCTTCCATGTCCTGGCTATTATAAACAGTGCTGCGATGAACATTGGGGTGCACGTGTCTCTTTCAGATTTGGTTTCCTCAGTGTGTATGCCCAGAAGTGGGATTGCTGGGTTTTCCCCCCTCAAACAGTTTTTCCCCTCAAACAGTTCATGTTGTTTCCATGCTAAGTCGCTTCAGTTGTGTCCAACTCTGTGTGACCCTATGGACTGTAGCCCTCCATCCTTCTCTGTCCATGGGATTCTCCAGGCAAGAACACCGGAGTGGGTTGCTGTGCCCTTTTCCTGGGGATCTTCTTGACCCAGGGATTGAACCATGTCTCCTTCACTGGCAGGTGGATTCTTTACCACTGAGCCACCTGGGAAGCCTCCAGACAGTTCATAATGTGAATGAGAAATGTCGCTTACCATTTCAGTAAACAAAGGATGTTGCAGTCATCAAGTTGACAGTCACTGCAGCCCTCCCACAATGGTGCACCTGAGGGGATTCAGGATTGAGAAAAGCTGGACACCAGCCCAGATAGCTGAGGTGCCTTTCAAAGGAATGATTTCCATAAGCTCAGACTCTTGCATCTTCCCATACACAGAAAAGTGCTAAATATTTGGTTTTCTTGAATTAACAGTAATCTTTTGATATTCTAACTACCTGGTTTTTTATGTAGCTTGGCTCCTCCTTTACCTGTTTGGTGCCATCCCTCAGAGCTATCTGAGAGATTTTCTGGCCTAAAGTCCTCAGTTTTGTCCACCAAATAAAACATAATTCTCAACTTTTAGGTTGTGCATTTTTTTACTTGACAGTACCTTCTTTCTGGGCTTCCTTGATGGCTCAGACTGTATAAGAGTCCGCCTGTGATGTGGGAGACCTGGGTTCGATCTCTGGGTTGGGAAGATCCCCTGAACAAGAGAACAGCTACCCGCTCCAGCATTCTGGCCTGGAGAATTCCATGGACAGAGGAGCCTTGTGGGCTACAGTTCATGGGGTTGCAAAAGGTTGAACACGACTGAGTGACTCTCACTTTTATTTGATCACTAAATCCTTACTATTTTGAAAGTTCACTGGCATGTATTCTTCATTGTGGAAAATTTTAGAAAGCAACACTACATCTAGAAACTATTACTATTATAATAGGCTGAATCTACTGCACTCCTTATAAGATGATGCTTATATACAACTTTTTAGCCAAAATGAACATCTGCAAAGACAACCTACCTCAGTTCTCTGTAGTTGTTGGTAGCCAGTTTCTAAAGATTTTTTTTTATTAATCCAGGTTATTTCTTATGTCAGAATAATTGATTTCTGATCTATGTCTTTGGGATATTTGAAATGTACCTTGAGAGAAATTCTTTTGGGGGCACTAATTAAATTGGGGGATTAATTTTAGAAGACCTTTCTCTTGGCAAACCTAGACTAAGGGTAAATTATTAGCTACAGCAATGTTTTGCTTATTTCTTTCTTTTTTTGTTTATTTTATTTTTTATTTCTTTTCTTTTTAAAGATATATTTATTTATTTGGCTGTACCAGGTCTTAGTTTTGGCATGTGGAATCTTTAGTGGTGGCAAGCAAACTCTTAGTTGGGGCTTGTGGGATCTAGTTCCCCGACCAGGATTGAATCTGGGGTCTCCTGCACCAGGAGCTCAGAATCTTAGCCATTGGACCACTAGGGAAGACCCTGTTTTGTTGATTTCTTATGCCTCATGCCACCTCTCTGCCTTAATTCATCTAGCACCTGAAAGAAGTTGAGACATGTTTTAAAAAAGAATGGAGACTTCACTGGTTTTTCATTGGTTAAGACTCCACACTTCCACTATAGGGGGCATGGATTCGTTCCCTGGTAATGGAACTAAGATCCTGTGTACTCCACTGCTCCCCAAAATAATAGTAAAAGTGTATAATGAAGATACCAGCACTTACAGGATAGATATTCCCTTTTTTTGTTTGTTTTTCCCAGGCAGCCTGAGCATTAAAAAAAAAAAAAGTTCTTTGTTTGTGTGTATCAGACTTGCTGTGAGGGTTGACTGGAGGATATGTGCTGAGTATTCTCTGGCTTTCAGTCGCAGGTTGGAAAGGCTGAATGTGGTCCTTTCCACTGTAGCCAGAGTGGAGAAGGGCTTAGGAGTGGGTCTGACAGTGTTCTGAAGCTTTTTTGTACAGGCCCTGTAGTTTGAGGGTCCTTAAAGTACTAAGAAACCTAATGTTTAAAAAAGGACAGTGGTGGGACTTCCCTGGCAGTCTGGTTACTAAGACACCACGCTCCCAGTGCAGGGAGCTGGGGTTCGATCCCTGTTCGGGGAACCAAGATCCAGCATGCTGCAACTAAGACCCGGTGCAGTCAAATAAATATAAATATTAAAAAAATTTAAAAAAGGATAGTGGTCAATACTAGGAAATAAGAATTTTTTATTTCAAAATCATCTGGTGAGAATGATAGTGGGCATACATGGGAACATTCTCAAATTTCTCCCACTCCCAACAAGTCCTGGTGTCTCTGGGTAGCAGTAACATCCTCTCTGTGGAAGCCTGACATGACAACCACTTTGTGACATTTGACACTCACAAGTGAGAGAAGTGGTAAGACAGAATAAAAATTAGTGCTTGTTTAGTCACTCAGTTATGTCCTGTAGAGCTCATGTCCTTACAGCTCAGTCATGAACTGTAGCCCGCCAGGCTCCTCTGTCCATGGGATTCTCCAGGCAAGAATACTGGAGTGGGCTGACATTTCCTTCTCCAGGGGATCTTCCCGACCCAGGGATCGAACCCACTTCTTTTGCATCTCCTGCATTGGCAGGTGGATTCTTTACCATTGAGCCACCTGGGAAGCCCCTGCAATTAGTGGACACTGTGGCAAAGAGTGTACGCTTTCCTGAGAAAACAGTCTCCTTCGTGTGTGAGCACAGAAGTGCTGTGAAACTGGTCTTTGATTAACTTCCATGAAAGGAAATCTGATGTAACTATGGCACCTTATCTGTAGTCATTGCAATTTTTAATCACTTTTAATATCAAACTTCATTTAAGGAGCCTCACATTACTAAAGATTACTCAACAAGGGTTCAGTTGAGAGGAAATAAATGCTTTTTGAAAAGTAGGCCTGGTCTACGGCCATACCACCCTGAACGCGCCCGATCTCGTCTGATCTCGGAAGCTAAGCAGGGTCGGGCCTGGTTAGTACTTGGATGGGAAAAGTAGGCCTGGTTTTCACTCTCCTAAATTTACTTTTTTTCTTACCCTGGTCATTTCACACAAGGGAAACAATATGAATAAAGCAAAGGCATGACTGTTTCTTTGCAAAGAGTGATTATTCTGGAGCACTGCTTGGGAAAACATCTGCTTATTTTTGCTTAGAGCACCATTAAACCAAGAGGTTCCCTTTTAGTGGTTAAGAGCAGAAATTGGATGCTGAAGGTGATAAAATAAATTTGAAGTTGTGATAGTACATCATGAGAAACACTGGGCTGGAGGAAGCACAAGCTGGAATCAAGATTGCCGGGGGAAATATCAGTAATCTCAGATATGCAGATGACACCACCCTTATGGCAGAAAGTGAAGAAGAACTAAAGAGCCTCTGGATGAAAGTGAAAGAGGAGAGTGAAAATGTCGGCTTAAAGCTCAACATTCAGAAAACTAAGATCATGGCATCCGCTCCCATCACTTCATGGCAAGTAGATGAGGAAACAGTGGAAACAGTGGCTGATTTTATTTTTTGGGGCTCCAAAATCACTGCAGATGGTGATTGCAGCCATGAAATTAAGACACTTATTCCTTGGAAGGAAAGTTATGACCAACCTAGACAGCATATTAAAAAGCAGAGACATTACTTTGTTAACAAAGGTCTGTCTAGTCAAGGCTATGGTTTTTCCAGTAGTCATGTATGGATGTGAGAGTTGGACTATAAAGAAAGCTGAGTGCTGAAGAATTGATGCTTTTGAACTGTGGTGTTGGAGAAGACTCTTGAGAGTCCCTTGGACTGCGAGATCCAACCAGTCCATTCTAAAGATCAGTCCTGGGTGATGATCAAGGGTGATGACATTCAAGGACTCATGTTGAAGCTGAAACTCCAATACTTTGGCCACCTGATGTGAAGAGCTGACTCATTTGAAAAGACCCTGATGCTGGGAAAGATTGAGGGCGGGAGAAGGGGATGACAGAGGATGAGATGGTTGGATGGCATCATTGACTCAATGGACATGGGTTTGGGTGGACTCCGGGAGTTGGTGATGGACAGCGAGGCCTGGAGTGCTACGGTTCATGGGGTTGCAGAGTTGGACATGACTGAGTGACTGAACTGAATGGAGCTGGGAAAGTGAAAAATATGCTGGTGTGAAGAATATAGAATATGCTGGTGTGAAGAGTGAAGAATATACCCAGGCTGGTGGGTAGAGGGGAAAAAAGGGAGAAGTGCCTTTTTCTGGCCTGATGAAGTCTCTTATGTTTCTTTTGAAGCAGCAGAACCTGTGTGCCAGAAGGACTCCTATTCCCCCATCTTCTCCCTAGAGAGAACAGTGAACAGAATTTAGAGCACGTGGGATGAATACTTGGCTATCACCTTCCCACAAATCCTTGCAAGCAGCCTCCTAAGGGAAGATGGCCTTATGATTCCAGTGTTCAGCTTGAACTTGTCAGCATAAATGGAGCTCAGCCCTGTCTGGAAACACCCTGTTCTCACACTAGGGACTCACCCCACCCCGTTGTGCATATGTATGTGGTCCCAAAGGGGCAGGGTGGGGATAAGAGTGGGGATGATGAGAGAGATGGAGGAGAATATATGGGTCAGTGTAAACTCACCATGCATGCTTGGGAAACTTCTGCAACACACACAGGACCTACTAGTAGTGATTCCAGGATGTCACCTCATGGAAGGAGGTCACCTTGTTATTCTGTTGAAATGGCATTTCCTTAACAATTTTCCCACATAACCCACTGGCCCCATTTGATACACAGAGTCAAATATATTGAGAACTTGTCTCTTTATTGCTAATACAAGTACAGAGGAGGTATGGGTGGCATGGGCAGCATGGGCAGCCCAGGTGTCAGTGGCACCAGAAGAACCCATCTCCAGTATGGCTCCAGAACCCGGACAAGATCTTAGGGCACATCCATCAAGAAGAAGTAAAGGCGCCTCATGGCAGTAGGTGCTGGAGCTTGAGCCATGGCTGCTCTCTCATTCCTCCGATTCTTGGCCCTTCTATTCTTAAACCAAATCTACAATCAGAGGGGAGAAAAGATTGGTTTAGGGTATTGAACAGTTAATGTCATAATACAAAAAACACAGCTTGCAACTTTATATGACATTGAGATTTCCAAGGGCATTAGGAGATGCTATTTCCTTCTTGCTAAGGTACCTCAGGAAAATTAAACCACCACACCACCACCTCCCTCTTTTCAGCTCATTCTTAATGAGCTCTGCTGTGGGCCCAGTTCTGGCATAAGCTTATTATTATTTTTATCTCTCTCCACGAAATTTTCATATTCTAATTTTTTCCCAAGTATTGGATGCAGGTTTAGTTTATGAATCATTGTACTGGGTCCTTGCTATTGATAAAATGCCCAGTAACAGGATAAAGAATGGTCTCTATTCTGACAGCTGATCATCAGCCATCTGGCTACCTCCTGCCCTGTCCTCACTAGGGAGAGGGTCATCTTTTGGGGGGTAGATTTAGGCATGGTAAGTAGTGGATCTATTTAAGATCATACTGAGGGGAACAGTTCCTTATTTGAAAAGCCTATCTCTGGTATGAAGTAAATAATTAATAGGAAGGAACTTGTTGGATTTTTAAACAGAAGGATGTCTAAGAGGTCATTAGTCCTCTGAAAAGTCTTGAGAGTTAGAAAGGTGGTCTGGCAAAGGAGCCCAGGGTGGGTTGTGACTTGTGTCACCAGGAAATGAGAGTTGCTGAAGCTCTGGACACTGCCTTGATATTTTAGCCTGTAGCGTTAAGTTAAGATCAACTCAACCCAAGTTAACAAAGACTCTTGAAAACCTTAGGCCACCCGAGAGTGTAGGGGAAAGAGGCATACCATGATCACCATTGTCAATTCTGCATGTTCCAACCTACCCCACCCCACAAACCTTCCTGGACTCGGGACCAAGGCAGCTCATTCTGCTCTGGCTAGAGTTCCAGGATCCTGGACTGGAGCCGCAGGTGTCCAGCATGGCAGGTTATCCTAGGCGCTGCAACTCAACCGGGAGGTCCCAATCCCATCCCTCATTCTTTTTTTTTTTTTTTTTTTTTTTTTTTTTTAATATTATTTTATTAGTTGGAGGCCAATCACTTTACAACATTTCAGTGGGTTTTGTCATACATTGACATGAATCAGCCATACAGTTACATGTATTCCCCATCCCGATCCCCCCTCCCACCTCCCTCCCCACCCGACTCCTCAGGGTCCTCCCAGTGCACCAGGCCCGAGCACCTGACTCATGTATCCCACCTGGGCTGGTGGTCCGTTTCACCATAGATAATATACATGCTGTTCTTTCAAAACATCCCACCCTCACGTTCTCCCCCAGAGTTCAAAAGTCTGTTCTGTATTTCTGTGTCTCTTTTTCTGTTTTGCATATAGGGTTATCGCCACCATCTATCTAAATTCCGTATATATGTGTTAGTATACTGTAATGTTCTTTATCTTTCTGACTTACTTCACTCTGTATAATGGGCTCCAGTTTCATCCATCTCATTAGAACTGATTCAAATGAATTCTTTTTAACGGCTGAGTAATATTCCATGGTGTATATGTACCACAGCTTCCTTATCCATTCATCTGCTGATGGGCATCTAGGTTGCTTCCATGTCCTGGCTATTATAAACAGTGCTGCGATGAACATTGGGGTGCACGTGTCTCTTTCAGATCTGGTTTCCTCAGTGTGTATGCCTAGAAGTGGTATTGCTGGGTCATATGGCAGTTCTATTTCCAGTTTTTTAAGAAATCTCCACACTGTTTTCCATAGTGGCAGGAAGGTGAAACAGGCATTTTTGGAAGATAGTGGACAACAATGAGAGCAAGGGATCATTAAATGGCTCCTCCCTAAATATCTGCCCATTATATATTAATATAGATTTTATCAACATGGAGCACTCTCTAAGCAAGCTATATTATTAAGGTGAAGAACAGTGTGTGTATAGGATACTATTATTTATATTTTTTAAAGAATATACACATCATTGCCTTTATATACATTGAATACTTCTGTTGAGATTTATATGAAACCACTTTGCTGTACACCTGAAACTAACACAACAATGTAAATCAACTCTACTCCAATAAAAACTAAAAAATAAGATTTATATGAAGCAAAGAATGGTTGCTTTGGGGAGGAGAACTACTGTTGGAGGGCCGGTTGAAAATTAAGTCTGTCTACTATTTTTGCAAACAAACCAACAAAACTGTCAGACTTCACTGTCTCTCAATGTCCTAGTTAATGGAGGTTGACACTGTATTTCAATCCTTTTGAAAGTTCCCAAACTGTAAAGTTTAAGTGACCCAAAGGGCCCTCTTTCCCTTCCTGACACCTCATTTTCATTCTTACCTCAGGATTTGCAGTCTCTCTGCTGCATGGATAGTCTAAACCAGGTTGGTGTAACAGGGCTCATTTTGAGCAGGGAGGGGCTCTAAATGTACCACCAGTGGTCAAATCTCTGTAAACAGAATCAAAGCCCAAAGCTGGTTGTGTCCTAGGCTCAAATTAGGTCTGTATTTCCAATACTGGTTTCACAAAATAGCTCTATTTGCAAGTGAAAGGTAGAAAATCGTGTATTACTGAAAATTCATGCTGTATGGTTTGGAAATAGATGAGAATATTAAGTTTTCCCCTGATTTGTTTCCTGTGGCTCATATTCTCTTCAGAATACCACCAAGAGAGGACCATGTAAATCTGGTGAGGAAGAAAGCAAATCACTAAACTTTAAGTTTTTCATTTCTTCTACAAATGCCTGGGCAACTTGAGAAAGTCTTCCTAACCTCCTTCTAACCTTTCCGACCTGAACCAGGCCTGTGGGCCCACATTGAGGCGTTAGGATGCCGATACTCAAGAGGCTGACTGTTGGGCTGCTTTTCAGACACCCCACCACCAGCTCTGCAGCGCTGGTCCCTGGCTCGCGCATGCGCTCTGTGGCAAAGCTAATCAACTCTCATCCTGATTTTCTTTTCTTTTTGGGCAAATAAATCTTTGATAAAAATTATGGTGTTTTTTGGTCACCTTTTGATCTCAAGACCTACAAATTAGTTATCACTGCCTGAGGGAATGAAAAGTGTTTGAAATTAATATAGCTAGGAATCTACCCTGACATGAGGGTCACCCACCCCTCACCAAACAAATTCCATAAAACTTGCCTCTTCAAAATAGTCCCACCAAGGAGAAGGCGAGTGTAGGATGATATGAGAGAATAGCATTGAAACATGTGTATTACCATATGCAAAATAGATGACCAGTGCAAGTTTGATGCATGAAGCAGGGCAGTCAAAGTGCGTGCTCTGGGACAATACAGAGGGCTGGGGGGGGAGGTTCAGGATGGTGGGACACACGTACACCCATGGCTGATTCATGTCGATGTGTGGCAAAAACCACCACAATATTGTAAAGTAATTAGCCTCCAATTAAAATAAAATAATTAAAAAAATAGTCCTACCAAAATGGGAAAACATCCTTAGATGTTAGAAATTCCTCAAGAGAATACTCACTTACACATTTAGTAGATTCATAATGTTGAATTTGTGTAGTATCTGTATTTCTTCTCTAACCTTTTCATACTTCTTGGGTCAATTAATATTAATTCAATATTATTCTTTTTGCTGTTTTATTCTTTAGACAAATTTCCAAAGTTTGCAAACTTTCCCCCCATTCTCATCTTAATGTGACTATTCTAGCAATGCTTTCAGATTGACACATCCAAGTATTCTAGAAAATTAAAATTTAGGGCCGCCACTCTCTATACTTTCATCCCAAACACTTAAAAACAAAAGAAGGAGGGCCAGTCAATTAGACTTTTAAACTATCTTCCCCTATCAGTCTCAGCATTTATTAGTCACTCACATAGTGTGTTCTGTGGATAATTACTCCCTCACCCTGATATTTATCAATTCACTCATTTAGCAAAGAGTTTATGCCTACTTTTAAATAATTTAGTACAATTGAACCCTCTTACAACCTGCTCCTCTGTATATTAATTTGAATACTTCCAAAGTCAGTCTGAGCCCCAACATGACTCCACACAGAAGTGCTCCCTAGAGGATACCACTGTGAGGAGTTGAACCTTACTAAATATACACATATACATGTATATAGATATACATATCTATGTTTGTAAATATATATATATATTTAAATTTTATATATAGATTAGGGAAAGCATTTCGTTGTTTCTCTTCCTTTAGGAAATCATGTTCCCTCTGGTATCAGGAAATATGTATAATCTGGAGTTTGCTACCCACAAAGACTACTAAAATCAAAACTTATCTGCCGACATAAAAAAGACAACATGAGAGTATCGAGAGTATTCAGGACAAGGTGTTCAAATCCCCAAGTCAATTTTAGAAAGTTTTTTTCAGGCTTACTGACCTGCACTCTGGTCTCAGTCACACCCAAGCGTCTCGCAATCTCCTGTCTGAGGAGAGAAAAACACAAGTGTTTAGTATTTGAGTTATAGACAAAATGAAATATATAGATATGTTTTATGCTTGTTTTAAAATTTGTATTCTCCCCTCAAGACCTCTCTGAAAGAATAGCAGTTATCAGGGACTGGGAGAAGGGGGGAATAGGCTGTTCCTATGTAATGGGTTCAGAGTTCCAGTTTTGCAAGAGGAAAAGCATTCTGGAGGTGGTTTCATGGTGATAGTTGCACAATAAGAATGTACTTATTTTAATATCATGGAAGTGTATGCTTAAAAATGGTAAAGGGGTTTCCTTCGTGGCTCAGTGGTAAAAACTCCGCCTGCCAATGCAGGAGAAATGGATTTGATCCCTGATCAGGGAAGATCCCACATGCCACGGAGCAACAAAGCCGGGACACCACAACTACCGAGTCGGTGCTCTAAAGCCTGGGAGCTGAAGGAACTGAAGCTCAGGTGCTGCAAGCTACTGAAGCCAGGGGGCACCCTAGCCCACGCTCCGCAGTAAAAGAAGCCAGGGGGCGCCCTAGCCTACGCTCCGCAGTAAAAGCCAGGGGACGCCCTAGCCCACGCTCCGCACCACGGTAGTGAAAAAAGCCCGCCCAACGAAAAGCCTGCGCAATGAAAAGCCCGCGCAACGAAAAGCCTGCGCAATGAAAAGCCCGCGAACTGCAACTAGAGAGTAGTGCATTCCCCCACCCCCCTGCTTCCACCTTTAGAGAAAAGTCCTATGCAACTAAGACCAAGTTCAAAGATATATAAATGAAAATTTTTTTAATGGTAAGATAGCAAATTTTATGTGTATTTTACTACAGTAAAAATTCAGAAAAAAATAAATATATTAGTTTTATAAAGCATAAAATGGTTAAAAGATTTGAATAAGCACATTAAAGGATGTTCAACATCACTAATCAACAGGGAAATGCAGATCAACATCACAGTGAGATACCACTTCACATTCAATAAGACGGCTAATAATAAAAAAACAGAAAAAAAAAGAAAAGCATTGACAAGAATGTGCAGAAATTAGAATCCTTGTACACTCCGAGTGGGAATGTAAAATGGTGCGGCCACTATGGAAAAGAGAACAGTAGCTCAAAAGAAAAAAAAAACAAAAACCTAAAATCGGAATTACCATATGATTCAGCAATTCCATTTCTGGGTATAAACCTCAAAGAACTGAAAACAGTGAGTCAGTTATTTGCACACCCATGCTCATAGCAGCGTTATTCACAATAGCCAAAAGGTAAAAGCAACCCAAGTGCTCATTAATAAAGGAACAGATAAATAGCAGTATTCATGTATAATGGAATACTACTCAGCCCTAAAAAAGAAGGAAATTCTGACATGTGCTCCAACATGGATGAATACTGAGGACATTATACTAGGTGAAATAAACCAATTACAACAAGACAAACACTGTACAACTCCACTTATATGAAGCACCCAGAGTAGTGAAATTCATATAAAGAGAAAGTAGAAAGAAACGTGGTCCTCAGGGGCTCGACGGGGTGGGGGAGGCGGATGGTGGCTTGCCTTCCACATCCAGTTTTAGTTTTGCAAGTTAAAAAATTCTGCAGCTTGCTTGCCCAACGATATTAATATCCTTAACACCAATGAACTGGACACTTAAAATGTTAAAACAGTAAATCTTATGCTTACATACATTTTTCCACAGTTTAAAAAACAACAACCACCATGGACCACTTTCCAAACCGGATCCACATAACTAAGGCATTCCTACCCCCACCCCCCATCCCGGGGTACAGGTTGATTTTGTGGCTTTGGAAGGGAAGGAACAGTCCCGAGAGAGGGATAGAGGAGGCTGGAAATGAGCCCAAACCCACTGGAATCCAGCTCCCCCAGAGCCCGCCACGTACCTGGTGAGAAGGTCCGGGTACTCGGTCTCCTGGAAGAGTTCCTCCAGCTCCTGCCGCTGCATGGCCGTGAACTTCCTGTGCTGCCTACGACGGCGCGGCGGGTCCTGCTGCTGCTGCGCCTGGACGACAGCCGCCGCTAAGCCTGGCTCCTCCTCTGGTTCCTCAGCTGGCTCCTCAGCTGGTTCCTCAGCTGGCTCCTCAGCTGGCTGCTGCTCCGGCTCCTGGCCACCATTGCGACCCTGGTGGTTCCAGAAGCCTCCTTGGTTCCAGTAGCCTAGGCGGAGGAGGTTCACGTAATTCAGGCCACGCACGAAGGTCAGACGACCTCCTTGCACCAAGTAGCCTTCTGGCCCTCGATCCTGCTCAAATTCAGGTCTCACATCTAAAGTGCAAGCTCTCAGGCAGTAGGGGCCACACTGGTGGTCCCCGGGTGGAGACTCCATGGCTGGTGCGCCGTGGAAGCTCGGTGCCGCGAGGAGAGCCCGAGACTGCTTGGGCGTGGTATAGTATATAACGGTTCGGGCTGGGTTCACCCCCCACTCCGCGCTCCGCCTTGAATGATCGCTATTGGCTCTCTTTTGACCGGGAGTCACTGGGGGTGGGATTTGCTTAGGCGCGAAAGCGACTGGGGCGTGGCCCCCAAAATGGGGACACCCAGGGATAGCAGTGTGCTCGTGGGGGCATGGGTATTGTGGAATTGGGGCTTTGGTTTATTTATTTATTTATTTATTTATTTTCATTTTTTTATTTTTATTTTTATTTTTTTAAAATTTTTCAGTGGGTTTTGTCATACATTGATATGAATCAGCCATAGAGTTACACGAATTCCCCATCCCGGTCTCCCATCCCACCTCCCTCTCCACCCGATTCCTCTGGATCTTCCCAGGTGGCTTTGGTTTACAGTTCAGTTCAGTACTCCCCACTTGCAGAGTGTCCACCCTGAGGAAGGGGCTATCCTGGGTAATGCAAGTTGATTTTGAAAGGAGGAGTAGGGGAAGGGTGGGAGGCATGAGACCTCACAGTAACAGCAGGGGCCCTTTTGGGAAAGTTTGCAGACGGTTACAGGGTCCAACCTTTCATATTTGGCAGCTTGCACATGCCACGGGCTAGTGATTAAGGTGAAACAATTAACTAGGGTACTGCTTGCTCTGAGCTTCTCCAGAGCACGCCATGTTCCTGCCGTTGCTGGGAGCAAGATCTTGCAGCTGGACTGCAAAGGATTCTGGGACAGATAAGCTCTGCAACGAACTCCCTACAGTTGAGAAAATTTAAGCACTCCAGGGTTTTAACAATGTAACCATATCAGAGTGCAGGTGTGCACCACAGCCCCGGGCTTAGTGTATCCAAGAACGTTTGCCTTGCGTGGGCTTAGAACAGCACAGCGCAGTACCCATCTGCCACTGTGCTCCGGCTCAGCGGCTCTCGTGCAGGTCTTCTGCACAAGTTCAGTCCGTCCTGCGCTGAGCTCCTTTTGTGAACCCAGGTGAATTTCCCCCTTCCCCCCTCCGTTTCACTAGGAATAGCATTCCAATCTCTTGCTTAGGACAAAATTACGTTTTATTTACTGTCAAATAAAAGAGATCCAGGCCAGATTGAGAACTCTGTGGTTCTCCCTTTGAGTTGTGTTTTGTAGATGCTCTGGGAGTTGTTAATATCCTGAATATTCAAAATAGCTTCTCATAATGGGCCCTATGCTTAGTATCGTATATGATTTATCCTCTTTTTACTGTCACAACCACCATTGTCTTCAGCATCCTTTTATGAAAGAAATTTAATTGTTTTTGTGGGATCACAGGGCTTAAGCACCTCATTTACTGTGCCTGATAGATAAGTGGCCCCTGCCTCATGTTTCTGGAGGATGGCTAAGAAATCATCTAAAAGAGGGTGATTGAACAATTTACTTTAAAAAAGACGTCAAAGGATGGCAATCCTACAGCCTCCCTGACTTTAACCAAGATATTACATCCTCAGACTAACTCTTGTTGGATTATGCAGGCCTCCTCATCTCTTGGTTAGATTCACTGTGATGAATTTTTGGCCTTGGAGCAGTTATTACATGAGAGACCTACACAGGTTCTCCTCATAGTTTGCATTAGACTAGCTAGGACATCTGTGACACTTCAGGGGGGGTGCATGCTAAGTCCCTTCAGTCATGTCTGACTCTTTGCCACCCTATGGACTGTAGCCCTGCCAGGGTCCTCTGTCCATGGGATTATCCAGGCAAGAATACTGGAGTGGGTTACCATGCCCTCCTCCAGGGCTGAAGGTGTCCTCCAGTGTTATCTAACCTCCAGTCACCCATGTATCCCAGGTAACTATTGCCCTACAGTCATGGTAATATTTTTATTTAAAATTTTAAAGTTAAATTTAATATAATGTTAATTTTTAAATTAAAAATTAGAAATGGAACCGCATTCTAAGCAAAGGTAGATGGGAATCATGATCTGATGGAACCAATTTATGAAAGCAACGGCTCTGGAGCCAGAATGACTGCATGCATCTAAACCCTAGCTTTGTTCATTCACAGGCAACCTGGCTAATCTGGTGAGCTGCTTATTCTTTGCCTTCATTCAAGTATCTTTAAAACGAGGATAACAATTATAACTACCAAGTGAAACGAGGTGGTGTGAGGATCAATAGAGGCGGTTTAATAAAACTTCACGAATGACCACACATTTCCTACTTCAATCACTTTTATATTTTTTTAACGAGGGCCCCACATAGGAGGTTAGGTGAGGAAGCTAAGTCAGACAGGTGCATGCCTGGCCCACAACACATGGCAAGACAGGCTTTGGCCCTGCTCTCCTGATTGCCTCCTTTACATTACTGGTGGTGTTTTTTCTCCCCATAATGTATTTCTTCCTATTTTCTTTTTTTCCCCCCATCTCATTTTTTTTTCCTCCTTCCTCTTTCTTAACTGAGGATAGAACCCAAGGATCACATTTAGCCCAGTGGGTGTCAGTCAGTTAATGGGGCAAGTGGTCAAGTCCTGTTGTGCTGATGCCCTGGATGCTGCAAAGGGCAGGGGCCTTTCTCTGCTCTGAATCACCATGAAAACCACGGTCACCAGCATTGTCTCTGGCGAGCTACTGACTCAACTGGTCTGCCTCTCTGTTTATTTTTTATTTCTTAAAACACTATTTTTTTTTAATATTTATTTATTTGGCTGCACTGGGTCTTAGTTGCCACACGCAGGATTCTCCATCTTCATTGCAGCATGAGGGATCTTTTAATTTCGGTATATAAACTCTTAGTTGCAGCATGTGGGATCTATTGATCGTTTCCCCACCAGGGATCCGAACCTGAGCCTCCTGCCTTAGAAGCACAAAGTCTTAGCAACTGGACCACCGGGGAAGTCCCTGCTTCTCCATTTAATGTGCCAAAAACTTAAAAAAAAAAAAAAAAACAAATAACTAATATCTGTAAATATATGCAGAAAGTTTAAAAAAGAATAGAACAGCACTTCAGAGTACATACTGTCTTCCCCAAAATAAAGGGTATATAAGTTGTCCACCCTTAGAAAGTATCTCCATGTCTACCTCTCTAGGGTTTTTCTTTGGGATTTGGCTTATTGGGGGCAGGGGTAGGGGAGACTGTGTAATTATGAGTCTGTATTATGCAGAAAGAGGCCCACATAGACTAAGTTTCCTGATATCCTGAATCGTGAGTGGAGGCTTATAGCCAGTATGCCCTCACTGTGAATCTCTCTACACTGCCCCTCTTCACCTTTTTTCTCCCTAGGGCCTAATCCTGTGCTCAAAGCCCTTTGCTTGTCTTAACAGCACTCTATTTTGCCAACAGAACGGGTCTCTCTTGCCTAGTCAAAGGTAATCAGTCTCAGACTAGCAGATTCTGCCCAGTGTTTATTTTCCCCTGAAGATTCTTCTTCTTCTTCTTCTTTTTTTTTTTCAGATCAGAATCGCCTCGATAATCAATGGCGCGGGACAAGACTGGCCTCGTCTATCTGATCAATTCATCACTTCTGAGTGCCGGGCCCCATAGGACCGGCTCCAGAACCTCCGGGGCCACAGCGTTGCACAGCGCCCCGAGGAAGGGCTTCGCAGGAAGGAAGCTTTTCATTTCGGGTCGGCCCGGCGGGGCTGGAGTCACAACCTGATCAAATAAGAGCAACGTGTAGGCGGGGGGAGGGGGCGCAGGGACAGGCACACGCACTCACACATTAGCTCATCCACTCACACATTCACGCATCCACTCACACACTCGGCTTACACGCGCCGCCCCCCACCCCCCACACACACCACACACAACACCACACAGCAATTCACAGTAACCTCGCTTCCAGCCCGCTCTCCCTCCGGTGAAGATTCTTCTAACTTATTTAAAGGCTTCTATCACTGTACTTAATCAAAGATGAGGCTTTCAGAACATCAGAAGGTCTAGGCTAAGAAGCAACCAGTTCTGAGTATTGGACAAGTCCCTTATTTTTCTGGACATTGAGCCAAATCAGATGTTTACACAAGATTAGTTCTTAGGAATTGTCCAGGTGGACTTGAAATTCCACAATTCTATCCATCTAGGGTCACAGCAAACTATTTCCTTTTCTATAATCCTATTAACACTGTCCCACATACACCACTAAAATACCTTTTGTCCAAAGTGATAAATCTTTGAAAATGGGCACAAAATTTTCATTTCACATATATTTCTTTAACCCTTGGGCAGTGCTTACTATGCACAAGGCATTGTTCTAAATGATTTCCAAATATTAGCTCATATTTCCTCATTACAGTATTAATTGGGAAGGACCCCATGTAAGCATTCTTGGGGATACTAAGCACCAGGCAGGGGTTTACAGTTGTACTCTGACATGGATTCATCACCAAAACTCTGGGCACTTGGACTTTCTCAAGGGGTGCATTTGGTTTCTGGCAGAGTACATCTGAGCACCCAGAGTGCTGGACAAATCCCACCCCAAGATCCTGCTCTCAAAGCTCCAGGTAGCATGAGGGCTTTGATTTCAGCATCACTGAAAATACTCAAAGCAAGCAGGCTCCAACAAATTATTTCTATTTAGTTACTATCTCTTTTAGGATTACTAGGGCTTCCCTGGTGGCTCAGGCAGTAAAGAATCTGCCTATAATGCAGGAGACCTGGGTTTGATCCCTGGGATGGGAAGATCCCCTGGAGAAGGGAATGACAACCCACTCCAGTATTCTTGCCTGGAAAATCCAATGGACAGAGGATCCTGGTGGGCTACAGTCCATGTGGTCACAAAGAGTCAGACACGACTGAGCGACTAACACTTTCACCTTTCTTTAGGATTACTGGCTGCAAGGTATGGAGAGCTGGGTTGAAAGTCACCTCCAAACTTCTCCAAGACCAGAATGAAATCTCCCCCTCTTTCCTCTGTGTGCCCAAATCAGCTTGTAAAATCAAGTGGAGCCCCTTCTTCTGGGCAGAGACCCCACCAAGTCTGAGCTCCAATATTCATTCAGAGCCCCATTCAGTGCACTTGCACACACTGCCCCACACACCCTTCTACTTTCTAAACTCAGGACTTCATGGATCAGAAACCTTTTGATGGCTTTGTAAAATTTTGTGCATATCTGCTCAGTTATGTCTGACTCTTTGTGACCCCTATGTAGCCTGCAAGTTTCCTCCGTCCATAGGATTCTCCAGGCAAGAATACTGGAGCCATTTTCCTCCTCCAGGGGATCTTCCCAACCCGCAGATGGAACCCGCGTCTCCTGCATTGGCAGCAGGACTCTTTACCACTGAGCCACCTGGGAAGCCTGATATATATATGTGTGTGTGTATATATATATATACATATATATATACACACACACATAGTGCATTGATAAGAAATGTTATAAAGAGAATGCTGTTAATAAATCTTGTCAGTCTCAAAAATTTTAAATTATATTTTATAAATATATATAAATAATGTATAAAACATTTATAAAATGAAATTATATCAATATACCATATTTTATATCTATATTTTAATTTATATAGATATTGAAACCATTTATATTTAAATAGTTTGATAATTATATAACTATGGTAAAGAATCCACCTGCAATGCAGGAGACCTGGGTTTGATCCCTGGGTGGGGAAGATCTCCTGGGGAAGGGAATGTAACCCACTCCAGTATTCTTGCCTGGGAAATCCTATGGACAGAGAAGCCTGGCAGAATACAGTCCATGGGGTCCCAAAGAGTCAGACACAACTGAGAGACTACATAACAACAACAACACTAAGTTGTTGATAAGTTATAAAATAATGTTTGGGTGTAATAGAGAGTGACTAAGTGCTGCTCCTAGCATGTGTCCCATACTGTGGGGCTTCCCTGGTGGCTCAGACAGTAAAGAATCTGCCTGCAATGCCAGAGGCCTCGGTTTGATCCCTGGGTGGGGAAGATCCCCCTGGAGAAGGGAATGGCAACCCACTCTAGTATTCTAGGCTGGAAAATTCCATGGACGGAGGAGCCTGGAGGGCTACAGTCCATGGGGTCACAAAGAGTCAGACATGACTGAGCGACTTTCACTTAAATTTTTATATATGAATTATATTTATATTATATAAAATAAAATTCTTTTAAAAAAACGTTTACATCATTTAATGTCGGCTAATTGCTCTAACAGACCTCAAAATTTATAAGATGCAAATAAGATAGAAGTTTACTTTTTGCTTATGTAACAATACTAGTCTGTGAACAGGGGAGCATGGTGTAAAATAATATAAAATTCTTTAGAAATATATAAGCCTGAGGCTGAACCTGAGGTCGACACTCTTGTCAACTGAGACCAAACACCTCAAGAGAACTCCCAATTGGCTTCTGCTTACACCTCTGGAGTGACCAGGCATTGCCTGAGGACTCAGCACGGAGTCTCCATCCACAGCCCTGAGCACAGGGGACTCCCAGCCAGTGCAGCCGAGATGAAACCAGATGCGCGTCCCGGAGCTCTGGGAAGAAGTGCACGGTCAGTGCCTGGACGGTGACCTGCGCTTTTCAGAACTCCAGGAAACGACCTTTCCCTACGGCAGGGAGGGGACAGGACGCAGAGCTCCTGCCTCTGCTGCTCTCAGCTCAGGGCTCGCATGCCTGCTCCTGCCCTTGAACCAGTTCACTGATCTAGGTGCCTTTCCTCCTTTCCGGATGCAATTCCTCCTGTAATCCAGTGATCTGCAGGAAAGACGAGACGGCAGAAGTACACTCGGAATGTAAGAACAGCGGTAACCGCCTCAAACGGTGCAGGAGCTCCTGGTCCCACGGACAAAGAGCACTCCGAGGGCGCTGGGCTGAAGCCCCGGGAGCCTGGGAACAGGCAGCAGTCCCTCTACTGCGTCACTTACATTCCGTTGCCAACAACAGGAGCGGAAGAGCGTTTTACAACCCGCTTGGACAAATTCCGAAGTAAGTGGTCTACTCAGAAGGCGCCCACCTTCTGGGGAGCACTGGCAGGGCCCAAGACTCATTCTTTCTCCTAGAACCTCTTTCGTCCTTTTCTGAGCCAAAGGCCAACTAGGGGGTCTTAAGGCCACTGAAAAGAAGTGCATATTTGTTTAATTTTTGGGCCGCACCGCCCAGCTTGTGGGATCTTAGTTCCCCCACCAGGGACTGAACCTAGGCCCTCTGCAATGAGAATGTGGAATCCTAACCGCCAGGGAATTCCCAAGAAATACTTTAAAGAGAATGTCTTTATTTTTATTTATTTATTTATTTTTCCATTTATCTTTATTCGTTGGAGGCTAATTACTTTACAATATTGTAATGGTTTTTGCCATACATTGACATGAGTCAGCCATGGATTTACATGTGTTCCCCATCCGGATCCCCCCTCCCCCATCCCTCTGGGTCTTCCCAGTGCACCAGCCCTGAGCACTTGTCTCATGCATCCAACCTGGGCTGGTGATCTGTTTCACTCTTGATAGTATATTTGTTTCAATGCTATTCTCTCAGAATATCCCACCCTCGCCTTCTCCCACAGAGTCCAAAAGTCTGTTCTGTACATCTGTGTCTCTTTTTCTGTTTTGCATATAGGGTTATCATTACCATCTTTTAAAATTCCATATATATGCATTAGTATACTGTATTGATGTTTATCTTTCTGGCTTACTTCACTCTGTATAATGGGCTCCAGTTTCATCCATCTCATGAGAACTGATTCAAATGAATTCTTTTTAATGGCTGAGTAATATTCCATGGTGTATATGTACCACAGCTTCCTTATCCATTCGTCTGCTGATGGGCATCTAGGTTGCTTCCATGTCCTGGCTATTATAAACAATGTTGTGATGAACATTGGGGTACATGTGTCTCTTTCAGATCTGGTTTCCTTGGTGTGTATACCCAGCAGTGGTATTGCTGGGTCATATGGCAGTTCTATTTCCAGTTTTTTAAGAAATCTCCACACTGTTTTCCATAGTGGCTGTACTAGTTTGCATTCCCACCAACAGTGTAGGAGGGTTCCCTTTTCCCCACACCCTCTCCAGCATTTATTGCTTGTGGACTTTTGGATAGCAGCCATCCTGACTGGCGTGTAATGGTACCTCATTGTGGTTTTGATTTGCATTTCTCTGGTAATGAGTGATGTTGAGCATCTTTTCATGTGTTTGTTAACCATCTGTATGTCTTCTTTGGATAAATGTGTGTTTAGTTCTTTGGCCCATTTTTTGATTGGGTCATTTATTTTTCTGGAATTGAGCTGCAGGAAGAGAATGTCTTCAATAAATCTTGTCAGCCTCAAAAGAATTTTAAAATATTTTAAATAAATTATATAAATTTTATATAAAAAATTGTCCTTGGGCACTAGAGTGGAGGCAATTCTTCCTGGCACCAGGGTAGATATTTTCACACAGCATTAAAATGAATCAAGTGGCCACACTTTGGCTTGATGCTAAATTTTTGTAAACTGTGTCTGATTCAAACCAAGGTGGTGATCAGGGTGAGGAGAGTAAGGTGTGGCTAGTTGTCAAGTGAAGGGTCAGATCCTGTCCTGATTTAAAATTTTGATAATTTGTTCATAATAATTAATTTTGATTTTTTAAAAATTGCAAAAGTATTTTTCCCAGCAGATATCATTGTCCTCATTTTATTTTTTGAAAAATTTTTATTGAAGTATAGTTGATTTACAGTGCTGTGATACAACTAACAAAAATATCATTTATCTGGAATCCTGAGTTTTGGGGTCCCTGAAATTTATTTATTTATGTGTGATCTTTAGTTCCCTGACCAGGAATCAGACCTATGCCCCCTGCAGTGGAAGCGTGGAATCCTAACCACTGAACTTTCAGGGAAGTCCCGGGTCCCTTGAAATTTAATGTGGAGAGAAAAACATTACTAAAGCAAGGCCACAATCTGGATATTACAGAACAATGTAGTGGGGGTGAAGAGTTGTGGGATAGATATTTGAAAGTAAGTATGAGGATTTCCCTGGGGGTCTGGTGGTTAAGACTCTGTGCTTCTACTGCAGGGGGCCAGCCAGGTTCAATCCCTGGTCTGGGAACTAAGATCCTGCTTTGCTCTCCACCACCCAAAAAGCAAGCATGAATGGAACATGGTGTATTTCATTTCATCTACAACTTCAAACACTGGATATTTGTGGTTTTCTTCCCTCAGAAAGGAATTTGCAAGATGCACTTGTGTGCATGAAGCCAGGATATAGGCCAGTAAACTTGAAAAAATTGTTGAGGCAGCCATTCTAAAACCTGCTTCTGGACTTGCACGTCTTTGTCCTAGACATTCTGAAATTGTGTGTTTTTGCTACCTTTTCCATGTTTGGAGAATAAGTTTCAAACTTTGGGTCTTTGTGAGTGGGAAGTGGTATATGTAAACTCCAGCTTCTGGAAATTTCCTATTGCCACAGGGAACATGATTTTCTAAAGGAAAAAAAAATAGAACTGAATCACTTCTTCTAGTCTATGTATACAATTAAATATATATATATATGGATAATTTATAAGTAACATATAAATGTCTCATACATATATAATATAAATAAATATGTGCATAGGTATATGTATGCATATATATGAGGGAGAACTTCTGTGTGGAGACTATAAGATAGGAGTAATAGTAATATCTTTGTCATAGAATTGAAGAGAGGAATAAATGACATAATGTACACAAGTACATAGCACAATGTCTAGCCACAGAAGAAGCCCTTGAAAATGTTCCTCATCCCCTCGGTGTATTACCTGTGGAATATGTGGCATAATGGAGAGAGGCCCAATTAGAAATCACACATTCTGGTTCTTTCAGAGACACACACTGAAATATTTACAGATGAAATGATGTGATGTCTAGATTTGCCTTTAAATAATTCCAGGGCAGATGCAAGTGTGTTGGAGCATTGATTAAGGTGTTGATGAAACAATACTGGCTATGAATAATTGTTGAAGCCAAGTGATGAATACTTGGGATTCATCCTAAGATTGTTTCTGCTTTTACATATGTTTGACATTTTGCATAATAAAAAATATGTTTTTAAATGATCAGAGTTACAAACTCAAATGCTGACACAGCCAGGCCAGTAATATTAATATAACAGCAAGGAGCATGGTGACTGGCAAATTGGAGAACACTGTTTTCCAGCACAGTGTTGCTGGGCAGGAATGTTGGGCCAGCACTGCCATATTTTCCAGTTTTTCAAGATTGGCCCCAAATTTTAAAAATTTTAATAGTTTTTTTTTTTTTTTCAATTTTTTGGCCAAGCCACATGGCATGTGAGCTCTTAGCTCCCTGACCAGGGATCGAACTCAAGCCCTCTGCATTAGAAGAGCAGAGTCTCAACCATTGGACCACCAGAGTTGTCCCTCAAAATGTTTATATGAATCCTTCCATTTTTAAAATGTTGGCAACTAACTGAAATATATTTTCTTGAAAAGTGTGCTGAATATCTAAAACAGGTCTGCAGAATAGACTTGGGCTGCAGTTGCCAATTTGCCACCTTTGCCTGAGAAGCTAACATTAAAACAATTTCCATTTTTCTGCAGCAGAAGAATATAACTGAAAACACACCTAAAGCTAACAATCATAGGATGCCACTGTTCTGCCCTGTTATTTCTCATTGTAAGTCCTGCTCCCAGACATGCTTTGCTCTCTCTTCTCTATCCCTGCCTGGGAGTTTCTCTAAGTTGATCCTTCACTCTGCTTACCTAGTTCTGATCTCAGATTTCTGACCAGTGAGGACTAAGACATCATGAGTGGCCAGGACAGGAAGTCTCATGGTAATGAACCAGGTCCCACTGAAACATTATGCCTCAGGGACAAGGTAACAACAGGCTGGAGAAGAAAAAGGGAATTTTATGAATCCCTTTTGGTCCCTCATGTGGTCAAGAACATTTTCCTGAAGTTCGGTAGTTCTTTCCACCTCCTTTGCTTCTTTTTCTTCTGTTAAATGAAGTAGAATTTAAATATAATACTCTTTATTTTGTATGTGATATAATCCCAGTCTTAATAGATTCTCCTGAAGCATTACACACCCCCCTTCACCCTTTCTTCTTCATCCTTGAACAATGGGAAATAAACTTGCATTGGCAGATAAAATGCAGAACCCTGGCTTATATTTATATTTTAAATAAATAACAAACAATATTTTAGTATGTCTCCTATATTGCAGGGAAATTCTTATCCAGAAATATATTTGTTGTTTATCAGTAATTAAAACATAACTCAGCCTCCTGTATTATTTAAATATATTGAAATTTATCCTATACTTAAAAAATGATTTTTATGTATTTATTTATTGATTGCCTTGGGTCTTTGTTGCTGGTGAGTGGGGGCTACTGTTTGTTGTGGTGCTCAGGTTTCTCCTGTTGTGGAGCACGGACTCTAGGTGCACAGGCTTCAGTGGTTGTAGCACTCAGGCCCAGTAGTTGTGACTCTCCGGCCCTAGAGCTTTAGGGATTCAGTAGTTGTCGCACACGGGCTTAGTTGCATGTAGAATCCTCTCAGATCAGAGACTGAACCCACATCCCATGCATTGGCAGGCAGATTCTTATCCACTGTACCACCAGGGTTATCCCCTGTATTCTCTTTTTTAAAAAATAATTATTTTTGGTTGTGCAGGGTCTTCGTCGCTGCAGTGAGTGGGGGTTGGTCTCTAGTTGCAGTGTACACTTCTCATTGACGTGTCTTCTCTTGTGGAGCACAGGCTCTAGGGCTCATGGGCTTCAGTAGTTGTGGTACATGGGTTCAGGTGCCCTGAGGCATGTGGGATCTTCCCAGGCCAGAGATCGAACTGGTGTCCCTTGCACTGCAAGGTGGATTCTTTTTTTTTTTTTTTTTTTTTTTCACAGAGCACAGAAAACTTTATTCATCCACACTGCTCCAGAGAAGGGCAGGCTCACTTCAATATGGTAATCCTCTTGGGCTTCCGCAAGCTCCTGCTCGATGAGCTTCTGCTCATCCTGCTTCTTCTTCTCCTCGGCTGCGAGCCTTCTCTCCTCTTCTGCCCGGGGTTTCAGGTAATTGTAGCGCTTGGCGCCATAGGCCAAGCCGAGGAACAGGGCGGAGTAACTGCCGAGTTTGATGAGTGGAGAGACCTACACCGGCGGAACCATCTTGTCCGTGACCCTTGCAAGGTGGAGTCTTAACCACTGAATCAGCAAGAAAGCCCTACCCTGTATTCTCCCCGCCACCCCTCCCCCAGGTTTATTTATTTATTTATTTACTTTACAATATTGTATTGGTTTTGCCATACATTGACATGAATCTGCCACGGGTGTACATGTGTTCCCCATCCTGAACCCCCCTCCCACCTCCCTCCCCATCCCATCCTTCTGGGTCATGCCAGTGCGCCAGGCCCGAGCACCCTGTATCATGCATCGAACCTGGACTAGCAATTCGTTTCAAATACGATAATTTACATGTTTCAATGCCGTTCTCCCATATCATCCTGCCCTTGCCTTCTCCAACAGAGTCCAAAAAGACTGCTCTATACGTACGTGTCTCTTTTGCTGTCTCACATGCAGGGTTATCGTGACCATCTTTCTAAATTCCATATACATGCGTTAGTATGCTGTATTGGTGTTTTTCTTTCTGACTTACTTCACTCTGTATAATAGGTTCCAGTTTCATCCACCTCATTAGAACTGATTCAAATGTATTCTTTTTAATGGCCGAGTAATATTCCATTGTGTATGTGTACCACAGCTTTCTTTCTTTTTTTTAAGAAAGCACTTTTATTTTACAAACTAAATATTTAGCTAAGATTTTCACTGGTTTTTCCTTACAGTTCTGTGATATCTGCTTGAAAGTTGCTGTCTACACAGTCTCTCCATCCTCTATATCTAAGAATTATTTTCTTTTTCTCTATTTTTATTTTTATTTATTTTTTATTAGTTGGAGGCTAATTACTTTACAATATTGTAATGGTTTTTGCCATACATTGACATGAAGCGGCCATGGATTTACATGGGTTTCACATCCCGATCGCCCCTCCCGCCTTCCTCCCCATCCCATCCCTCTGCGTCTTCCCAGTGTACCAGCCCTGAGCACTTGTCTCATGCATCCAACCTGGGCTGGTGATCTGTTTCACCCTTGATAGTATACTTGTTTCAATGCTATTCTCTCAGAATATCCCACCCTCGCCTTCTCCCACAGAGTCTAAAAGTCTGTTCTGTACATCTGTGTCTCTTTTTCTGTTTGGCATATAGGGTTACCATTACCATCTTTTAAAATTCCATATATATGCATTGGTATACTGTATTGATGTTTATCTTTCTGGCTTACTTCACTCTGTATAATGGGCTCAGTTTCATGCATCTCATGAGAACTGATTCAAATGAATTCTTTTTAATGGCTGAGTAATATTCCATTGTGTATATGTACCACAGCTTCCTTATCCATCCATCTGCTGATGGATAAAGCCCACATGGTCATGATGTATGACCTTTTTAAGATGTTGTTGGATTCTGTTTGCTAGAATTTTGTTCAGGTTTTTGTATCTATGTTCATCAGTGATATTGGCCTGTAGTTTTCTTTTTTTGTGGCATGTTTGTCAGGTTTTGGAATTAGGGCGATGGTGACTTCATAGAATGAGTGTGGAAGTTTACCTTCTTCTGCAATATTCTGGAAGAGTTTGAGTAAGATAGGTGTTAGCTCTTCTCTAAATTTTTGGTAAAATTCAGCAGTGAAGCCATCTGGTCCTGGGCTTTTGTTTGCTGGAAGATTTCTGATTACAGTTTCAATTTCCGTGCTTGTGATGGGTCTGTGAAGATTTTCTGTTTCTTCCTGGTTCAGTTTTGGAAAGTTATACTTTTCTAAGAATTTGTCCATTTCTTTCAAGTTGTCCATTTTATTGGCATAGAGCTGCTGGTAGTAGTCTCTTATTGTCCTTTGTATTTCAGTGTTGTCTGTTGTGATCTCTCCATTTTGATTTCTAATTTTGTTTATTTGGTTCTTCTCCCTTTGTTTCTTAATGATTCTTGCTAACGGTTTGTCAATTTTGTTTATCTTTTCAAGAAACCAGCTTTTAGCTTTGTTAGTTTTTGCTATGGTCTCTTTTGTTTCTTTTGCATTTATTTCTGCCTTAATTTTTAAGATTTCTTTCTTTCTACTAACCCTGGGGTTCTTCCTTTCTTCCTTCTCTAGTTGCTTTAGGTGTAGAGCTAGGTTACTTATTTGACTTTTTTCTTGTTTCTTGAGGTAAGCCTGTAATGCTATGAACCTTCCCCTTAGCACTGCTTTTACAGTGTCCCATAGGTTTTGGGTTGTTGTGTTTTCATTTTCATTCGTTTCTATGCATATTTTGATTTCTTTTTTGATTTCTTCTATGATTTGTTGGTTATTCAGAAGCATGTTATTTAGCCTCCATATGTTTATGTTGGAATTTTAATAGTTTTTTTTCCTGTAATTGACATCTAATCTTACTGCATTGTAGTCAGAAAGGATGCTTTGGATTATTTCAATTTTTTGGAATTTACCAAGGCTAGATTTATGGCCCAGGATGTGATCTATCCTGGAGAAGATTCCATGTGCGCTTGAGAAAAGGGTGAAATTAATTGTTTTGGGGTGAAATGTCCTATAGATATCAATTAGGTCTAACTGGTCTATTGTATCAGTTAAAGTTTGTGTTTCCTTGTTAATTTTCTGTTTAGTTGATATATCCATAGGTGTGACTGGGGTATTAAAATCTCCCACTATTATGGTGTTATTGTTAATTTCCCCTTTCATACTTGTTAGCATTTGCCTTACATATTGCTGTGCTTCTATGATGGGTGCATATATATTTATAATTGTTATATCTTCTTGGAGTGATGCTTTGATCATTACGTAGTGTCCATTTTGTCTCCTTTCACAGCCTTTGTTTTAAAGTCTATTTTGTCTGATATGAATATTGTGACTCCTGCTTTCTTTTGGTCTCTGTTTGCATGGAATTTCTTTTTCTAGCCCTTCACTTTCAGTCTGTATGTGTCCCTTGTTTTGAGGTGGGTCTCTTGTAGACAACATATATAGGGGTCTTGTTTTTGTATCCATTCAGCCAGTCTTTGTCTTTTGGTTGGGGTATTCAACCCATTTACATTTAAGGTAATTATTGATAAGCATGATCCGGTTGCCATTTACTTTATTGTTTTGGGTTCGAGTTTATACACCCTTTCTGTGTTTCCTGTCTATAGAATATCCTTTAGTATTTGTTGGAGAGCTGATTTGGTGGTGCTGAATTCTCTCAGCTTTTGTTTGTCTGTAAAGCTTTTGAATTCTCCTTCATATCTGAATGAGATCCTTGCTGGGTACAGTAATCTGGGCTGTAGGTTATTTTCTTTCATCACTTTAAGTATGTCCTGCCATTCCCTTCTTGCCTGAAGAGTTCTACTGATAGATCAGCTGTTATCCTTATGGGAATCCCTTTGTGTGTTATTTGTTTTTTTTCCCTTGCTGCTTTTAATATTTGTTCTTTGTGTTTGATCTTTGTTCATTTGATTAATATGTGTCTTGTGGTGTTTCACCTTGGGTTTATCTTCTTTGGGACTCTCTGGGTTTCTTGGACTTGGGTAATTATTTCTTTCCCTATTTTAGGGAACTTTTCAACTATTATCTCCTCAAGTATTTTCTCATGGTCTTTCTTTTTGTCTCCTTCTTCTGGGACTCCTATGATTCGAATGTTGGGGTGTTTGATATTGTCTCAGAGGTCTCTGAGGTTGTCCTCATTTCTTTTAATTCTTTTTTCTTTTTTCCTCTCTGTTTCCTTTATTTCTACCATTCTATCTTCTACCTCACTTATCCTATCTTCTGGATCTGTTATTCTACTGTCGGTTCCCTCCAGAGTGTTTTTTATCTCATTTATTGCATTATTCATTATATATTGACACTTTTTTATTTCTTCTAGGTCCTTGTTAAGCCTTTCTTGCATCTTCTTGATCCTTGTCTCCAGGCTATTTATCTGTAACTCCAATTTGTTTTCAATATATTAGATCATTTTCATTATCATTATTCAGAATTCTTTATCAGGTAGATTCCCTATCTCTTCCTCTTTTGTTTGGTTTGGTGGGCATTTATCCTGTTCTTTTACCTGCTGGGTATTTCTCTGCCTTTTCATCTTGTTTATATTGCTGTGTTTGGGGTGGCCTTTCTGTATTCTGACAGTTTGTGGATCCTCTTTATTGTGGAGGTTCCTCACTGTGGGTGGGGTTGGACGTGGCTTGTCAAGGTTTCCTGGTTAGGGAAACTTGTGTCGGTGTTCTGGTGGGTGAAGATGGATCTCTCCTCTCTGGCGTGCAATGAAGTGTCCAGTAATGAGTTCTGAGATGTCTATGGGTTTGGTGTGACTTTGGGCAGCCTGTATGTTGATGCTCAGGGCTATGTTCCTCTGTTATTGGAGAATTTGTGTGGTATGTCTTGCTCTGGATCTTGTTGGCCCTTGGGTGGTGGTTGGTTTCAGTGTAGGTATGGAGGCATTTGATGAGCTCCTATCAATTAATGTTCCCTGGAGTATGAGTTCTCTGGTGTCTCAGGATTTGGACTTAAGCCTCCTGCCTCTGGTTTTCAGTCTTATTCTTACAGTAGCGCCAAGACTTCTCCATCTATACAGAACCAATGATAAAACATCTAGGTTAATGATGAAAAGTTTCTCCACAGTGAGGGACACCCGGAGAGGTTCAGAGTTACATGGAGAAGAGAAGAGGGAGGAGGGAGATAGAGGTGACCAGGAGGAGAAAAGGGGGAATCAAAAGAGGCCAGAGCAAGCTAGCCAGTAATCACTTCCCTATGTACTCTCCACAGTCTGGATCCCTCAGAGATGTTCATGGAGTTACTCAGAGAAGAGAAGAGGGAGGAAGGAGACAGAGGTGGCCAGGAGGATAAAAGGGGAAATCAAAATGAGAGAGACAGATCCAGCCCGTAATCAATTCCCTACATGTTCTCCACAGCCCGGAACACACAAAGGGATTCACAGAGTTGGGTTGAGAAGAAAAGGGGGAGGGGGGAGATAGAGGCGACCTGGTGGAGAAAAAAGGGGAGTCAAAAGGGGGAGAGAGCAATCAGGCCAGTGATCTTGCTCCCAAGTAAAAATGGGTACTGAAGATTGGGTTTTTAAAGGTACAAAGTTGATAACAAATACCAAAAAGCAAAGATTAAAAATCTAGAGTAAAGGTTAGATTCTCAAAAATACAATAGTAAAACAACAACAATAACAACAAAACAAAGTCACAAAAATTATAGAATTTATATATATGAAATTTGCTTTAAAAATAGGGTCTTTTTTTGCAAGGTAATAGTAGGTTATAAAAATGAAAATTAATGGAGTAATATTGAACTTAAAAATAAACTTTATTTTATTTTAAAAAATGATGATAGTAAAAACATATCTAGGACTTTCTCTGGATCTGTTGCAGACCGTGTGGGGTCAGTTCATTTTCAGATAGCTCCTTGATCCGGCTTGTACTTCTCAAGGTCTATAGGCCCCTTCCTATGTAGTTGGTGCTAACTATTGGGTTTTAATCTATTGCACCTGTCTCTTCCAAAGCAGTTCCCTCTGTTTATTTCAACTTCTTCTGTTTGCTGGTCTCTTCAGGGTCTAATTTCCACCCTGACACGAGGGGGCGGTGGTGGTCACTTTTTTAGGCTCACTTGTTCAGTCGTGCTGTGGGGAGGGAGGAACATTGCATGCAAACAAATATAACTGACGTGTGTGGGGAGTGCTCGCAGTGTTTCAGCTGCACTGGGTTTGCCCCCGCTCACAGCGTGTGTGCTTTTCATGATCTACACTTCTCAGTCTCTAGGTTGCTCTGCTGGGAACTGTCTGAGGCGGGCCCTGGGTTGTGTGCACTTCCCAGGTCTAAGCCGCTCAGGTTCGGGTTCTCGGGTACCCCACAAAGGCACAGACTCGGTTGGGCCTGCGTTTTGTACCCTTCCTAGGTCCGAGCAGCTCAGGTGACCAGGTGCTTGGCAAGCGGGGTCGCTGCAACTTATCCCCTCCCCTGTCCCAGCCGCTCGGTTTTCTGGGTATACAATGGGCACACCTTCTCAGGTGTGCCGAGTGTCTCTTCTGGGGAGCTGCTCTCTGGCTGCGACCCTCCCAGCAGATGTTGACTGTCCAGAATCCCAAGAAGTCTTGGTCAGCAACGAAGTCTGCTTGCAGTTTGGTATAGGATGCCTCTCTGGGGCTGCGATTGCCCCCTTCTGGCTCTGGCTGCTCTCGCCTGCCTGTCTCTGGTGGGGGATGGGCCGCTCAGCAGCCGGCTAACTCTACTCGGTCCTTTGTTCTGTGAGCCGGCCTGGCAGTGTCTTAGGTTAGGGCTTTTCACGGGATAGCTGTCCCAAAGTCTGGGTTGATATCTCAAGCTAGTTCCCTCAGATTGCCCTCGGGGTATTCAGGCCCAGTCCGTACCCAAAGCACTGCAGCCCGCGCCTCCCTGTTCAGCCCCTGCTTGCTAGTGGGGGATGCGAGCGTCTGGGCTGCTGCTCCACTGGGGATTGCTGTTAGGCACACAATCTGTGGGGTTTAATTATTTATTTATTTTTCCTCCCGATTATTTTGCCCTCTGAGATTCCAAGGCTCACCACAGACCTGCTGGAGAGAGTGTTTCCTGGTGTTTGGAGACCTCTCTTTTTTTTTTTTAATTTTATTTTATTAGTTGGAGGCCAATTACTTCACAACATTTCAGTGGGTTTTGTCATACATTGACACGAATCAGCCATAGAGTTACACGTATTCCCCATCCTGATTCCCCCTCCCACCTCCCTCTCTACCCGACTCCTCTGGGTCCTCCCAGCCCACCAGGCCCGAGCACTTGTCTCATGCATCTCACCTGGGCTAGTGATCTGTTTCACCATAGATAATATACATGCTGTTCTCTCGAAACATCCCACCCTCACCGTCTCCCACAAAGTTCAAAAGTCTGTTCTGTACATCTGTGTCTCTTTTTCTGTTTTGCATATAGGGTTATCATTACCATCTTTCTAAATTCCATATATATGTGTTAGTATGCTGTAATGGTCTTTATCTTTCTGGCTTACTTCACTCTGTATAATGGGCTCCAGTTTCATCCATCTCATTAGAACTGATTCAAATGAATTCTTTTTAATGACTGAGTAATATTCCATGGAGTATATGTACCACAGCTTCCTTATCCATTCATCTGCTGATGGGCATCTAGGCTGCTTCCATGTCCTAGCTATTATAAACAGTGCTGCAATGAACATGGGGGTGCACGTGTCTCTTTCAGATCTGGATTCCTCAGTGTGTATGCCCAGAAGTGGTATTGCTGGGTCATATGGCAGTTCTATTTCCAGTTTTTTAAGAAATCTCCACACTGTTCTCCATAGTGGCTGTACTAGTTTGCATTCCCACCAACAGTGTAAGAGGGTTCCCTTTTCTCCACACCCTCTCCAGCATTTATTGCTTGTAGACTTTTGGATAGCAGCCATCCTGACTGGCGTGTAATGGTACCTCATTATGGTTTTGATTTGCATTTCTCTGATAATGAGTGATGTTGAGCATCTTTTCATGTGTTTGTTAGCCATCTGTATGTCTTCTTTGGAGAAATGAGACCTCTCTTTTTTAAGTCTCCCTCCCCAGGACGGATCTCTGTCTCTACCTCTTTTGTCTCTCTTTTTATCTTTTATATTTTGTCCTACCTTCTTTCGAAGACAACGGGCTGCCTTTCTGGGTGCCTGATGTCCTCTGCCAGCATTCAGAAGTTGTTTTGTGGAATTTGCTCAGCGTTCAAATGTTTTTTTAATTAATTTGTGGGGGAGAAAATGGTCTCCCTGTCCTATTCCTCCACCATCTTAGGACAGCCCTACCCTGTATTCTTTATGCTAAATATTATAACTGTAATACAAACATATTATCATTTCTGTAGGAAATGCTTTTAATACTTTGTACTTTTCTCCCCATTCCATTTATATTTTTTAGTTCAGGAGAGATTTTAAAAATATGTACTTTGATTTGAGCTAATATTATACACACACATATATACATTGATATATGACACAGTACACACACTGTATTATATAATATTAAAGTAGGAAGTCAAGAGATACCTGGAGTAACAGGCAAATTTGGCCTTGGAGTACAGAATGAAGCAGGGCAAAGGCTAATAGAGTTTTGCCAAGAGAATGCACTGGTCATAGCAAACACCCTCTTCCAACAACACAAGAGAAGACTCTACACATGGACATCACCAGATGGTCAACACTGATCAGACTGATTATATTCTTTGCAGACAAAGATGGAGAAGCTCTATACAGTCAGCAAAAACAAGACAGGGAGATGACTGTGGCTCAGATCATGAAATCCTTATTGCCAAGTTCAGACTGAAATTGAAGAAAGTGGAGAAAACCACTAGACCGTTCAGGTATGACCTAAATCAAATCCCTTATGACTATACAGTGGAAGTGAGAAATAGATTTAAGGGACTAGATCTGATAGAGTGCCTGATGAATTATGGACGGATGTTTGTGATATTTTACAGGAGACAGGAATCAAGACCATCCCCAAGAAAAAGAAATGCAAAAAAGCAAAATGGCTGTCTGAGGAGGCCTTACAAATAGCTGTGAAAAGAATGGAAGCAAAAAGCAAAGGAGAAAAGGAAAGATATACCCATTTGAATGCAGAGTTCCAGAGAATAGCCAGGAGAGATAAGAAAGCCTTCCTCAGCGATCAATGCAAATAAATAGAGGAAAACAATAGAGTGGGAAAGACTAGAGATCTCTTCCTGAAAGATGATGCTGTGAACGTGTTGCACTCAATATGCCAACAAATTTGGAAAACTCAGCAGTGGCCACAGGACTGGAAAAAGTCAGTTTTCATTCCAATCCCAAAGAAAGGCAGTGCCAAAGAATGCTCAAACTACTGCACAATGGCACTTATCTCACATGCTAGTAAAGTAATGCTCAAAATTCTCCAAGCCAGGCTTCAGCAATACATGAACTGTGAACTTCCAGATGTTCAGGCTGGTTTTAGAAAAGGCAGAGAAACTAGAGATCAAGTTGCCAACGTCCTCTGGATCATCAAAAAAGCAACAGAGTTCCAGAAAAACATCTATTTCTGCTTTATTGACTATGCCAAAGCCTTTGACTGTGTGGGTCACAATAAACTGTGGAAAATTCTGAAAGAGATGGGAATACCAGACCACCTGACCTGCCTCTTGAGAAACCTGCATGCAGGTCAGGAAGCAACAGTTAGAACTGGCCATGGAACAACAGACTGGTTCCAAATAGGTAAAGGAATACATCAAGGCTGTATACTGTCACCCTGCTTATTTAACTTCTATACAGAATACATCATGAGAAATGCTGGGCTGGAAGAAGCACAAGCTGGAATCAAGATTGTCGGGAGAAATATCAATAACCTCAGATATGGAGATGACACCACCCTTATGGCAGAAAGTTTAGAAGAACTAAAGAGCCTCTTGATGAAAGTGAAAGAGGAGAGTGAAAAAGTTGGCTTAAAGCGCAACATTCAGAAAACTAAGATCATGGCATCTGGTCCCATCATTTCATGGCAAATAGATGGGGAAATAGCGGAAATGGTGGCTGACTTTATTTTTCTGGGCTCCAAAATCACTGCAGATGGTGATTGCAGCCATGAAATTAAAAGATGCTTACTCCTTGGAAGGAAAGTTATGACCAACCTAGACAGCATATTGAAAAGCAGAGAGATTACTTTGTCAACAATTTCCATCTAGTCAAGGCTATGGTTTTTCCAGTGGTCATGTATGGATGTGAGAGTTGGACTATAAAGAAAGCTGAATGCAGAAGAATTGGTGCTTTTGAACTGTGGTGTTGGAGAAGACTCTTGAGAGTCCCTTGGACTGCAAGGAGATCCAACCAGTCCATCCTTTAGGAAATCAGTCCTGAATATTCATTTGAAGGACTGATGCTGAAGCTGAAACTCCAATACTTTGGCCACCTGATGCGAAGACCTGACTCATTTGAAAGGACCCTGATGCTGGGAAAGATTGAGGGCAGGAGGAGAAGAGGACGACAGAGGATGAGATGGTTGGATGGCATCACTGACTCAATGGACATGGGTTTGTGTAGACTCTGGGAGTTGGTGATGGACAGGGAAGCCTGGCGTGCTGCGGTTCATGGGGTCACAAAGAGTTGGACACGACTGATTGACTGAACTGAACTGATATATTATATACTAATATAATATTATATGATACAGGGTGTGTGTGTGACACATATAGTGTGTGTATCTATGTGTGTGTGAAACTGAAAGTGTTAGTTACTCAGACGTGTCTGACTCTTTGTGACCCCATGGACTGCAGCCCACTAGGCTCCTCTCCAGACAAGAATACTGGAGTGGATTGTCATTTCCTCCCCCAGTGGATCTTCCCCATCCCAGAGATCGAACACGGGTGTCTCACATTTCAGGCAGATTCGTTACTGTCTGAGCCATCAGGGAAGTCCGTAAAAGTGTTAGTGTGTGTGTGTGTGTGTGTGTTGTATATGTACATGTGTTTACATATACACCTAGGGCTTCCTAGGTCATGCTAGTGGTAAAGAAGCTGCCTGCTAATGAAGGAGACTTAAGGGACACAGTCCATGGTGTCACAAAGAGTCGGACACAACTGAAGCGACTTAGTACGCATGCACAGCAGGCGTTCATATGCACCCCCTCCCCAAATACAAGATGAATTGACTATATTGTTGAAATGGCCTCTTTGTGAAATATGACAAGTGTCCTATCGCCTTTTCCTTCAGTTATTTCACATACGGGCCTGAGGAAGGATGCTGTCTCCTGTTCAGCTCAGAGTCTCCTGAGGAACCGAAAGGATGCAGGGAGCTGGTGCCCAAGGTGGCTCATTTCCATGGATGCGCACTGCACTTCCGCCCGCCAGCGTGCACTCCAGACGTCATCAACTCGCCTGGTACCTTTTCCAAGGTTTCCTCTGCTTTGGGCGGGACCGCAGCATGGGCATTCTGGAAGGCCAGGCGCTAGTAGAGAGCTCCCCCCTTTTTCGCTGCAGCGTTGATTGGTCTGTCGCGCTCTTTAGCCGGGAGGCGGAGTTCGTGGAAGAGCCCCGAGCCCTTGGCGCCGCCGCTCTAGCCCGCACTCTGGCTCTCGGCCCGGGAACTGGCCGAGGCCCCAGAAACCAGCCCTGCGACCCCGGCTCCCGGTGTCGTTGGCAAGAGCTGCCTTCGGCTCCTCCGGGCGACCACTCCTCCCCTTCTGCCTCCTCGTTCACCGAGCGGGGCCGCCACTCTCACCGCTGCGGGAGCAACGAGGCAAAACAGATCTCCTGGACAAGGACCGGGAGGAGGTGAGTGATGCGGCCACACCTTCGCTCTGAGGAGCCCACCTGCCTTCAGAGTCTGCTTCATCTCTCTTCCCTTCTGAATGGTCCCCTTTTTTGCCTTTTCTATAATACCTTCCTTGAGCCCATTTTCATCCACTACTTCAATCCATTTGCAACAACCTCTTATACATCCTACTCCCTCACGTTCTCACCCTGCCTCAGGTCCTTTCACAAGGTGTCCTGGTCTTCACTCTCCCTTGCATCTGCGGACTTAGAGCAGACACGTCAAGCATCTAATATCAGTAACCAAGCAGGACCCTTTGGGGTCTTCCCGACTCCTCCACAGGCCTTCCAGAATGGCCTCTGCTTTTGTTCCCTCTGAAGTACCTGTTAATAGATAATAGTATTTGATGCACATTTCCTGTGTTGTTTTGCAGATGTGAAAACCCCACAGGGAATGGAAGATGTTTACTACTTGATGACCCTGACCGGATAGCCCCCAGGCCTACTGGAGCCTGAGGCTTGATAAATAATGTTAACCCCTGTGACACCATCCTGTTACCTCACCATCACCAGAGAATTGTTTACGAGAAGATCACTTACCCTGCGACCCGTCTACCTCACCTGGCCTCTTTAAAAAATGCTTTGCTGAAGGGATTCTCGGAGTTTGGTGGGGGAATTGGCAGGAGCCCCCCGTCTCCCTACATGGCCCTGAAATAAACGTTTTTCTGCTCCAAACTTTGATGTTTCTGTAGTGTTTGGCCTCACTGTGCCTGGGGCACACAAGTTTGCATTTGGTAATTTACCTACTGGAATTTACTTGTCTTTATGTTTGACCTCATGGAAGAAAGGAGCCCTGTTTTATTCATCAGAGAATTCACAGTGCCTGCCACTAAGTTGGTGCTCAACTATTGCTTCATGAATGATGAACAGATATTTTGGTTGAGATTTATAAGTGGGAATTCTTTATTGGGAGTTGGAAGGGTGGAGAATGAAAGTTGAAGTAGGAGAGGAGAAAAAAGCCTTCCTAAGCTCTCTCTATAATGGTTAGGTATTGTTCCTATTATTATAATAAGTATTGTTCTTTTAAATGTCCTTATCTGGTGCTATGTATCATTTTCTTCTTACCTTTCCTTATTTCTGGTCTATTTTCTTTTCCTTTACTATTTTTTCAGTTATTTTGTGTAAGTGACAATAAAAATTGTATTTAAGGTGTACAACTTGCTATTTTGATATATGTTTACATAGTGAAATGACAGCCACATTCAAGCTAATAAACATATTCGTCACCTCACATAGTCACCCCTTCCTCTTTTTGTGGTGAGAACACTTAAGATCTACCCTCCTAGCACGTTTCTAGTATCAGTGTGTATGTTTGTGTGCTCAGTCACTCAGTCGTGTCTGACTATTTGTGGCCCCATAGACTGTAACCCACCAGGCTTCTCTGCCCATGGAATTTTCCAGGCAGGAATCAATACAGTAGTGTTTAGTATAGTCATATGCTGTATATTAGATCTCTAGAACTTGAATCTTTGTGCCCTTTGACCAACATCTCCCCATTTTCCCCAAACCTTGGCATGCCTGGCAACCACAGTTCTACTCTATTCCTCTATGAGTTGAACTCTTTTAGATTCCACATATAAGTGAGATCATGCTATATTTGCCTCTGTCAGGCTTATTTCACTTAGCATAATGTCCTTTGGGTTCAATTTCATTTCCTTTGGTTAAATACACAGAAATGAGACTGCTGGATCATAGACTAGTTCTAATTTTCTTGAGAAAACTTCATTCTGTTTTCCATATTGATTGTTTCAATGTACATTCCCACCAGCAGTGTGCAAGGATTCCCTTTTCTCCATATCCTCACCAATACTTGTTATCTCTTGTCTTTTCTTTTTTAAAAAATTATTTATTTTAATTGGAGGCTAATTACTTTACAATATTGTAGTGGGTTTTGCCATACATTGACATGAATCAGCCATGGGTGTACATGTATTCCCCATCCTGAGCCCCTCCTTCCACTTCCCTTTGTCTTTTCTTTAATAGCGATTCTAACAGATGTGGTGATATCTCAATTGTGGTTTCGATTTGCATATCCCTGAGTATTAGTGAGCCCCTTTTCATACACCTACTGGCCATTTGTATGTCTTCTTTTGAGAAATAGCTATTCAGATCCTTTGCTCACTTTAAAATTTATTAACTTTTATTGAAGTACAGTTGATGTACCTTTGCCCATTCTTTTTTTTCTTTCTTCATTGTGAAGCTTGTGGGAATCTTAGTTCCCTGACCAGGGAATGAACCCCGGTCCTTGGCAGTGAGAGCGTGGAATCCTAACCACTGAACTGCTGGGGAATTCCCCTTTGCTCATTTTTAAATTGCATTATTTTTGTGTTTTGTTTGTGTTTTTGTTTTGTTTTTTGCTATTGAGTTGTTCAAGTTCCTTGCGTATTTTGGATATTAACCTTTATCAGATATATGGTTCACAAATATATTCTCCCATTCCATAGGTTGCCATTTCACTCTGGCAATTGTTTCCTTTCTTATGCAGAAAGCTTTTTAGTTTGATGTGGTCCTACTTGTCTATTTTTACTTTTGTTTTCTGTGCTTTTGGTGTCATGATCAAAAAATTGTCATGACCAATGTCAATTAATTTTTCCTGTGCATTTTTTTTTCTAGTAGTTTTTACTGTTTC
This sequence comes from Muntiacus reevesi, assembly GCF_963930625.1. NCBI lineage: Eukaryota > Metazoa > Chordata > Mammalia > Artiodactyla > Cervidae > Muntiacus > Muntiacus reevesi. The sequence continues at coordinate 130,189,302 of NC_089271.1, read as the reverse complement.
AGGTTTTATGTTAATTTAAAAAATAAATAATTGGCACTCTTTCTCCTTACCCCGACTTTGTTTTCTTTTACATTTTTACCTTTTAAAATGCACAATATTATATAAGTTATAGGTTTACAACAGTGATTCACAATTTTTAAAGGTTATACTCCATTTATGTAACTGTAGAACATTGGCTATATTACTTGTACAATATAGTTCAGTTCATTTGCTCAGTCGTGTCCAACTCTTTGTGACCGCATGGACTGCAGCACACCATGGCTCCCTGTCCATCACATATGAGCTGTGTGATCTTAGGCAAATTGCCTGACTTCTCTGTACTTCCCTGGTGGTTTAGATGCCAAAGTGTCTGCCTACAATGCGTGAGACCTGGGTTCAATCCCTGGGTCAGGAAGATCTCCTGGAGAAGGAAATGGCAACCCACTCCAGTATTCTTGACTGGAAAATCCCATGGACAGATGAGCCTGGTAGGCTACAGTCCATGGGGTCGTTAGAGCTGGACACGACTGAGCAACTTCACTTTCTTTCTTTTTCTTTCTGTGCTTCCACTTCTGAGTTGTGTGATCTTAGGCAACTTGCCTGACCTCTCTGTGCTTCCCCTTATGAGCTGTGTGATCTTAGGCAAGTTGCCTGGCCTCTCTGTGGTTCCACATCTGAACTGTGTGATCTTAGGCAATTTGCCTGACTTCTCTGTGTTTTCACTTCTGAGCTGTGTGATCTCAGGCACATTGCCTTGAAGGAGGAAACAGACAGAACAGGCTCTGTCTTGAAAGCAGGACTCCATCTTGGACTGGACTGTTTACTTTGAGCTATATGCCCAGTATCTGTGGAAATGACATACCAACTGGAAAACCAGGCCCCTGGAAGGAAGAGCCCCAGAGCTCATACCTAGACTCTCCCTAGCCTAAAAGAATACCCTAATTATCTGTGTAACCAAATAGAATCATACATTCTATTATGCTTATTGGGGTATGACCACAGGCCTATTGATGATTGTCCACTGTTAACTATCTAGACTTAAGGCATATGAATCATGGGTTAACTTTGATTGTATCTTTCTTTTCCTTTGTTCAGACTAGTTTCAGGGAATTTGGGAAGGTGGGTGTGGGCATGTACACTTAGGGTATATAATGTTTTCACAAAAACTGGTCAGGGTCCCTGGCTAAGAGGAGACTCTGCCTTGGGCCCACTGGTGTAATAAACTGCACTCCACTATCTGCATTGTCCTTCTGAGTGAGTTTGTTTCCCGGAATGTGTGGCTACAATAGCCTGACCTCTGTGTGCTTCCACTTCTGAGCTGTGTTGTCTTAGGCAAGTTTCCTAACTTCTCTGCGAATCCATATCTGAGCTGTGTGACCTTAGCAAGTTTGCTAACCTCTCTGTGCTTCCACTTCTGAGCTGTATGAGCTTAGACAAGTTGCCTGATATCTCCTTGCTTCCACTTCTGAGTTGTGTGATCTTAGGCAAGTTGCCTGACATCTCTGTGCTTCCATATCCGAGCTGTGTTCAGTTCAGTCTCTCAGTCGTGTCTGTCTCTTTGCAACCCCATGGACTGCAGCACGCCAGGCTTCCCTGTCCATCACCAACACCTAGAGCTTGCTCAAACTCATGCCCATTAAGTAGGTGATGCCATCCAACAATCTCATCCTCTGCCATCCCCTTCTCCTCCTGCCTTCAATCTGTCCCAGCATCAGGGTCTTTTCCAAGGAGTCAGTTCTTCGCAACAGGTGGTCAAAGTATTGGAGTTTCAGCTTCAGCATCAGTCCTTCCAATGAATATTCAGGACTGAGTTCCTTTAGGATGTGCTGGTTAGATCTCCTTGCTGTCCAAGGGACTCTCAAGAGTCTTCTCCAACACCACAGTTCAAAAGCATCAATTCTGCACTCAGCTTTCTTTATAGTCCAACTCTCACATCCATACGTGACTACGGGAAAAACCAGAGCTTTGACTAGATGAAACTTTGTTGGCAAAGTAATGTCTTTGCTTTTTAATATGCTGTCTAGGTTGGTCGTAGCTTTTCTTCCAAGGAGCAAGCATCTTTTAATTTCATGGCTGCAGTGATTTTGGAACCCAAGAAAATAAAGTCTGTCTCTGTTTCCATTGTTTCCCCATCTATTTGCCCTGAAGTGATGGGACCAGATGCCATGATCTTAGTTTTTTGAATGTTGAATTTTAAGCTAGCTTTTTCACTCTCCTCTTTCACTTTCATCAAGAGGCTCTTTAGTTCCTCTTTGCTTACTGCCATAAAGGTGGTGTCATCTGCATATCTGCAGATATTCTGCAAAAATAGAATTGCTTTTACTGCCACATAAAACCACCAGTAGTAGTAGATATCCAAGGCTGTCTTTATTTCTTCTTCACCTTTCTAAGGCTGGAATTAGATATACAAAAACCCTTTCCCCTGGAGTTTTCCTCTTACTGTATCAGTGTAGATACAGAAAAACTTATATACTATAAAAACCAACCACAGGGACTTCCCTGACTTTGTGTTCCCAATGCAGAGGCCTGAATTCTATCCCTGGTCAGGGAATTGGATCCCATGTGCCGCAACTAAGACCCAGCAAAGTCAAAAAAATAAATATCTTTTTAAGAACCAACCGTAAAAAGTCACTTTTGAGGCAATCAGGTAATTCTGAATACAAGCAACTGGGTGATGACACCAAGGGATTATTAGTACCATTGAGGTGCCTGGATGGCTCTGTGGTTATGTAGGGAAAAGTCTGTATTTTTTTCTTTAAAGTGCACATAAAGATATAAGGATGAAAATACATGTCTTGATTCTGAGCCGAGCGCGGTGCCGAGCGCAGCGAGTTCTGTAGGCGGCGGCGGCGGCGGCGGCCTGAGCTTCGGGGCAGCCCGCTTCCCTTCTCCCAATCGCTTTGCTTCCCTTCCCCGCGGTCAGTATGAAAGCCTTCAGTCCAGTGAGGTTCGTTAGGAAAAACAGCCTTTCGGACCACGGCCTGGGCATCTCCCGGAGCAAAACCCCGGTGGACGACCCGATGAGCCTGCTGTACGTTGTGCGCAACATCGCGCAAAACAAGGTATCAAGCTACCAACGGTATTTTTCACAGAATTAGAACAAATAATTTCACAATTTGTATGGAAATACAAAAAACCTCGAATAGCCAAAGTAATCTTGAGAAAGAAGAATGGAACTGGAGGAATCAACCTGCCTGACTTCAGACTCTACTACAAAGCCACAGTCATCAAGACAGTATGGTACTGGCACAAAGACAGAAATATAGATCAATGGAACAGAATAGAAAGCCCAGAGATAAATCCACGAACCTATGGACAGCTTATCTTTGACAAAGGAGGCAAGGATATACAATGGAAAAAAGACAATCTCTTTAACAAGTGGTGCTGGGAAAACTGGTTAACCACTTGTAAAAGAATGAAACTAGAACACTTCCTAACACCATACACAAAAATAAACTCAAAATGGATTAAAGATCTAAATGTAAGACCAGAAACTATAAAACTCCTAGAGGAGAACATAGGCAAAACACTCTCCGACATAAATCACAGCAAGATCTTCTATGACCCACCTCCCAGAATATTGGAAATAAAAGCAAAAATAAACAAATGGGACTTAATGAAAATTAAAAGCTTTTGCACAACAAAGGAAACTATAAGTAAGGTGAAAAGACAGCCCTCAGATTGGGAGAAAATAATAACAAATGAGGAAACAGACAAAGGATTAATCTCAAAAATATACAAGCAACTCCTGAAGCTCAATTCCAGAAAAATAAACGACCCAATCAAAAAATGGGCCAAAGAACTAAACAGACATTTCTCCAAAGAAGACATACAGATGGCTAACAAACACATGAAAAGATGCTCAACATCACTCACCATCAGAGAAATGCAAATCAAAACCACAATGAGGTACCATTACACGCCAGTCAGGATGGCTGCTATCCAAAAGTCTACAAGCAATAAATGCTGGAGAGGGTGTGGAGAAAAGGGAACCCTCTTACACTGTTGGTGGGAATGCAAACTAGTACAGCCACTATGGAAAACAGTGTGGAGATTTCTTAAAAAACTGGAAATAGAACTGCCATATGACCCAGCAATACCACTTCTGGGCATACACACTGAGGAATCCAGATCTGAAAGAGACACGTGCACCCCAATGTTCATCGCAGCACTGTTTATAATAGCCAGGACATGGAAGCAACCTAGATGCCCATCAGCAGATGAATGGATAAGGAAGCTGTGGTACATATACACCATGGAATATTACTCAGCCGTTAAAAAGAATTCATTTGAATCAGTTCTAATGAGATGGATGAAACTGGAGCCCATTATACAGAGTGAAGTAAGTCAGAAAGATAAAGAACATTACAGTATACTAACACATATATACGGAATTTAGATAGATGGTGGCGATAACCCTATATGCAAAACAGAAAAAGAGACACAGAAATACAGAACAGACTTTTGAACTCTGGGGGAGAACGTGAGGGTGGGATGTTTTGAAAGAACAGCATGTATATTATCTATGGTGAAACGGACCACCAGCCCAGGTGGGATACATGAGTCAGGTGCTCGGGCCTGGTGCACTGGGAGGACCCTGAGGAGTCGGGTCGGGAGGGAGGTGGGAGGGGGGATCGGGATGGGGAATACATGTAACTATATGGCTGATTCGTGTCAGTGTATGACAAAACCCACTGAAATGTTGTGAGGTGATTGGCCTCCAACTAATAAAATAATATTAAAAAAAAAAAAAAAAAAAAAAACAAGGTGAGCAAGATGGAAAGCCTGGAGCACGTCATCGACCACATCTCGGACTTGCAGATCGCGCTGGACTCGCACCCACCGTCGTCAGCCTGCACCACCAGTGACCCGGACAGAGCCAGGCGTCCAGGACGCCGCTCACCACCCTCAACACCGACATCAGCATCCCGTCCTTGCAGGCTTTTGAATTCCCTTCTGAGTTAATGTCAAATGGCAGCAAAGCGCTCTGTGGCTGAATAAATGGTGTTCATGACTTTTTTCCCCCTTTGCACAACAACAACAAATCCACAGGCTTTTTTAAGGCGCTGAACTTATTTTTCAACCATTTCACAAGGAGGACAACAAGTCAAATGGACCTTTAAAAAAAAAAATGGAAGGAAAACTTAAGAATGATCAACTTCCCCAGGGTGTTTTCTGCCCTCCAGGCAGATATTAGTTATTTATGAAAAGGACTTTTAAATGCCCTTTCTGCAGTTGGAAGGTTTTCTTTATATACTATTCCCACCATGGGGAGCAAAAACGTTAAAATCACAAGGAATTGCCCAATTTAAGCAGACTTTGCCTTTTTTCAAAGGTGGAGCGTGAATACCAGAAGGATCCAGTATTCAGTTACTTAAATGAAGTCTTTTGGTCAGAAATTACCTTTTTGATGCAAGCCTACTGAATGCTGTGTACATATTTATATATAAATATATATATATTGAGTGAAACCTTGTGAACTCTTTAATTAGAGTTTTCTTGTATAGTGGCAGAAATGTACATTTCTGCATATAAAGTGTAATGATGTACTTATTCATGCTAAACTTTCTATAAAAGTTTAGTTGTAAACTTAACCCTTTTATACAAAATAAATCAAGTGTGTTTATTGAAAAAAAAAAGAAAATACCTGTCTTGAGTTCCTCTTAAATTAGCACAGCCAGAAGAGGAGAGTGAGTGGGGAGGGGAGGAGGAGAAAAGGACAGAAAGAAGAAGGGAGGGAACAGAGAAGAGGGAAGAAAAAAAAAGGATAGATGAAGCAAGTTTAGCAAAATCCTGATAAATATTGAATCTGGATGATGATTTCTATGAGGGTTCATTATTGAGTTACTGTATTTTTTCTACTTTTGTGTATGTTTGAAATTTTCATTTTAAGTGCTATTTTAAAAAATAAAAAGTCAAATTGCTTAACACAAATGACAATAATAGAAATCACCCTTTATATTTTTAGTCAGTTAATAAAGTATCTTTCCATACTTCATTCTAGCATCACAAGAATTCTGAAAATAGCAAGACATACAAATAACCTAAGCATAAATTGATGGTTGAGTGGATAAAGATGTGGTATACATATACAGTGGGGTATTGTTCAGTCATGAGAGAGATGGAAATCCTGCCATTTGCCACAACATGGATGAATCTAGAGGACATTATGCTAAGTGAAATGCAGACAGAGAGAAACTAAAAAAGAAAAAAGAAAAAGCATTCTGTAAGATAATTATTTTTATTTTAGCTAGTAGTAGTCATAACAACAGTCACCCTATTTTACACGTCTCTCAGAGAGATACAAGGCATGCTCAGTGTCATGTGACAAGAACCTAGGGCCAAAGTTCTTGTTGTGTGAAGGCAACTAAAGAACAGTGCTGTGCACTGAAACCAGATTCAGGTGTTCCAACTCTAAAGCCTGTGATCTTTACTCAAAACTCTGGTCTGTGTTTGGGGAGGGGGTAGTTAGTGTCATCATGTAACCCCTTGATTATCTGATGAAAGGTGCACACACTCTTAAAATTTACATTCAAGTTCAGGGACTTCCCTGGTGATCCAGTGGCTAAGAATTCATGTTCCCAATGCAGGGAACTCTGGGTTCGATCCCTGGTCAAGGAACTAGATCCCACATACTGTGACTAAGTGTTCACGTGCCGCAACTAAAAATCCCGTGTGCTGCAACTAAGACCTGGTACAGCCAAATAAAAATAAATAAATACATATTAAAAAAATACGTACACCAGAAAATTTTACTTTAAAAAATCTTTTAAAAAGGAAAAATATATTGTTAAACAATTTACATTCAAGTTTAAGAAGACCCGTGATTTCCCTGATAGCCAACCATGGCCTCCAAGTCAGAAAGCTGTGTCTGTCCTCGTGGCTGAGCCCAATAAATGCAGTGAGCTGAGCCAGGAGCCATGTTAGAGGCTCTTCCCCTCTCCTCCACATCCTAAGATTCCGATTTCATTATCACTGCCCCTGACCAAAACCACCACAGTGATCCATGCCCAGATGCTGGCATTCTGACTCCTTTCATAATTCTGACCTAAATCTACCTTTTAAACTTTATTTCTCACCCACGGTAGTGTTACCTTCAGGCTCTCCCTCCGACTCCCTCTCAAAGCCATACTTTAGGTCTTCCCTGGTGGCTCAGTGTGAAGAATCCACCTGCCAATGCAGGAGACATGGGTTTGATCCCTGGTGTAGGAAGATCCCACATGCTTCGGAGCAACTAAACCCGTGCGCCACAAATATTGAGCTTGTGCTCTAGAACCTGGGAGCTGCAGCTACTGAACCCCACGTGCCACACCTACTGAAGCCTGTTCGCCCTAGAGCCCATGCTCCTCAACAAGAGAAGCCACCACAATGAGAAATCCATGCACTGCAACTACAGAAAAGCCTGTGCAGCACTGAAGATCCATCACAGCCAATTACAAAAAAAAAGTCACCCTTTATCTGTACTCACCTGGCCACATCTGGCTGTGTTGGGGTTCCCTGAGACAAGCTTGCACTCATGCCTCCTGGGGCTGCTCGTGGTACCTTTTTTTTTTTTTTTTTTAAGTGTAGTTGATTTACAACATGCTACCTGTTTTATTATTTTATTTTATTTTTCATGCTATCGCTTTTCACTGGGATTCTCAGCACAACCTGCTCAGCATCTGCCAGTATCTGATCCATCCCATGGGGTACAAACAACACCATTCCCACAAAAACCATACCCGCTTCTACAACGGGCTGCTAAGAATAGTCTTTTCAAAGGTTTGAATCCTGGCCCTACCTTTGGGCTGTGTAACCCTGGGAAAGTCACTGAACCTCTCAGAGCCTCCATTACCTTGGTTAGGAGCTAAAGAGAATGATGGCCCCCTCCTCGGGGGACCAATAAGATTGATTAGCCAGGCCCAGGTGCACAGTGAGCTCCCACATGGTGTCACTAGCACAAACAAGCATGGCCATGTGGCACTCTACCAACTCTCATATCCACTCAGGAACAGGGGTGACACTCTATGTCCAGCATCTTCAGTCGTGGTGCAGGCCCCCAGTCAGTCCCAACCCTTTAACTCAGCATCAGTGGAAGTTGTCTGAGCCCTCACCACGGACCTTTCTTGTATTCCTTCATGTAAATTTCACAACACGGTCCAGCAGGTACCATCATGGTCCTCATCCTACAAAGGAGGTATCTGAGGCACAGAGAGGTCAGTTAATTTACCTCTAGCCACACAGCAAGTTAGTGATGGTAGGGCTGGGCACTCTGTCTAGAGAATTTCCAGCTTCTTTCTCTCACATGGACTGATCTCTCCAGACCGTGAGAACCCATGGCACAATAGCTGTCTCTGGAATCATGACACTCTCCACACTGCCTGAGGTAGAGCCTTGTAAACACAGCAACCAACAAAGAATTACTGACTGAAACATCAGTTCAGTTCAGTTCAGTTGCTCAGTCATGTCTGACTCTTTGCGACCCCATGAACTGCAGCATGCCAGGACTCCCTGTCCATCACCAACTCCCAGAGTCTACACAAACCCATGTCCATTGAGTCGGTGTGATGCCATCCAACAACATCATCCTCTGTCGTCCCCTTCTCCTCCTGCCCTCAATCTTTCCCAGCATCAGGGTCTTTTCAAATGAGTCAGCACTTCGCATCAGGTGGCCAAAGTATTGGAGTTTCAGCTTCAACATCAGTCCTTCCAGTGAACACCCAGGACTGATCTCCTTTAGGATGGACTGGTTGGATCTCCTTGCAGTCCAAGGGACTCTCAAGAGTCTTCTCCAACACCACAGTTCAAAAGCATCAATTTTTCTGCACTCAGCTTTCTTTATAGTCCAACTCTCACATCCATACATGACCACTGGAAAAACCATAGCCTTGACTAGACGGAAATTGTTGACAAAGTAATCTCTCTGCTTTTCAATATGCTGTCTAGGTTGGTCATAACTTTCCTTCCAAGGAGTAAGCATCTTTTAATTTCATGGCTGCAATCACCATCTGCAGTGATTTTGGAGCCCAGAAAAATAAAGTCAGCCACTGTTTCCACTGTTTCCCCATCTATTTGCCATGAAGTGATGGGACCAGATGCCATGATCTTAGTTTTCTGAATGTTGCGCTTTAAGCCAACTTTTTCACTCTCCTCTTTCACTTTCATCAAGAGGCTCTTTAGTTCTTCTACACTTTCTGCCATAAGGGTGGTGTCATCTGCATATCTCAAGTTATTGGTATTTCTCCTGGCAATCTTGATTCCAGCTTGTGCTTCCTCCAGCCCAGCGTTTCTCATGATGTACTCTGTATATAAGTTAAATAAGCATGGTGACAATATACAGCCTTGAGGTACTCCTTTCCTGATTTGGAACCAGTCTGTTGTTTCATGTCCAGTTCTAACTCTTGCTCCCTGACCTGCATACAGATTTCTCAAGAGACAGGTCAGGTGGTCTGGTATTCCCATCTCTTTCAAAATTTTCCGCAGTTTATTGTGATCCACATAGTCAAAGGCTTTGGTATAGTCAATAAAGCAGAAATAGATGTTTTTCTGTAACTCTGTTGCTTTTTCAATGATTCAGCGGGTGTTGACAGTTTGATTTCTGGTTGCTCTGCCTTTTCTAAAACCAGCTTGAACATCTAGAAGTTCATGTATTGCTGAAGCCTGGCTTGGAGAATTTTGAGCATTACTTTACTAGCATGTGAGATAAGTGCAATTGTGCGGTAGTTTGAGCATTCTTTGGCATTGCCTTTCTTTGGGATTGGAACGAAAACTGACCTTTTCCAGTCCTGTGGCCACTGCTGAGTTTTCTAAATTTCTGGCATATTGAGTGCATCACTTTGACAGCATCATCTTTCAGGATTTGAAATAGCTCAACTGGAATTCCATCACCTCCATTAGCTTTGTTCGTAGTAATGCTTCCTAAGGCCCACTTGACTTCACATTCCAGGATATCTGGCTCTAGTTGAGTGTGAGTGATCACACCATAGTGATTATCTGGATCATGAAGAGCTTTTTTGTATAGTTCTTCTGTGTATTCTTGCCACCTCTTCTTAATATCTTCTGCTTCTGTTAGGTCCATACCATTTCTGTCCTTTATTGAGCCCATCTTTGAATGAAATGTTCCCTTGGTATCTCTAATTTTCTTGAAGAGATGTCTAGTCTTTCCCATTCTATTGTTTTCCTCTGTTTCTTTGCATTGATCACTGAGGTCTGAGGAGGCCTTACAAATAGTTGTAAAAAGAAGAGAAGCAAAAAGCAAAGGAGAAAAGGAAAGATATACCCATTTGAATGCAGAATTCCAAAGAATAGCAAGGAGAGATAAGACAGCCTTCCTCAGCGACTGAAGCATACATAGGGACAAAAAACATGGCAGCAACATGTTCACAAGAAAACTCTGTCCTCATTGCCAACTGCCAGAGAATAACCATCATCTCTCTTCTTTCATGGACCTTTGTGAATAAATAAATAACCACACAATTGACTAAAGTCAGAAACGTAAGACAGCATAGTATGACCATTGGTAGCGTTTTGTTTTTATCATCTCAGTTAATTCTCAAAACACCCTGGTGATGTAGTTACTATTACTATCCTCGTTTTACAGATGTAGAGACCAAGACTGAGTGATAATAAGTAACCTAACAGTTTAACCAGCTAGCAAATGGTTAGCACAGCCAGGATTTAGATGCCAACAATCTGGCTCCAGGGCCCCTCACTCCCATAAATCTAATACATCAAACCATGATTTGTGGTTATTACTTGAGGCTCCATTCAGTATTTAAGGTTTTAAAAGTGTGTAGCTAAGTAAAATTTAAAGAAAAACACTACTATGACTGATGCCAAAGTAAGGCAACATTTGTCAAGGGTAACATGGGTTAGTACAGTTGGGAAAACACAAATTCACTGTGGAAATCTGAGCTGTGAAGAGACACACTTCCTGAGCTGTCATAGAATTCTCAGCTAGTCTAATGCAAATCATGATGAAAACTCTAAAGTCTCTCATGAGATAACTAATATTAAGCCAAAATTGTGCATAGGCTATCAAGCCAAGAGAGGCAGAGGCCTGCTGTACTCAATCAGGGCCAACAGGAGGAGGAAACATCTTGGTTAAAATCAGGAAGAGGTATCAGATTGCCATCTCTTACCATCTTTTTGAAAAAGAATTGGTCATCAAACCCTTTTTTAGTTAATTTCTTACCCACTCTCCAGAAATATGAAGCAGAAGGGGCCCCTCCCCCACGCAGTGAACCAGTTCGGAGGAGCCGGTCGGGAGACCGGCCTGGCTCCCCTCCCTGGCCCCAACGGCGGGCAGACAACGATGCCGAACTTTTGCGCGGCCCCCAACTGCACGCAGTGAGACCTGGCCTTCTTCAGGTTCCTGCGGGATCTGGCCAGATGCCAGAAGTGGGTGGAGAACTGTAGGAGAGCAGACTTAGAAGAGAAAACACCTGATCAACTAAATAAACATTATCAATTGTGTGCCAAACACTTTGAAACTTCTATGATCTGCAGAACTAGTCCTTACAGGACAGTTCTAGATAATGCCATACCAACAATATTCAATCTTACCAGTCATTTGAATAATCCACATAGTAGACACAGAAAATGAATAAAAGAATTGAGTGAAGATGAAATCAGGACACTGAAACAGAAAAAAAAAAATTGATGAAACTTCTGAACAGGAACCAAAACATAAGGAAATAAACAACAGCAGTGGTCAGAATCCCAGTGCAGAAAAGGGGGTGAAGAGCAGGATGAAGACATTTTACCTTTAACTCTTGAAGAGAAGGAAAACAGAATATTTAAAATCTTTATTTGAAATTTTGATTCTTATGGGAAAACAAAACATACCTCTGGATGGCATGAAGCTGATGAAAACTGAAAAGGTCTTTTTACTCCTGATAACTTTCAAGCACTGCTAGAGTGCTGGATCAATTCTGGTGAAGAGGTTCTGAGAAAGCGCTTTGAGACAACAGCAGTTAACACATTGTTCTGTTCCAAAACACAGCAGAAACAGATGCTGGAGATCTGTGAGAGCTGCATTTGGGAAGAAACCCTCAGGGAAGTGAGAGATTCTCACTTCTTTTCCATCATCACTGATGATGTGGTGAACATCGCAGGGGAAGAGCACCTGCCTGTGTTGATGAGGTTTGTCGATGAAGCTCACAACCTGAGAGAGGAATTTGTAGACTTCCTGCCTTATGAAGCTGATGCAGAAATTTTGGCTGTGAAATTTCACACTACAAAAACTGAGAAATGGGGATTAAACATGGAGTATTGTCATGGCCAGGCTTACATTGTGTCTAGTGGATTTTCATCCAAAATGAAAGTTGTTGCTTCTAGACTTTTAGAGAAATATCCCCAAGCTATCTACACACTGTGCCCTTCCTGTCCCGTAAATATGTGGTTGGCAAAATCAGTGCCTGTTATGGGAGTATATGTTGCATTAAGAACAATTGAGGAAGTTTGTTCTTTTTTTCATCAATCACCACAACTGCTTTTAGAGCTTGAAAATGTAATTTTTGTCCTCTTTCAGAATAATGAAGAAAGGGGCAAAGAACTGAAGGGAATTTGCCATTCTCAGTGGACAGGCAGCATGATCCTTTTGAAATCTTAGTGGACCTCCTACAAGCACTTGTTCTATGTTTAGATGGTATAAATAGTGATACAAATGTTAGATGGAATAACTGTATAGCTGGCCGAGCATTTGTGCTCTGTAGTGAGATAACAGATTTTGATTTCATCGTTACCATTGTTGTTCTTAAAAATGTTTTATCTTTTACAAGAGCCTTTGGGAAAAATCTTCAGGGGCAAACCTCTGATGTTCTTTTTTGCAGCCACTAGCTTGACAGCAGTGTTACATTCACTAAATAAAGTGATGGAAAATATTGAAGGTTATCATGAATTTTGGTTTGAGGAAGCCACAAGTTTGGCAACCAAACTTGATATTCAGATGAAACTCCCAGGGAAATTTCGCAGAGCTCAGCACAGTAACCTGGAATCTCAGCTAACCTCTGAGAGTTACTATAAAGAAACTCTAAGTGTTCCAACTGTGGAACCCATTATTCAGTAACTGAAAGATTTTTCTCAGAACAGCACCTCAAAACTCTTAAGTGCTTACTCCTGGTACCCTCTGTCATGGGACAGCTCAAATTCAATACGTTAGAGGAGCACTATGCTGACATGTACCGAAGTGGCTTACCTAATCCTGGCACACTCTCTGCTGAGCTGCATTGTTGGAGGATCAAATGGAAACACAGAGGGAAGATATAGAACTTCCATCCTCTATGTACGAAGCCCTTCATCTACCAGACATCAAGTTTTTTCCTAATGTTTATGCATTGCTGAAGGTCCTATGTATTCTTCCTGTGATGAAAGTTGAGAAGGAACGCTATGAAAATGGGTGAAAGCATCTCAAAGCATACTTGAGGAACACTTTGACAGATCAAAGTTCAAGTAACCTTGCTTTGCTTAACATAAATTTTGATATAAAACACGATTTGGATTTAATGGTGGATACATACATCAAACTCTATACAAGTAAGTCAGAGTTTCCTACAGATAATTCGGAAACCACTGAAAATACCTAACAGACTTTTAACCTAGACTTTCTCTTATATTTGATATTTTAAAAAAACTTGTAAGAAATTTTAAAATATCTTACAGAAAAGTTGTAAGGGTAGGCCAGTTAACCACTGAATATCTTGACCTGTAGGCCTCCCATTGAGTACATTAGTCATTGATAATCTGCCTGTTTAAATGGCCTGTTCAAATACCCATGCTTTGGAGACCTAACTGTTCTTCCAGAAGATAGCATTGAAAGTACCATATTACAGTTTTATGTGATCTCTGCTAATGGCACTTTGGAATTGTTTTAGTTAAGTGATTTTAGACATTATGTTTATCACTGTGGATCAAATTGTCAGGTATTAAGTTATCAGATCTTTGAAAATATAAAATTAGAGGAGGTATAGGAGGAGGGAATGCATTTTGTAAAATGTTACAGTGAAGCTCATGACTGACTTTTGAATAGTAGGAGTTATAAGTATGCTATTAAAAATCTGTAAAGGACAGTTAAGAAAATTATCACACTATAAGAGAAACGTGTAAGCTTGTCAAACAAGGATTTCAGTGTAGATTTTCTCTTTATCAAATGAAGTTAAAACAACAAGTTAAAATTTGAATGGAAGAGCCTGCCATTGTTGTTCCACATCTGGTTATTGCTGTTCACATTCCTTGATTGAGCCTACGTCTTCATAAGCTTTTTGGCAGGTACATGTTGAACACTTCAGTTTCATGGTCAAGAAAGGATCAGAGGCCATGGATACTGACAACTGATTTGTCTGTTTTCTTCTGTCTTTTTCCATGACTGTATCTACAGCCTCATCTTGATTTACAAGCAAAGCCTAGAAAGCCTACAAAAACAAGTGTTTTTCTAGGAATATAAGTTTATCTAGGAATAATACAGAAAATATTGCTGTTATTTTTGGTGAAGAAAATCAATTTTGTATAGTTTATTTCAACCTAAATAAAATGTGAATTTTGTGTAAAAAAAAAAAAAGAAGCAGAAGGAATTATGCTTTAGGCACAGTAGATGAGATGACTTGGTCCCATGATACATTTAGGAGCCTACAAAAATGATTTGGTTTCTGATCTCAAATGGGGTTGACAAAAACAGTTGTGTGAGATAACACAAGATAAGTACATTGTCAAGTATAGGGCCCATTGTTAGAAGTTATTTTCAGTATTTAAGATATTAACAAGTCTTGGGGCATCCATAAAACACTTCTTCAAGGAAAAATCATAGAGCCTGCAATCTGGTCTGGCTCTCTTTCATTTGACAATAAATAAAACTTATGGAGGTAGGAGCTAAGATGGTGAAGGAATAGGACGGGGAGACCACTTTCTCCCCCACAAATTCACCGAAAGAACGTTTCAACACTGAGCAAACTCCACAAAACAACTTCTGATCGCTAGCAGAGGACGTCAGGCACCCAGAAAAGCAGCCCATTGTCTTCGAAAAGAGGTAAGACAAAATATAAAAGATAAAAAGAGAGACAAAACAGTTAGGGACAGAGATCCGTCCTGGGAAGGGAGTCTCAATAGAGGAAACACCAGGAAACCCTCTCACTGGCGGGTCTGGGGGAAGTTTTCAAATCTCGGAGGGCAACCTAACTGGGAGGAAAAATAAATAAAACCCACAGATTACATGCCTAAAAGCAACTCCCAGCAGAAAAGTACCCCAGACGCTCGCATCCGCCACCAGCAAGTGGGGGCTGAACGGAGAGGAGCGGGTGGCATTGCTTAGGGTAAGGACCAGGCCTGAATGCCCTGAGGGCAATCTGAGGGAGCTAACGTGAGATAGCAACTTAAGCTGTGGGATAGCAAGAGACAGAGAATTAACCTGGGAAAAATCCCTAAACTAAGGCAATACCCACCCGTTCCCAGAACAAAGGACTGAGCGAATACCGGAGAAGAGCTAGCCGGCTGCGAACCGGGAAGAGCTAGCCGGCTGCGAACCGGCCCATCCCCCGCTGGAGGCAGGAGGCAGTGGGGAGAGGAAAGGGGCAAACTTGGCCCCAGAGACGGCATCTCCTACCAAACTGCAAACAGGCTTCCAGTCTCTAACCAAAGATTCTGGATGGTTGACATTTGCCGGGAGGGTCGGTTGCAGCCAGAGATCAGCTCCCCAGAAGAGACACAAGGCATACCGGATCCGCTCGCCCGGAAACTGAGGCTGGGACTGCAGAGGGGATAAGGCGCACAGCACCCAGGGAGAGTGCGCTCGTCAAGCTCCTGGCTGCCTGTGCCGGGGAAGGCACAAAACGCAGGCCCAACCGAGTCTGCAGCTTTGTGGAGTACCCGAAAACCTGAACCTGAGCGGCTTAGGCCTGGGAAGTGCACGCAACTCAGAGCCCACTCCCTGGAGAGCAGCCTGGAGCCGAAGCAGTGTAGACAGGGAAAGTACACGCGTCGTGAACGGGGGCAAACCCAGTGTGGCTGGAACACTGCGAGTGCTCCCCACACAGGCCCGTGATATTTGTCTGCAGTGCCCCTCCCTCCCCGCAGCACGACTGAACAAGCAAAACTAAACAAGAGACCGCTTGTGTCAGGGTGGAAATTAGACACTGAAGAGACCTGCAAACAGAAGCCAAATAAACAAAGGGAACCACTTTAGAAGTGACCGGTGCAACAGATTAAAATCCCTGTAGTTAACACCGACTACACTGGAAGAGAGCTATAGATATTGAGAAGTGTAAGCTGGAACAAGGAGCTACCTGAAACTGAACCGAACCCACACTGCCCGCAACAGCTCCAGAGAAATTCCTAGATATGTTTTTACCATTATTATTTTCTTAATTAAAAATTTTTTTCTCTTTCTTTTTTTTAAAGTCCTCTATTACTCCTTAATTTTCATTTTTATAACCCACTATGACCTGGCAAAAAAAAAAAGGACCCATTTTTAAAGCGAACTTCATACATATTTCATAAATTTTTTGTTTTTGTTTTTATTAATATTATATTTTAGGAGTCTAACGTCTACTCTAGATTTTTAATCTTTGTTTTTCAGTATTTGATAAAAATTTTGGACATTTAAGAATCCAAACTTCAGTACCCATTTTTACTCAGGAGTGTGATTATTGATTTGATTACTCTCTCCCCCTTTTGACTCTCCTTTTTCTCCCCCAGATCACCTCTATTTCCTCCCTCCCCCTTCACTTCTCAATCCAATTCTGTGAATCTCTGTGGGTGTTCTGGACTGCGGAGAACACTTAGGGAGCAGAGTACTGCCTAGATCTGTCTCTCTCCTTTTGAAGCCCCCCTTTTCTCCTCCTGCTCACCTCTGTCTCCTTCCTCCCTCTCCTCTTCTTCATGTAACTCTGTGAACCTCTCTGGGTGTCCCTCACTGTGGAGAATCCTTTCACCATTAACCTAGAAGTTTTATTATCAGTGCTGTATGGATGGATAAGTCTTGAGGCTACTGGAAGAACAAGACTGAAATCCAGAGGCAAGAGGCTTAAGCCCAAAACCTGAGAACACCAGAGAACTCCTGACTACAGGGAACATTAAGTAATAAGAGATCATCCAAAAGCCTCCACACCTACACTGAAACCGACCACCACCCAAGAGCCAATAAGTTCCAGAGCAAGACATACCATGCAAAATCTCCAGCAACGCAGGAACATAGCCCTGAGTGTCAATATACAGGCTGCCCAAAGTCACACGAAACCCAAAACTCACTACTGGACACTCCGTTGCACTCCAGAGAGAAGAAATCCAGCTCCACCCACCTGAACACTGACGCAAGCTTCCCTAACCAGGAAAACTTTACAAGCCAATCATCCAACCTCACCCACTGGGAGAAACCTCCACAAGAAAAAGGAACCACAGAATACCAGAATACAGAAAGGCCACCCCAAACACAGCAATCTAAATAAGATGGAAAGGCAGAGAAACACCCAGCAGGTAAAGGAACATGAAAAATGCCCACCAAGCCAAACAAAAGAGGAAGAGAGAGGGAATCTATCTGAAAAAGAATTTAGAATAATGATAATAAAAATGATCCAAAATCTTGAAAACAAAACGGAGATACAGATAAATAGCATGGAGACAAGGATTGAGAAGATGCAAGAAATGTTTAACAAGGACCTAGAAGAAATAAAAAAGAGTCAGTTAAAAATGAATAATGCAATAAATGAGATCAGAAACACTCTGAAGGGAACCAACAGTAGAATAATGGAGGCAGAAGATAGGATAAGTGAGGCAGAAGATAAAAAGGTGGAAATAAACGAAGCAGAGAGGAAAAAAGAAAAAAGAATCAAAAGAAATGAGGACAACCTCAGGGATCTCTGGGACAACGTGAAATGCCCCAACATTCGAATCATAGGAGGCTCAGAAGAAGAAGACAAAAAGAAAGGCCATGAGAAAATACTCAAGGAGATAATAGCTGAAAACTTCCCTAAAATGGGGAAGGAAATAGCCACACAAGTCCAAGAAACCCAGAGAGTTCCAAACAGGATAAACCCAAGGTGAAACACCCCAAGACACATATTAATCAGATTCACAAAGATCAAACACAAAGAACAAATATTAAAAGCAGTAAGGGAGAAACAACATATAACACACAAGGGGATTCCCATAAGGATAACAGCTGATCTTTCAATAGAAACTCTTCAGGCCAGAAGGGAATGGCAGGACATGCTTAAAGTAATGAAAGAGAATAACCTACAACCCAGATTACTGTACCCAGCAAGGATCTCATTCAGATATGAAGGAGAATTCAAAAGCTTTACAGACAAGCAAAAGCTGAGAGAATTCAGCACCACCAAACCAGCTCTTCAACAAATGCTAAAGGAACTTCTCTAGACAGGAAACACAAAAAGGTTGTATAAACGCAAACCCAAAACAACAAAGCAAATGGCAGTGGAACCATTCTTATCAATAATTACCTAAAATGTAAATGGGTTGAATGCCCCAACCAAAAGACAAAGACTGGTTGAATGGATACAAAAGCAAGACCCCTATATATGCTGTCTACAAGAGACCCACCTCAAAACAAGGGACACATACAGACTAAAAGTGAAGGGTTGGAAAAAATATTTCATGCAAATGGAGACCAAAAGAAAGCAGGAGCCACAATACTCATATCAGATAAAATAAACTTTAAAATAAAGGCTGTGAAAAGAGACAAAGAAGGACACTGCATAATGATCAAAGGATCAATCCAATAAGAAGATATAACAATTATAAATATATATGCACTCAACATAGGAGCACTGCAATATGTAAGGCAAATGTTAAAGGGAATGAAAGGGGAAATTAATAATAACATCATAATAGTGGGAGACTTTAATACCCCACTCACACCTATGGACAGATCAACTAAACAGAAAACTAACAAGGAGACACAAACTTTAAATGACACAAAGGAACAGCTAGACTTAATTGTTATCTATAGGACATTTCACCCCAAAGCAATCAATTTCACCTTTTTCTCAAGTGCACACGGAACCTTCTCCATAATAGATTACATCCTGGGCCATAAATCTAGCCTTGGTAAATTCAAAAAGTTGAAATCATTCCAGTCATCTTTTCTGACCACAATGCAGTAAGATTAGATCTCAATTACAGGAAAAAAAAACTATTAAAATTCCAACATAAACATATGGAGGTTAAATAACACACCTCTGAATAACCAACAAATCATAGAAGAAATCAAAACAGAAATAAAAATATGCATAGAAACGAATGAAAATGAAAACACAACAACCCAAAACCTATGGGACACTGTAAAAGCAGTGCTAAGGGGAAGGTTCATAGCAATACAGGCTTACCTCAAGAAACAAGAAAAAAGTCAAATAAACAACCTAACTCTACACCTAAAGCAACTAGAGAAGGAAGAAATGAAGAACCGCAGGGTTAGTAGAAGGAAAGAAATCTTAAAAATTAAGGCAGAAATAAATGCAAAAGAAGCAAAAGAGACCACAGCAAAAATCAACAAAGCTAAAAGCTGTTTTTTTGAAAAGGTAAATAAAGTTGACAAACCATTAGCCAGACTCATCAAGAAACAAAGGGAGAAGAACCAAATCAACAAAATTAGAAACGAAAATGGAGAGATCACAACAGACAACACTGAAATACAAAGGATCATAAGAGACTACTACCAGCAGCTCTATGCCAATAAAATGAACAACTTGGAAGAAATGGAGAAACTCTTAGAAAAGTATAACTTTCCAAAACTGAACCAGGAAGAAACAGAAAATCTTCACAGGCCCATCACAAGCACGGAAATTGAAACTGTAATCAGAAATCTTCCAGCAAACAAGAGCCCAGGACCAGATGGCTTCACAACTGAATTCTACCAAAAATTTAGAGAAGAGCTAACACCTATCTTACTCAAACTCTTCCAGAAAATTGCAGAAGAAGGCAAACTTCCAAACTCATTCTATGAGGCCACCATCATCCTAATACCAAAACCTGACAATGATGCCACAAAAAAAGAAAACTACAGGCCAATATCACTGATGAACATAGATACAAAAATCCTGAACAAAATTCTAGCAAACAGAATCCAACAATATATTAAAAAGATCACACATCATGACCAAGTGGGCTTTATCCCAAGAATGCAAGGATTCTTGCATTCTTGACCCACAAATCAATCAATGTAATACACTACATTAACAAATTGAAAGATAAAAACCATATGATTATCTCAACAGATGCAGAGAAAGCCTTTGACAAAATTAAGCATCCATTTATGATAAAAACTCTCCAGAAAGCAGGCACAGAAGGAACAAACCTCAACATAATAAAAGCTATATATGACAAACCCACTGTAAACATTATCCTCAATGGTGAAAAATTGAAAGCATTTCCCTTAAAGTCAGGAACAAGACAAGGGTGCCCACTCTCACCACTACTAGTCAACATAGTTTTGCAAGTTTTGGCCACAGCAATCAGAGCAGAAAAAGAAGTAAAAGGAATCCAGATAGGAAAAGAAGAAATAAAACTCTCACTGTTTGCAGATGATATGATCCTCTACATAGAAAACCCTAAAGACTCTACCAGAAAATTACTAGAGCTAATCAACAAATATAGTAAAGTTGCAGGATATAAAATTAACACACAGAAATCCCTTGCATTCTTATAAACTAACAATGAGAAAACAGAAAGAGAAATTAAGGAAACAATACCACTCGCCATTGCAATGAAAAGAATAAAATACTTAGGAATATATCTACCTAAAGAAACGAAAGACCTATACATAGAAAACTATAAAACACTGATGAAAGAAATCAGACAGGACACAAATAGATGGAGAAATATACCGTGTTCATGGATTGGAAGACTCAATATTGTGAAAATGACTAGACTATACTACCCAAAGCAATCTATAGATTCAATGTAATACCTATCAAGCTACCAACGGTATTCTTCACAGAACTAGAACAAATAATTTCACAATTTGTATGGAAATACAAAATACCTCGAATAGCCACAGCAAACTGAGAAAGAATGGAACTGGAGGAATCAACCTGCCTGACTTCAGGCTCTACTACAAAGCCACAGTCATCAAGACAGTATGGTACTGGCACAAAGACAGAAATATAGATCAGTGGAACAAATTAGAAAGCCCAGAGATAAATCCACGCCCCTATGAACACCTTATCTTCGACAGAGGAGGCAAGGATATACAATGGAAAAAAAGACAACCTCCTAACAAGTGGTGCTGGGAAAACTCGTCAACCACTTGTAAAAGAATGAAACTAGAACACTTTCTAACACCATACACAAAAATAAACTCAAAATGGATTAAAGATCTAAATGTAAGACCAGAAACTATAAAACTAGAGGAGAACATAGGCAAAACACTCTCTGACATAAATCACAGCAGGATCCTCTATGACCCACCTCCCAGAATATTGGAAATAAAAGCAAAAATAAACAAATGGGACCTAATTAAACTGAAAAGCTTCTGCACAACGAAGGAAACTATAAGCAAAGTGAAAAGACAGTCTTCAGAATGGGAGAAAATAATAGCAAACAAAGCAAGAGACAAAGGAGTAATCTCAAAAATATACAAGCAACTCCTGCAACTCAATTCCAGAAAAATAAATGACCCAGTCAAAAAATGGGCCAAAGATCTAAACACACATTTCACCAAAGAAGACATACAGATGGCTAACAAACACATGAAAAGATGCTTAACATCACTCCTTATCAGAGAAATGCAAATCAAAGCCACAATGAGGTCCCATTACATGCCAGTCAGAATGGCTACTATCCAAAAGTCTACAAGCAATAAATGCTGGAGAGGGTGTGGAGAAAAGGGAACCCTCTTATACTGTTGGTGGGAACGCAAACTAGTACAGCCAGTATGGAGAACAGTGTGGAGATTCCTTAAAAAACTGGAAATAGAACTGCCATATGACCCAGCAATTCCACTCCTGGGCATACACATGGAGGAAACCAGAACTGAAAGAGACATGTGCACCCCAGTGTTCATCGCAGCACTGTTTATAATAGCCAGGACATGGAAGCAACCTAGATGCCCATCAGCAGACGAATGGATAAGAAAGCTGTGGTACATATACACAATGGAATATTACTCAGCCATTAAAAAGAATTCATTTGAATCAGTTCTAATGAGATGGATGAAACTGGAGCCCATTATACAGAGTGAAGTAAGCCAGAAAGATAAACACCAATACAGTATACTAACACATATATATATATGGAATTTAAAAAGATGGTAACGGAAACCCTAACAGAAATAGAGACACAGATGTACAGAAGAGACTTTTGGACTCTGTGGGAGAAGGCGAGGGTGGGATGTTCTGAGAGAATGGCATTGAAACAAGTATACTATCAAGGGTGAAACAGATCACCAGCCCAGGTTGGGTGCATGAGACAAGTGCTCGGAGCTGGTGCACTGGGAAGACGCAGAGGGATGGGATGGGGAGGGAGGTGGGAGCGGGGATTGGGATGGAGAACACATGTAAATCCATGGCTGATTCATGTCAATGTATGGCAAAAACCACTATAATATTGTAAAGTAACTAGCCTCCAACTAATAGATGAAAATAAAAAATAAAATTTATTTATTCCTCAGCAAGGGCTCAGGAAGGTTTCTAGAAAACACGATGAAGTGAGATATGGGGGTGGGGGAGGCAGCTGCAAGAAAGCAGGTAATTTAGCCATGTCCACAGGGGTCCACCACAGGGGACGTGTATACCTCTGTGGAGTATTTACAGCCAGAAGCAATGGGAGGTGTTTATAAAGATGTAGCAGAATTCATACTTGCAACAAACGCAAAAACAAAAAGAAGGGGCGTTCTCCGTACCCCATAAGCATTCTTGAGTGTTCTAAACACTGTGGAGGTTTCTACACTTGCAATTTGATGTGTATTCATTACTAAAGTAGGCTAAGGGCCTTTCTTAAGGAGGTGGGCTGGGTTTTGTTTTGTTTCCATAGTGCATCTGAGCACCCCACCTGCTCAGAAAACCCAACCCTGTACTCTTGCTCCTGGAGACCACTGGAGTATGGCAGACTGGGACTTCAGCCTCACTGCAAAAACTCAGAGCAAGCAAAAGCCTAGCTGGTCCACTTATACATAGGTTTTTCTCTGTAAACAAACAGAGGGCCCTCCATATCTGTGGGTTTCACACCCGCAGATGTGGAGAGGCCGCTATGGGACTTGAGCATCTGCAGATTTTGGTATCCCTCGCGGGTCCCGGAACCAGTCCTGGGCGACACCAAGGGGTGAACGTATTAGTTTGATTGCTTCTCCTTACTTAGTACTGGCTGCTGGATATGGCGAGCTGAGCCAGGAGATAGTCCCCAAACGTTTCTGTTTCTCCGAGGTCTACGGAGCTACGGTGAGCGCCCACTCTTCCCGTCCACAAATTAGGCACAGGCCCTTGGTCTGGGAAGACGCTGTACCAAGTGTGCAGTATTTGCTCAGCTAAGTTGCAACTTGGGGGCCTGAGTTCTGCTCTCACTCATGCTCCCTACCAGCGACCCACGTGGTGCCCCCCACCCGCACCTCCTGCCCACCTCCCTCCCCCGGCCCCCAGGACAGCCACGCCCCTGCCGCATGCGCACCTCGGCCGACCCAACCCCCAGCAGTGAATTATAAAGCCCCCAGAGGGTGTGTATTCGGACTCTTCCTGAGCCGACGCCAGAGTAGCTCTAACGGTGCCAGATCGCGGGCCGCCGCTTCCAACTGCGTCAAGAGCCGGGGAGATCCAGGACAGCCTCCGCTGAAGGCACAGCATCCTGGACAGGGGTCTGAACATGAAGCCTCAACCGCAGAGGGGCCACAGTGCCGATGCCGACATCCACGCCGTCGTTGCGGGCTTCCTCAGGCTGGGGGTCGAGGAGAATTGGGAAGAAGCGCATGGTCAGTGGCAGGCTGGGCACTCGGTTCAGAGGATACCCAGAAACGAATTTCCCTAGGGAGGGGCGAGCGGGAGGATTCCTCCTCCGACGCAGCGGGTTCCCACCTCTTCCCCAGCCGGCTCGCTCGACGGCCTGATCTTTGTCTTTGGGTTTCTTCTCTTGCAGAGACCGAGCCCGCGAAGATCTCGCTTCCTAGAGAGAGGGGAGAGGAGCCGAAGGCTCAGTCCGAAACTGAGCTGGGAGCAGCCGCGGAGGGGAAAGAGGCAGGATATGAAGAAGGAGAAGAAAAGGAAGGCGGCGATGTGGGCGCGGGAGATGCGGGCCCCCAGGATGGGGAACGTCGCGAGGCCAAGGCTGAGGCGGGCGCGGGCGGCGGCGAAGGCGGAGAGAAGGGCGGGGAGGAGCAGCGCCCGGGAGCCGCCGTCGAGCTTCTGACGGCGGCAGACGGGCGCCGCCAAGTCCGCCAGCACACCTTCACGCTGGAGCAGCTGTGGGAGTTGGAGGGAGTTTTCCACCGCACTCCGTATCTCGACGAGGCCATGCAGTAAGCGGGCAGCCCTGGGGCAGCTGGCTGGAGGCGAGCGGGTCCCCGTCCTCAGCTCTTGGAGTTGAAAACCCCAGGGCCTGGGGCGGGGGCGGGGGCGGGGGCTCTGCGCAGTGGGAATTAAGTCAGCATTATGCTGCGGAGTTTGAATAAGTCGCGTCGGGAAACTGTCGGCTCACAGTTAACAAATGAGTCGCCTAAGGCACGGTGGAGTACGTGCGCGGTTAGATTCTACTTTGTTTTAAAATATTGGTCATCAGTTATTCATGGCTTATATTTGCATTAATGTAAATACTACGTTGAACGTGAAATTCGCTCAGTCGTGTCAGACTCTTTGCGACCCTATGGACTGTAGAGTCCATGGAATTCTCCAGGCCAGAATACTGGAGTGGGTAGCAGTTCCCTTCTCCAGGAAATCTTCCCACCCCAGGGATCAAACCCAGGTCTCCCGCATTGCAAGAGAATGCTTTACCAGCTGAGCCACCAGGGAAGCCCAATACTACATTAAAACATCCTTTATTTTCATTACTGAATTTTTAGTTACCCTTAAAGTTGTGCCTGAGGTAGAATTGTCCCTAAAGCAAGCTACAGAGTGGAGAATGAATGGATTGCTGAGTATCTGTGAATGCAGATCAAATTTTAAAAGCTACCATTTACATTGCACTTATTGTGTTAAGCACTTGCCCTAAAGGGTTTTCTACACATTGTCATTGAATCTTCACAACCCTATGTGAATGTGGTAGCTACTGTTTTTTTATCCCGGCTTAACCTGTTAAAAAACTGAAGCCCAGAGACAGGAAGAGACTTGCCCAAGATCCACACAGCTGGGATGTGGCTGAGATTTGATCCTAGGAGGCTGTTCAGTAGGCAAGGCCAGAGGTGATGGTGTGTTGCTCCAGGTAGTGGTAATGGATAGAAGCGAACAGCTTAAAGAGGTATTTAGAAGGTAAAATTGATAGCAATTCATGGTAATTTAGACATAGGAATAAAAGGAAATGATTAGAAAAATATCTGAGTTTCTGATTTGCCTAACTGAATGGCAGGTGGTATACTCACTGAGCTAGGGAATATTGAAAGAGTGACAGAAGCTTGCAAGAGACAGAGAAGGACTGATTGGAGAGGCTGTAGGCAAACCATATCATGGAGACCTCCATGGTGGTAGGAGATGATTTAATGAGAAGGGATGAGAAGGTAAATAGCATCAGCTTTGGCTCAGTATTTTCTGTTCAGTTTGATTACTCCAAGTTCAGTTGGCTTTTGCTGTGTGATAATTCTAAGAATCAGTCCAATTTCTCCCTTTCTCAAGTGTCAAACTCAAGATGCCCCTTGATTTGGGTGTCTAGAACTGCCTATATCTCATTTATACCTTTTGACTGCCTTCACCCAATTCCCCCACCTGACTCCCTCCCATAACCAACAATCTAATCTCTTTTTTTTTAGTTTGTTTACTTTTGAAGTATAATTGACCTACAACAATATGTTAGTTCCTGTTATACAACATAGTGGTTCATTATTTCTATACATTTAAAAATAATCACCATAAGTCTGTCACCATAAAAGATATTATATAATTATTGACTATATGCCCCACACTGTACATTTCATACCAGTTATTCATTTATTTTGCAACTGGAAGTTTTTACCTCTTAATCTCCTTCACCTATTTCTCTCCTCCCCCACTCCTCCTTTCAGACAACCACCTGTTTTTTTTCTCTATATATATAATTTTGTCTCTGTTTAGTTATATCTGTTCATTTGTTTCATTTATTAGATTCCACATGTAAGTGAAATCATACGGTGTTTGTTTTTCTGTGTCTGACTTATTTCACTAAACATAATACTCTCTAGGTCCATCCACATTATTACAAATAGCAGAATTTCATTCATTTTTATGACTGAGAAGTATTCCATTGTATATATATACCACATCTTCTTTATCCATTTATCTGTTACTGGGCACTTAGGTTGCTTTCATATTTTGGCTGTTGTAAATAATGCTGCTATGAACATTGAGGTGCAAATATCATTTTGAATTACTGTTTTCATTTTCTTTGATATTTACCCAAGAGTGGAATTGCTGGATCATATGGTAGTTCTATTTTTAGTTTTTTTTTGAGAAACCTCCATGCTGTTTTCCATAGTGGCTGTACCAGTTTACATTCCCACAGTGTAGGATTCCCTTTTCTCCACATCCTTGCCAACATTTGTTATCCTTTTGATGATAGCCATTTGACAGGTATGAGGTGATCTCATTATGGTTTTGATTTGCGTTTCTCTGATGATTAACAGTGTTGAGCATTTTTTTTTCATATGTCTGTTGGCCATCTGTGTATCTTCTTTGGCAAAATGTCTATTCAGGTCTTCTGTCCATTTTTGCATTAGGTTCTTTGTTTTTTGATACTGAATTGTATGAAGTGGAGTGAAAGTCACTCAGTCGTGTCCAACTCTGTGACCCCATGGACTATACAGTCCATGGAATTCTCCAGGTCAGAATACTGGAGTGGGTAACCTTTGCCTTCTCTAGGGGATCTTCCCAATCCAGGGCTTGAACCCAGGTCTTCTGCTTTGCAGGTGGATTCTTTACCAGCTGAGCCACACAAGGGAAGCCCAAGAATACTGAAATGGGTAGCCTATCCCTTCTCCAGCAGATATTCCTGACCCAAGAATAGAACCAGGGTCTCCTGCATTGCAGGTGGATTCTTTACCAACTGAGCTATGAGGGAAACCCGACCTGTTTTTATAAATATTGGATATTAACTCCTTGTCAGTAATATCCTTTGCAAAAATTTTCTCCTGTTCAGTAAGTTATCCTTTTGTTTTGTATATGGTTTCCTTTGCTGTGCAAAAGCTTTTAAGTTTAATTAGGTTTCATTTGTTTGTTTTTGCTTTTGTGTCTTTTGCCTTAGGAGACAGATCCCAAAAAGTATTGCTGTGATTCATGTCAGAGTATTCTGCCTATGTTTTCCTCTAGGAGTTTTAGGTCATGAATCCATTTTGAGCTTATTTTTTAATGTTCTGTGAGAAAATGTTCTAATTTCTTTTACATGCAGCTGTCCAGTATTCCTAGCACCACTATTAAAGAGATTCTTTTCCCTGTTGTATATTCTTACCTGCTTTGTCATAGATTAATTAACGATAAGTACTTGGGTTTATTTCTGGACTCTCTAGTCTGTTCTAGTGATCTATGTGTCTGTTTTTAATGCCAGTACCATACTGAGGTTTTTCTTTTTTTTTTTGACCACACCCCATGCCATTCAGAATCTTCTCTGACAAGGGATCGAGCCCCTTGTAGTGAAAGGGCGGTGTCAGGTGTCTTAACCATTGGACTGCCGGGGAAGTGCATTGATGACTATAGCTTTGCGGTATAGTCTGAAGCCATGGAGTGTGAAACCTCTAGCTTTGTTCTTTTTTCTCAGGTTACTTTGGCCATTTGGGGGTCTTTTGTGTTTTCACATAAATTTCAGGATTATTCTTTGGGTGAATTTATTGTTGGGAGAATAATGTCATATATTTCACTTTTTTGTAGGTTCTTTTTGTTTTTTAAATTAATTTTTATTGAAGTATAGTTGCTTTACAATGTATTAGTTTCTGCAGTATAGTAAAATAAATGAGCTATACATATACACATAGCCCCTCTTTTTTTTAAATTTCCTTCCTTGTCATGTATTTTGATAGGGATTGCCTTAAATCTGTAGATTGCTTTGGGTTGTGTGGGTATTTTAGCGATACTAATTCTTCCAATCCAAGAACATAGATTATCTTTCCATTTCTTTGTATAATTTTTAAATTCCTTCAGCAGTGTTTTATAGTTTTCAGAGTATAGGCCTTTCACTTGGTGAAAGTTTATTTCACTTTCTTTGGTGAAACCAAACCTCCTTGGTTAAGATTATTCTTAGGCATTCTTTTTAATGCTATTTTAAATTTTATTCTTTTTAATGCTATTTTAAATGGGGTTGTTTTCTTGCTTTCTCTGATATTATTATTTCTCTGATATATTATTAAGTGTATAGAAAAGCAACACATATCTAATATTAATGTTGAATCCTGAAAGTTTATTGAATTCATTTATTAGTTCTAATAGATTTTTGGTGGGGACTTTAAAGTTATCTTTTTTAAAAAAATTGAGGAATAGTTGATACACAATATTATATGTTTTAGGTGTACAACATAGTGATTCACAATTTTTAAAGGTTGTACTCCACTATAGTTCTTAGGAAATATTGGCTATATTCCCTGTGCTGTACAATCTATCCTTGTAGCTTATTTATTTTACACATAGTAGTTTGTACTTATTAATCCACTACCCCTATCTTGTCCCTCTCTCCTGTCTCTCCTCACTGGTAACCACTAGTTTATTCTCTACATCTATGAGTCTTGTTTCTTTTTTTGTTATATTCAATAGTTTGTTTTCATTTTTAGATTCCACATATAAGTGGTATCATACACTATTTGCCTTTCTCTGTCCTACTTATTTATTTCACTGAGCATAATACCCTCCAAGTCCATCCATGTTGTTGCAGATGGGAAAATTTCATTCTTATTAATGTTGAGTAGTATTCTATTGTATGTGTATACCATATCTTCTTTATCCATTCCTGTGTTGATGGACACTTATATTTCTTCCATATCTTGACTGTTGTGAATAATGAACATTGGGGTGCATGTATATTTTTGAGTTAATTTTTTTTAAGATATATATCCAGGATTGAAATTTCTGTGTCATACGGTAGTTCTGTTTTTAATTTTTTTGAGAAACCTCCTTACTGATTTCTACAGTGGCTGCACCAATTTATATTCCCACCAACAGTGTGCAAGTGCTCTCTTTTCTCCACAAGCTCACCAACATTTGTTATTTGTAATCTTTTTGATGATAGCCATTCTGACATGTGTGAGGTGATATCTCATTGTAATTTTGGTTTCATCTCTCTCGTGATTAGTGATGTCTGATTCATTGAGGTGTAGTTGATTTCAAATATTCTATTAGTTTCAGATGTGCAACATACTGACTGAAAATTTTTATAGACTATTCTTCATTTAAAGTTATTATAAGATATTGGCTATATTCCTGCTGCTGTAAAATAAATACATCCTTTTAAATTTTCCAATTCAGTTTCATTACTAATAATTTATCTGTTCAAATTTTCTATTTCTTCTTGCTTCAGTCTTGGTAGACTGTACATTTCTAGGAATTTGTTAATTTCTTCTAGGTTATCCATTTTATTGGTGTCTAATTAATTGTTCATAGTAGCCTCTCATGATCCTTTGTATTTCTGTGGTGTTGATTGTAACTTCTTTTTCATTTCTGATTTTATCAATTTGGACCCTCTTTTTCTTGATGAGTCTGGCTAAAGATTTACTAATTTTATTTACCTTTTCAAAGAATCAACTCTTATTTGCATTGCTATTTTATATGTTTTTAAATCTATTTCATTTATTTCTTCTCTGATCTTTATGATTTCTCCCTTGTACTAACTTTGGATTTTGTTAGTTCTCCTTTTTCTAGTTCCTTTAGGTGTGTGGTTAGGTTTCTTATGTGAGATTTTTCTTATTTCCTGAGGTAAGCTTGAATTACTACAAACCTGCCTCTGGAAACTGCTTTTAGTGGATCCCATAGATTTTGGATTATTATGTTTTCATTTTCATTTGTTGCCGGTTTTGTGTTTTTTTTTTTTTTTTCGCCTTTGATTTCTTCAATGACTCATTCGTTGTTTGGTAGCATTTTGTTTAGCCTCCATGTGTTTGTGTTTTTTTTGAAGTTTTTTTCCTTGTACTTGATTTCTAGTCTCACAGCATTGTAGTTGGAAAAGATGCTTGATACCATTTCAGTTTTCTTAAATTTATTGAGACGTTTTGTGGAGAATGTTCCATGTGCACTTGAGAATGTGTTCAGTTCAGTTCAGTTGCTCAGTTGTGTTTGACTCTTTGAGTCCCGTGAACTGCAGTATGCTAGGCCTCCCTGTCCATCGCCAACTCCCGGAGCTTAATCAAATTCATGTCCATTGACTCAATGATGCCATCCAATCATTTCATCCTCATTCGTCCCCGTCTCCTCCTGCCTTCAATATTTCCCAGCATCAGGGTCTTTTCCAATGAGTCACTTCTTCCCATCAGGTGGCCAAAGTATTGGAGTTTCAGCTTCAGCATCAGTCCTTCCAATGAATAGTCAGGACTGATTTCCTTTAGGGATGGACTGGTTGGATCTCCTTGCAGCCCAAGGGACTCTCAAGAGTCTTCTCCAACGCCACAGTTCAAAAGCATCAATTCTTCTGCACTCAGCTTTTATAGTCCAACTCTCACATCCATATATGACTACTGGAAAAACCAGAGCTTTGACTAGACAAACCTTTGTTGGCAAAGTAATGTCTCTGCTTTTTAGTATGCTGTCTAGGTTGGTCGTAGCTTTTCTTCCAAGGAGCAAGCGTCTTTTAATTTCATGGCTGCACTCAATATCTGCAGTGATTTTGGAGCCCCCCAAAATAAAGTCTACCACTGTTTCCACTGTTTCCCCATCTATTTGCCATGAAGTGATGGGACCAGATGCCATGATCTTAGTTTTCTGAATGTTGAGTTTTAAGCCAACTCTTTCACTCTCCTTTTTCACCTTCATCAAGAAGCTCTTTATTTCTTCTTTGCTTTCTGTCATAAAAGTGGTGTCATCTGCATATCTGAGGTTATTGATATTTCTCCCAGCAATCTTGATTCCAGGTTGTTCTTCCTCCAGTCCAGCGTTTCTCATGATGTACCCTGCATATACGTTAAATAAGCAGGGTGACAATATATAGCCTTGATGTACTCCTTTCCCAATTTGAAACCAGTCTGTTGTTCCATGTCCAGTTCTAACTGTTGCTTCCTGACCTGCATACAGATTTCTCAGGAAGCAGATCAGGTGGTTTGATACTCCCATCTCTAAGTAAGGTAATTAGCCTCCAACTAATAAAAATAAATGGAAAAAAATTAAAAACTAAAAAAAAAGAATTTTCCAGAGTTGTTGTGGTTCACACAGTCAAAGGCTTTGGCATAGTCATTAAAGCAGAAACAGATGTTTTTCTGGAACTCTCTTGCTTTTTTGATGATTCAACGGATGTTGGCTATTTGAGCTCTGGTTCCTCTGCCTTTTCTAAATCCAGCTTGAACATCTAGAGGTTCACGGTTCATGTACTGTTGAAGCCTGGCTTGGAGAATTTTGAGCATTACTTTACTAGCGTGTGAGATGAGTGCAGTTGTGCAGTAGTTTGAGCATTCTTTGGCATTGCCTTTCTTTGGGATTGGAATGAAAACTGACCTTTTCCAGTCCTGTGGCCACTGCTGTTTTCCAAATTTGCTGGCACATTGAGGGCAGCACTTTGACAGCATCATCTTTCAGGATTTGAAATAGCTCAACTGGAATTCCATCACCTCCACTATTTTTGTTCGTAGTGATGCTTCCTAAGGCCCACTTGACTTCACATTCCAGGATGTCTGAGTCCAGGTGAGTGATCACACCTTCGTGGTTTTCTGGGTTATGAAGAACTTCTTTTATATAGTTCTTCTGTGTGTTCTTGCCACCTCTTTTTAATATCTTCTGCTTCTGTTAGGTCCATACCATTTCTGTCCTTTATTGAGCCCAACTTTGAATGAAATGTTCCCTTGGTATCTCTAATTTTCTTGAAAAGATTTCTTGAAAGTCTTTCCCATTCTGTTGTTTTCCTCTATTTTTTTGCATTGATTGCTGAGGAAGTCTTTCTTATCTCTCCTTGCTATTCTTTGGAACTCTGCATTCAAATGGGTATATCTTTCCTTTTCTCTTTTGCCTTTCCCTTCTCTTCTTTTCATAGCTGTTTGTAAGGCCTCCTTCATAGCTGTTTTTAAGGCCTCCTCAGACAACCGTTTTGCCTTTTTGCATTTCTTTTTCTTGGGGATGGTCTTGATTCCTGTCTCCTGTACAATGTCATGAACCTCTGATAGTTCTTCAGGCACTCTGTCTATCAGATCTGATTCCTTGAATCTATTTGTCATTTCCACTGTATAATCATAAAGGATTTAATTTAGGTCATAAATCTGAATGGTGTAGTGGTTTTCCCTACTTTCTTCAATTTAAGTCTGAATTTGCCAATAAGGAGTTCATGATATGTGCCACAGTCAGCTCCCAGTCTTGTTTTTGCTGACTGTATAGAATTCCTCTGTCTTTGGCTACAAAGAATATAATCAATCTGATTTCAGTGTTGACCATCTGGTGATGTCCATGTGTAGAGTCTTCTGTTGTGTTATTGGAAGAGGGCGTTTGCTGTGACCAGTGCATTCTCTTGGCAAAACTCTGTTAGCTTTTGCCCTGCTTCATTCTGTACTCCAAGGCCAAATTTGCTTGTTACTCCAGGTATCTCTTGACTTTCTACTTTTGCATTCCAGTCCCCTATAATGAAAAGGAGATCTTTTTTTGGGTGTTAGTTCTAAAAGGTCTTGTAGGTCTTCATAGAACTGCTCAACTTCTGCTTCTTCAGCATTACTGGTCGGGGCATAGTCGGTACCGTGATATTGAATGGTTTGCCTTGGAAATGAACAGAGATCATTCTGTCGTTTTTGAGATTTCATCCAAGTACTTCATTTCGGACTTATTTGTTGACTATGATGTCTACTCCATTTCTTCTAAGGGATTCCTGCCCATCGTAGTAGATATAATGGTCATCCAAGCTAAATTCACCCATTCCAGTCCACCTTAGTTCACTGATTTCTAAAATGTCTACATTCCTAAAATGTCAACGTATATTCTGCTGCCTTTGAATGGGATGCTCAATCAGTCCATTAAGTCTAATATGTCATTTGAGGTCAGTGTTTCCTTATTGATTTTCTGTATGGATGATCTGTCCGTTGATGTAAGTGGGGTGTCAAAGTCCTGAATTTCATGCTTACTGTCAGTTTCTCCCTTATGTTTGTTAGTATGTACTGTATGTATTTTAGGTGCTCTTATGTTGGGTGCCTATATATTTACAGTTGTTCCATCTTCTTGAGTTGATTCTATGTTCATTATGTAATGTTTTTCTTTGTCTCTTGTTATGGTCTCTGTTTGAAAGACTAGTTTATCTCATACAAGTGTTGCTACCCCAGCTTTCTTTTGATTTAAATTTGCATTGGATACCTTTTTTCATCCTCTCACTTTTTGTCTGAGTACTTAGATCTGAAGGGAGACTCCTGTAGGCAGTGTGTATGTGGGATTTGTTTCTGTGTCCAGTCAGCCACTCTGTGCCTTTTAATTGAAGCATTTATTCCATTTATATTTAAAGTAATTATTTGTAGGTATATATTTACTGCCATTTTGTTAATTCTTTTCTTTTTGTTCTTTTCTTCTTTGCTCTCTTCCCTCGTGATTTGGTGGCTTTCTTTAGTCTTATGTTTGGATTCCGTTCTCTTTTGTTGTATGTGTATCCATTATGGATTTTTTGTTTGTGGTTACCATGAGGTTTATATAGACAGTGTATTTGATTACAGTTATATATACATATGTATGTATATGTATTCTTTTTCAGATTCTTTTCCATTACAGTTTATTATAAGATATTGAATAACCTTCCCTGTGCTATATCTTGTTGTTTATCTATTTTATATATGGTAGTGTACATCTGTTAATCCCATACTCCCAATTTATTCCCCCTCCTCCGTAACCATAAATTTGTTTTCTATGTCTGCAAATCTATTTCTGTTTTGTAAAAATGTTCATTTGTACTGTTTTTTTGATTCTGCGTGTAAGTGATATCTTATAATGTTTGTCTTTGTTGGAATTAATTCACTTAGCCTAATACTATCCGGGTCCATCCACATGGTTACAAATGGCAGAATTTCATTCTTTTAATGGCTGAGTAATATTCCATTGTATATACATACCACATCTTTATCCATTCATCTGTTGATGAACACTTAGGGT
This sequence comes from Muntiacus reevesi, assembly GCF_963930625.1. Lineage (NCBI taxonomy): Eukaryota > Metazoa > Chordata > Mammalia > Artiodactyla > Cervidae > Muntiacus > Muntiacus reevesi. Next base: position 130,155,004 of record NC_089271.1, on the reverse strand, counting down.
CCTTCATGTTTTAGCTATTGTAAACAGTGCCACTATGAACATTGGTGTATGTGTATCTTTTCTAATTAGAGTTTTGCTCTTTTCTAGATATATGCCCGGATGTGGGATGAGCAGTGTTGAGAATCTTTTCATGTGCCTGATGGCCATCTATATGTCTTCTTTGAAGAAATGTCTGGGCTTAATTTCCAAAATACAGAAATAGCTCATACAACTTAATAACAACAGCAATAAAAACCCAACCCAATCAAAAAATGGGCAGAAGACCAAAACAGAGATTTCTCCAAAGAAGACATGTATGTGTGTGCACATTTGTGTCCAACTCTTTGTGACCCCATGGATTCTTGGCTTGAAATTCCATGCACAGAGAAGCCTGACAGGCTACAGTCCCATACATTGACAACGAGTTATACACGATAGAGCACATGTGTGCACACACATGCACATACGTCTCCTTTGGAGAAATGTCTATTTAGGTCTTCTCATTTTTTGATTGGGTTGTTTTTTGTTGTTGTTATTGAGTTGTATGAGCTGTTTGCATATTTTGAAAATTAAACTCATGTTGATTGCATCATTTGCGAATACTTTCTTCTGTTTCGTAAACCTATGGACTTTCATTTTCTTTATGGCTTTCTTTGCTGTGTAAAAGCTTATAACTTTACTTTTTATTCTTTTCTTATTTGTGTTAATAGCCTTTTCTTTTTTGCTTAGAGAAGTTCCTTTAACATTTCTTTTAAAGCATGTTTTGTGGTGTAGAACACTTAGCTTTTGCTTGTCTGTAAATGTCTTTATCTTATCTTCAACTCTGATGTTAGCTTTTCCAGGTAGAGTATTCTTTGTTGTAGATTTTTTTCCTTTGATCACATTAAATATACTGTGTCACTTCCTCTGGTCATCAGAGCTATATGCTCCAGGGGTGCTTTCTGTATGGGCTGCATGAGCCCTTCTATTGTGGTGGGCTAACTACCGTGGGTGGACTCCAGGTCTGTTGGTTACCAGGCATTGCCTAGTGCACAGGCTGCTGGCCCACTGGTGTTTGGGGCTGAGTCCTGGGACCTCTGGCGGGCAAGTCTGGTTCTTGGGTGACTGGGGGCTCAGGAGGTCCTATGGCAACTGACTTGTTGGTGAGTGAGGCTGTGTCCCTGCCCAGCTAACTGATTGGTTTGGGGTGTGCTGGGATTAGTGCCAATAGACTGGTGGGAGGGCAGTCACAGTACTAATAATCTAGAGGGAGGATTTCAAAATGGCCCTTGCCAGCCGCAGAGTCCTCACGGTCCAACGAGCACCTTAAAATGGCTGCTTCCAGCGTCTGTGTGCCCAGGGTGAGCTGTAGTTGTTTCCTGCCTCTTCAGGAGATTCTCCAGATCAACAGGTAGATCTGACTGAGGCTCCTTTCAAATCACTGCTTCTGTCCTGGGTCCCGGAGCATGTGAGATTTTGGGTTCACCCTTTCAGAGTGGAGTCTCAATTTCTTACAGCCTCCAGGTCTCCTGAAAGGAAGCCCTGCTGGTCTTCAAAGCAAAATGTTCCGAGAGCTTATCTTCCCAGCTCAGGACCCCAGGCTAGGAAATCTACTGTGCTCAGACCCCTTGCTTCTTGTGGTGAATCTCTTCAATTATAATTATCATCCTGTATATGGGTTGCCTGGTGGCTCAGATGGTTAAGAATCCACCTGCAGTGCAGGAGACCTGGGTTCAACTCCTGGGTTGGGAAGATCCCTTGGAGGAGGGCTTGGCAATCCAGTTTTCTTGCCTGGAGAATCCCCATGGACAGAGGAGCCTGGTGGGTTACAGTCCAGGGTGTCACAAAGAGTGGGACACGGCTGAGTGACTAAGCACAGCACATATGGGTTGCTGACCTGTGGGTGTGAGTCTTGACTATACCCCTTCTCCACCTTTCCTGTCCATCTTATCGTGTTTCTTTCTTTATATCTGTATCTGTGTAAGATCTTGTCTGTTCATCTTTCAGGTCATTCTCATCAATAGCTTCTCTGTATATAGTTATAATTTTGATGTGCCCAAAGGAGGAAGTAACCTGGGTTTTCTTATGCTGTTATCTCAGCTACTCTCTGAATAAATATTTTAAATAGTGAGAAATGTACAATATATATTTCACTTCATGCACAATGTCAAATGCTGAATATTTGTAATTATTCCCCCTCAGACAGGAGCTTGCAAGACGCATGGGAGTGACTGAAGATATAATACAGGTGAGTAAACTGGAAAAAAGCACTTTGGCGTAACAGCCATTCTAAAACCCACTTTAGGAACTGGATACCTTGTCCTGGACATTCTCACGTTGGTTTGTTTTTGCAGCCTTCACTATATTTGGGAAGTAAGTTTGGAACTTCTGGGACTTTGGGGCCAGAATATATACCTGTTCAGTAAAGTAAACTCCTTCTAACACTGATATCCTTTAGGGGGCAATTCTCTGTGGACTCATGTTGGGACTGAGTCTGACTTGGGAATTATTCAAATTAATGCACCAAATTGCTGGGTTATAAGGGGATCCAACCCCTTGAGTGGCAACTCACTCCAGTATTCTTGCCTGGAGAATCCCCACGGACAGAGGAGCCTGGTGGGCTACAGTCCAAGGGGTCACAAAGAGTTGGACACGACTGAGTGACTAAGCACACAAGGGGGTTCAAGTATGCTAAATTATTTAAAATATTTAAGCCAGGCATCAGCTCTTTCTGCAAGGAGTGAATTTTCAAGTATTCAGGCATTTGGGTAAGGGAATAATTCACCTCAGGACGCAACATATGAGCAACAAATGTACGTTTAGTTTAGCTGAGACTGATGGGGAGGGGGATAATTTAAAATTCCAAGTGCCTGATCCTCCTGCTGTTGTTTTTGTGTGTTTGGTAGAGCAATGCAGGAGACACAAGAGATGTGGGGTCCATCCCTGTTTTAGGAAGACCTCCTGGAGTAGGAAATGACAACTTGCTTCAGTATTCTTGCCTGGAAAATACCATGGACAGAGGAGCCTGGCAGGCTCTGTGGGGTCGCAAAGAGTCAGACACAACTGAGCACACACATACTCACACTCACAATAGTGTAGAGTTTCAGCTGTAAATTTTAATTTTCTGAAATTGTTTGAAGTGAAGCCTGAAGACATTGCTAACATAGTAGGTTGTGCATTATGATGGAGATGGAGGAAAGGTTTGCAACCCTTAGGAATTTGTCTAAATATATATATTAAAAGAAGCTGAATAAATTTCCACTGACCTAGAAAGATGAGTTTGAGAAAATTGAACACTGTCAATATATTTATTGGAGATACTGCATATATGCAACATTATGAAACTACCAAATGTATCACTGAATATTATTTTGAGCAATTTCAAATGTCTAAGGATTTTTTTCTGCCCTTTCCATATTATTTGGAGGGATTGGTTTTGAAGAATTTCTCTCTGATGGTCCGTGGTCCATGACTGTCAGCCAGTAGCTTACCTGTGTTAATTTGAAGGACTTGCCCATTTACTTAGATGGTGATGACTACTCGGTAGCTCAAGGCACAGAAACTGAATATTCGATCTTAGAACAGAGTAAGTTGTATCAAGGGAATCTTTTTTTAAACTAGAAAATTAAGAAAGGAAGGAAGAAAAATCAGGAAGGTTTTATTTGCTTTGCTGCAGCACCCCTGTGTGAGGGCAGTGATGGATGTGGGCCGCAGACCTGGGGGCGTGGGGGTAGTGGGTCTGGAAATTGGGGCTGGGAGCCTAAGTCCAGGGGCTGGGCTCACAGTCAGGTCTGGCTGGGGCTTGGGACGCTCAGGCCTCTGCTCTCTTATGAAGGCAAAGCAAGCTCACTGGGAAAGAAAACCTGAAGTTTTGGTGACATGCTTCTCCTGGGTTTACATAGTGGTCTCTTAGTGGAGTTCTGAAGGGAAAAGGACCCACAGGAAACACGTAAGGGAAAAGAGAGAATGTTCCTACCTATTTCCAAATTCTATGGCACCAATTTCCCAAAGAAATATTTAATGGACACCTCCCCTTGTTTTCACATACAGTAAGAGTTACTCTACGAAAGCAGTCCTGGGAATATGGAAGCAGTAGCCGCCAGAACTTCAGTTAGCCAGTTTTGCATTTTGCTTATCTTTACGCAGACTTGATCCCTGTACACTCTATCCCCCTCTCCAAAATGAGCTCTATTAATGTGGCTCCTTAAGACTACATACTCATGCATGAGAAGGGCCCAGATACTAAGATGGGAGAGGAAAAATGAGGCGATAGAGAGAGGAGGCCCTTGGTTTCATGTAAAATTTGCAGTGTGAAAACATCCAAAAATACTAAATATGATGTAATTCCAATCACTGGGATGCTGAGGGAGCAGTGGGGCCCACAGCACAGGCTTTTCTTTCAGTTGTTAAAAGTTGGCTCATATTTCGGAAGGAGCCATTTGGTGAATCGTGACCCGCGTGGCTGTCAAGTCTCTTCCTAGCCTGCAGGTTGCACCCTCTTGCCTTAAGCATGAGGGGACGATGAGGCTCGTCTGGTTGAGTGGCAGCACCTGGAGAGCAGGGCCCTGCTGGGCACCAGAGACGCTGGTCCGAGGTCCTGCAGCCGCACCCAGAGCAGAGGGAGCTGACCGGGTCCTGAGCCCGGGCGCGTTTGGAGGGTGGGGCGGGTGGAGAGTGCAGAACTGAGAAAGGCAACAGTGGTTGCCTCCTCCCCGCCATCTCTTGGCTGGGCCAAGATTTAAGAGTGTTGGTCAGTTTGGGCCGAGCTTGTTCCATGGACATGGCGCCTGGCAGGCTGCAGTCCACAGGGTCGCCCAGAGTCGGACAGGACTGACCACTCAGCAGCAGCAGCAGCCTAAACCTCTCTGATCTGCAGGCTAGAGCTAAGGCAGTGTGCAGGGCTTCAACTCCACTGGTGCCAGCAGACGAGCCAGAGTCCCTGGGCCCCCACAACCAAACCTCCCTGGCAACACCAGCTCCGTCTCTATAGCCGTCCCAGCGGTCCCTGGGAACAGCTTTTATTTACAGATCCAGCCACGCCTACTGATTATTTACTGTGCACCAAAGATGGGCCGTTCAAAATGGGTCCCGTCACTCTCGGTGTGATTTTCAAAGGCACCCACTTTATCTTGTGCTCAGCTTCTCCCGTCGCGACGGTGCACCTGCCCAGTGAGTGGGGTTAGTGGCAGGAATAGTAATAGGCGGGAGGAGAGACACGGCCATAAGCCAGTCCAGAGCCAGGCACGTCATCACTGCTCACTCGCTGGGGGGGTGCGGGCTGATGGGAGGGCCTTTAAGTAAAAGACCTAAAAATTTTAACCGGAAGGAAATAGCTTCTCCTGGTGTAGTTTCCCATCTTCAAGTCACCAAGAGTTCCCTGCTCCTTTTTGTCTTGTCTGACATTAACTGCTCCATGTACTAATGCAGCCCCTTTTTCTCTCTGACTGGAGGTGTGGTTTAAGCGTAGAAGGACCAAGTGGAGGAATTGTCAGAGAGCACTGAGGTTCAGAGATGCGCCCCCTCTGCGCCCGGCCCACCCTGTGGTCAGCAACTGGGGTGGACCCTGCAACACCATCCTCATTCAGGAGCCGAATTGGGTCTGGGTCCATCTGGAGCCGACACCTCTGGAGCTGATGCCTCTGGAGCTGATGCCTCTGGAGCTGATGCCTCTGGAGCTGATACCCCTGGAGCTGATACCTCTGGAGCTAATGCCCCTGGAGCTGATGCCCCTGGAGCTGATGCCCCTGGAGCTGATGCCCATGCCCCCCATGCCCCCCATGCTGGCCTTGCTGCCCATGCCACCATTACCCCCTCTGTTTCTGCCTCTGCCCTGGATCCCACCACCTTCCATTCACCCCGGCTGCCCTCACATGGCCTTGCCTGGTCCCCTACCACCAGTGGCCTTTCTGTAGTCCCGTTTCCTCTTGAATGGTCTCCAAGACAGCTTTGTCAAAAGTGCCTTTGAGCCAGATTGAAGTTCTGATACCTCACCATCAAGCACACAGTGCCTGCCAAGTGCCTGCCAAGTGTGTTATATACACGTGCCAAGCCATTGACCCACTGTTTTAGGGCACATTTTCTGTATTTTCAATAAAGTTGTGAAATCTCTGCACATTTGTCCTGTCTGTCACATGGGGTTAGTGTGTCTGATGGAAACTGCTGAGCCACACTCATCATCAGTAGGCCACGCACATCTCCAGAGTTTCCCAGGGGCCCAGGTGGGGTGTACACAGACCCATCCATTCTCTTCCACCCTCATCTCCAACACCCATCCTCCCCCCACCCTGCCCCATTGGGACCACCAATGTGCAAGAAGGGTGGTGTGAGTCTCCAAGGAAGGACAGTGTGTTCCAAGGCAAGCCTGAGCCACATTCATGGTGATGAGGTCAGAGGCAAGGAGGCCAAGGGCCACTTCTACAGGGGCAGCTCACAGGGCTTTATGGAGGAGAGGGAGCTGGGTGTTCATCTGGTTCTCTCCCAGTTCTGTTCAGCGCCTTCCCTTTTGTGGAGGGGGTGCGGGGTGGGGCGGGGGTGCAGACAGAAACCACTCTATGGGAGGGGGCGTTCCTGGCTCTGTAGAGGAACTGCAAGAGGAGACTCTGTCTAGGTCAGTGTGAGACTTTTTCCCTCTCCCTCCCCTTTCCCAGAGGTGGAAACCATAACCCTCCTTCCTCACCTCAGAGCTGATCATGTGGCCTTCAGATAGATCTTGTCACCTTCAACATCCTGGGGAGAACCTGGGTTCCAGCTAATTGAACACTCCAAAGGAGGCTCTTGGTTGGGTGCTGTCTGAAGCCAGGAGGAGTGGTCCCTGAGCACTGATGCAGCATAATCACATTATTTAAAAGAAGCAGGAAGAACTTGCCTTTCTTCTTCAAATGGAATTCCCAGGTAGAAACCACCCAGGAAGGGGTATGTGAGGAGAAGGAGATGGCCCTCAGCCAAGTTCCCCTTGTAGCTGGGGGTTGGGGTGGAGGAGGGGTCATTTGCTGTCAGAGGAAGAGAGTCTTCTCCAGTTGCCTATCCCAGAGGAAGGAGGGATTAAAGAATGGGGACGGGGAGCATCCAGGCACAGAACTTTATGCAGCTGGCTCTCCCCAGCCCTGGGCCAGGCCACTATGCCCAAAGAAAACCCCAGTAAACTCTGGATTTCAAAATAACAGCATTAGGACTTCTCTGGTGGTTCAGTGGCTGGGACTCTGCACTCCCAATGCTGGGGGCCCGGGTTGGAATCCTGGTCAAGGAGCTGGATGCCACACACAGCAACTAAGAGTTCACATGCTGCAACTAAAGAGCCCACATACCACAATGAAGATGGGAGATCTCTTCTGCCGCAACAACGACCCAGTGCAGACAAATAAAGAAATAGAATATTTTAAAAAATCCACATTGTTTCTTCTCTAAAAAAATAACAACATTGTGATGGTATTATGGTTTTGTATATATGTACAAACTCATCAAAATATATACATTAAATATGTGCATTTTTGTATGTTAAGTAACAACAAGCTGAAATAAATACATAGAACAACAATAAAGTTTTTGGTAAGTCAGTAAGTTTGGTAAGCTCTGGCACATTACTCATATAGTAACTTAATCCTGCAAAGAATGGCCCACTTGTTCACTTGGTCATTGTGTCTTGACTTTTGGTAAAAGGATGGCTTTTGATGAATTGACTTGGAGCCAAATCCAAGATGTCTAAGGCCAAACCAAGGAGGCAGGGTGTTTATTTATGGAAAGGTCCTATTTAGAACTCCCTCATGGACCCCCAGGCTCCAACATGAGAAGGAAAGGGATGGGATTTTATTCTCACATATGAGTGAGGAAAATCATTCTTTATCCTCTCTCCTAAGGGCCTTTCCCAGGTGGCGCTAAGGGGAAAGAACTCTCCCAGAGACATAAGAGACTGGGGCTCCATCCCTGGAACGGGAAGATCCCCTGAAGGAGGGCATGGCACCCCACTCCAGTACTCTTGCCTGGAGAACCCCATGGACAGAGGAGCCTGGCGGGCTGCAGTCCGTGGGGTCGCAGAGAGTCGGACACGACTGCGTCGTTAGCACAGCAGCACGCCCTGTGCTCTCCTGGCTCCTCTTCTCCCTTGACCTTCCTGATGAGAGGCTGTTTGGCAGAATCGGCGTGAAGGCAGGGGCGTGGTCAAGTTTGGGGTCTGGGTGATGAATGGGGAGAACCCCTGCAGGTGGCTTTTGAGGAGTCCTTCCTTACTAACCCTCAATACCTTAGTGAAGGTAGGATGCATGGAGAGAGGAACATGGAACCAGACATTAGCACATGGGAAGTGGATAGCCAATGGGAATTTGCGATATGACTCAGGGAAACCAAACAGGGGCATCGTAACAACCTAGAGGGGAGATTCAAGAGGCAGGGGACAAATGTACACCTATGGCTGATTCATGTTGATGTTGGGCAGAAACCAACAGAATACTGTAAAGCAATTATCCTTCAATGAAAAGTAAATAAAGAAATACTTGAGTGGCCATCCAACCTGCGAGCAGCTTCAGTAGAAACCTCAGAAGTTTTTGGATCCCAGTTCTCCAGGGTTTTCAGAAGGAAAGTTTGAGTGCTGTTATGGCAACAGGTGAGGTATTTCAAATCCTAAAGATGATGCTGTGAAAGTGCTGCACTCAATGCATCAGCAAATTTGGAAAACTCAGCAGTGGCCCCAAGACTGGAAAAGGTCAGCTTTCATTCCAATCTCAAAGAAAGGCAATGCAAAAGAATGTTCCAACTACCATTCAATTGCACTCATCTCACGTGCTAGCAATGGATTTCTCAAAATTCCCCAAGTTAGGCTTCAGCAGTATGTGAACCGAGAAGCTCCAGATGTTCAAACTGGATTTAGAAAAGGCAGACGAACTAGAGGTCAAATTGCTGACATCCGTTGGATCATAGAAAAAGCAAGAGAATTCCAGACAAACATCTACTTCTGCTTTACTGGCTACACCAAAGCCTTTGACTGTGTGGATCATATCAAACTGTGGAAAATTCTTCAAGAGATGGGAATATCAGACCACCTTACCTTCCTCCTGAGAAATCTGTATGTGGGTCAAGAAGCAACAATTAGAACCCGATGTGGAACAATGAACTGGTTCCAAATTGGTAAAGGGATACATGATGGTTGTAGATTGTCACCTTGCTTATTTAACTTATATGCAGAGCATATCACGTGACATGCCAGGCTGGATGAATCACAAGCTGGAATCAAGATTGCCAGGAGAAATATCAATAACCTCAGATATGCAGATGACACCACCTCTATGGCTGAAAGTGAAGAGGAACTAAAGAGCCTCTTGATGAAAGTGAAAGAGGAGAGTGAAAAACCTGGCTTGAAACTCAACACTCAAAAAAGGAAGATCATGCCATCACTTCATGGCAAATAGATGGGGAAACAATGGAAACAGTAACAGACTTATCTTTTGGGCTCCAAAATTACTGCAGATGGTGACTGCAGCCATGAAATTAAAAGACACTTGCTCCTTGGAAGAAAAGCTATGACCAAACTAGACTGCATATTAAAAAGCAGAGACATTACTTTGCTGGCAAAGGCCCATCTACTTCAAAGCTCTGGTTTTTCTAGTTGTCATATATGGATGTGAGAGTTGGACTGTAAAGAAACCTGAGCACTGAAGAACTGATGCCTTTGAACCGTGGTGTTGGAGAAGACTCTTGAGAATCTCTTGGACAGCAAAGAGATCAAACCAGTCCATCCTAAAGGAGATCAGTCCTGAATATTCATTAGAAGGAGTGATGCTGAAGCTGAAGCTCCAGTACTTTAGCCACCTGATTGGAAGAAGTGACTCATTGGAAAAGATCCCGATGCTGGGAAAGATTGAAGGCAGGAGGAGAAGGGGATGACAGAGGACGAGATGGTTGGTTGGCATCACCAACTTGACAGACATGAATTTGAGCAAGTTCCAGGAGTTGGTGATGGGCAGGGAAGGCTGTTTTGGTGCAGTCCATGCAGTTGCAAAGAGTCAGATACAACTGAGCAACTGAGCTGAACTGATAGCAACAACAGTATCAACCAGTGGGAGGTAAAGCCCAGACATTTCTGTCTGCTTCAGTTCATTCAAGGAGGGGAAATTGGGGACAGCTGAGGAAGGAGGGTGTCGTCAGTTACAGAAACTTACCTGACCTCCGTAACAGGAAGAGCCTATAGTTGCCTTACTCAGCTTCTTCCCAGCAAGAGGTGAGTTTGCAGGGTTGCGCCACAAGGAATTACAATGATAAGTGTCGCAGCTGGTATGTACTGTATTCTTATGTGCCAGTCACTGGTTAAGGTCTCAGTATGTATGAAGTCGTTTAATTTTCAAAGCGCATAGTAGTATTTTCACATTAAATTACAAAAAACAAAGGAACAAAACAGAGACACAGCATTTACTTTGTTCAAGACAAACCCCGAACCCTCCATGTTGTACTTGGTTGTTTCTAAATTCTAAGGTCAGGGCCTCCAGTTGTGCCTGATGGTTTCTTTCTTATTTTCTTACCTTTTTTGGCCACACCCTGTGGCACTCAGGATCCTATCTCCCCAACCAGGAATGGAACCCACGCCCCCTGCAGTGGAAGCACAGAGTCTTAACCACTGGACCACCAGGGAAGTCCTTTGATCGTTTTTTTTAAAAATATCTTTTATGAAACACATAGAGAGACAGTCTCCTATAATGGTTACCAGCAGAGTCAGGAGTAATTTACAAAACGTTTCTCTTTGTCAATTTCCTTGCCTCCAAAATGGGGATAAAGATAATACCTACTGAGTATGCTTTTTGTGAGGATCAAATCAGGTACTTCGCTGAAAGATTGAAAATAGTATATGGTAGTATTTCTCTATAACCTTTAGATATTATTTCTATTATTAATATTAGTTGTAGGAGGAGTATGACAAGGTCTTAATTGGTAAAATGAAGATTATGACCTCTGTCCAAACCCAGTTTTATTTTATTAATATTACTAGTCTATGAAATCTCCAAGGCTTGGAGCCCCTGCCCTTAACCATGGTGCTTGTATATGGAGTGGTTGGTTTCTCCTGTTAAGACAATGCCTCAGTCCCAACCAAGAAAGGGAAGTGCTTAGCTGAGTGCCATCTCTGGGCTCACTGCCTGGAGGACAGCACAGAAACCCGGGACCCACACAGAGACTATGACGCTGAGACGACCTGGAGAGGGAGAGGCATGCGGGCGGGGAGGAGGAAGTGTGAGAGGGACCGAGGCTTTATAGCAAGAAGAGGAACATTGGATTCGGATTGAAATCAGAGCTCTGCCACTACTGGCTCTGTGACTTTGAACAGAGTGTTTCAGCTTTCTGAGCCTCATCCATACAACGGGATCTTAATAGTAGTTAGTCCATAGAGCTGAAAAGAAGATGAAGAGACTCACGTGGAGCACTCAGAAGAAAACATGGCAAGCTGTGGTGTTCAGTAAACATTTGCTACGGCCAAGATGATGAAGACACTAATACAGCAGACAGAACTAAAAAGCAGAGGAGTCAAAAAGAGCCCACTGCTTCCCAGAAGCAGGGAGAACTTTCTCAGTGCCGCAAGGACCGATGTGTCTTGAGCTCTCCCTCAGTAGGGTCAATGCCCCACAGCCAAGAAAGAAGGGGGATTTGTATGGCCCCTCACTGATGAGCACACATGCTCCAGAGCTGTGAATACTGCTGATGCTGGAGACTGGCCTCAGTCCTGCTCACTCGCCTGAATCCCACAAAGCCCATCAGATCAACTGCTATGAACCTCTGGTGCCACAGCAGGCCCCAAACCAGAATTCTCCCTGGCCACAGAAGAAAAAAAAAATAGTTATTGCAGAAGTAGCAAAAGTTGGGGCTTCCCTGGTAGCTCAGCTGGTAAAAAAAACCACCTGCAGTGCAGGATACCCAAGATCTATTTCTGGGTTAGGAAGATCCCCCGGAGGAAGGCATGGCAACCCACTCCATTATTCTTGCCTGGAGAATCCCCATGGACGGAGGAGCCTGTGGGTCTTGAAAGGGCTGAACTGAGCAACTCAGCACAGCATAGACCAACTGAAAGAATAATATAAAAATGGTATTCAGGTGAACTCTTCTGGACAATCTGGTCAAGGGCTTTCCCAAAGACATCTCTGGGTCTACTCACTCAATCCCGGGGCCTCAAGGGATATTCATGGGCTCTCCCCACTAAGGAACTCTAATCTGGGGCCAGGAACCAGACTATGAGGAACCCGACACGGAGTCCCACTAGAGTCTGCATGGTGATGGCCCTGGATTTCAACTTTGTTGGTGAATCTGGAGATGAATCAGGCAGCACCAGTGTCTTAGTCAGCTCGGGACACAGTCCTTGGCCTCTTATTGGCCCTGGGTGGATACTGTGCACATGATTCACGGCTGGGAAGTAATCTTTTAAAAAAATATTTATTCATTTATTTGGCTATGTCAGGTCTTAGTTGCGGCAAGTGGGATCTCCATTCCTTCATGTGTGATAATTCATTAAGTCACATGGGCTCTGTAGCTGTGGGCACATGTGGCTAAGTAGCTCTGAGCCATGTAGGATCTTAGTTCCCTGACCAGAGATCAATTCTGCATCCCCTGCGTTGGAAGGTGGATTCTTAACCACCGGACCACCAGAGAAGCCCCTAAAGTAATCTTAAGACCATAAATTCCAATCGTGGCATGGATCCAAGCAGATGTCTCAACTCACCTGGTGGAGTTGGCTCAGGAATCTTCTATAGAAATGGTATATACAGGAATGAGCAAAACGCAGCCCAGATGGGGTCTCACAACTCCCTGAAAAGTTCTCAGGGGTGTCTCTTTGGCTTCCTGGCATACTGCCCAGGGAGCCACTGCTTCCATTGGCCCTGTGAAGGTCCAGGTAAAAAGACCTCCTGGATCACCAATGCCCAACCATTTTAGCACCAGGAACCAGTTTCATGGAAGACAGTATTTCCATGGACAGGGCAGGGGTCATGGTGGTTTCAGGACAATTCAAGCACATTACATTTATTGTGTACCTTGTTTTATTGTCATGACATCAGCTCCACTTAGATCATCCGGCATTAGATCCCGGAGGTTGGGGACCGCTGTCCGAGACCATAAATGGGCCTGATCAGCACACCTGATGGCTCCTCCCAGTCAACTACTAACAAGCAGGAATGGGGCACAGCTGCCATGGAATCTGAGAATGGCCTTTCCCTTACTGAGTGTGGCGAGGGATGCTCACTGCAATGGGCAGAGCCTCATGCAGTGTGGATGTCTGTCCGGGTCACTTCAACAAGAAGGCTTGCTGTATCTTCACTGAACCGGGGATGTGGCTAATGGCCTTGCCACTCGGTCAGGCTTCTGGCAAGACTCAGACTGGCATATAGAGCAAGACTCCCTGTGGGGACCACCTGTGTGCCTCTCTAGCTAAGGTGTTTTTATTCTCTACTTTTTTCAAGACTTTCTCTGTGTTTGGTTTTCTGCAATTTGAATATGTTATTTTCCTTTTGACATTTATATTGCTTGGTGTTCTCTGAACTTCCTAGATGTATTGATCTCTCATTAATTATAGAAAAATCCCAGTTATTATTACTTCAAATACTTCCTGTTTCTTTTCTCTTTCTTAACTTTGTGTAGACTCATTACATGTTACACCTTTTGTAATTGTCCCACAGTGATTGGAAGATATTCTAATCTATGTTTTATTAATTTTTTTCTCTACATTTCAGTTTGGGGGGTTTCTACTGATAGATCTTCAAACTCTCTGATTCTAATCCCAGCCCTTTCCAGTCATCTGATGGGTCCATTAAATGTATTCTTTATTTCTTCACAGGTATTTATTCTACTACTTCCTGTCTATTCTTTCTAAGGGTTTCTATCTCTCTGTTTACATTATCCATCTCTTCTTGAAAGTTGTCCACCTTTTCCACTAGAGCCCTTAGCATATTGATCATATTTAAAATCTCAATCTGATAATTTCATAATCTCTGCTATACCTGAATCTGCGTGTGACACTTGCTTTGTCTCTTCAGACTATCTCTTCTTTTCTTTTATCATGCTATGTAATTTTTTTATTGAAAGCCAGCAACGATCAGGTATGTGGAATACACAGGCCTTTGTATGATATCTTATTTTTATCTGAACAAGCGATATGCTGTGTTTACTGTTTTCTGTATCTGTAGTATCAGAGGATTCAATTTCCACACATGTGTTTGTTTTTATCGATTGCATCTTTCATGTCCCCTAGAAGCCCCTTCTAAAATAGAGTCTGGGCCTTTAGTTCTTTCAGCTCTGACCCACTGTATTATGAGCCCTTTCTGATGTTTGATCAGGTCTGGGTTGAGGAGACACATTCTATAATCTGATGGTTTGGGCTCAGTTGTTTAGTGTCCCTGACACCCTGGACTACGACCTTCACAAGTACTCCTCAGCTTTTTTCTTCTCTTCTGTGAAGGTGGATGTCTAGGGGAATGAAGTTTGGTAAGCTCCCTTACCCCAAGTCCAAGAAGGCTTTGGTGAAGTCTTCTCCCTTGCTGGGTAGGCCACTGTTTCACTTGTTTCCAGATGGTTACTTCGCCCCTCTTTCTTAGTCAAACAGGAGACAATTTTTCTCTGATCTTTACCAAGAAAACCTGTTGAGGATCTTAGGGGTCAACACCATGATTGTGGGTTCGGGGGTTGCTTCGATTAGGTCCCTGGGAATTTTTAATTCTCAAGTCAGTCCACACTCAGTCACCAGCAATTCATTGAAGCTATCTTTTAAGATCCAGTTTTTCAGATTACCACATTTTCTGCTGATCTGTGTTCACTATAATCTGTAATCTTGAGAATCAGCTCTTTCTCCAGTTTGGGGATTACATGCTGTATGAGTCCATTTATATGCCATTGTGGAAACGGCAAAAGTGTGGAGACAGACAAAAACAAAAAAGATCAGTGGTTGCCAGGAGTCAGGAGAAGGGAGGAGTAGGCAGAACACAGAGGATTTGGGGGGTGGTGAAAATACTCTGTTTGACAGAATAATGACGGATATACGTCATTAATACATTTGTCCAAATCCCAAGAAAGTACAACACCAAGGGTCCCCTGGTTACTTCTCCAAACTCCTTTGGAGTCTCTCTCCTCCTCACTCCTGATATCTAGCCACTCCTGGGCCTTTCCCAGAACATGTGAAACCTTCCCAATTCAGGATTTTTGCCGAACAACTTTCATCCGGCTTAGGTATCCTTCAGGTTAACCTTCTGTGTCGCTTCCTGAGTGGCCTTCCTTGACCTTACAACCCAAGTCAGAATCCATGTATTCTCTCTCCTTGTACCACGTTCCTTACGTGGACACATCACCATTTGTGTATTTATTGGTTTACTGTCTGGGTCCCTGGTTGGGAGGCACATTTCATGACAGGAAGGAAAGCATCTTTCTCCGTGAGGTCTTCCCAGCACCTAGCCCAGGGCCCAAATGGAGTAGGAGCTCGGTTGACACAGGTGGAATGAGTGAATAAAGGAGGTTTGTTCATCCATTCTGTAGAGGTTGATGCTGTTATCTCTGAGTTGTGCTGTCCCACAACTAGCAAGTGGACATAAATGGGTGAGAACTCAGAATTACAGTTCTTAGGTGAATATGCATCTAGGAAAGTATTTGCTAAGGGGATGGAAAGTAGGGGTGGGGGAGAAGTGGGGTGTGGAGCAAGCCAGTTTGGGAGATTCCAGACCAGTGACTCTCAGGGAAATAGTCCCCGGCGGAGGACCTGCAAGACACAGTTGCAGGATTCACAGTTGTTGGAAAACGTCCTCCGTTTTCATAATACGGATTGCTGATAAACGGTCCTGCTTGAGGGCTAATAGAAAACACAGCGCTTTCCCTGAAAGGGCAGGTTTTGCAGTTTATGGGAAGGAGTCGGGCTTATAAGGCTCCAGGGAAACCGCCCCCCGCCCCCGCTTTCTACCATTCTCCTAAGCAGAGCAAAGGGCTGCGGGGCGCGGAGAAGGCACCGGCGGTGCCAGGACCGCACTCGCAGAGCGGAAAGTAGATCTTGGTGACCCTGCATCCCGCAGGCTGCACATCGCTCTCAGTCTGCACCTCACTTCTCAGGCTCCACACGTCCCCACTGCAGCCCCCAGTAACCCCCAGTTCACCCCCTCGTCACCTAGCCGTCTCACATCACCGCACAAAGGGCCAGACGCTTGTAGGCACGGCGAGGACGCGGAGAGTCTGCGTGGAGCCAAGTCCCCAGCAGAGCGCGCGGGAGAGCCTCCCTGCGCCCGCGGGACAGGCGCGCGCCCGGCCGCCTCCGGCCTCCACCTCCTGGCGGGTTGTTAGGTCAAGGCCGCCGCCGCCGCCTTTCTAAGCAACACCCTTCCGACTTCCTCTGCTGGCCAGTGAGTTCGCCTATACCTGTGTGCTCAGTCGCTAAGTCGTGTCCGCCTCTTGGCGAGTCCATGGATTCTACCCCACCAGGCTTCTCTGACCACGGAATTTTCCAGGCAAGAACACTGGAGTGGGTTGCCATTTCCTACCCCAGGGGATCTTTCTGGCCCAGGAATCGAACCTGCGTCTCTTCTGTCTCCAGCATTGGCAGGCAGATTCTTTACCGCTGAGCTACCAGGGCAGCCCTAAATGGCCCTATGGATAGCCGAGAAATAAAGGTTAGTTATTATTATTATTATTATTATCGTTTTCTGATGTATAGGTAACAGGTGACCTTAAGAAAGAAACCAAGACTCTATGGATGAGAACGGGACCGGGGATTGTGTTTGGCCGCTTTGCTTTTGTTTCTTTTTTGGCTTGGGTTGCCTGGTGTGTTGTTTCGGCATATAGTGTTTTTTGTTTGTCTGTTAATGTGTAGGTGAAAAATCGTCTTTTTCGGGAGATTGGTGTTGACATACACACTCTAATATATATATAATAGATAACAAAGAAGGACCTACTGTGTAGACCAAGGAACTCAATATTCTGTATTAGGGAGCGAATCTTTAAGAAGAGTGGATACTGCTGAATGTCATGTGGCAGCCTGGATGGGAGGGCAGTCTGGGGGAGAATGGACACATATGTAGGTATTGCTGAGGCCCTTCGGCTGTTCACCTGAAATTATCACAACATTGTTATTTGACAACAGGGAAGGTGTGAGGAGACCTTTGATGGACATTAAATTCCTACATGCCGTTCTTAAATTTTTTTTGTAAAGAACTTCCTTAGGAATGAAATCGAGCAACTCAAAGAATGTTAGAGCTGGAAGGAATTTTTGAAATGAAACCACCTTCTTGTTATTATATATGTGGAATAGGAAGCCCGGAGAGGATAATGACAGAGCACCTGAGTGCAGTCGGTTTCCAGTCTGGAGCTCAAGCTGGAAGCAGTATCTCTCAGGGAAACGGAGTAGTGTGATGTTTAAAGATTTTATTCTATTCTTTATTAGGTAATTGTTGAAGGAGAAGTTGGAAGTTCATGTTTTCATTTACCTTGGATCCTATGACTTCAAAGTGATTGTTGTATTCTTCTGTATAATTTTCCAAATGTTTTCCTATATGTAAATATTGCTAAAATGCTGTCTCAGCTAAAATTGGAACATATTATCCATACTTCTTTGCCATATAGTTCCTACCAGATGCATAAACCTGTTGGATGGAAGGACCTTCATTAATTTAATCAGTTCCTTATGATAAGCAAGATTTTTTCAAATGTTAAACTCTTTTAAAAGATGCTGCACTCAACATTGCTGTTTACACATGTTTTGACAAAGTAATGTCTACCTCTTGATCAGAGTGAATTTTTTTTTAATGTCAATTTTAAAGACTATTTTAATTAATTTATTTGGCTGCACTGGGTCTTAGTGGCTGCATGTGAACTCTTCGGTGTGGCATGTGGGATCTAGTTCCCTGATCAGGGATTGAACCCGGGTCCCCTGCACTGGGAACTGGGAATCTTAGCCACTGGACCACCAGGAAAGTCCCCAGTGTGAATTTTTGTAGGAACGGAGGGCAGCTGGGTTTGGAATCTGGCTCTGGACCTTACTGTGCGTCTTTACACTATCACAGCCTTTCTAGGCTCCAATTTCCTAATCTTTTAAGTGGAAGCAATCAGGCTACTGATTGTTTACAGTTATAGGGTGGATTAAATGAGATAATACATGCGAAATATTTGGTTAGTGCCTAGCACATAGCAAGTCGTAAATCAATATTAACCACTGTTGCTGTTACTATTGTTGTTAGTGCCACCATGACCCCTGAAGAAAACTGGTTCTTCAAAATAACTCCCATAGTTTCTATTACTCTTTAAAAGAGAGTAATCAGAATTTCAGGAGGAAGTCTTTAGGTGTAAAACTTTAGTAGCTAAATTAATATTTTCTATTTCTAACTTTGTTTACCCAGAGGACAAATAATAATTTTAATTGAAGTGTGTGCTGTGGAGCTATTTACCATGCTCTGACTGTATAGATTTCTGCCAGTCAAACCAGGAAAGCAGAGCTTTTTGTTGGATGTTCTTGTGTAAGAATCAACTGTTTTGTGATGGATAAATCCACTTCCGATTCTTTCTCCTTTGGGAAATGCTCCAAGCCCATCTTATCCCATAAAATCAGCAGAATATCTGTGCTATCATCTTTGCAACTTCCCTGTATCTTCAAGCTCTTCTCCTGTGATTAGGCCCACACTTTCTTATTCCTAATAGTTGTGGGAGAGTGCACAGAACCAGAAGTTGTTGCCTCTCAAACTTTGCTTTTAAATCTGGGAAGATATCCAAGGGTCACACTGGGACAGATTTCAGGTTCATATTCCCACCTGGAGCTTTGTAAACTAGTTACTCTTCCTACCAAAGCCTATATACTATCACCATTATTTGTCCAAGGATCATGAAAAAATAAGGAAACACTCATTCTGTTTTATAGGTTGATTTTGTTTGTATTTACACACTTTTAATTGAGTTACAGTTGACGTACAAGATTATGTAAGTTTCAGGTGTACAACATAGTGATTCACAATTTTTAAAAGTTATACTCTGTTTATATCTATGATGAAATATTGCTATATTCCATGTACTGCAGAATATGTCCTTGTAGCTTATTTATTTTATAGAAAGTAGTTTGTTACTTATCAATCCCTTACTCCTATCTTGTCCTTCCCCACCTTGTCTCCCCACTGGTAATCACTAGTTTGTTCTCTACATTGGTGAGTTTAGTTTCTTTTCTTGGGTCATAGTTACTTGCTTGTTTTATTCTTTAGATTCCACATACAAGTGATATCATTCAGTTTTTGTCTTTCTCTGCCTTATTTCACTAAGCATAATTCTCTCCAAGTCCATCCATGTTGTTGCAAATGACAAAATTTCCTTCGTTTCATGGCTGAGTAGTATTCCATTGTGTGTGTGTCTATATACACCACATCCTCTTTATGCATTCCCCTGTTGATGGACACTTGGGTAGCTTCCATGTCTTGGTTATTGTAAATAGTACTGCAGTGGATGCTGTGGTGCATATACCTTTCCAAATTAGTCTTTCAGTTTTCTTCGGATAGCTCGCTAGGAACACTCACCCTCTTTGAGAAGCTGGTGGAATGTCCAGAGGATGATGCCCTAGCTCAGACGTCAGCGGTCAGCGACCAAAAGTCATGGTGACCAGTTTTCTGCAATGCTGCCAGTAGCTCCACGCTTACTTCCGGCAGCTTCCTCTTCTGCTCCCCCGAGCATGGTGGACAGAGACGCTCACCAGGAGGGGGGCATAAATGTGGTGGTTACATGAGTCCTTTGTGGACACAGCTTCTGTGAATCTGAGCAGCAAATGCTGGGCCATCCTTGTCTAACTGAGGCCCGGAACGACCCCGCGCGTGTCACTTGCCATGCTGTGTCATCCTCTCCTCCAGTAATGACCAGGGCCACTCTACTGCGGTGTCTGTCTCTGCTTGTTGTCCTGGGTTTGTCAGTTTAGCTAGGCTAGAGCTTCCTTTCCTGAGTTTGACTTCCCTTCCTGAGTGAAGGTTGGCCGCAAGAGAAGCTGGGGCAAGATTTGTCAGGTGGGAGTGAAGCCACAGCCATGGTGTTCTGAAGTTGGGTATACGAGCAGGTGTGATTGCCACTTGGATGCACTGGCACTGACTCGCTGACACCCCTTGTTGCCGTGGGCCAGCAGGAAGCCGAGTGTGTGTGTGTGTGTGTATCAGATTATTTTCAGCCAAGAGCAGTTGGCTGCTGTAAACATTAAGGTGAATGTGTCTTTTCAAATTAGAGTTTTCATTTTTTTACTGGATCAGGGAATGGAATGCTGGATCAAATAGTAATTCTTTTTTTAATTTTTTGAAGAGCCTCCATACCAGTTTCCATAGTGCCTGCAGCAATTTACATTCCCACCAACAGTATAGGAGGGTTTCTTTTTCTCCACACCCTGTCTACCATTTCTTTGTAGAGTTTTTGATGACAGGCATTCTGACCTGTGTGCGGTGTTACCTCATTGTGATTTTGATTTGCATTTCTCTGATGATTAGCCATGTTGGTCATCTTTTCATGTGCCTCTTGGCCCTCTGTATGTCTGCTTTAGAGAATATCTATTTAGGTCTTCTGCCCGTTCTTTTGATTAGGTTGTTTATCTTTTCTGCATTGAGTTGTATGAGCTGCTTGTATACTTTAGATTTCTTAGGTTTACTTTTTTAATTTAATCTTTCATTTTTTCAGCAGTGTTTTTGGGGCCATGCTGCATGCCTTGTGGGATCTTAGTTCTGAATTAGGGATAGAACTTGGGCTCTCTGTGGGAGAAGGCGAGGGTGGGATGCTTTGAGAGAATAGCATTGAAACATGTATATTATGATATGTGAAATAGATCTCCACTCCAGGATCGATGCATGAGACAGGGTGCTCAGGGCTGGTGCACTGGGATGACCCTGAGGGATGGGATGGGAAGGGAGGTGGGAGGCGGGTTCAGGATGGGAAACACATGTACACCCATGGCTGATTCATGTCAATGGATGGCAAAAACCACTACAATATTGTAAAGTAATTAGCCTCCAATTAAAATAAAATAATTAATTAAAAATAAAATGAATAGATACCCAGGAAGGACCTACTGTGTAGCACAGGGAACTCTGCTCAATGTGAGTGCATGCTCAGTCACTTCAGTTGTGTTGGACTCTGCAATCCTATGGACTGTAGTCCACCAAGCCCCTCTGTCCATGGGATTCTCCAGGCAAGAATACTGGAGTGCATTGCCATGCACTTCTCCAGGGGATCTTCCTGACACAGGGATAGAACCTGCATCTCCTGCATCGCAGGCAGATTCTTTACCACTGGCCACCAGAAAAGTTCTGCTCAATATTCTGTAATAACCTAAATGGGAAGAATTTTGAAGAAAATAGATACATGTGTATGTATAACTGAATCACTTTGCCATACACCTGAGACAAACACAACATTGTTAATGAACTATACTACAATACTAAAGTAAAATAAAAAAAAATAGAAGAACTCGGGCTCCCAGCAGTGAGTGAGGACTGCTAAGTGCTGTACTGCCAGGCAATTTTCTATACTTTGGATAATAACCCCTTGTAGGTTGCTTCCTTTGAAAATACTATCTCCTATTCAGTAGGTTTTCTTTTAGATATGTTGATGGTTTCCTTTGCTGTGCATAATAAGCTTTTCAGTTTGATTAGGTCCCATTTGTTTACTTTTGCTTTGATTGATATTTCTTTTGCCTTGGGTGATTGATCTAAGAAAATGTCACTATGATTTATGTCACAGAATGTTTCACCTATGTTTTTTCTAGGAGTTGAACAGTGTCTTGTTTTACATTTAAGTTTTTAAACCACTTTGAGTTTATTTTTGTGTATGGTGTGAAGAAATGTGCTAATTTCACTCTTTCATGTGTAGCATCCAGTTTTCCCAGCACCGCTTGCTTGTCTTCTCCATTGTATAGTTTTGCCTCTTTTGTCATGGATTAGTTGACAGGAAGAGTGTGGGTTTATTTTGGGGGTCTCTATTCTGTTCCTTTGATCTATATGTCTGTTTTTGTTCCAGTACCATGGTGGTTGGATTACTGTGGCTGACAAAAGAGTTTTTGATTTGTCAGAAAAAAAATAAAAGATTTGTACATGACAGTTAACTAAGGCGCTGTTACCCTTGCGTTCTTTTTTTAGTGTTAATTGTTGATTATTTCTTTTTAATTAATTAAGTAATCTCTTTATTTGGCTGCACTGGGTCTTTGTTGTGGCATGTGGGATCTTAGTTCCCTGACCAGGCATTGAACCCAGGTCCCCTGTAGTGAGAGTACAGAGTCTTAGCCATTGGGCCACCAGAGAAGTCCCACCCTTGCTTTCTTTCAAAATGTTTATTCATTCATTTTTGACTGCACTGGGTCTTAGTTGCTGCGTGTGAGCTCTCTCTGGTTGTGGTGAGTGGGGCTACTCTCTAGTCATCCTGCATGGCTTCTCACCGCAGTGGCCTCTCTTGCTGTGGAGCACGGGCTCCAGGGTGCTTGCGCTTCAATAGTTGCAGCTCGTGGGCTCAGTTGTACTTCCTAGGATTTAGAGCACAAGCTCAATAGTTGTGGCACACGAGCTTAGCTGCTCCATGGCCTGTGGGATCTTCCTGTACCAGGGATCGAACCCGTGGCTCCTGCATTGCAGGCAGATTCTTTATTACTGAGACACCTGGGAAGCCCTGCAAGGCAGATTCGTAACTCCTGAACCACCAGGGAAGTCTCCTTTCTTTCTTTTTTATGTCAAACTCTTTTAAACTGTACTCTACTTTTCTTGCCTACTTATTTTTCTTCCTCTCATTTTCTCCACAATCCCTTGAATGAGACTCCTGCCTTACAAAACACTTTCCACTTCCGCGGGGACTTCCCACACCCAGGGAAGTCTCCTTTATTTCTGTGTGTGTCTCTCCACAGTTGGATACTTTCTCTTTCTTGAATTGCTCTCCTCTCTTGGTTTCCGTGACCTGCTCTCTTTGGGATTTTATCCTCTCTCTCCAGGTGCTCCTCGTCTGTCAGGTTTGTTGACTTTCCTTCTCCCCACTCTTCAAGGTTCAGTTGTCGCCCAAAGCCCAGTGCTTAGCACTCTTAAATTCTCACTTTTCTCTTTTTGGTCTCCTCTACTCTCTTGGATTCCACCATCGTCCCTTCACCCTCATGATTTTTTCATACAAATATATGCCTTTATCTCTGCCGCCTAACCTGAATGCCAGGACTGTTTCAGCATCAATTCTTCGGTGCTCAGCTCTCTTTATAGTCCAACTCTCACATCCATACATGACCACTGGAAAAACCATAGTCTTGACTAGATGGACCTCTGTTGGCAAAATAATGTCTCTGCTTGTTAATATGGTCTCTAGGTTGGTCATAACTTTCCTTCCAAGGAGTAAGCGCCTTTTAATTTCATGGCTGCAATCACAATCAGCAGACTCTGAAAGGGACAGTTGCTCAGTCCTGTCTGACTCTTTACGCCCCATGGACTATACAGTCTATAGAATTCTCCAGGCCAGAACACTGGACTGGGTAGCCATTCGTCTCTCTAGGGGATCTTCCCAACCCAGGGATCGAACCCAGGTCTCCTGCATTGCAGGCGGATTCTTTATCAGCTGAGCCGCCAGGGACGCCCTTAGAGGCTCTCAGGGCTACTAAATGGGGTCAGTAAATTCAAGCTTATGGAAATAGCCCATTACCAGTGAGAACATAGTTCCCAAAGGAAAAAAAATAGAGCCCCTTTTCCTACACCTGTGGTTCTGAGACGGTAACAGGCAGGAAGGCCAAGGGTCTCCAAACCGAGGACATAGGCTGCAAGTGCCAGACATTTTTATCTCTCTTAAGCTACAGGAGGAAACAAACCAGGGATATTTTTTCTTCTCTATACAAATTTAAAAGCAGGTTTCTCTTAACATGCTGTGTTGCCATGACACCTGGTTTCACCTGAAGCTAACTACTCTCAAACCTTGAGTTAACCAATACATTTCTTTTTCTTATGGAAATGTTGTCTTAAGCTATGTTAATGTACCCAGGACTCTATCTTCAAGTTGGTTCCACCAAACGGCCTAACCTACTTACTCAGATATTGTTCCGGAATCCATGTCAGGGAAAATACTTGTTGGTAATCTGCCCTTCTACAAGATTCAACTCAATTGTTTTATGGCCAGGGATGAAATATCTGGTGCCATTCTAAACTCTAAGACATTCCTTTCTTTCCATTAACAGACTGTGAGTGACTAGATAACTTACAGCTAAACACTAGGAGGTGGGTACTCTTTTGCCCCCTTCTGATGCCTATGTCAGAAGCTTCCTCTATCTCATTTATACTTTAATAAAACTTTATTACACAAAAGCTTTGAGCGATGCAGCCTCGTCTCGGGCCCCGGATCCAATTCGCTCCTCCAGAGGGCAAGAATCCCAGCGTATTATGGTTCAGCAACAACCTTTCAGTACCTACCTATCTACCATCTATCTATGTGAATATATATTTATCTATAGATACAGTCTCTTCCTATAAAGTTCGGGTCCTCCTAACACAAATATCCTTTAGGGAGAAAGTTAACCCTTCTAAACTCTCACAAAAAACCCATCATTTACACTTATTTGTAACTTCATGAATACCTCGGCAACTCAGATTGCTCATCTATCAAATGGGAACATTGAGAACAATTTCCTCGTGGCTTTTCAATTTAATTAAATGAAGCAGAGCATGTAAAACACCCAGGACATCACTTAGTAGATCTAAGTAACATACTTAAGTTTTTCTTTTTAATAGATAGAATTGAAATCAAGATCCCCCTTCAATAATCGAGATAGAGCATGTCGTTTCCCAAAAAGCTTACTAACTGTCGATAAATACGCTAACCGGAAAAACTTTCATTTACCACTGACTTCGTTAAGTCTCTGTGCCTCAGCTTCCTCATCTATAAAATGGGAATATTGACAGCACCTTACTTGTAGATTTTCTTTTTAATTAAATGAAGCTTAACATGTAAAACAGCCACGACTGTTTAGGAGAGCTAACGAACACACATAATATTGTTTTTTTAAGAGTGTTATAATCTTTATTTTTTTCCCCTCAGCTTTGTAGATTGTCTTTTTACCTTACTGATTTTTATTTTTAATTAAATGAAACAGAGCATGTAAAATACCCAGGACATGCTTATTAACATAACATACTTAATTTTTTTAATAGAATTGAAATATTTTCCCCCCAAGAATCTAAGAGACAATGCCTTACCAACAAAGTTTATTAAGTATGGATAAATATACTCACCAATACCTCATCTATCACTTATTAATTACTTCCTTAATGCCTCTGTGCCTCGGTTTCCTCATATATAAAATGGGAATGTTGAGAACACCTTCCTCTCACATTTTATTTGTAATCACATGAAGCAGAGCATGTAAAACACTGAGGAAATGCTTAGTAGATTTAGGTAACATACTTAATTTTGTTTTTTTAATAGAATTGAAATCAAGTTTTCTTCCCGAAACATTCTAGATAGACGATGCCCTTTCTCACAAAGATGACTAAGTATAGAGAAATATGGTTAGCAAAAGCATCTCTTTCACTTACTCGCAACTTCATTAAGGCCTCAGTTTCCTGAAGTATAAATGGGCATATTGATAACAATTTCCTCATAGATTTTGTTTTCAATTAAATGAAGCAGACCCTGTAAAACACAGAGGACATTGCTTAGTAGTCTCAGTAACATACTTAATTTTGTTTTTTCTTTTTAATAGAGATAACTGAAATTGATTTCCCCCCAGAACATTCTAGATAGACAGTGTACTTTCCACAAAGTTCAACGAGTGTAGATAAATATGCTCTCAAAACAAGAGGATCTCTTTCACTCACGAGTAACTTCATTAAAGCCTCTGTACCTCAATTTTCCTCATCTATAAAATGGGAATGTTGATAACATACTCATTGTAGATTCTCTTTTTAGTTAAATGAAGAAGAGCATATAAAATACCTAGGACATTGCTTAGTAGATCTAAGTAACATACTTAAATATTTTCTCATAGACAGATTTGAAACCTAGATTTATTTCCTCACAATCTAGATAGTCAAAGCACATTTTCATGAATTATGCAAAGGGTCGATAAATACCTCACCAAAACGCATCTCTTTCAATTACAAGTTAATTTCATTCATGCCTCTGTGCCTCACTTTTCTCATCCATAAAATGGGAATGTTGATAACACCATCCTCCTAGAATTTCTTTTTAATTAAATGAAGCAGAAGGTGTGAAACACCGAGGACAATTCTTAGTAGATCTAAGTAACATACTTAAATTTGTTTACTTTTTGAGGAGATGGAATTGCAGTCAAATGCTCTACCACTGAGCTATACCCTCTGAGGAGATGGAATTGAAAACGTGTATTTTTCCCACAACAATCTGGATGGTCTTTTCCCAAAAAGTTTACTAAATATAGATAGATATGCTCACCAAAAAGCATCTCTTTCACTTATTAGGAACTTCACTAATACCTCTGTGCTTCAGTGTCCTCATGTATAAAATGGGAACATTGATACCACCTTCCGAGTAGTTTTTCTTTTTAATTAAATGCAGGCAAGGAGGTAAAACGAGATGGACTTTGATTAGTAGATTTAAGTATCATACGTAGTGTTCGTGTTTTTTTTTGTAGATGGAGTTGACAAGGAGCTTTTGTCCCCAAAAATCTAGAGACAGTGCCGTTTCTGCAAATTTTACTGTGTCCAAAAATACGCTCACCATAAAGCACTTCTTTCAATAATTAGTAACTTCATTAATGCCTCTGTGCCTCAGTGAACTCATGTATAAACTGGGAGCATTGATAACACATTCCTGTTTGATTTTTTTTTTTTATTAAATGAAGCAGCACATATGACAAATCCAGGATTTTACCTAGCAGATTTAAGTAAAACAATTAATTTCTTTTTTTTTACTAGAGAGAGTTAAAACTGAATTTTTTTCTCCAACAATCTAGACAGACAATGCCATTTTCCACAAAGTTTATTGAGTGTAGATAAATACGGTCTCTAAGAAATAATCCATTTCAGTTCTTGTAACTTCATTACTGCCACTGTGCCTCAGTTTCCTCATCTGTAAAATGGGATGGGAATGTTGATAACACCTTCCTTGTAGATTTTCTTTTGAATTTAATGAAGCAGAGCATGTAAAACACCCAGGACATTTCTTAGTAGATCTAATTATCATACTTAATTTTCTTAAAAAGAATTGAAATACAGTAATTTCCCTCCCCCCAAATCTAGACAGACAATGTCCTTTCGCACAGCGTTTACTAAGTATAGATAAATACATTCACCAAAATCATTGCTCTCTCTTACTGCTGCTGCCCCTAAGTTGCTTCCATCGTGTCCGACTCTGTGCGACCTCATAGACGGCAGCCCACCAGGCTCCCCGGTCCCTGGGATTCTCCAGGCAAGGACATTGGAGTGGGTTGCCATTTCCTACTCCAGTGCATGAAATACTAGTATATTTAATAAAGTCTCTGTACCTCAGTTTTCTCATATATAAAACGGGAATATTGATAACACCTTCCTCGTAGATTTTCTTTTTTAGTTTTGTTTTTGTTTTGTTTTTTTATCCATTTATTTTTATTTGTTGGAGGCTAATTACTTTACAATATTGTAGTGGATTGTGCCATACACTGACATAAATCAGCCATGGATTTACATGTGTTTCCCATCCCGATCCCCACTCCCGCCTCCCTCTCCACCCCATCCTTCTGGTCTTCCCAGTGCACCAGCAATGAGCACCCGTCTCATGCATCCAACCTGGGCTGGTGATCTCTTTCACCCTTGACAGGATCCTTGCTTCAATGCTGTTCTCTCTGAACATCCCACCCTCGCCTTCTCCCACAGAGTCTAAAAGATTTTCTTTTTGATTAAATGAAGCAGAGCATGTAAAACACCGAGGACATTTCTTAGTAGATCTAAGTAACATACTTATTTTTGTTTTTTTAAAAATAGTATTGAAATCGAATTTTTTTCCTCCAACAATCTAGATAGACAAACCCCTTTCCCACAAGTTTGCTAGGTATAGATACATACTCTCACAAAAACCCCATCGTTTGTACTCACTTGTCACTTCATGAATACCTCGGCACCTCGGTTACTTCATCTATCAAATGGGAACATTGATAACACTTTCCTCGTGGTTTTTCAATTTAATTAAATGAAGCAGAGCATGTGAAACACCCAGGACATCACTTAGTACATCTAAGTAACATACTTAAGGTTTTTTTTTTTTTTTTTTTTTTTAGTGGGTAGGATTGAAATCAAGATCCCCTTCAATAATCAAGATAGACGATGCCCTTTCCCAAAAAGCTTACTAACTGTCAGTAAATACGCTAACCACAAAAACTATTATTTACTACTGACTTTGTTAAGTCTCTGTGCCTCAGGTTCCTCATCTATAAAATGGGAATGTTGATAACACCTTCTCGCAGATTTTCTTTTTTAGTTTTGTTTTTGTTTTCATTTATTTTTATTACTTGGAGGCTAATTACTTTACTATATTGCAGTGTATGGATTTTGCCATACATTGTATGGATTTTGCCATCCATTGACATAAATCAGCCATGGATTTACATGTGTTCCCCATCCCGATCCCCACTCCCGCCTCCCTCTCCACCCCATCCCTCTAGGTCTTCCCAGTGCACCAGCCCTGAGCACCCGTCTCATGCATCCAACCTGGGCTGGTGATCTCTTTCACCCTTGACAGGATCCTTGTTTCAATGCTGTTCTCTCTGAACATCCCACCCTTGCCTTCTCCCGCACAGTCTAAAAGATTTTCTTTTCGATGAAATGAAGCAGAGCATGTAAAACACCGAGGACATTTCTTAGTAGACCTAGGTAACATACTATTTTTGTGTTTTTAAAACTAGTATTGAAATCGAATTTTTTTGCCCTAGCAGTCTAGATAGACAAACCCCTTTCCCACAAGTTTCCTAGGTATAGATACATACTCTCACAAAAACCCCATCGTTTGCACTCACTTGTCACTTCATGAATACCTCGGCACCTCAGTTTCCTCATCTATCAAATGGGAACATTGATAACGCATTCTTCGTGGCTTTTCAATTTAATTAAATGAAGCAGAGCATGTAAAACACCCAGGACATCACTTAGTAGATCTAACTAACATACTTAAGTTTTTTTTCTTTAGTAGGTAGAATTGAAATCTAGATTCCCCCTTCAATAATCGAGATAGACGATGCCCTTTCCCAAAAAGCTTACTAACTGTCGATAAATACGCTAACCAGAAAAACTTTCATTTACTACTGACTTCGTTAAGTCTCTGTGCCTATGCTCCCTTATCTATAATATGGGAATATTGACAGCACCTTCCTCGTAGATTTTCCTTTTAATTAAATGAAGCTTAGCATGTAAAACAGCCACCATTGTTTAGTAGACCTAATGAACATACATAATATGGTTTTTTTTTAAGAGTGTTAAAATCTTTATTTTTTCCCCTCAGCTTTGTAGATTGTCTTTTACTTTACTGATTTTTATTTTTAATTAAATGAAACAGAGCATGTAAAATACCCAGGACATTTTTAGTAGAGTTAAGTAAGATACTTAATTTTTTTAATAGAATTGAAATATTTTTCCCCCCAGAATCTAATAGACAATGCCCTTACCAAAAAAGTTTATTAAGTATGGATAAATATACTCACCAATACATCATCTTTCACTTACTAATTACTTCCTTAATGCCTCTGTGCCTCGGTTTACTCTTATATAAAATGGGAATGTTGATAATACATTCCTCTCACATTTTATTTGTAATCACATGAAGCAGAGCATGTAAAACACTGAGGACATGCTTAGTAGAGTTAAGGAACATACTTAAATTTGTTTTTTGAATAGAATTGAAATCAAGTTTTCCTGCCGAAACATTACAGATAGACGACGACCTTTCCCACAAAGATGACTAAGTATAGAGAAATACGGTTAGCAAAAGCATCTCTATCACTTACTAGCAACTTCATTAAGGCCTCAGTTTCCTGAAGTATAAATGGGAATGTTGATAACAATTTCCTCATAGATTTTGTTTTCAATTAAATGAAGCAGACCCTGTAGAACACAGAGGACATTGCTTAGTAGTCTCAGTAACATACTGAATTTTGTTTTTTCTTTTTAATAGAGATAACTGACATTGATTTCCCCCAGAACATTCTAGATAGACAGTGTACTTTCCACAAAGTTTACCGAGTGTAGATAAATATGCTCTCGAAACAAGAGGATTTCTTTCACTCACGAGTAACTTCATTGATGCCTCTGTACCTCAGTTTCCTCATCTATAAAATGGGAATGTTGATAACATACTCCTTGTAGATTTTTTATTTAAATTAAAATTTTTAAAATTAAAATTAATTTAAATTAAAATTAATTTAATTAAAATTAAATTAAAATAAAATTTTTAATTAAATGAAGAAGAGCATGTAAAATACCCAGGACAGTGCTTAGCAGATCTAAGTAACATTCACTCACGAGTAACTTCATTGATTCCTCTCTACCTCAGTTTCCTCATCTATAAAATGGGAATGTTGAAAACATACTCCTTGTACATTTTTTAATTAAATTAAAAATTTTTTAATTTAAATTAAAAATAATTTAATTAAAATGAAATTTAAATAAAATTTTTCATTAAATGTAGAAGAGCATGTAAAATACCCAGGACATTGCTTAGTCGATCTAAGTAACATTCTTAATTTTTTTTTCATACACACAATTGAAGCCTAGATTTATTTCCTCACAATCTAGATAGTCAAAGCACATTCTCATGAATTTTGCAATGGGTCGATAAATACCTCACCAAAACGTGTCTCTTTCAATTACTAGTTAATTTCATTCATGCCTCTGTGCCTCACTTTCCTCATCCATATAATGGGAATGTTGATAACACCATCCTCGGAGATTTTCTTTTTAATTAAATGAAGCAGAACATGTGAAACACTGAGGACATTTCTTAGTAGATCTAAGTAACATACTTAATTTTGTTTACTTTTAGAAGAGATGGAATTGAAAACGAGAATTTTCCCCCAAACAATCTGGATGGTCTTTGCCCCAAAAGTTTGCTAACTATAGATAGTTATGCTCACCAAAAAGCATCTCTTTCACTTACTAGGAACTTCACTAATACCTCTGTGCTTCAGTGTGCTCATGTATGAAATGGGAACGTTGATAACACCTTCCGTGTAGGTTTTCTTTTTAATTAAATGCAGGCAAGCAGGTAAAACAAGATGGACTTTGTTTAGTAGATCTAAGTAGCATACTTAATTTTCATTTTCTTTCTGGTAGATGGCAGTTGACAAGGAGCTTCTTTCCCCAAAAATCTAGAGACAGTGCTGTGTCTGCAGATTTTACTGTGTCCAAAAATACGCTCACCATAAAGCACCTCTTTCACTTATCAGTAACTTCATTAATGCCTCTGTGCCTCACTTTACTCATGTATAAACTGGGAGTGTTGACAACACATTCCTCTTTGATTTTTTTTTTATTAAATGAAGCAGATCATATGACAAATCCAGGGTGTTACTTAGGAGATCTAAGAAAAGCACTTAATTTCTTTTTGTTATAAGAGATAGTTAAAACTGAGTTTTTTTCTCCAACAATCTAGACAGACAATGCCCTTTTCCACAAAGTTTATTGAGTGTAGGTCAATACGGTCTCAAAGAAATCATCCATTCCACTTCTTGTAACTTCATTACTGTCTCTGTGCCTCAGTTTCCTCATCTGTAAAATGGGATGGGAATGTTGTTAACATCTTCCTCGTAGATTTTCTTTTTATTTAATGAAGCAGAGCATGTAAAACACCCAGGACATTTCTTAGTAGATCTAAGTAGCATACTTAATTTTTTTAAATAGAATTGAAATACAGTAATTACCCTCGCCCCAAATCTAGACAGACAATGCCCTTTCGCACAACGTTTACTAAGTATAGATAAATACACTCACAAAATCCTTGCTGTCTCTTACTGCTGCTGCTCCTAAGTTGCTTCCGCCGAGTCCGACTCTGTGCGACCTCATAGATGGCAGCCCACCAGGCTCCCCGGTCCCTGGGATTCTCCAGACAAGGACATTGGAGTGGGTTGCCATTTCCTTCTCCAATGCATGAAATACTAGTATATTTAATAAAGTCTCTTTACATCATTCTACTAAGAAATGTCCTCGGTATTGTACATGCTGTGCTTCATTTAATCGAAAAGAATATCATTTAGACTCTGTGGGAGAAGGCGAGGGTGGGATGTTCAGAGAGAACAGCATTGAAATGAGGATACTGTCAAGGATGAAAGAGATCACCAGCCCTGGTTGGATGCATGAGACAGGTGCTCAGTGCTGGTGCACTGGGAAGACCCAGAGGGATGGGGTGGAGAGGGAGGCTGGGCGTGGATATCAGGATGGGGAACACATGTAAATCCATGGCTGATTTATGTCAATGTATGGCAAAATCCATACACTGCAATATTGTAAAGTAATTAGCCTCCAACGAATAAAAATAAATGAAAACAAAAACAAAACTAAAACAGAAAATCTACCAGAAGGTGTTATCAATATTCCCAGTTGAGGAAACTGAAGCACAGAGGCAGTAATGAAGTTACAAGAAGTGAAATGGATGATTTCTTTGAGAGCGTATTTATCTACACTCAATAAACCTTGTGGAAAAGGGTATTGTCTCTCTAGATTGTTGGAGAGAAAAACTCAGATTTAACTCTATTTTATAAAGAAAGGAATTACGTGTTTTACTTAGATCTCCTAAGTAAAACCCTGGATATTTCATATGCGCTGCTTCATTTAATCAAAAAAAAAAAATCAAGAGGAATGTGTTATCAACACTCCCTGTTTATACATGAGTAAACTGAGGTACAGAGGCATTAATGAAGTTACTGATAAGTGAAAGAGGTGCTTTATGTGAGTGTATTTTTGGACACAGGAAAATATGCAGAAACGGCACTGTCTCTAGATTATTGGGGAAAAAAGCTCATTGTCAACTTCATCTACTAGAAAAAACAACCTGAAAATTAAGTATGATTCTTAGATCTGCTAAACAAAGTCCATCTCGTTTTACCTGCTTGCCTGCATTTAATTGAAAAGAAAAACTACAGGGAAGGTGTTATCAACGTTCCCATTTTATACATGAGGACACTGAAGCACAGAGGTATTAGTGAAGTTCCTAGTAAGTGAAAGAGATGCTTTTTGGTGAGGTATTTATCGACCCTTTGCAAAATTCATGAGAATGTGCTTTGACTATCTAGATTGTGAGGAAATGAATCTAGGTTTCAGTTCTCTCTATGAACAAATAGTTAAGTACGTTCCTTAGATCTACTAAGCAATGTCCTGGGTATTTTACATGCTCTTCTTCATTTAATTAAAAAGAGAACCTACAAGGAGTATGTTATCAACATTCCCATTTTATAGATGAGGAAACTGAGGTACAGAGGCATCAATGAAGTTGCTCGTGAGTGAAAGAGATCCTGTTGTTTTGAGAGCATATTTATCTACACTCGGTAAGCTCTGTGCAAAGTACACTATCTAGAATATTCTGGGGGGAAAACAATTTCAGTTATCTCTATTAAAAAGAAACAACAAAATTAAGTATGTTACTGAGACTACTAAGCAATGTCCTCTGTGTTTTACAGGGTCTGCTTCACTTAATTGAAAACAAAATCTATAAGGAAAATGTTATCAATATGCCCATTTATACTTCAGGAAACTGAGGCCTTAATGAAGTTGCTAGTAAGTGAAAGAGATGCTTTTGCTAACCATATTTCTCTATACCTAGTCATCTTTGTGGGAAAGGGCATCGTCTATCTAGAATGTTTCGGGAAGAAAACTTGATTTCAATTCTATTAAAAAGACAAAATTAAGTATGTTACTAAACTCTTCTAAGCATGTCCTCAGTGTTTTACATGCTCTGCTTCATGTGATTACAAATAAAATGTGAGAGGAAGGTATTATCAACATTCCCATTTTATATAAGAGTAAACCGAGGCACACAGGCATTAAGGAAGTAATTAGTAAGTGAAAGATGATGTATTGGTGAGTATATGTATCCATACTTAATAAACTTTGTTGGTAAGGGCATTGTCTATTAGATTCTTGGGGGATTTTTCAATTCTATTAAAAAAATAAAGTATCTTACATAACTCTGCTAAGCATCTCCTGGGTATTTTACATGCTCCGTTTCATTTAATTAAAAACAAAAATCAGTAAGGTAAAAAGACAATCTACAAAGCTGAGGGGAAAAAAATAAAGATTTTAACACTCTTAAAAAGACAATATTATGTATGGTCGTTAGCTCTCCTAAACAATGGTGGCTGTTTTACATGTTAAGCTTCATTTAATTAAAAAGAAAATCTACGAGATGGTGCTGTCAGTATTCCCAATTTATACATGAGGAAGCTGAGGCACAGAGACTTAATGAAGTCAGTAGTAAATGAAACTTTTTGTGCTTAGCATATTTATCGACAGTTACTAAGCATTTTGGGGAAGGGCATGGTCTATCTCGATTACTGAACGGGGATCTTGATTTCAATTCTACCTACTAAAAAAAAAAAAGACTTAAGTATGTTACTTAGATCTACTAAGTGATGTCCTGGGTGTTTCACATGCTCTGCTTCATTTAATTAAATTGAAAAGCCACGAGGAAAGTGTTATCAATGTTCCCATTTGATAGATGAGCAAACTGAATTGCCGAGGTATTCGTGAAGTGACAAGTGAGTGAAAACGATGGGGTTTTTGTGAGAGAATGTATCTATACCTAGGAAACTTGTGGGAAAGGGGTTTGTATATCTATACTGCTAGGGCAAAAAAATTCGATTTAAATACTATTTTTAAAACAACAAAAATAATATGTTACTTAGATCTACTAAGAAAGTCCTCGGTGTTGTACATGCTCTGCATCATTTAATCAAAAAGAAAATCTTTTAGACTCTGTGGGAGAAGGCGAGGGTGGGATGCTCAGAAGAAACAGCATTGAAACAAGTATACTGTCAAGGGTGAAAGAGATCACCAGCCCAGGTTGGATGCATGAGACGGGTGCTCAGGGCTGGTGCACTGGGAAGACTCAGAGGGATGGGGTGGAGAGGGAGGCAGGAGTGGGGATTGGGATGGGGAACACATGTAAATCCATGGCTGATTTATGTCAATGGATGGCAAAATCCACTACAATACTGTAAAGTAATTAGCCTCCAATGAATAAAAATAAACGAGGAAAAAAACAAAACCAAAACAAAACTAAAAAAGAAAATCTACGAGGAAGGTGTTATCAACATTCCCATTTTATAGATGAGGAAACTGAGGTACAGAGACGTTACTAAATATACTAGCATTTCATGCACTGGAGAAGGAAATGGCAACCCACTCCAATGTCCTTGTCTGGCGAAGCCCAGGGACCGGGGAGCCTGGTGGGCTGCCATCTATGAGGTCGCACAGAGTCGGACACGACAGAAGCAGCTTAGGAGCAGCAGCAGTAAGAGACAGCAAGGATTTTGTTGAGCGTATTTATCTATACTTAGTAAACGCTGTGTGAAAGGGCATTGTCTGTCTAGATTTGGGGGGAGGGAAATTACTGTATTTCAATTCTAATTTAAAAAATTAAGTATGGTACTTAGATCTACTAAGAAATGTCCTGGGTGTTTTACATGCTCTGCTTCATTAAATTCAAAAGAAAATCTACAAGGAAGGTGTTATCAATATTCCCATCCCATTTTACAGATGAGGAAACTGAGGCACAGTGGCAGTAATGAAGTTACAAGAAGTGAAATGGATGATTTCTTCGAGAGCGTATTGATCTACACTCAATCAACTTTGTGGAAAAGGGCATTGTCTTTCTAGATTGTTGGAGAAAAAACTCAGTTTTAACACTCTCTTATAAAAAAAAAGAATTAAGTGCTTTACTTAGATCTCCTAAGTAACACCCAGGATTTGTCATATGCACTGCTTCATTTAATCAAAAAAAAAAATCAAAGAGGAATGTGTTATCTACACTCCCAGTTTATACATGAGTAAAGTGAGGCACAGAGGCATTAATGAAGTTACTGATAAGTGAAAGAGGTGCTTTATGGTGAGCGTATTTTTGGACACACTAACATTTGCAGAAACGGCACTGTCTCTATATTTTTCGGGAAAAAAGCTCCTTGTCAACTCCATCTACTAGAAAAAAAAAAACAACGAAAATTAAGTATGCTACTTAGATCTACTAAACAAAGTCCATCTCGTTTTACCTGCTGGCCTGCATTTAATTAAAAAGAAAAACTACAACGTTCCCATTTTATACATGAGGACACTGAAGCACAGAGGTATTAGTGAAGTTCCTAGTAAGTGAAAGAGATGCTTTTTGGTGAGCATATCTATCTAGACTTAGTAAAGTTTTTGGGAAGAGACCATCCAGATTTTCGGGGAGAAAATACTCATTTCCAATTCCATCTCTTCAAAAAGTAAACAAAATTAAGTATGTTACTTAGATCTACTAAGAAATGTCCTCGGTGTTTCACATGTTCTGCTTCATTTAATTAAAAAGAAAATCTACGAGGATGGTGTTATCTACATTCCCAATTTATAGATGAGGAAAGTGAGGCACAGAGGCATGAATGAAATTAACAAGTAATTGAAAGAGATGTGTTTTGGTGAGGTATTTATGGACCCTTTGCAAAATTCAGGAGAATATGTTTTGACTATCTAGATTGTAATGAAATAAATCTAGGTTTCAATTCTGTCTATGAAAAAAATATTAAGAATGTTCCTCAGATCTACAAAGCAGTGTCCTGGGTATTTTACATGCTCTTCTTCATTTAATTAAAAAGAGAATCTACAAGGAGTATGTTATCAACATTCCCATTTTATAGATGAGGAAACTGAGGTACAGAGGCATCAATGAAGTTGCTCGTGAGTGAAAGAGATCCTGTTGTTTCCAGAGCATATTTATCTACATTTGCTAAGCTCTGTGGAAAGTACACTGTCTATCTAGAATGTTCTGGGGAGAAAACAATTTCAGTTATCTCTATTAAAAAGAAATAACATAATTTGTTATTTTACTGAGACTACTAAGCAATGTCCTCTGTGTTTTACAGGGTCTGCTTCATTTAATTGAAAACAAAATCTATAAGAAAAATGTTATCAATATGCCCATTTATACTTGAGGAAACTGAGGCCTTAATGAAGTTGCGAGTAAGTGAAAGAGATGCTTTTGCTAACCATATTTCTCTATACTTAGTCATCTTTATGGGAAAGCGCATCGCCTATCTAGAATGTTTCGGGAAGAAAACTTGATTTCAATTCTATTAAAAAAACAAAATTAAGTATGTTACTAAACTCTACTAAGCATGTCCTCAGTGTTTTACATGCTCTGCTTCATGTGATTACAAATAAAATGTGAGAGGAAGGTGTTATGAACATTCCCATTTTATATAAGAGGAAACCGAGGCACAGAGGCATTAAGGAAGTAATTAGTAAGTGAAAGATGATGTATTGGTGAGTATATTTATCCATACTTAATAAACTTTGTTGGTAAGGGCATTGTCTATTAGATTCTTGGGGGATTTTTCAATTCTATTAAAAAAATTAAGATTCTTACTTAACTCTACTAAGCATGTCCTGGGTATTTTACATGCTCTGTTTCATTTAATTAAAAACAAAATTCATTAAGGTAAAAAGACAATATACAAAGCTGAGGGGAAAAAAATAAACATTTTAACACTCTTCAAAAAAACAATATTATGTATGTTCGTTAGCTCTCCTAAACAACGGTGGCTGTTTTACATGTTAAGCTTCATTTAATTAAAAAGAAAATCTACGAGAAGGTGCTGTCAGTATTCCCAATTTATAGATGAGGAAGCTGAGGCACAGAGACTTAATGAAGTCAGTAGTAAATGAAATTTTTTCTGGTTAGCGTATTTATCGACAGTTAGTTAGCTTTTTGGGAAAGGGGATGGTCTGTCTCAATTATTGAAGGGGGATCTTGATTTCAATTCTACCTACTAAAAATAAAAGACTTAAGGATGTTACTTAGATCTACTAAGGGATGTCCTGGGTGTTTTACATGCTCTGCTTCATTTAATTATATTGAAAAGCCACGAGGAAAGTGTTATCAATGTTCCCATTTGATAGATGAGCAAACTGAGGTGCCGAGGTGTTCATGAAGTGACTAGTGAGTGACAACGATGGGGTTTTTGTGAGAGTATGTATCTATACCTAGGAAACTCGTGGGAAAGGGGTTTGTCTATCTAGACTACTAGGGCAAAAAAATTCGATTTCAATACTATTTTTAAAAAAACAAAAATAATATGTTACTTAGATCTTCTAAGAAAAGTCCTCGGTGTTGTACATGCTCTGCTTCATTTAATCAAAAAGAAAATCTTTTGGACTCTGTGGGAGAAGGCGAGGGTGGGATGTTCAGAGAGAACAGCATTGAAACAAGGATACTGTGGAGGGTGAAAGAGATCACCAGCCCAGGTTGGATGCATGAGAAGGGTGCTCAGGGCTGGTGCACTGGGAAGACCCAGAGGGATGGGGTGGAGAGGGAGGCGGGAGTGGTGATCGGGATGGGGAACACATGTAAATCCACGGCTGATTCATGTCAATGGACGGTAAAATCCATACACTACATTATTGTAAAGTAATTAGCCTCGAAGGAATAAAAATAAATGAAAAGAAAAACACAAAACAAAAACAAAACTAAAACAGAAAATCTACGAAGAAGGTGTTATCAACATTCCCATTTTATAGATGAGGAAACTGAGGTACAGAGACATTACTAAATATACTAGTATTTCATGCACTGGAGAAGGAAATGGCAACCCACTCCAATGTCCTTGTCTGGAGAAGCCCAGGGACCGGGGAGCCTGGTGGGCTGCCATCTATGAGGTCGCACAGAGTCGGACACGACGGAAGCAACTTAGGAGCAGCAGCAGGAAGAGAGAGCAAGGATGTTGGTGAGCGTATTTATCTATACTTAGTAAACGCTGTGTGAAAGGGCATTGTCTGTCTAGATTTGGGGGGAGGGGGAAATTGCTGTATTTCAATTCTATTTAAAAAAATTAAGTATGCTACTTAGATCTACTAAGAAATGTCCTGGGTGTTTTACATGCTCTGCTTCATTAAATTAAAAAGAAAATCTACAAGGAATGTGTTATCATCATTCCCATCCCATTTTACAGATGAGGAAACTGAGGCACAGAGGCACTAATGAAATTACAAGAAGTGA
Source organism: Muntiacus reevesi (assembly GCF_963930625.1). Classification (NCBI taxonomy): domain Eukaryota; kingdom Metazoa; phylum Chordata; class Mammalia; order Artiodactyla; family Cervidae; genus Muntiacus; species Muntiacus reevesi. The sequence goes on along the minus strand of NC_089271.1, from coordinate 130,115,929 downwards.
AATGGATAATTTCTTTGAGAGCATATTTATCTACACTCAATCAACTTTGTGGAAAAGGGCATTGTCTGTCTAGATTGTTGGAGAAAAAAACTCAGTTTTAACTCTGTCTTATAATAAAGAGAAATTAAGTGTTTTACTTAGATCTCCTATGTAACACCCTGGATTTGTCATATGCGCTGCTTCATTTAATCAAAAAAAAAAAATCAAAGAGGAATGTGTTATCAACACTCCCAGTTTATACATGAGTAAACTGAGGCACAGAGGCATTAATGAAGTTACTGATAAGTGAAAGAGGTGCTTTATGGTGAGCGTATTTTTGGACACAATAAAATTTGCAGAAACCGCACTGTCTCTAGATTATTGGGGAAGAAAGCTCATTGTCAACTCCATCTACTAGGAAAAAAATACAACGAAAATAAAGTATGCTACTAAGATCTACTAAACAAAGTCCATCTCGTTTTACCTGCTTGCCTGCATTTAATTAAAAAGAAAATCTACACGGAAGGTGTTATCAACGTTCCCATTTTATACATGAGGACACTGAAGCACAGAGGTATTAATGAAGTTCCTAGTAAGTGAAAGAGATGCTTTTTGGTGAGCATATTTATCTATAGTTAGTAAACTTTTCAGGAAAAGACCATCCAGATTTTTGGGAGGAAAATACTCATTTTCAATTCCATCTCTTCAGAAAGTAAACAAAATTAAGTATGTTACTTAGATCTACTAAGAAATGTCCTCGATGTTTCACATGTTCTGCTTCATTTAATTAAAAAGAAAATCTACGAGGATGGTGTTATCTACATTCACATTTGATGGATGAGCAAAGTGAGGCACAGAGGCATGAATGAAATTAACTAGTAATTGAAAGAGATGTGTTTTGGTGAGGTATTTATGGACCCTTTGCAAAATTCATGAGAATGTGCTTTGACTATCTAGATTGTGATGAAATAAATCTAGCTTTCAATTCTGTGTATGAAAAAATTTAAGAATGTTCCTTAGATCTACTAAGCAATGTCCTGGGTATTTTACATGCTCTTCTTCATTTAATTAAAAAGAGAATCTACAAGGAGTATGTTATCAACATTTCGACTTTATAGATGAGGAAACTGAGGTACAGAGGCATCAATGAAGCTACTCGTGAGTGAAACAGATCCTCTTGCTTTGAGGACATATTTATCTACATTCGGTAAACTTTGTGGAAAGTACACTGTCTATCTAGAATGTTCTGGGGGCAAATCAATTTCAGTTATCTCTATTAAAAAGAAAAAACAAAATTACGTATGTTACTGAGACTACTAAGCAATGTCCTCTGTGTTTTACAGGGTCTGCTTCATTTAATTGAAAACAAAATCTTTGACGAAGTTGTTATCAATATTCCCTTTTATACTTCAGGAAACTGAGGCCTTCATGAAGTTGCTAGTAGGTGAAAGAGATGCTTTTGCTAACCATATTTATCTATATTTAATCATCTTTGTGGGAAAGGGCATCGTCTATCTAGAATGTTTTGGGAAGAAAACTTGAATTCAGTTCTATTAAAAAAACAAAATTATATATGTTACTTAATTCTACTAAGCATCTCCTCAGTCTTACATGCTCTGCTTCATGCAATTACAAATAAAATGTACAAGTAAGGTGTTATCACCTTAAATGAAGCAGAGCATGTAAAACACCCAGGACATCACTTAGTAGATCTAACTAACATACTTAAGTTTTTTTTCTTTAGTAGGTAGAATTGAAATCAAGATTCCCCCTTCAATAATCGAGATAGACCATGCCCTTTCCCAAAAAGCTTACTAACTGTCGATAAATACGCTAACCAGAAAAACTTTCATTTACTACTGACTTCATTAAGTTTCTGTGCCTCAGCTCCCTTATCTATAAAATGGGAATATTGACAGCACCTTACTCGTAGATTTTCCTTTTAATTAAATGGAGCTTCACATGTAAAACAGCCACCATTGTTTAGTAGAGCTAACGAACATATATAATATTGCTTTTTTGAAGAGTGTTAAAATCTTTATTTTTTCCCCCTCAGATTTGTAGATATTCTTTTTACCTTACTGATTTTTATTTTTAATTAAATGAAACAGAGCATGTAAAATACCCAGGAAATGCTTAGTAGAGTTAAGTAACATGCTTAATTTTTTAATAGCATTGAAATAATTTTCCCCCAAGAATCTAATAGACAATGCCCTTACCAACAAAGCTTATTAAGTATGGATACATATACTCACCAATACATCATCTTTCACTTACTAATTACTTCCTTATTGCCTCTGTGCCTCGGTTTCCTCATATATAAAATGGGAATGTTGATAACACCTTCCTTGTACATTTTATTTGTAATTACATGAAGCAGAGCATGTAAGACTGAGGAGATGCTTAGTAGAATTAAGTAACATACATAATTTTGTTTTTTGAATAGAATTGAAATCAAGTTTTCTTCCCGAAATATTCTAGATAGACGATGCCCTTTCCCAAAAAGATGATAAAGTAGAGATAAATATGGTTAGCAAAAGCATCTCTTTCACTTACTAGCAACTTCATGAAGGCCTCAGTTTCCTGAAGTATAAATGGGAATATTGATAACAACTTTGTCATAGATTTTGTTTTTAATTAAATGAAGCAGACCCTGTAAAACCCAAAGGACATTGCTTAGTAGTCTCAGTAACATACTTAATTTTGTTTTTTCTTTCTAATAGAGATAACTGAAATTGATTTCCCCCAGAACATTCTAGATAGACAGTGTACTTTCCACAAAATTTACCGAGTGTAGATAAATATGCCCTCAAAACAAGAGGATCTCTTTCACTCACGAGTAGCTTCATTGATGCCTCTATACCTCAGTTTCCTCATCTATAAAATGGGAATGTTGATAACATACTCCTTGTAGGTTCTCTTTTTAATTAAATGAAGAAGAGCATGTAAAATACCCAGGGCATTGCTTAGTAGATCTAAGGAACATTCTTAAATTTTTTCATAGACAGAATTGAAACCTAGATTTATTTTCTCACAATCTAGATAGTCAAAGCACATTTCATGAATTTTGCAAACGGTCCATAAATATCTCACCAAAACTCATCTCTTTCAATTACTAGTTAATTTCATTCATGCCTCTGTGCCTCACTTTGCTCATCCATCAAATGTGAATGTAGATAACACCATCCTCGTAAATTTTCTTTTTAATTAAATGAAGCAGAACATGTGAAACACCGAGGACATTTCTTAGTAGATCTAAGTAACATACTTAATTTTGTTTACTTTCTGAAGAGATGGAATTGAAAATGAGTATTTTCCTCCCAAAAATCTGGATGGTCTTTTCCTGAAAAGTTTACTAACTATAGATAAATATGCTCACCAAAAAGCATCTCTTTCACTTACTAGGAACTTCACTAATACCTCTGTGCTTCAGTGTCCTCATGTATAAAATGGGAACGTTGATAACACCTTCCGTGTAGATTTTCTTTTTAATTAAATGCAGGCAAGCAGGTAAAACGAGATGGACTTTGTTTAGTAGATCTTAGTAGCATACTTTATTTTCGTTGTATTTTTTTCCTAGTAGATGGAGTTGACAATGAGCTTTCTTCCCCAATAATCTAGAGACAGTGCTGTTTCTGCAAATTTTATTGTGTCCAAAAATACGCTCACCATAAAGTACCTCTTTCACTTATCAGTAACTTCATTAATGCCTCTGTGCCTCACTTTACTCATGTATAAACTGGGAGTGTTGATACCACATTCCTCTTTGAATTTTTTTTTATTAAATGAAGCAGCGCATATGACATATCCAGGGTGTTACTTAGGAGATCTAAGTAAAACACTTAATTTCACTTTATTATAAGACAGATTTAAAACTGAGTTTTTTTCTCAAACAATCTAGACAGACAATGCCATTTTCCACAAGGTTTATTGAGTCTAGATAAATATGCTCTCAAAGAAATCATCCATTTCACTTCTTGTAACTTCATTACTGCCTCTGTGCTTCAGTTTCCTCATCTGTAAAATGGGATGGGAATGATGATAACACATTCCTCGTAGATTTTCTTTTTAATTTAATGAAGCAGACCATGTAAAACACCCAGGACATTTCTTAGTAGATCTAATTATCATACTTAATTTTCTTAAAAAGATTTGAAATACAGCAATTTCCCTCCCCCCAAATCTAGACAGACAATGTCCTTTCGCACAACGTTTACTAAGTATAGATAAATACGCTCACCAAATCCTTGCTCTCTCTTACTGCTGCTGCTCCTAAGTTGCTTCCGTCGTGTCCGACTCTGTGCGACCTCATAGATGGCAGCCCACCAGGCTCCCCGGGCCCTGGGCTTCGCCAGACAAGGACATTGGAGTGGGTTGCCATTTCCTTCTCCAGTGCATGAAATACTAGTATATTTAATAAAGTCTCTCTACCTCCGTTTCCTCATCTATAAAATGGGAATGCTGATAACACCTTCTTCGTAGATTTTCTGTTTTAGTTTTGTTTTTGTTTTGTCTTTTTTTTTCATTTCTTTTTATTCGTTGGAAGCTAATTACTTTACAATATTGTAGTGTATGGATTTTGCCATCCATTGACATGAATCAGCCATGGATTTCCATGTGTTCCCCATCCCGATCCCCACTCCCGCCTCCCTCTCCACCCCATCCCTCTGAGTCTTCCCAGTGCACCAGCCCTGAGCCCCCGTCTCATGCATTCAACCTGGGCTGGTGATCTCTTTCACCCTCCACAGTATCCCTGTTTCAATGCTGTTCTCTCTGAACATCCCACCCTCGCATTCTCCCACAAAGTCTAAAAGATTTTCTTTTTGATTAAATGAAGCAGAGCGTGTACAACACCGAGGACTTTTCTTAGAAGATCTAAGTAACATATTATTTTTGTTTTTTTTAAAATAGTATTGAAATCGAATTTTTTTGCCCTAGCAGTCTAGATAGACAAAGCCCTTTCCCACAAGTTTCCTAGGTATAGATACATACTCTCACAAAAACCCCATCGTTCTCACTCACCAGTCCCTTCATGAATACCTCGGCACCTCAGTTTGCTCATCTATCAAATGGGAACGTTGATAACACTTTCCTCGTGGCTTTTCAATTTAATTAAATGAAGCAGAGCATGTAAAACACCCAGGACATCCCTTAGTAGATCTAAGTAACATCTTTAAGTCTTTTTTTTTTTAGTAGGTAGAAATGAAATCAAGATCCCCTTTCAATAATCGACATAGACCATGCCCTTTCCCAAAAAGCTAACTAACTGTCGATAAATACGCTAACCAGAAAAATTTCATTTACTACTGACTTCATTAAGTCTCTGTGCCTCAGCTTCCTCGTCTATAAATTGGGAATACTGACAGCACCATCTCGTAGATTTTCTTTTTAATTAAATGAAGCTTAACATGTAAAACAGCCACCATTGTTTAGGAGAGCTAACGACCATACATAATATTGTTTTTTTAAGAGTGTTAAAATCTTTATTTTTTTCCCCTCAGCTTTGTATATTGTCTTTTTACCTTAATGAATTTTGTTTTTAATTAAATGAAACAGAGCATGTAAAATACCCAGGACATGCTTAGTAGAGTTAAGTAAGAATCTTAATTTTTTTTAATAGAATTGAAAAATCCCCCAAGAATCTAATAGACAATACCCTTAGCAACAGAGTTTATTAAGTATGGATAAATATACTCACCAATACATCATCTTTCACTTGCTAATTACTTCGTTAATGCCTCTGTGGTTGGTTTCCTCTTATATAAAATGGGAATGTTCATAACACCTTCCACTTACATTTTATTTGTAATCACATGAAGCAGAGCATGTAAAACACTGAGGACATGCTTAGTAGAGTTTAGTAACATACTTAATTTTGTTTTTTTAATAGAATTGAAATCAAGTTTTCTTCCTGAAACATTCTAGATAGGCGATGCGCTTTCCCACAAAGATAACTAAGTATAGAGAAATATGGTTAGCAAAAGCATCTCTTTCACTTACTCGGAACTTCATTAAGGCCTCAGTTTCCTGAAGTATAAATGGGAATATTGATAACATTTTCCTTATAGATTTTGTTTTCAATTAAATGAGGCAGACCCTGTAAAACACAGAGGACATTGCTTAGTAGTCTCAGTAAAATAACAAATTTTGTTTTTCCTTTTTAATAGAGATAACTGAAATTGTTTTCCCCCCAGAACATTCTAGATAGACAGTGTACTTTCCACAGAGCTTACCAAATGTAGATAAATATGCTCTGGAAACAACAGGATCTCTTTCACTCACGAGCAACTTCATTGATGCCTCTGTACCTCAGTTTCCTCATCTATAAAATGGGAATGTTGATAACATACTCCTTGTAGATTCTCTTTTTAATTAAATGAAGAAGAGCATGTAAAATACCCAGGACATCGCTTAGTAGATCTAAGGAACGTACTTAATTATTTTTTCATACACAGAATTCAAACCTAGATTTATTTCCTCACAATCTAGATAGTCAAAGCACATTCTCATGAATTTTGCAAAGGGTCCATAAATACCTCACCAAAACGCATCTCTTTCAATTACTAGTTAATTTCTTTCATGCCTCTGTGCCTCACTTTCCTCATCCATACAATGGGAATGTTGATAACACCATCCTCGTAGATTTTCTTTTTAATTAAATGAAAGAGAACATGTGAAACACCGAGGACATTTCTTAGTAGATCTAAATAACATACTTAATTTTGTTTATTTTTTGAAGAGATGGAATTGAAAACGATAATTTTCCGCCAAGCAAACTGGATGGTCTCTTCCCAAAAACTTTACTAAGTCTAAATAGATATGCTCACCAAAATGCATCTCTTTCACTTACTAGGAACTTCACTTATACCTCTGTGCTTCAGTGTCCTCATGTATAAAATGGGAACGGTGTAGTTTTTCTTTTAATTAAATGCAGGCAAGCAGGTAAATTGTGATGGACTTTGGTTAGTAGATCTAAGTAGCATACTTAATTTTCGTTTTTTTTTCCTAGTAGACGGAGTTGAAAAGCAGCTTTTTTCCACAAAAATCTAGAGACAGTGCCGTTTCTGCAGATTTTACTGTGTTCAAAATTACGCTCACCATAAAGCACCTCTTTCACTTATTAGTAACTTCATTAATGCCTCTGTGCCTCACTTTACTCATGTATAAACTGGGAGTGTTGACAACACATTCCTCTTTGATTTTTTTTTTGTTTGTTTAAATGAAGCAGCGCATATGACAAATCTGGGGTGTTGCATAGGAGATCTAAGTAAAGCTCTTAATTTCTTTTTTTTATAAGAGAGAGTTAAAACTGAGTTTTTTTCTCCAACAATCTAGACAGAAAATGCCGTTTTCCACAAAGTTGATTGAGTGTAGATCAATACACTCTCGAAGAAATCATCCATTTCACTTCTTGTAACTTCATTACTGCCACTGTGCCTCCGTTTCCTCATCTGTAAAATGGGATAGGAATGTTGATAACACCTTCCTTGGAGATTTTCTTTTGAATTTAATGAAGCAGAGCATGTAAAACACCCAGGACATTTCTTCGTCTATCTAAGTACCATACATAATTTTTTAAAATACAATTGAAATACAGTAATTTCCCTCCCCCCAAATCTAGACAGACAATGTCCTTTCACACAACGTTTACTAAGTATAGATAAATACGCTCACCAAAATCATTGCTGTCACTTACTGCTGCTCCTAAGTTGCTTCCGCCAAGTCCGACTCTGTGCGACCTCATAGATGGCAGCCCACCAGGCTCCCCGGGCCCTGGGCTTCTCCAGACAAGGACATTGGAGTGGGTTGCCATTTCCTTCTCCAGTGCATGAAATACTAGTATACTTAATAAAGTCTCTGTACCTCTCTTTCCTCATCTATAAAATGGGAATGTTGATAACACCTTCTTCGTAGATGTTCTGTTTTAGATTTGTTTTTGTTTTGTTTTTTTTCTTCATTTATTTTTATCCATTGGGGGCTAATTACTTTACAATATTGGAGTGGATACTGCCATACATTGACATAAATCAGCCATGGATTTACATGTGTTTCCCATCCCTATCCCCACTCCCGCCTCCCTCTCCACCCCATCCTTCTGGTCTTCCCAGTGCACCAGCCCTGAGCACCCGTCTCATGCATCCAACCTGGGCTGGTGATCTCTTTCACCCTTGACAGGATCCTTGTTTCAATGCTGTTCTCTCTGAACATCCCACCCTCGCCTTCTCCCACAGAGTCTAAAAGATTTTCTTTTTGATTAAATGAAGCAGAGCATGTACAACACGGAGGACATTTCTTAGTTGATCTAAGTAACATACTTATTTTTGTTTTTTTTTAAATAGTATTGAAATCGAATTTTTTTGCCCCAACAATCTAGGTAGACAAACCCCTTTCCCACAAGTTTGCTAGGTATAGAATCATACTCTCACAAAAACGTCATCGTTTTCACTCACTTGTCACTAGTCACTTCATGAATACCTCGGCACCTCGGTTTCCTCATCTATCAAATGGGAACATTGATAACACTTTCCTCGTGGCTTTTCAATTTAATTAAATGAAGCAGAGCATGTAAAACACCCAGGACATCACTTAGTAGATCTAACTAACATACTTAAGTTTTTTTTTTTCTTTATTAGGTAGGATTGAAATCAAGGTCGCCCTTCAATAATCGAGATAGACCATGCCCTTTCCCATAAAGCTTACTAACTGTCGATAAATACATAACCAGAAAAACTTTCATTTATTACTGACTTCATTATGTCTCTGTGCCTCAGCTTCCTCATTTATTAAATGGGAATATTGACAGCACCTTCCTCGTAGATTTTCTTCTTAATTAAATGAAGCTTAACATGTAAAACAGCCAACATTGTTTAGGAGAGTTAACGAACATACATAATATTGTTGTTTTGAAGAGTGTTAAAATCTTTATTTTTTTCCTCTCAGCTTTGTAGATTGTCTTTTTACCTTACTGATTTTTGTTTTTAATTAAATGAAACAGAGCATGTAAAATACCCAGGACATTCTTAATAGAGTTAAGTAACATACTTAATTTTTAATAGAATTGAAATAATTGACCCCCAAGAATCTAATAGACAATGCCCTTAACAACAAGGTTTATTACGTATGGATAAATATAGTCACCAATACATCATCTTTCACTTGCTAATTACTTCATTAACGCCTCTCTGCCTCGGTTTCCTCTTATATAAAATGGGAATGTTGATAACACCTTCCTCTCACATTTTATTTGTAATCACAAGAAGCAGAGCATGTAAAACACTGAGGACATGCTTAGTAGTGTTAAGGAACATACGTATTTTTATTTTTTTAATAGAATTTAAATTAAGATTTCTTCCCGAAACATTCTAGATAGACGATGCCCTTTCCCACAAAGATGACTATGTATAGATAAATATGGTTAGCAAAAGCATCTCTTTCACTTACTCGCAACTTCATTAAGGCCTCAGTTTCCTGAAGTATAAATGGGCATATTGATAACAATTTCCTCATAGATTTTGTTTTCAATTAAATGAAGCAGACCCTGTAAAACACAGAGGACATTGCTTAGTAGTCTCAGTAACATACTTAATTTTGTTTTTTCTTTTTAATAGAGATAACTGAAATTGATTTGCCCCCAGAACATTCTAGATAGACAGTGTATTTTCCACAAAGTTTACCAAGTGTAGATAAATATGATCTCAAAACAACAGACTTTATTAAATATAGTAGTATTTCATGCATTGGAGAAGGAAATGGCAACCCACTCCAATGTCCTTGTCTGGAGAAACCCAGGGACCGGGGAGCCTGGTGGGCTGCCATCTATGAGGTCGCACAGAGTGGACACGACGGAAGCAACTTAGGAGCAGCAGCAGTAAGAGACAGCAAGGATTTTGGTGAATGTATTTATCTATACTTAGTAAACGTTGTGCGAAAGGACATTGTCTAGATTTGGGGGGGAGGGAAATTGCTGTATTTCAATTCTATTTTAAAAAATTAAGTATGCTAGTTAGATCTACTAAGAAATGTCCTGGGTGTTTTACATGCTCTTCTTCATTAAATTAAAAAGAAAATCTACAAGGAAGGTGTTATCAACATTCCCATCCCATTTTACAGATGAGGAAACTGAAGCAGAGAGGTAGTAATGAAGTTACAAGAAGTGAAATGGATGATTTCTTTGAGAGCGTATTTATCTACACTCAATAAACCTTGTGGAAAAGGGCATTGTCTGTCTAGATTGTTGGAGAAAAAGCAGAGTTTTAACTCTCTCTTATAAAAAAAAAGAATTTAAGTGTTTTACTTAGATCTCCTAAGTAACACCCTGGATTTCTCATATGCGCTGCTTCATTTAATCAAAAAAAAATCAAAGAGGAATGTGTTATCAACACTCCCTGTTTATACATGAGTAAACTGAGGCACAGAGGCATTAATGAAGTTACTGATAAGTGAAAGAGGTGCTTTATGGTGAGCGTATTTTTGGACACAATAAAATCTGCAGAAACGGCACTGTGTCTAAAGTATTGGGGGAAAAAGCTCATTGTCAACTCCATCTACAAAAAAAAAAAACCCGAAAATTACGTATGATTCTTAGATCTGCTAAACAAAGTCCATCTCGTTTTACCTGCTTGCCTGCATTTAATTGAAAAGAAAAACTACAGGGAAGGTGTTATCAATGTTCGCATTTTTTACATGAGGACACTGAAGCACAGAGGTATTAGTGAAGTTCCTAGTAAGTGAAAGAGATGCTTTTTGGTGAGCAGGAATCTGAGGCAGTTAAGTATGCTACTTAGCACTAAGTATGCTACTTAGATCTACTAAGAAATGTCCTGGGTGTTTTACATGCTCTGCTTCATTTAATTAAATTGAAAAGCCACGAGGAAAGTGTTATCAATGTTCCCATTTGATAGATGAGGAAACTGAGGTGCCGAGGTATTCATGAAGTTACAAGTGAGTGTAAACGATGGTTTTTTTTGTGAGATTTTAGAAGGGTTAACTTACTCCCTAAAAAATATTTGTGTTAGGAGGACCCGAACTTTATAGGAAGAGACTGTATCTATCTATATATATATATTCACATAGATAGATGGTAGATAGGTAGGTACTGAAAGGTTGTTGCTGAACCATAATACGCTGGGATTCTTGCCCTCCAGAAGAGCGAATTCGATCCGGGGCCAGAGACGAGGCTCGATCGCTCAGAGCTTTTGTGTAATAAAGTTTTATTAAAGTATAAATGAGATAGAGGAAGCTTCTGACATAGGCATCAGAAGGGGGCAAAAGAGTACCCACCTCCTAGTGTTTAGCTGTAAGTTATATAGTCACTCACAGTCTGTTAATGAAAAGAAAGGAATGTCTTAGAGTTTAGAATGGCACCAGATACTTTATTCCTGGCCATAAAAGGATTGACTTGAATCTTGTAGAAGGGCAGATTACCAACAAGTATTTTCCCTGACATGGATTCCGGAACAATATCTGAGTAAGTAGGTTAGGCCATTTGGTGGAATCAACTTGAAGATAGAGTCTGGGGTACATTAACATAGCTTAAGACAACATTTCCGTAAGAAAAAGAAATGTATTGGTTAACTCAAGGTTTGAGAGTAGTTAGCTTCAGGTGAAACCAGGTGTCATGGCAACACAGCATGTTAAGAGAAACCTGCTTTTAAATTTGTATAGAGAAGAAAAAATATCGCTGGTTTGTTTCCTCCTGTAGCTTAAGAGAGATAAAAATGTCTGGCACTTGCAGCCTATGTCCTCGGTTTGGAGACCCTTGGCCTTCCTGCCTGTTACCGTCTCAGAACCACAGGTGTAGGAAAAGGGGCTCTATTTTTTTTCCTTTGGGAACTATGTTCTCACTGGTAATGGGCTATTTCCATAAGCTTGAATTTACTGACCCCATTTAGTAGCCCTGAGAGCCTCTAAGGGCGTCCCTGGCGGCTCAGCTGATAAAGAATCCGCCTGCAATGCAGGAGACCTGGGTTCGATCCCTGGGTTGGGAAGATCCCCTAGAGAGACGAATGGCTACCCAGTCCAGTGTTCTGGCCTGGAGAATTCTATAGACTGTATAGTCCATGGGGCGTAAAGAGTCAGACAGGACTGAGCAACTGTCCCTTTCAGAGTCTGCTGATTGTGATTGCAGCCATGAAATTAAAAGGCGCTTACTCCTTGGAAGGAAAGTTATGACCAACCTAGAGACCATATTAACAAGCAGAGACATTATTTTGCCAACAGAGGTCCATCTAGTCAAGACTATGGTTTTTCCAGTGGTCATGTATGGATGTGAGAGTTGGACTATAAAGAGAGCTGAGCACCGAAGAATTGATGCTGAAACAGTCCTGGCATTCAGGTTAGGCGGCAGAGATAAAGGCATATATTTGTATGAACAAATCATGAGGGTGAAGGGACGATGGTGGAATCCAAGAGAGTAGAGGAGATCATAAAAAGAAAAGTGAGAATTCAAGAGTGCTAAGAACTGGGCTTTGGGAAACAACTGAACCTTGAAGAGTGGGGAGAAGAAAAGTCAGCAAACCAGACAGACGAGGAGCACCTGGAGAGAGAGGATAAAATCCCAAAGAGAGCAGGTCACGGAAACCAAGAGAGGAGAGCAATTCAAGAAAGAGAAAGAATCCAACTGTGGAGAGACACACACAGAAATAAAGGAGACTGAGACCTGGGTGTGGGAAGACCCCACGGAAGTGGAAAGTGTTTTGTAAGGCAGGAGTCTCATTCAAGGGATTGTGGAGAAAATGAGAGGAAGAAAAATAAGTTTGCAAGAAATGTAGAGAAGAGTTTAAAAGAGTTTGACATAAAAAAGAAAGAAAGGAGGCTTCCCTGGTGGTTCAGGAGTTACGAATCTGCCTTGCAGGGCTTCCCAGGTGTCTCAGTGATAAAGAATCTGCCTGCAATGCAGGAGACACGGGTTCGATCCCTGGCACAGGAAGATCCCACAGGCCATGGAGCAGCTAAGCTCGTGTGCCACAACTATTGAGCTTGTGCTCTAAATCCTAGGAAGCACAACTGAGCCCACGAGCTGCAACTATTGAAGCGCAAGCACCCTGGAGCCCATGCTCCACAGCAAGAGAGGCCACTGCGGTGAGAAGCCATGCAGGATGACTAGAGAGTAGCCCCACTCACCACAACCAGAGAGAGCTCACACGCAGCAACTAAGACCCAGTGCAGTCAAAAATGAATGAATAAACATTTTGAAAGAAAGCAAGGGTGGGACTTCTCTGGTGGCCCAATGGCTAAGACTCTGTACTCTCACTACAGGGGACCTGGGTTCAATGCCTGGTCAGGGAACTAAGATCCCACATGCCACAACAAAGACCCAGTGCAGCCAAATAAAGAAATTACTTAATGAATTAAAAAGAAATAATCAACAATTAACACTAAAAAAATTACGCAACGGAAACAGCGCCTTAGTTAACTGTCATGTACAAATCTTTTTTTTTTTTTTTTGACAAATCAAAAACTCTTTTGTCAGCCACAGTAATCAAACCACCATGGTACTGGAACAAAAACAGACATATAGATCAAAGGAACAGAATAGAGACCCCCAAAATAAACTCACACGCCTCCTGTCAATTAATCCATGACAAAAGAGGCAAAACTATACAATGGAGAAGACAAGCAAGCGGTGCTGGGAAAACTGGATGCTACACATGAAAGAGTGAAATTAGCACATTTCTTCACAGCATACACAAAAATAAACTCAAAATGGTTTAAAAACAAATGTAAAACAAGACACTGTTCAACTCCTAGAAAAAACATAGGTGAAACATTCTATGACATAACTCATAGTAATGTTTTCTTAGATCAATCACCCAAGGCAAAAGAAATATCAAAGCAAAAGTAAACAAATGGGACGTAATCAAACTGAAAAGTTTTTATGCACAGCAAAGGAAACCATCAACAAAACTGAAAGAAAACCTCCTGAATAGCGGAAAATACTTTCAAAGGATGCAACTAACAAGGGGCTATTATCCAAAATATAGAAAATTGCCTGGCAATACAGCACTAAGCACTCATCACTCACTGCTGATCCCTAGGTTTTTGTTTTTTTTTTTTAATTTTTCGTTTGTATTGTAGTTTAGTTGATTAACAATGTTGTGTTTGTCTCAGGTGTACGGCAAAGTGATTCAGTTATACATACACATGTATCTATTTTTTTCAAAATTCTTCCCATTTAGATTATTACAGAATACTGGGCAGAACTTTTCTGGTGGCTCAGTGGTAAAGAATCTGCCTTCAATGAAGGAGATGCAGGTTCGATCCCTGGGTCAGGAAGATCCCCTGGAGAAGTGCATGGCAACGCACTCCAGTATTCTTGCCTGGAGAATCCCATGGACAGAGGGGCTTGGTGGGCTACAGTCCATAGGGTTGCAGAGTCCAACACAACTGAAGTGACTGAGCATGCACTCACATTGAGCAGAGTTCCCTGTGCTATACAGTAGGTCCTTGCTGGGTATCTATTCATTTTATTTTTAATTAATTTATTTCAATTCGAGGCTAATTACTTTACAATATTGTAGTGGTTTTTGCCATCCATTGACATGAATCAGCCATGGGTGTACATGTGTTTCCCATCCTGAACCCGCCTCCCGCCTCCCTTCCCATCCCATCCCTCAGGGTCATCCCAGTGCACCAGCCCTGAGCACCCTGTCTCATGCATCGGTCCTGGAGTGGAGATCTATTTCACATATGATAATATACATGTTTCAATGCTATTCTCTCAAAGCATCCCACCCTCGCCTTCTCCCACAGAGAGCCCAAGTTCTATCCCTAATTCAGAACTAAGATCCCACAAGGCATGCAGCATGGCCCCAAAAACACTGCTGAAAAAATGAAAGATTAAATTAAAAAAGTAAACCTAAGAAATCTGAAATATACAAGCAGCTCATATTACTCAGAGCAGAAAAGATAAACAACCTTATCAAAAAACAGGCAGAAGACCTAAATAGATATTCTCTAAAGCAGACATACAGAGGGCCAAGAGGCACATGAAAAGATGACCAACATTGCTAATCATCAGAGAAATGCAAATCAAAACCACAATGAGGTAATACCACACACAGGTCAGAATGCCTATCATCAAAAACTCTACAAAGAAATGGTAGACAGGGTGTGGTGAAAAAGAAACCCTCCTATACTGTTGGTGGGAATGTAAATTGGTGCAGGCTCTATGGAAACTGTTATGGAGGCTCTTCAAAAAATTAAAAAAAGAATTACTATTTGATCCAGCATTCCATTCCCTGATCCAGTAAAAAAATGAAAACTCTAATTTGAAAAGACACATTTACCTTAATGTTTACAGCAGCCAACTGCTCTTGGCTGAAAATAATCTGAGATACACACACACACACACACACACACACACACACACACACACACACACACACACACACACACACACACACACACACTCGGCTTCCTGCTGGCCCACGGCAACAAGGGGTGTCAGCGAGTCAGTGCCAGTGCATCCAAGTGGCAATCACACCTGCTCGTATACCCAACTTCAGAACACCATGGCTGTGGCTTCACTCCCACCTGACAAATCTTGCCCCAGCTTCTCTTGCGGCCAACCTTCACTCAGGAAGGGAAGTCAAACTCAGGAAAGGAAGCTCTAGCCTAGCTAAACTGACAAACCCAGGACAACAAGCAGAGACAGACACCGCAGTAGAGTGGCCCTGGTCATTACTGGAGGAGAGGATGACACAGCATGGCAAGTGACACGCGCGGGGTCGTTCCGGGCCTCAGTTAGACAAGGATGGCCCAGCATTTGCTGCTCAGATTCACAGAAGCTGTGTCCACAAAGGACTCATGTAACCACCACATTTATGCCCCCCTCCTGGTGAGCGTCTCTGTCCACCATGCTCGGGGGAGCAGAAGAGGAAGCTGCCGGAAGTAAGCGTGGAGCTACTGGCAGCATTGCAGAAAACTGGTCACCATGACTTTTGGTCGCTGACCGCTGACGTCTGAGCTAGGGCATCATCCTCTGGACATTCCACCAGCTTCTCAAAGAGGGTGAGTGTTCCTAGCGAGCTATCCGAAGAAAACTGAAAGACTAATTTGGAAAGGTATATGCACCACAGCATCCACTGCAGTACTATTTACAATAACCAAGATATGGAAGATACCCAAGTGTCCATCAACAGGGGAATGCATAAAGAGGATGTGGTGTATATAGACACACACACAATGGAATACTTACTACTCGGCCATGAAACTAAGGAAATTTTGTCATTTGCAACAACATGGATGGACTTGGAGACAATTATGCTTAGTGAAATAAGTCAGAGAAAGACAAACACTGTATGATATCACTTGTATGTGGAACCTAAGAAATAAAATAAGCTAGTTCTAGGGGGAGAAGGACAAGATAGGAGTAAGGGATTAATAGGTACCAACTACTTTGTAAAACTAAATAAGCTACAAGGACATATTGTGCAGTACATGGAATATAGCAATATTTCATAATAAATATAAACAGGGTATAACTTTTAACAATTGTGAATCACTATGTTATACACCTGAAACTTACATAATCGTGTACAACTATAACTCAATTTAAAATGTGTAAATACAAATAGAATCAACCTATAAAACAGAATGAGTGTTTCCTTATTTTTTCATGATCCTTGGACAAATAAGGGTGATAATATATAGGCTTTGGTAGGACGAGTAACTAATTTACAAAGCTTCAAGTGGGAATATGAACCTGGAAACTCTCCCAGTGTGACCCTTGGATATCTTCCGAGATTGAAAAGCAAAGTTTTAGAGGCAACAACTTCTGATTCTGTGCTCTCTCCCACATCTATTAGGAATAAGAAAGAGTGGGCCCATGGGATACAGGAGAAAATCACAGGAGAACAGCTTGAAGATACGGGGAAGTTGCAAAGATGATAGCACAGATATTCTGCTGATTTTATGGGATAAGATAGGCTTGGAGCGTTTTCCAAATGAGAAAGAATCAGAAGTGGTTTATCCATCACAAAACAGTTGATTCTTACATAAGAATATCCAACAGAAAGCTCTGCTTTCCTGGTTTGACTGGCAGAAAGCTATACAAGCAGAGCATGGTAAATAGCTCCACAGCACACACTTCAATTAAAATTATTATTTGTCCTCTGGGTAAACAAAGTTAGAAATAGAAAATATTAATTTAGCTACTAAAGTTTTACACCTAAAGACTTCCTCCTGAAATTCTGATTACTCTCTTTTAAAGAGTAATAGAAACTACGGGAGTTATATTGAAGAACCAGTTTTCTTCAGGGGTCATGGTGGCATTAACAACAATAGTAACAGCAACAGTGTTTAATATTGATTTAGGGCTTGCTATGTGCTAAGCACTAACCAAATATTTCATATTTATTATCTCATTTAATCCTCCCCATAACTGTAAACAATCAGTAGCCTGATTGCTTCCACTTAAAGATGAGAAAATTGGAGCCTAGAAAGGTTGTGATGTGTGAAAGACACACAGTAAGCTCCAGAGCCAGATTCCAAACCCAGCTGCCCTTCATTCCTAGGAAAATTCACACTGGGGACTTTCCTGGTGGTCCAGTGGCTAAGATTCTGAGTCCCCAGTGCAGGGGGCCCGGGTGCAATCCCTGATCAGGGAACTAGATCCCACATGCCACACCTAAGAGTTCACATGCAGCAACTAAGACCCAGTGCAGCCTAATAAATTAATTAAAATAGTCTTTAAAACTGACATTAAAAAAAAATTCACACTGATCAAGGGGTAGACATTACTTTGTCAAAAGATGTATAAACAGCAATGTTGAGTCCAGCAACTTTTAAAAGAGTTTAACATTTGAAAAAATCTTGCTTATCATAAGGAGCTGATTAAATTAATGAAGGTACCTCCATCCAACAGGTTTATGCATCTGGTAGGAACTATATGGCAAAGAAGTATGGATAATATGATCCAATTTTAATTGAGACAGCATTTTACCAGTATTTACATATAGGAAATCATCTGGAAAATTATACAGAAGAATACAACAATCATTTTGAAGTGGTAGGATGCAAAGTAAATGAAAACATGAACTTCCAACTTGTCCTACAGCAATTACCTAATAAAGAATAGAATAAAATCTTTAAACATCACACTACTCCGTTTCCCCGAGAGATACTGCTTCCAGCTTGAGCTCCAGACTGGAAACCGACTGCACTCAGGTGCTCTGTCATTATCCTCTCTGGGCTTCCTATTCCACATATATAATAACAAGAAGGTGGTTTAATTTCAAAAATTCCTTCCAGCTCTAACATTCTTTGAGTTGCTCAATTTCATTCCTAAGGAAGATGTTTACAAAAAAAGAAACATTTAAGAAGGCTGTGTGGGGATTTAATGTTCAAAAAGGTCTCCTCACACCTTCCCTGTTGCCAATTAACAATGTTGTGATAATTTCAGGTGAACAGCCGAAGGGCCTCAGCAATACCTACACATGTGTCCATTCTCCCCCAGACTGCCCTCCCATCCAGGCTGCCACATGACATTCAGCAGTATCCACTCTTCTTAAAGATTCGCTCCCCAATCCAGAGTATTGAGTTCCTTGGTCTCCACAGTAGGTCCTTCTTTGTTATCGATTTTATATATATGAGAGTGTGTACGTCAACCCCAATCTCCTGAGAAAGACGATTTTTCACCTACACATTAACAGACAAACAAAAAACACTATATGCCGAAACAACACACCGGGCAACCCAAGCCAAAAAAGAAACAAAAGCAAAGCGGCCAAAAACAATCCCTGGTCCCGTTCTCATCCATAGACTCTTGGTTTCTTTCTTAAGGTCACCTGTTACCTATACATCGCAAAACGATAATAAAAATAATAATAATAACTAACCTTTATTTCTCGGCTATCCATAGGGCCATTTAGGGCTGCCCTGGTAGCTCAGCGGTAAAGAATCTGCCTGCCAATGCTGGAGACAGAAGAGACGCAGGTTCGATCCCTGGGCCGGAAAGATCCCCTGGGGTAGGAAATGGCAACCCACTCCAGTGTTCTTGCCTGGAAAATTCCGTGGTCAGAGAAGCCTGGTGGGGTAGAATCCATGGACTCGCCAAGAGGCGGACACGACTTAGCGACTGAGCACACAGGTATAGGCGAACTCACTGGCCAGCAGAGGAAGTCGGAAGGGTGTTGCTTAGAAAGGCGGCGGCGGCGGCCTTGACCTAACAACCCGCCAGGAGGTGGAGGCCGGAGGCGGCCGGGCGCGCGCCTGTCCCGCGGGCGCAGGGAGGCTCTCCCGCGCGCTCTGCTGGGGACTTGGCTCCACGCAGACTCTCCGCGTCCTCGCCGTGCCTACAAGCGTCTGGCCCTTTGTGCGGTGATGTGAGACGGCTAGGTGACGAGGGGGTGAACTGGGGGTTACTGGGGGCTGCAGTGGGGACGTGTGGAGCCTGAGAAGTGAGGTGCAGACTGAGAGCGATGTGCAGCCTGCGGGATGCAGGGTCACCAAGATCTACTTTCCGCTCTGCGAGTGCGGTCCTGGCACCGCCGGTGCCTTCTCCGCGCCCCGCAGCCCTTTGCTCTGCTTAGGAGAATGGTAGAAAGCGGGGGCGGGGGGCGGTTTCCCTGGAGCCTTATAAGCCCGACTCCTTCCCATAAACTGCAAAACCTGCCCTTTCAGGGAAAGCGCTGTGTTTTCTATTAGCCCTCAAGCAGGACCGTTTATCAGCAATCCGTATTATGAAAACGGAGGACGTTTTCCAACAACTGTGAATCCTGAAACTATGTCTTGCAGGTCCTCCGCCGGGGACTATTTCCCTGAGAGTCACTGGTCTGGAATCTCCCAAACTGGCTTGCTCCACACCCCACTTCTCCCCCACCCCTACTTTCCATCCCCTTAGCAAATACTTTCCTAGATGCATATTCACCTAAGAACTGTAATTCTGAGTTCTCACCCATTTATGTCCACTTGCTAGTTGTGGGGCAGCACAACTCAGAGATAACAGCATCAACCTCTACAGAATGGATGAACAAACCTCCTTTATTCACTCATTCCACCTGTGTCAACCGAGCACCTACTCCATTTGGGCCCTGGGCTAGGTGCTGGGAAGACCTCACGGAGAAAGATGCTTTCCTTCCTGTCATGAAATGTGCCTCCCAACCAGGGACCCAGACAGTAAACCAATAAATACACAAATGGTGATGTGTCCACGTAAGGAACGTGGTACAAGGAGAGAGAATACATGGATTCTGACTTGGGTTGTAAGGTCAAGGAAGGCCACTCAGGAAGCGACACAGAAGGTTAACCTGAAGGATACCTAAGCCGGATGAAAGTTGTTCGGCAAAAATCCTGAATTGGGAAGGTTTCACATGTTCTGGGAAAGGCCCAGGAGTGGCTAGATATCAGGAGTGAGGAGGAGAGAGGCTCCAAAGGAGTTTGGAGAAGTAACCAGGGGACCCTTGGTGTTGTACTTTCTTGGGATTTGGACAAATGTATTAATGACGTGTATCCGTCATTATTCTATTGAACAGTGTATTTTCACTACCCCCCAAATCCTCTGTGTTCTGCCTACTCCTCCCTTCTCCTGACTCCTGGCAACCACTGATCTTTTTTGTTTTTGTCTGTCTCCACACTTCTGCCGTTTCCACAATGGCATATAAATGGACTCATACAGCATGTAATCCCCAAACTGGAGAAAGAGCTGATTCTCGAGATTACAGATTATAGTGAACACAGATCAGCAGAAAATGTGGAAATGAGGCAGAAAATGTGGAAATCTGAAAAACTGGATCTTAAAAGATAGCTTCAATGAATTGCTGGTGACTGAGTGTGGACTGACTTGAGAATTAAAAATTCCCAGGGACCTAATCGAAGCAACCCCCGACTCCACAATCATGGTGTTTACCCCTAAGATCCTCAACAGGTT
Organism: Muntiacus reevesi; assembly: GCF_963930625.1. Lineage (NCBI taxonomy): Eukaryota > Metazoa > Chordata > Mammalia > Artiodactyla > Cervidae > Muntiacus > Muntiacus reevesi. The sequence goes on along the minus strand of NC_089271.1, from coordinate 130,095,081 downwards.
TTCTTGGTAAAGATCAGAGAAAAATTGTCTCCTGTTTGACCAAGAAAGAGGGGAGAAGTATCCATCTGGAAACAGGCGAAACAGTGGCCTACCCAGCAAGGGAGAAGACTTCACCAGAGCCTTCTTGGACTTGGGGTAAGGGAGCTTACCAAACTTCATTCCCCTAGACATCCACCTTCACAGAGGAGAAGAAACAAGCTGAGGAGTACTTGTGAAGGTCGTAGTCCAGGGGGTCAGGAACACTAAACAACTGAGCCCAAACCATCAGATTGTAGAATGTGTCTCCTCAGCCCAGACCTGATCAAACATCAGAAAGGGCTCATAATACAGTGGGTCACAGCTGAAAGAACTAAAGGCCCAGACTCCATTTAAGAAGGGGATTCCAGGGGAAACGAAAGATGCAGCAGACACAAACATACACACTTGTTGAAATTGAATCCTCTGATACTGCTGATACAGAAAACAGTAAACAGCATATCGCTTGGCCAGGTAAAAATAAGATGTCATACAAAGGCCTGTGTAATTCCAAATACCTGGTGATTACAGGCTTTCAACAGCAACAACAATATTACATAGCATGATAAAAGAAAAGAAGAGATAGTCTGAAGAGACAAAGCAAGTGTCACACGCAGATTCAGGTATAGCAGAGATTATGAAATTATCAGACTGAGAATTTAAAATAAATATGATCAATATGCTAAGGGCTCTAGTGGAAAAGGTGGACAACTTTCAAGAAGAGATGGATAATGTAAACAGAGAGATAGAAACCCTTAGAAAGAATAGACAGGAAACAGTAGAATAAATACCTGTGAAGAAATAAAGAATACATTTAATGGACCCATCAGATGATTGGAAAGGGCTGGGATTAGAATCAGAGAGTTTGAAGATCTATCAGTAGAAAGCCCCCAAACTGAAATGTAGAGAAAAAATTAATAAAACATGGAATAGAATATCTTCCAATCACTGTGGGACAATTACAAAAGGAATAACATGTGTAATTGGTCTACACAAAGTAAAGAAATAGAAAAGAAACAGGAAGTACTTGCCCATTTACTTAGATGGTGATGACTACTCGGGAGCTCAAGGCACAGAAACTGAATATTTGTTCTTAGAACAGAGTAAGTTGTATCAAGGGAATATTGTATAAAACTAGAATATTAGGAACGAAGAAAAATCAGGAAGATTTTATTATTCGCTTTTCTGCAGAGCCCCTGTGTGAGGGCAGTGATGGACCTGGGCTGCAGACCTGGTGGGGTGGGAGTGGCAGGTCTGGAAATCGGGGCTGGGAGCCCAAGGCCAGGGGCTGGGCTCACAGTCAGGTCTGGCCGGGGCTTGGGAGGCCCGGGCCTCTGCTCTCTCATGTACGCAAAGCAAGCTCACTGGGAAAGAAAACCTGAAATTTTGGTGACATACTTCTCCTGGGTTTACATAGTGGTCTCTTAGTGGAGTTCTGAAGGGAAAAGGACCCACAGGAAACACGTAAGGGAAAAGAGAGAATGTTCCTACCTATTTCCAAATTCTATGGCACCAATTTCCCAAAGAAATATTTAATGGACACCTCCCCAGTAAGAGTTACTCTACGAAAGCAGTCCTGGGAATATGGAAGCAGTAGCCGCCAGAACTTCAGTTAGCCAGTTTTGCATTTTGCTTATCTTTACGCAGACTTGATCCCTGTACACTCTATCCCCCTCTCCAAAATGAGCTCTATTAATGTGGCTCCTTAAGACTACATACTCATGCATCAGAAGGGCCCAGATACTAAGATGGGAGAGGAAAAATGAGGCGATAGAGAGAGGAGGCCCTTGGTTTCATGTAAAATTTGCAGTGTGAAAACATCCAAAAATACTAAATATGATGTAATTCCAATCACTGGGATGCTGAGGGAGCAGTGGGGCCCACAGCACAGGCTTTTCTTTCAGTTGTTAAAAGTTGGCTCATATTTCGGAAGGAGCCATTTGGTGAATCGTGACCCGCGTGGCTGTCAAGTCTCTTCCTAGCCTGCAGGTTGCACCCTCTTGCCTTAAGCATGAGGGGACGATGAGGCTCGTCTGGTTGAGTGGCAGCACCTGGAGAGCAGGGCCCTGCTGGGCACCAGAGACGCTGGTCCGAGGTCCTGCAGCCGCACCCAGAGCAGAGGGAGCTGACCGGGTCCTGAGCCCGGGCGCGTTTGGAGGGTGGGGCGGGTGGAGAGTGCAGAACTGAGAAAGGCAACAGTGGTTGCCTCCTCCCCGCCATCTCTTGGCTGGGCCAAGATTTAAGAGTGTTGGTCAGTTTGGGCCGAGCTTGTTCCATGGACATGGCGCCTGGCAGGCTGCAGTCCACAGGGTCGCCCAGAGTCGGACAGGACTGACCACTCAGCAGCAGCAGCAGCCTAAACCTCTCTGATCTGCAGGCTAGAGCTAAGGCAGTGTGCAGGGCTTCAACTCCACTGGTGCCAGCAGACGAGCCAGAGTCCCTGGGCCCCCACGACCAAACCTCCCTGGCAACACCAGCTCCGTCTCTATAGCCGTCCCAGCGGTCCCTGGGAACAGCTTTTATTTACAGATCCAGCCACGCCTACTGATTATTTACTGTGCACCAAAGATGGGCCGTTCAAAATGGGTCCCGTCACTCTCGGTGTGATTTTCAAAGGCACCCACTTTATCTTGTGCTCAGCTTCTCCCGTCGCGACGGTGCACCTGCCCAGTGAGTGGGGTTAGTGGCAGGAATAGTAATAGGCGGGAGGAGAGACACGGCCATAAGCCAGTCCAGAGCCAGGCACGTCATCACTGCTCACTCGCTGGGGGGGTGCGGGCTGATGGGAGGGCCTTTAAGTAAAAGACCTAAAAATTTTAACCGGAAGGAAATAGCTTCTCCTGGTGTAGTTTCCCATCTTCAAGTCACCAAGAGTTCCCTGCTCCTTTTTGTCTTGTCTGACATTAACTGCTCCATGTACTAATGCAGCCCCTTTTTCTCTCTGACTGGAGGTGTGGTTTAAGCGTAGAAGGACCAAGTGGAGGAATTGTCAGAGAGCACTGAGGTTCAGAGATGCGCCCCCTCTGCGCCCGGCCCACCCTGTGGTCAGCAACAGGGGTGGACCCTGCAACACCATCCTCATTCAGGAGCCGAATTGGGTCTGGGTCCGTCTGGAGCCGACACCCCTGGAGCTGATACCTCTGGAGCTGATATCCCTGGAGCTGATGCCCCTGGAGCTGATGCCTCTGGAGCTGATACCTCTGGAGCTGATGCCCCTGGAGCTGATGCCCATGCCCCCCATGCCCCCCATGCTGGCCTTGCTGCCCATGCCACCATTACCCCCTCTGTTTCTGCCTCTGCCCTGGATCCCACCACCTTCCATTCACCCCGGCTGCCCTCACATGGCCTTGCCTGGTCCCCTACCACCAGTGGCCTTTCTGTAGTCCCGTTTCCTCTTGAATGGTCTCCAAGACAGCTTTGTCAAAAGTGCCTTTGAGCCAGATTGAAGTTCTGATACCTCACCATCAAGCACACAGTGCCTGCCAAGTGCCTGCCAAGTGTGTTACATACATGTGCCAAGTCATTGACCCACTGTTTTAGGGCACATTTTCTGTATTTTCAATAAAGTTGTGAAATCTCTGCACATTTGTCCTGTCTTTCCCATGGGGTTAGTGCGTCTGATGGAAACTGCTGAGCCACACTCATCATCAGTAGGCCACGCACATCTCCAGAGTTTCCCAGGGGCCCAGCAGGGGTGTACACAGACCCATCCATTCTCTTCCACCCTCATCTCCAACACCCATTCTCCCCCCACCCTGCCCCATTGGGACCACCAATGTGCAAGATGGGTGGCGTGAGTCTCCAAGGAAGGACAGTGTGTTCCAAGGCAGGCCTGAGCCACATTCATGGTGATGAAGTCAGAGGCAAGGACGCCAAGGGCCGCTTCTACAGAGGCAGCTCTTAGGGCTTTATGGAGGAGAGGGAGCTGGGTGTTCATCTGGTTCTCTCCCAGTTCTGTTCAGCGCCTTCCCTTTTGTGGAGGGGGTGCAGGGAGGGGCGGGGGTGCAGACAGAAACCACTCTATGGGAGGGGGCGTTCCTGGCTCTGTAGAGGAACTGCAAGAAGAGACTCTGTCTAGGTAAGTGTGAGAAGTTTTCCCTCTCCCTCCCCTTTCCCAGAGGTGGAAACCATAACCCTCCTTCCTTAGCTCAGAGCTGATCATGTGGCCTTCAGATAGATCTTGTCACCTTCAACATCCTGGGGAGAACCTGGGTTCCAGCTAATTGAACACTGCAAAGAGGCTCTTGTTTTGGTGCTGCCTGAATCCGGGAGGAGTGGTCCCTGAGCACTGATGCAGCATAATCACATTATTTAAAAGAAGCAGGAAGACCTTGCCTTTCTTCTTCAAATGGAATTCCCAAGTAGAAACCACCCAGGAAGGGGTATGTGAGGAGAAGGAGATGGCCCTCAGCCAAGTTCCCCTTGTAGCTGGGGGTTGGGGTGGAGGAGGGGTCATTTGCTGTCAGAGGAAGAGAGTCTTCTCCAGTTGCCTATCCCAGAGGAAGGAGGGATTAAAGAATGGGGACGGGGAGGGTCCAGGCACAGAACCTTATGCAGCTGGCTCTCCCCAGCCCTGGGCCAGGCCACTATGCCCAAAGAAAACCCCAGTAAACTCTGGATTTCAAAATAACAGCATTAGGACTTCTCTGGTGGTTCAGTGGCTGGGACTCTGCACTCCCAATGCTGGGGGCCCGGGTTGGAATCCTGGTCAAGGAGCTGGATGCCACACACAGCAACTAAGAGTTCACATGCTGCAACTAAAGAGCCCACATACCACAATGAAGATGGGAGATCTCTTCTGCCACAACAAAGACCCAGTGCAGACAGACAAAGAAATAGAATATTCTTAAAAACTCCAGATTATTTCTTCTCTTAAAACAAATAACAACATTGTGATGGTATCATGGTTTTGTATATATGTACAAACTCATCAAAATATATACATTAAATATGTGCATTTTTGTATGTTAAGTAACAACAAGCTGAAATAAGTACATAAAAAAACAATAAAGTTTTTGGTAAGTCAGTAAGTTTGGTAAGCTCTGGCACATTACTCATATAGTAACTTAATCCTGCAAAGAATGAACCCACCTGTTCACTTGGTCATTGTCCCTTGACTTTTGGTAAAAGGATGGCTTTTGATGAATTGACTTGGAGCCAAATCCAAGATGTCTAAGGCAAAGCCAAGGAGGCAGGGTGTTTATTTATGGAAAGGTCCTATTTAGAACTCCCTCATGGAGCCCCAGGCTCCAACATGAGAAGGAAAAGGCTGGGATTTTATTCTCACATATGAGTGAGGAAAATCATTCTTTATCCTCTCTCCTAAGGGCCTTTCCCAGGTGGCGCTAGCGGGAAAGAACTCTCCCAGAGACATAAGAGACTGGGGCTCCATCCCTGGGTCGGGAAGATCCCCTGGAGGAGGGCGTGGCACCCCACTCCAGTACTCTTGCCTGGAGAACCCCATGGACAGAGGAGCCTGGCGGGCTGCAGTCCGTGGGGTCGCAGAGAGTCGGACACGACTGCGTCGTTAGCACAGCAGCACGCCCTGTGCTCTCCTGGCTCCTCTTCTCCCTTGACCTTCCTGATGAGAGGCTGTTTGGCAGAACCGGCGTGAAGGCAGGGGCGTGGTCAAGTTTGAGGTCTGGGTGATGAATGGGGAGAACCCCTGCAGGTGACTTTTGAGGAGTCCTTCCTTACTAACCCTCAATACCTTAGTGAAGGTAGGATGCATGGAGAGAGGAACATGGAACCAGACATTAGCACATGGGAAATGGATAGCCAATGGGAATTTGCGATATGACTCAGGGAAACCAAACAGGGGCATCGTAACAACCTAGAGGGGAGATTCAAGAGGGAGGTGGGAGGGAAATACAAGAGGGAGGGGACATGCGTACACCTATGGCTGATTCATGTTGATGTTGGGCAGAAACCAACAGAATACTGTAAAGCAATTATCCTTCAATGAAAAGTAAATAAAGAAATATCTGAGTGGCCATCCAACCTGCAAGCAGCTGTGCAGAAGTCTCAGAAGAAGTTTATGAGTCCCTGTTCCCCAGGGTTTTCAGAAGGAAAGTTTGAGTGCTGCTATGGCAACAGCTGAGCTATTTCAAATCCTGAAGATGATGCTGTGAAAGTCCTACACTCAATGCATCAGCAAACTTGGAAAACTCAGCAGTGGCCACAGGATTGTAAGGTCAGTTTTCATTCCAATCTCAAAGAAAGGCAACGCAAAAGAATGTTCCAACTACCACTCAACTGCATTCATCTCACATGCTAGCAATATATTTCTCAAAATTCCCCAAGTTAGGCTTCAACAGTACATGAACTGAGACCCTCCAGATGTTCAAGCTGGATTTGGAAAAGGCAGAGGAACTAGAGATCAAATTGCTGAACTTGTGCGATCATAGTAAAAGCAAGAGGATTCCAGACAAACATCTACTTCTGCTTTATTGGCTACACCAAAGTCTTTGACTGTGCGGATCACATCAAACTGTGGAAAATTCTTCAAGAGATGGGAATATCAGACCATCTTACCTGCCTCCCGAGAAATCTGTAGGCAGGTCAAGAAGCAACAGTTAGAAACAGACATGGAACAATGAACTGGTTCCAAACTGGTAAAGGAGTATGTGAAGTCTGTAGATTGTCACCCTGCTTATTTAACTTATATGCAGAGTACACCATGTGAAATGCCGGGCTGGATGAATCACAAGCTGGAACCAAGGTTGGCATGAGAAATATCAATAACCTCAGATATGCACATGACACCACCCCTATGGCTGAAAGTGAACAGGAACTAAAGAGCCTCTTGATGAAAGTGAAAGAGGAGAGTGAAAAAGCTGGCTTAAAACTCAACACTCAAAAAAGGAAGACAATGACATCACTTCATGGCAAATAGATGGGGAAACAATGGAAACAGTAACAGACTTATCTATAGGAGCTCCAAAATCACTGCAGATGGTGACTTCAGCCATGAAATTAAAAGACGCTTGCTCCTTGGAAGAAAAGCTATGACCAACCTAGATAGCATCTTAAAAAGCAGAGACATTACTTTGCTGGCAAAGGCCCATCTAGTCAAAGCTCTGGTTTTTCCAGTAGTCATATGTAGATGTGAGAGTTGGACTGTAAATAAAGCTGAGCACCGAAGAATTGATGCTTTTGAACTGTGGTGTTGGAGAAGGCTCCTTAGACTACCTTGGACAGCAAAGAGATCAAACCAGTCAATCTTTTATTTTTCATTTATTTTTATTAGTTGGAGGGTAATTACTTTACAATATTGTAGTGGTTTTGTCATATATTGACATGAATCAGCCATGGATGTACATCTATTCCCCATCCCGATCCCCCCTCTCACCTCCCTCTCCACCCGATTCCTAGAGGAGAACATAGGCAAAACACTCTCCGACATGAATCACAGCTGGATCCTCTATGATCCACCTCCCAGAATATTGGAAATAAAAGCAAAAATAAACAAATGGGACCTAATTAAACTTAAAAGCTTTTGCACTACAAAGAAAACTATAAGCAAGTTGAAAAGACAGCCCTCAGATTGGGAGGAAATAATAGCAAACGAAGCAACAGACAAAAGATTAATCTCAAAAATATACAAGCAACTCCTGCAGCTCAATTCCAGAAAAATAAATGACCCAATGAAAAAATGGGCCAAAGAACTAAACAGACATTTCTCCAAAGGAGACATACAGATGGCTAACAAACCAGTCAGTCTTAAAGGGAGCAGTCCTTAATATTCATTGGAAGGACTGATGCTGAAGCTGAAGCTCTAGTACTTTGGCCACCCGATGGGAACAGCTGACTCATTGGAAAGACCCTGATGCTGGGAAAGATTGAAGGCAGGAGGAGAAGGGGACATCACTGACTTGATGGACATGCATTTGAGCAAGCCCCAGGAGTTGGTGATGGACAGGGAAGCCTGGTTTACTGCAGTCCATGAATTGCAACGAGCCGGACACGACTGTGCAATTGAACAGATATGATGGCAACAACAATATCAACCAATGGGGCGTCAAACTCCTCTGCTTCAGTTCATTCAAGGAGGGGAAATAGGGGACAGCTGAGGGAAGGAGGGTGTCGTCAGTTACAGAAACTTACCTGACCTCCGTAACAGGAAGAGCCTATAGTTGCCTTACTCAGCTTCTTCCCAGCAAGAGGTGAGTTGGCAGGGTTGTGCCACAAGGAATTACAATGATAAGTGTCGCAGCTGGTATGTACTGTATTCTTATGTGCCAGTCACTGGGTTAAGGTCTCAGTATTTATCTAGACATTTACTTCTCAAAGCACATACTAGTATTTTCACATTAAATTGCAAAGAGAGAGAGAGAGAGAGAGAGAGAGAGAGATCATTTGCTTTGCCCAAGACAAAACCTGAACTGTCCGTGTTTTACTTGGTTGTTCTTAAAATCTGAGATCAGGGCCTCTGCTTGTGCTTGATGCTTTAATTTTTTCTTTTCTTATCTTTTTTGGGCCACACCCTGTGGCACTCCGGATCCTATCTCCCCAACCAGGAATCGAACCCACGCCCCCTGCAGTGGAAGCGCAGAGTCTTAACCATTGGACCACCAGGGAAGTCCTTTGATGGTTTCTTCTAAAAATATCCTTTATGAAACACATAGAGAGACAGTCTACTATAACGGTTACCAGCAGAGTCAGGAGAAATTTACAAAACGTTTCTCTTTGTCAATTTCCTTGCCTCCAAAATGGGGATAAAGATAATGCCTACTGAGTATGATTTTTGTGAGGATCAAATCAGGTACTTCACTGAAAGATTGAAGATACTACATGGTACATGGTAATCTTTCTCTATAAGCTTTAGATATTATTTGCTAGTAATATTAGTTGTAGGAGGAGTGTGAAATGGTCTTAATTGGTGAAATGAAAAGATTATGACCTCTGTCCAAACAGCTTTATTTTACTAATATTACTAGTCCATGAAATCTCCAAGGCTTGGAGCCCCTGCCCTTAACCATGGAGCTTCTATATGGAGTGATTGCTTTCTCCTGTTAAGACAATGCCTCAGTCCCAACAAAGAAAGGGAAGTGCTTGGCTAACTGCCATCTCTGGGCTCACTGCCTGGAGGACAGCACAGAAACCCGGGACCCACACAGAGACTATGCCGCTGAGACGACCTGGAGAGGGAGAGGCATGCGGGCGGGGAGGAGGAAGTGTGAGAGGCAGCTGGCTTCATAGGAAGAAGACAAACTTTGGACTCAGATTCAAATCAGAGCTCTGCCACGGAGTGGCTTGGTAATTTTGACCAGACGTTCAGCTTTCTGAGCCTCATCCATACAATGGGATCTTAATAGTAGTCCATAGAGCTGAAAAGAAGATGAGGAGACTCACGTGGAGCACTCAGAAGAAAACATGGCAAGCTGTGGTGTTCAGTAAACATTTGCTACGGCCAAGATGATGAAGACACTAATACAGCAGACAGAACTAAAAAGCAGAGGAGTCAAAAAGAGCCCACTGCTTCCCAGAAGCAGGGAGAACTTTCTCAGTGCCGCAAGGACCGATGTGTCTTGAGCTCTCCCTCAGTAGGGTCAATGCCCCACAGCCAAGAAAGAAGGGGGATTTGTATGGCCCCTCACTGATGAGCACACATGCTCCAGAGCTGTGAATACTGCTGATGCTGGAGACTGGCCTCAGTCCTGCTCACTCGCCTGAATCCCACAAAGCCCATCAGATCAACTGCTATGAACCTCTGGTGCCACAGCAGGCCCCAAACCAGAATTCTCCACTCTTCCTGGCCACAGGAGGGAAAAAAATACTTACTGAAGAAGTAGTAAAAGTTGAGGTTTCCTTGGTAGCTCAGTTGGTAAAAAAAAATCCACCTGCAGTGCAGGAGACCCAAGACCGATTTCTAGGTCAGGAAGATAACCTGGAGAAGGGATAGGCTACTCATGCCAATATTCATGGGCTTCCCTGGTGGCTCAGATGGTAAAGAATCCGTCTGCAATGTGGGAGACCTGGGTTCGATCCCTGGTTGGGAAGATCCCCTGGAAGAAGGCATGGCAACCCACCCCATTATTCTTGCCTGGAGAATCCCCATGGATGGAGGAGCCTGGGGGTCTCGCAAAGGGCCAAACTGAGCAACTCAGCACAGCACAGACCAACGGAAAGAATAATGTAAAAATGGTATTCAGGTGCCCTCTTCTGGACAATCTGGGCAAGGCCTTTCCCAAAGATCTCTGGGTCTACTCACTCACTCCCGGGGCCTCAAGGGAGATTCATGGGCTCTCCCCACTAAGGAACTCTAATCTGGGGCCAGGAACCAGACTATGAGGAACCTGACACAGAGTCCCACTAGAGTCTGCATGGTGATGGCCCTGGATTTCACCTTTGCTGCTGAATCTGGAGATGAATCAGGCAGCCCCAGTGACTTGGTCAGCTCGGGACACAGTCATTGGCCTCTTATTGGCCCTTGGTGGATACTGTGCACATGATTCATGGCTGTGAAGTAATCTTTTAAAAAATATTTATTCATTTATTTGGCTATGTCAGGTCTTAGTTGCGGCACTTGGGATCTCCATTCCTTCTTGTGTGATAATTCATTAAGGCACACGGAATCTGTAGTTGTGGGCGCATGTGGCTAAGTAGCTCCGAGCCATGTAGGATCTTAGTTCCCTGACCAGAGATCAAACCTGCGTCCCCTGCGTTGGAAGGTGGATTCTTAACCACCGGACCACCAGAGAAGCCCCTAAAGTAATCTTAAGACCATAAATTCCAATCGTGGCATGGATCCAAGCAGATGTCTCAACTCACCTGGTGGAGTTGGCTCAGGAATCTTCTATAGAAATGGTACATACAGGAATGAGCAAAACGCAGCCCAGATGGGGCCTCACAACTCCCTAAAAGTTTCTCAGGGGTGTCTCTTTGGCTCCCTGGCATACTGCCCAGGGAGCCACTGCTTCCATTGGCCCTGTGAAGGTCCAGGTAAAAAGACCTCCTGGATCACCAATGCCCAACCATTTTAGCACCAGGAACCAGTTTCGTGGAAGACAGTATTTCCATGGAGAGGGCAGGGGTCATGGTGGTTTCAGGACAATTCAAGCACATTACATTTATTGTGTACTTTGTTTTATTGTCATGACATCAGCCCCACTTAGATCATCCGGCATTAGATCCCGGAGGTTGGGGACCGCTGTCCGGGACCATAAATGGGCCTGATCAGCACACCTGATGGCTCCTCCCAGTCAACTACTAACAAGCAGGAATGGGGCACAGCTGGCATGGAATCTGAGAATGGCCTTTCCCTTACTGAGTGTGGCGAGGGATGCTCACTGCAATGGGCAGAGCCTCATGCAGTGTGGATGTCTGTCCGGGTCACTTCAACAAGAAGGCTTGCTGTATCTTCACTGAACCGGGGATGTGGCTAATGGCCTTGCCACTCGGTCAGGCTTCTGGCAAGACTCAGACTGGCATATAGAGCAAGACTCCCTGTGGGGACCACCTGTGTGCCTCTCTAGCTAAGGTGTTTTTATTCTCTACTTTTTTCAAGACTTTCTCCGTGTTTGGTTTTCTGCAATTTGAATATGATAAGCCTAGGTGTTTTTTTATTTTTTTTCCTTTTGACATTTATATTGCTTGGTGTTCTCTGAACTTCCTAGATGTATTGATCTCTCATTAATTATAGAAAAATCCCAGTTATTATTACTTCAAATACTTCCTGTTTCTTTTCTCTTTCTTTACTTTGTGTAGACTCATTACATGTTACACCTTTTGTAATTGTCCCACAGTGATTGGAAGATATTCTATTCCATGTTTTATAAATTTTTTTCTACATTTCAGTTTGGGAGCTTTCTACTGATAGATCTTCAAACTCTCCACTTCTAATCCCAGCCCTTTCCAGTCATCTGATGGGTCCATTAAATGTATTCTTTATTTCTTCACAGGTTTTTATTCTATTATTTCCTGTCTATTCTTTCTAAGGGTTTCTATCTCTCTGCTTACATTATCCATCTCTTCCTGAAAGTTGTCCACCTTTTCCACTAGATCCCTCAGCATATTGATCATGTTTATTTTAAATTCTCAGTCTGATAATTTCATAATCTCTGGTATACCTGAATCTGCGTGTGACACTTGCTTTTTCTCTTCAGACTATCTCTTCTTTTCTTTTATCATGCTATGTAATTTTGTTGTTGCTGTTGAAAGCCTGTAATCACCAGGTATTTGGAAGTACACAGGCCTTTGTATGACATCTTATTTTTACCTGGCCAAGCGATATGCTGTTTACTGTTTTCTGTATCTGCAGTATCAGAGGATTCAATTTCAACAAGTGTGTTTGTTTGTGTCTGCTGCATCTTTCGTTTCCCCTAGAAGCCCCTTCTTAAATGGAGTCTGGGCCTTTAGTTCTTTCAGCTGTGACCCACTGTATTATGAGCCGTTTCTGATGTTTGATCAGGTCTGGGCTGAGGAGACACATTCTATAATCTGATGGTTTGGGCTCACTTGTTTAGTGTTCCTGACCCCCTGGACTACGACCTTCACAAGTACTCCTCAGCTTTTTTCTTCTCTTCTGTGAAGGTGGATGTCTAGGGGAATGAAGTTTGGTAAGCTCCCTTACCCCAAGTCCAAGAAGGCTTTGGTGAAGTCTTCTCCCTTGCTGGGTTGGCCACGGTTTCGCCTGTTTCCAGATGGATACTTCTCCCCTCTTTCTTGGTCAAACAGCAGACAATTTTTCTCTGATTTTTACCAAGAAAACCTGTTGAGGATCTTAGGGGTAAACACCATGATTGTGCGGGTGGGCGTTGCTTCGATTAGGTCCCTAGGAATTTTTAATTCTCAAGTTAGTCCACACTCAGTCACCAGCAATTCATTGAAGCTATCTTCTAAGATCCAGTTTTTAAGATTTCAGCATTTTCTGCCTCAGGTGTGCTGATCTGTGTTCACTATAATCTGTAATCTCGAGAATCAGCTCTTTCTCCAGTTTGGGGATTACAATTGGCCCCATGACCTCAATTCTGTGACGGAGCCAAGAATAGTCATTGATTTTTAATCCATTCATGTTTTTTCCTTGTGAGGGTGGGAATGATGACTTGCAAGCTCTTATTGGAGTGGAATCTTTCCTTTAGATTTTAGACATTGTTTTCTTTAGTTCTTTGGATCATCAGGGCTTCCCTTGTGGCTCAGCTGGTAAAGAACCCGCCTGCCAGTGCAGGAGGCACGGGTTTGATCGCTGGGTTGGGAAGATCCCCTGGAGAAGGAAAAGGCCACCCACTCCAGTATTCTGGCCTGGATAAATCCATGGACTGTATAGTCCATGTGGTAGCACAGAGTTGAATACAACTGAGTGACTTTCACTTCTCCGCACCTGGATACATTAAAACATCTGAAAAAAGTGCACTAAAAGACATGGAAGAACCTTAAATGCATTATTACTAAGTGAAAGAAGCCAGTTTCAAAAGGCTACATGCTGTATGAGTCCATTTATATGCCATTGTGGAAACGGCAAAAGCGTGGAGACAGACAAAAACAAAAAGATCAGTGGTTGCTAGGAGTCAGAAGGGAGGACTAGGCAGAACACAGAGGATTTGGGGGGTGGTGAAAATACTCTGTTCGATAGAATAATGATGGATACACGTCATTAATACGTTTGTCCAAATACCAAGAAAGTACACCACCAAGGGTCCCCTGGTTACTTCTCCAAACTCCTTTGGAGTCTCTCTCCTCCTCACTCCTGATATCTAGCCACTCCTGGGCCTTTCCCAGAACATGTGAAACCTTCCCAATTCAGGATTTTTGCCGAACAACTTTCATCCGGCTTAGGTATCCTTCAGGTTAACCTTCTGTGTCGCTTCCTGAGTGGCCTTCCTTGACCTTACAACCCAAGTCAGAATCCATGTATTCTCTCTCCTTGTACCACGTTCCTTACGTGGACACATCACCATTTGTGTATTTATTGGTTTACTGTCTGGGTCCCTGGTTGGGAGGCACATTTCATGACAGGAAGGAAAGCATCTTTCTCCGTGAGGTCTTCCCAGCACCTAGCCCAGGGCCCAAATGGAGTAGGTGCTCGGTTGACACAGGTGGAATGAGTGAATAAAGGAGGTTTGTTCATCCATTCTGTAGAGGTTGATGCTGTTATCTCTGAGTTGTGCTGCCCCACAACTAGCAAGTGGACATAAATGGGTGAGAACTCAGAATTACAGTTCTTAGGTGAATATGCATCTAGGAAAGTATTTGCTAAGGGGATGGAAAGTAGGGGTGGGGGAGAAGTGGGGTGTGGAGCAAGCCAGTTTGGGAGATTCCAGACCAGTGACTCTCAGGGAAATAGTCCCCGGCGGAGGACCTGCAAGACATAGTTTCAGGATTCACAGTTGTTGGAAAACGTCCTCCGTTTTCATAATGCGGATTGCTGATAAACGGTCCTGCTTGAGGGCTAATAGAAAACACAGCGCTTTCCCTGAAAGGGCAGGTTTTGCAGTTTATGGGAAGGAGTCGGGCTTATAAGGCTCCAGGGAAACCGCCCCCCGCCCCCGCTTTCTACCATTCTCCTAAGCAGAGCAAAGGGCTGCGGGGCGCGGAGAAGGCACCGGCGGTGCCAGGACCGCACTCGCAGAGCGGAAAGTAGATCTTGGTGACCCTGCATCCCGCAGGCTGCACATCGCTCTCAGTCTGCACCTCACTTCTCAGGCTCCACACGTCCCCACTGCAGCCCCCAGTAACCCCCAGTTCACCCCCTCGTCACCTAGCCGTCTCACATCACCGCACAAAGCGCCAGACGCTTGTAGGCACGGCGAGGACGCGGAGAGTCTGCGTGGAGCCAAGTCCCCAGCAGAGCGCGCGGGAGAGCCTCCCTGCGCCCGCGGGACAGGCGCGCGCCCGGCCGCCTCCGGCCTCCACCTCCTGGCGGGTTGTTAGGTCAAGGCCGCCGCCGCCGCCTTTCTAAGCAACACCCTTCCGACTTCCTCTGCTGGCCAGTGAGTTCGCCTATACCTGTGTGCTCAGTCGCTAAGTCGTGTCCGCCTCTTGGCGAGTCCATGGATTCTACCCCACCAGGCTTCTCTGACCACGGAATTTTCCAGGCAAGAACACTGGAGTGGGTTGCCATTTCCTACCCCAGGGGATCTTTCCGGCCCAGGGATCGAACCTGCGTCTCTTCTGTCTCCAGCATTGGCAGGCAGATTCTTTACCGCTGAGCTACCAGGGCAGCCCTAAATGGCCCTATGGATAGCCGAGAAATAAAGGTTAGTTATTATTATTATTTTTATTATCGTTTTGCGATGTATAGGTAACAGGTGACCTTAAGAAAGAAACCAAGAGTCTATGGATGAGAACGGGACCAGGGATTGTTTTTGGCCGCTTTGCTTTTGTTTCTTTTTTGGCTTGGGTTGCCCGGTGTGTTGTTTCGGCATATAGTGTTTTTTGTTTGTCTGTTAATGTGTAGGTGAAAAATCGTCTTTCTCAGGAGATTGGGGTTGACGTACACACTCTCATATATATAAAATCGATAACAAAGAAGGACCTACTGTGGAGACCAAGGAACTCAATACTCTGGATTGGGGAGCGAATCTTTAAGAAGAGTGGATACTGCTGAATGTCATGTGGCAGCCTGGATGGGAGGGCAGTCTGGGGGAGAATGGACACATGTGTAGGTATTGCTGAGGCCCTTCGGCTGTTCACCTGAAATTATCACAACATTGTTAATTGGCAACAGGGAAGGTGTGAGGAGACCTTTTTGAACATTAAATCCCCACACAGCCTTCTTAAATGTTTCTTTTTTTGTAAACATCTTCCTTAGGAATGAAATTGAGCAACTCAAAGAATGTTAGAGCTGGAAGGAATTTTTGAAATTAAACCACCTTCTTGTTATTATATATGTGGAATAGGAAGCCCAGAGAGGATAATGACAGAGCACCTGAGTGCAGTCGGTTTCCAGTCTGGAGCTCAAGCTGGAAGCAGTATCTCTCAGGGAAACGGAGTAGTGTGATGTTTAAAGATTTTATTCTATTCTTTATTAGGTAATTGCTGTAGGACAAGTTGGAAGTTCATGTTTTCATTTACTTTGCATCCTACCACTTCAAAATGATTGTTGTATTCTTCTGTATAATTTTCCAGATGATTTCCTATATGTAAATACTGGTAAAATGCTGTCTCAATTAAAATTGGATCATATTATCCATACTTCTTTGCCATATAGTTCCTACCAGATGCATAAACCTGTTGGATGGAGGTACCTTCATTAATTTAATCAGCTCCTTATGATAAGCAAGATTTTTTCAAATGTTAAACTCTTTTAAAAGTTGCTGGACTCAACATTGCTGTTTATACATCTTTTGACAAAGTAATGTCTACCCCTTGATCAGTGTGAATTTTTTTTTAATGTCAGTTTTAAAGACTATTTTAATTAATTTATTAGGCTGCACTGGGTCTTAGTTGCTGCATGTGAACTCTTAGGTGTGGCATGTGGGATCTAGTTCCCTGATCAGGGATTGCACCCGGGCCCCCTGCACTGGGGACTCAGAATCTTAGCCACTGGACCACCAGGAAAGTCCCCAGTGTGAATTTTCCTAGGAATGAAGGGCAGCTGGGTTTGGAATCTGGCTCTGGAGCTTACTGTGTGTCTTTCACACATCACAACCTTTCTAGGCTCCAATTTTCTCATCTTTAAGTGGAAGCAATCAGGCTACTGATTGTTTACAGTTATGGGGAGGATTAAATGAGATAATAAATATGAAATATTTGGTTAGTGCTTAGCACATAGCAAGCCCTAAATCAATATTAAACACTGTTGCTGTTACTATTGTTGTTAATGCCACCATGACCCCTGAAGAAAACTGGTTCTTCAATATAACTCCCGTAGTTTCTATTACTCTTTAAAAGAGAGTAATCAGAATTTCAGGAGGAAGTCTTTAGGTGTAAAACTTTAGTAGCTAAATTAATATTTTCTGTTTCTAACTTTTTTTACTCAGAGGATAAATAATAATTTTAAATGAAGTGTGTGCTGTGGAGCTATTTACCATGCTCTGCTTGTATAGCTTTCTGCCAGTCAAACCAGGAAAGCAGAGCTTTCTGTTGGATGTTCTTCTGTAAGAAACAACTGTTTTGTGATGGATAAAGCCACTTCCGATTTTTTCTCATTTGGAAAACGCTCCAAGCCCATCTTATCCCATAAAATCAGCAGAATATCTGTGCTATCATCTTTGAAACTTCCCCGTATCTTCAAGCTGTTCTCCTGTGATTTTCTCTTGTATCCCATGGGCCCACTATTTCTTATTCCTAATTGATGTGGGAGAGAGCAAAGAATCAGAAGTTGTTGCCTCTAAAACTTTGCTTTTCAATCTCGGAAGATATCCAAGGGTCACACTGGGACAGATTCCAGGTTCATATTCCCACTTGAAGCTTTGTAAATTAGTTACTCGTCCTACCAAAGCCTATATACGATCACCCTTGTTTTCCAAGGATCATGAAAAAATAAGGAAACACTCATTCTGTTTTATAGGTTGATTTTATTTGTATTTACACATTTTTAATTGAGTTGTACACGATTATGTAAGTTTCAGGTGTACAACATAGTGATTCACAATTTTTAAAAGTTATATTCTGTTTATATTTATTATGAAATATTGCTATATTCCAGGCCCTGCACAATATGTCCTTGTAGCTTATTTATTTTTACAAAGTAGTTGGTACCTATCAATCCCTTACTCCTATCTTGTCCTTCTCCACCTTGTCTCCCCACTGGTAATCAATAGTTTGTTCTCTATATCGGTGAGTTTAGTTCTTTTCTTGGGTCATAGTCACTAGCTTGTTTTATTTCTTAGGTTCCACATACAAGTGATATCATACAGTGTTTGTCTTTCTCTGACTTATTTCACTAAGCATAATTGTCTCCAAGTCCATCCATGTTGTTGCAAACGACAAAATTTCCTTCGTTTCATGGCCGAGTAGTATTCCATTGTGTGTGTGTCTATATACACCACATCCTCATTATGCATTCCCCTGTTGATGGACACTTGGGTATCTTCCATGTCTTGGTTATTGTAAATAGTACTGCAATGGATGCTGTGGTGCATGTATCTTTCCAAATTAGTCTTTCATTTTTTTCGGATAGCTCGCTAGGAACACTCACCCTCTTTGAGAAGCTGGTGGAATGTCCAGAGGCTGATGGCCTAGCTCAGACGTCAGCGGTCAGCGACCAAAAGTCATGGTGACCAGTTTTCTGCAATGCTGCCAGTAGCTCCACGCTTACTTCCGGCAGCTTCCTCTTCTGCTCCCCCGAGCATGGTGGACAGAGACGCTCACCAGGAGGGGGGCATAAATGTGGTGGTTACATGAGTCCTTTGTGGACACAGCTTCTGTGAATCTGAGCAGCAAATGCTGGGCCATCCTTGTCTAACTGAGGCCCGGAACGACCCCGCGCGTGTCACTTGCCATGCTGTGTCATCCTCTCCTCCAGTAATGACCAGGGCCACTCTACTGAGGTGTCTGTCTCTGCTTGTTGTCCTGGGTTTGTCAGTTTAGCTAGGCTAGAGCTTCCTTTCCTGAGTTTGACTTCCCTTCCTGAGTGAAGGTTGGCCTCGAGAGAAGCTGGGGCAAGATTTGTCAGGTGGGAGTGAAGCCACAGGCATGGTGTTCTGAAGTTGGGTGTACGAGCAGGTGTGATTGCCACTTGGATGCACTGGCACTGACTCGCTGACACCCCTTGTTGCCGTGGGCCAGCAGGAAGCCGAGTGTGTGTGTGTGTGTGTGTGTGTGTGTGTGTATCTCAGATTATTTTCAGCCAAGAGCAGTTGGCTGCTGTAAACATTAAGGTAAACGTGTCTTTTCAAATTAGAGTTTTCATTTTTTTACTGGATCAGGGAATGGAATTGCTGGATCAAATAGTAATTCCTTTTTTAATTTTTTGAAGAGCCTCCATAACAGTTTCCATAGTGCCTGCACCAATTTACATTCCCACCAACAGTATAGGAGGGTTTCTTTTTCACCACACCCTGTCTACCATTTCTTTGTAGAGTTTTTGATAATAGGCATTCTGACCTGTATGTGGTATTACCTCATTGTGGTTTTGATTTGCATTTCTCTGATGATTAGCAATGTTGGTCATCTTTTCATGTGCCTCTTGGCCCTCTGTATGTCTGCTTTAGAGAATAACTATTTAGGTCTTCTGCCTGTTTTTTGATAAGGTTGTTTATCTTTTCTGCTCTGAGTAATATGAGCTGCTTGTATATTTCAGATTTCTTAGGTTTACTTTTTTAATTTAATCTTTCATTTTTTCAGCAGTGTTTTTGGGGCCATGCTGCATGCCTTGTGGGATCTTAGTTCTGAATTAGGGATAGAACTTGGGCTCTCTGTGGGAGAAGGCGAGGGTGGGATGCTTTGAGAGAATAGCATTGAAACATGTATATTATGATATGTGAAATAGATCTCCACTCCAGGATCGATGCATGAGACAGGGTGCTCAGGGCTGGTGCACTGGGATGACCCTGAGGGATGGGATGGGGAGGGAGGCGGGAGGCGGGTTCAGGATGGGAAACACATGTACACCCATGGCTGATTCATGTCAATGGATGGCAAAAACCACTACAATATTGTAAAGTAATTAGCCTCCAATTAAAATAAAATAATTAATTAAAAATAAAATGAATAGATACCCAGCAAGGACCTACTGTATAGCACAGGGAACTCTGCTCAATGTGAGTGCATGCTCAGTCACTTCAGTTGTGTTGGACTCTGCAACCCTATGAACTGTAGCCCACCAAGCCCCTCTGTCCATGGGATTCTCCAGGCAAGAATACTGGAGGGCGTTGCCATGCACTTCTCCAGGGAAGCTTCCTGACCCAGGGATCGAACCTGCATCTCCTGCATTGCAGGCAGATTCTTTACCACTGAGCCAACAGAAAAGTTCTGCTCAATATTCTGTAATAATCTAAATGGGAAGAATTTTGAAGACAATAGATACATGTGTATGTATAACTGAATCACTCTGCCGTACACCTGAGACAAACACAATATTGTTAATCAACTATACAACAATACGAAAGAAAAATAAAAAAAAAAGAAGAACTCAGGCTCTCAGCAGTGAGTGAGGAGTGCTAAGTACTGTACTGCCAGGCGATTTTCTATTTTTTGGATAATAACCCCTTGTGAGTTGCATCCTTTGAAAATACTTTCTCCTATTCAGTAAGTTTTCTTTTAGTTTTGTTGATGGTTTCCCTTGCTGTGCATAAAAACTTTTCAGTTTGATTAGGTCCCATTTGTTTACTTTTGCTTTGATATTTCTTTTGCCTAGGGTGATTGATCTAAGAAAACATTACTATGATTTATGTCACAGAATGTTTAACCTATGTTTTTTCTAGGAGTTGAACAGTGTCTTGTTTTACATTTGTTTTTAAACCATTTTGAGCTTATTTTTGTGTATGGTGTGAAGAAATGTGCTAATTTCACTCTTTCATGTGTAGCATCCAGTTTTCCCAGCACCGCTTGCTTGTCTTC
The DNA here is from genome assembly GCF_963930625.1 of Muntiacus reevesi. Taxonomy (NCBI): domain Eukaryota; kingdom Metazoa; phylum Chordata; class Mammalia; order Artiodactyla; family Cervidae; genus Muntiacus; species Muntiacus reevesi. The sequence continues at coordinate 130,074,621 of NC_089271.1, read as the reverse complement.
TCCATTGTATAGTTTTGCCTCTTTTGTCATGGATTAATTGACAGGAGGCGTGTGAGTTTATTTTGGGGGTCTCTATTCTGTTCCTTTGATCTATATGTCTGTTTTTGTTCCAGTACCATGGTGGTTGGATTACTGTGGCTGACAAAAGAATTTTTGATTTGTCAAAAAAAAAAAAAAGATTTGTACATGACAGTTAACTAAGGCGCTGTAACCCTTGCGTTCTGTTTTTAGTGTTAATTGTTGATTATTTCTTTTTAATTAATTAAGTAATCTCTTTATTTGGCTGCACTGGGTCTTTGTTGTGGCATGTGGGATCTTAGTTCCCTGACCAGGCATTGAACCCAGGTCCCCTGTAGTGAGAGTACAGAGCCATTGGGCCACCAGAGAAGTCCCACCCTTGCTTTCTTTCAAAATGTTTATTCATTCATTTTTGACTGCACTGGGTCTTAGTTGCTGCGTGTGAGCTCTCTCTGGTTGTGGTGAGTGGGGCTACTCTCTAGTCATCCTGCATGGCTTCTCACCGCAGTGGCCTCTCTTGCTGTGGAGCACGGGCTCCAGGGTGCTTGCGCTTCAATAGTTGCAGCTCGTGGGCTCAGTTGTACTTCCTAGGATTTAGAGCACAAGCTCAATAGTTGTGGCACACGAGCTTAGCTGCTCCATGGCCTGTGGGATCTTCCTGTACCAGGGATCGAACCCGTGGCTCCTGCATTGCAGGCAGATTCTTTATTACTGAGACACCTGGGAAGCCCTGCAAGGCAGATTCGTAACTCCTGAATCACCAGGGAAGGCTCCTTCCTTTCTTTTTTATGTCAAACTCTTTTAAACTCTTCTCTACTTTTCTTGCAAACTTATTTTTCTTCCTCTCATTTTCTCCACAATCCCTTGAATGAGACTCCTGCCTTACAAAACACTTTCCACTTCCGCGGGGACTTCCCACACCCAGGTCTCAGTCTCCTTTATTTCTGTGTGTGTCTCTCCACAGTTGGATACTTTCTCTTTCTTGAATTGCTCTCCTCTCTTGGTTTCTGTGACCTGCTCTCTTTGGGATTTTATCCTCTCTCTCCAGGTGCTCCTCGTCTGTCTGGTTTGCTGACTTTCCTTCTCCCCACTCTTCAAGGTTCAGTTGTTTCCCAAAGCCCAGTTCTGAGCACTCTTGAATTCTCACTTTTCCCTTTATGATCTCCTCTTCTCTCTTGGATTCCACCATCGTCCCTTCACCCTCATGATTTTTTCATACAAATATATGCCTTTATCTCTGCCGCCTAACCTGAATGCCAGGACTGTTTCAGCATCAATTCTTCGGTGCTCAGCTCTCTTTATAGTCCAACTCTCACATCCATACATGACCACTGGAAAAACCATAGTCTTGACTAGATGGACCTCTGTTGGCAAAATAATGTCTCTGCTTGTTAATATGGTCTCTAGGTTGGTCATAACTTTCCTTCCAAGGAGTAAGCGCCTTTTAATTTCATGGCTGCAATCACAATCAGCAGACTCTGAAAGGGACAGTTGCTCAGTCCTGTCTGACTCTTTACGCCCCATGGACTATACAGTCTATAGAATTCTCCAGGCCAGAACACTGGACTGGGTAGCCATTCGTCTCTCTAGGGGATCTTCCCAACCCAGGGATCGAACCCAGGTCTCCTGCATTGCAGGCGGATTCTTTATCAGCTGAGCCGCCAGGGACGCCCTTAGAGGCTCTCAGGGCTACTAAATGGGGTCAGTAAATTCAAACTTATGGAAATAGCCCATTACCAGTGAGAACATAGTTCCCAAAGGAAAAAAAATAGAGCCCCTTTTCCTACACCTGTGTTTCTGAGAGGGTAACAGGCAGGAAGGCCAAGGGTCTCCAAACCGAGGACATAGGCTGCAAGTGCCAGACATTTTTATCTCTCTTAAGCTACAGGAGGAAACAAACCAGGGATATTTTTTCTTCTCTATACAAATTTAAAAGCAGGTTTCTCTTAACATGCTGTGTTGCCATGACACCTGGTTTCACCTGAAGCTAACTACTCTCAAACCTTGAGTTAACCAATACATTTCTTTTTCTTACGGAAATGTTGTCTTAAGCTATGTTAATGTACCCCAGACTCTATCTTCAAGTTGATTCCACCAAATGGCCTAACCTACTTACTCAGATATTGTTCCGGAATCCATGTCAGGGAAAATACTTGTTGGTAATCTGCCCTTCTACAAGATTCAAGTCAATCCTTTTATGGCCAGGAATAAAGTATCTGGTGCCATTCTAAACTCTAAGACATTCCTTTCTTTTCATTAACAGACTGTGAGTGACTATATAACTTACAGCTAAACACTAGGAGGTGGGTACTCTTTTGCCCCCTTCTGATGCCTATGTCAGAAGCTTCCTCTATCTCATTTATACTTTAATAAAACTTTATTACACAAAAGCTCTGAGGGAATCAACCTCGTCTCTGGCCCTGGATCGAATTCGCTCCTCCAGAGGGCAAGAATCCCAGCGTATTATGGTTCAGCAACAACCTTTCAGTATCTACCTATCTACATCTATCTATGTGAATATATATATATATATAGATAGATACAGTCTCTTCCTATAAAGTTCGGGTCCTCCTAACACAAATATTTTTTAGGGAGTAAGTTAACCCTTCTAAAATCTCACAAAAAAACCATCGTTTGCACTCACTTGTCACTTCATGAATACCTCGGCACCTCAGTTTCCTCATCTATCAAATGGGAACATTGATAACACTTTCCTTGTGGCTTTTCAATTTAATTAAATGAAGCAGAGCATGTAAAACACCCAGGACATTTCTTAGTAGATCTAAGTAGCATACTTAGTGCTAAGTAGCATACTTAAGTGCCTCAGATTCCTGCTCACCAAAAAGCATCTCTTTCACTTACTAGGAACTTCACTAATACCTCTGTGCTTCAGTGTCCTCAGGTAAAAAATGCGAACGTTGATAACACCTTCCCTGTAGTTTTTCTTTTCAATTAAATGCAGGCAAGCAGGTAAAACGAGATGGACTTTGTTTAGCAGATCTAAGAATCATACGTAATTTTCGGGTTTTTTTTTCTAGTAGATGTAGTTGACAATGAGATTTTTTCCCCAATAATCTAGAGACAGTACCGTTTCTGCAGATTTTATTGTGTCCAAAAATACGCTCACCATAAAGCACCTCTTTCACTTATCAGTAACTTCATTAATGCCTCTGTGCCTCAGTTTACTCATGTATAAACAGGGAGTGTTGATAACACATTCCTCTTTGATTTTTTTTTGATTAAATGAAGCAGCGCATATGAGAAATCCAGGGTGTTACTTAGGAGATCTAAGTAAAACACTTAATTTCTTTTTTTTATAAGAGAGAGTTAAAACTCTGCTTTTTCTCCAACAATCTAGACAGACGATGCCCTTTTCCACAAGGTTTATTGAGTGTAGATAAATACGCTCTCAAAGAAATCATCCATTTCACTTCTTGTAACTTCATTACTACCTCTCTGCTTCAGTTTCCTCATCTGTAAAATGGGATGGGAATGTTGATAACACCTTCCTTGTAGATTTTCTTTTTAATTTAATGAAGCAGAGCATGTAAAACACCCAGGACATTTCTTAGTAGATCTACGTAGCATACTTAATTTTTTAAAATAGAATTGAAATACAGCAATTTCCCTCCCACCACATCTAGACAGACAATGCCCTTTCACACAACGTTAACTAAGTATAGATAAATACACTCACAAAATCCTTGCTGTCTCTTACTGCTGCTGCTCCTAAGTTGCTTCCGCCGAGTCCGACTCTGTGCGACCTCATAGATGGCAGCCCACCAGGCTCCCCGGTCCCTGGGCTTCTCCAGACAAGGACATTGGAGTGGGTTGCCATTTCCTTCTCCAGTGCATGAAATACTAGTATATTTAATAAAGTCTGTTGTTTTGAGATCATATTTATCTACACTTGGTAAACTTTGTGGAAAATACACTGTCTATCTAGAATGTTCTGGGGGAAATCAATTTCGGTTATCTCTATTAAAAAGAAAAAACAAAATTAAGTATGTTACTGAGACTACTAAGCAATGTCCTCTGTGTTTTACAGGGTCTGCTTCATTTAATTCAAAACAAAATCTATGAGGAAATTGTTATCAATATGCCCATTTATACTTCAGGAAACTGAGGCCTTAATGAAGTTGCGAGTAAGTGAAAGAGATGCTTTTGCTAACCATATTTATCTATACATAGTCATCTTTGTGGTTAAGTGCATCGTCTATCTAGAATGTTTCGGGAAGAAAACTTAACTTAAATTCTATTAAAAAAATAAAAATACGTATGTTCCTTAACTCTACTAAGCATGTCCTCAGTGTTTTACATGCTCTGCTTCTTGTGATTACAAATAAAATGTGAGAGGAAGGTGTTATCAACATTCCCATTTTATATAAGAGGAAACCGAGGCAGAGAGGCATTAATGAAGTAATTAGCAAGTGAAAGATGATGTATTGGTGAGTATATTTATCCATACTTAATAAACTTTCTTGGTAAGGGCATTGTCTATTAGATTCTTGGGGGATTTTTCAATTCTATTAAAAAAATTAAGATTCTTACTTAACTCTACTAAGCATCTCCTGGGTATTTTACATGCTCTGTTTCATTTAATTAAAAATAAAAATCAGTAAGGTAAAAAGACAATCTACAAAGCTGAGGGGAAAAAAATAAAGATTTTAACACTCTTCAAAAAAACAATATTATGTATGTTCGTTAGCTCTCCTAAACAATGGTGGCTGTTTTACATGTTAAGCTTCATTTAATTAAAAAGAAAATCTACGAGAAGGTGCTTTCAGTATTCCCAATTTATAGATGAGGAAGCTGAGGCACAGAGACTTAATGAAGTCAGTAGTAAATGAAATTTTTTCTGGTTAGCGTATTTATCGACAGTTAGTTAGCTTTTGGGGAAAGGGCATGGTCTGTCTCGATAATTGAAGGGGGATCTTGATTTCAATTCTACCTACTAAAAAATAAAAGACTTAAGGATGTTACTTAGATCTACTAAGGAATGTCCTGGGTGTTTTACATGCTCTGCTTCATTTAATTATATTGAAAAGCCACGAGGAAAGTGTTATCAATGTTCCCATTTGATAGATGAGCAAACTGAGGTGCCGAGGTATACATGAAGTGACTAGTGAGTGACAACGATGGGGTTTTTGTCAGAGTATGTATCTATACCTAGAAAACTTGTGGGAAAGGAGTTTGTCTATCTAGACTGCTAGGGCAAAAAAATTCAATTTCAATACTATTTTTAAAAAAACAAAAATAATATGTTACTTAGATCTTCTAAGAAAAGTCCTCGGTGTTGTACATGCTCTGCTTCATTTAATCAAAAAGAAAATCTTTTAGACTCTGTGGGAGAAGGCGAGGGTGGGATGTTCAGAGAGAACAGCATTGAAACAAGGATACTGTGGAGGGTGAAAGAGATCACCAGCCAGGTTGGATGCATGAAACGGGGGCTCAGGGCTGGTGCACTGGGAAGACCCAGAGGGATGGGGTGGAGAGGGAGGCGGGAGTGGGGATCGGGATGGGGAACACATGGAAATCCATGGCTGATTCATGTCAATGGATGGCAAAATCCATACACTACAATATTGTAAAGTAATTAGCTTCCAACGAATAAAAAGAAATGAAAAAAAAAAAAAAACTAAAACAGAAAATCTACGAAGAAGGTGTTATCAACATTCCCATTTTATAGATGAGGAAACGGAGGTACAGAGACTTTATTAAATATACTAGTATTTCATGCACTGGAGAAGGAAATGGCAACCCACTCCAATGTCCTTGTCTGGAGAAACCCAGGGACCGGGGAGCCTGGTGGGCTGCCATCTATGAGGTCGCACAGAGTGGACACGACGGAAGCAACTTAGGAGCAGCAGCAGTAAGAGAGAGCAAGGATTTGGTGAGCGTATTTATCTATACTTAGTAAACGTTGTGCGAAAGGACATTGTCTGTCTAGATTTGGGGGGAGGGAAATTGCTGTATTTCAATTCTATTTTAAAAAATTAAGTATGCTACTTAGATCTACTAAGAAATGTCCTGGGTGTTTTACATGGTCTGCTTCATTAAATTAAAAAGAAAATCTACGAGGAATGTGTTATCATCATTCCCATCCCATTTTACAGATGAGGAAACTGAAGCACAGAGGCAGTAATGAAGTTACAAGAACTGAAATGGATGATTTCTTTGAGAGCATATTTATCTAGACTCAATAAACCTTGTGGAAAAGGGCATTGTCTGTCTAGATTGTTGGAGAAAAAAACTCAGTTTTAACTCTGTCTTATAATAAAGAGAAATTAAGTGTTTTACTTAGATCTCCTAAGTAACACCCTGGATTTGTCATATGCACTGCTTCATTTAATAAAAAAAAAAATCAAAGAGGAATGTGTTATCAACACTCCCAGTTTATACATGAGTAAACTGAGGCACAGAGGCGTTAATGAAGTTACTGATAAGTGAAAGAGGTGCTTTATGGTGAGCGTATTTTTGGACACAATAAAATCTGCAGAAACGCCACTGTCTCTAGATTATTGGGGAAGAAAGCTCATTGTCAACTCCATCTACTAGGAAAAAAATACAACGAAAATAAAGTATGCTACTAAGATCTACTAAACAAAGTCCATCTCGTTTTACCTGCTTGCCTGCATTTAATTAAAAAGAAAATCTACACCGAAGGTGTTATCAACGTTCCCATTTTATACATGAGGACACTGAAGCACAGAGGTATTAGTGAAGTTCCTAGTAAGTGAAAGAGATGCTTTTTGGTGAGCATATTTATCTATAGTTAGTAAACTTTTCAGGAAAAGACCATCCAGATTTTTGGGAGGAAAATACTCGTTTTCAATTCCATCTCTTCAGAAAGTAAACAAAATTAAGTATGTTACTAGATCTACTAAGAAATGTCCTCGATGTTTCACATGTTCTGCTTCATTTAATTAAAAACAAAATCTACGAGGATGGCGTTATCTACATTCACATTTGATGGATGAGGAAAGTGAGGCCTAGAGGCATGAATGAAATTAACTAGTAATTGAAAGAGATGCGTTTTGGTGAGGTATTTATGGACCCTTTGCAAAATTCATGAGAATGTGCTTTGACTATCTAGATTGTGAGGAAATAAATCTAGGTTTCAATTCTGTCTATGAAAAAATTTAAGAATGTTCCTTAGATCTACTAAGCAATGTCCTGGGTATTTTACATGCTCTTCTTCATTTAATTAAAAAGAGAACCTACAAGGAGTATGTTATCAACATTCCGACTTTATAGATGAGGAAACTGAGGTACAGAGGCATCAATGAAGCTACTCCTGAGTGAAAGAGATCCTGTTGTTTTGAGGGCATATTTATCTACATTCGGTAAACTTTGTGGAAAGTACACTGTCTATCTAGAATGTTCTGGGGGCAAATCAATTTCAGTTATCTCTATTAAAAAGAAAAAACAAAATTAAGTATGTTACTGAGACTACTAAGCAATGTCCTCTGTGTTTTACAGGGTCTGCTTCATTTAATTGAAAACAAAATCTATGAGGAAATTGTTATCAACATTCCCATTTATACTTCAGGAAACTGAGGCCTTAATGAAGTTGCTAGTAAGTGATAGAGATGCTTTTGCTAACCATATTTATTTATACTTAGTCATCTTTGTGGGAAAGGGCGTCGTCTACCTAGAATGTTTCGGGAAGAAAACTTGATTTCAATTCTATTAAAAAAACAAAATTAAGTATGTTCCTTAGCTCTACTAAGCATGTCCTCAGTGTTTTACATGCTCTGCCTCATGTGATTACAAATAAAATGTGAGAGGGAGGTGTTATCAACATTCCCATTTTATATATGAGGACACAGAGGCATTAAGGAAGTAATTAGCAAGTGAAAGATGATGTATTGGTGAGTATATTTATCCATACGTAATAAACTTTGTTGGTAAGGGCATTGTCTATTAGATTCTTGGGGGAAAAATATTTCAATTCTATTAAAAATTTAAGTGTGTTACTTAACTCTACTAAGCATGTCCTGGATATTTTACATGCTCTGTTTCATTTACTTAAAAATAAAAATCAGTAAGGTAAAAAGGCAATCTTCAAAGCTGAGTGGGAAAAAATAAAGATTTTAACACTCTTTAAAAAGACAATATTATGTATGTTCGTTAGCTCTCCTAAGCAACGGTGGCTGTTTTACATGATAAGCTTCATTTAATTAAAAGGAAAATCTACGAGGAAGGTGCTGTCAATATTCCCATTTTATAGATGAGGAAGCTGAGGCACAGAGACTTAATGAAGTCAGTAGTAAATGAAAGCTTTTCTGGTTAGAATATTTATCGACAGTTAGCTTTTTGGGAAAGTGCATGGTCTATCTCGATTATTGAAGAGGGATCTTGATTTCAATCCTACCCACTAAAAAAAAAAAAACCCTTAAGTTTGTTACTTAGGTCTACTAAGTGATGTCCTGGGTGTTTCACATGCTCTGCTTCATTTAATTAAATTGAAAAGCCAGGAGGAAAGTGTTATCAATGTTCCCTTTGGATAGATGAGGTAACCGAGGTGCCAAGCTATTCATGAAGTGACAAGTGAGTGCAAACGATGGGGTTTTTGTGAGAGTATGTATCTATACCTAGGAAACTTGTGGGAAAGGGGTTTGTCTATCTAGCTTGTTGGGGCAAAAAAATTCGATTTCAATACTATTTTTAAAAAAACAAAAATAATATGTTACTTAGATCTACTAAGAAATGTCCTCGGTGTTGTACATGCTCTGCTTCATTTAATCAAAAAGAAAATCTTTTAGACTCTGTGGGAGAAGTCGAGGGTGGGATGTTCAGAGAGAACAGCATTGAAGCAAGGATCCTGTCAAGGGTGAAACAGATCACCAGCCCAGGTTGGATGCATGAGACGTGGACTCAGGGCTGGTGCACTGGGAAGACCCAAAGGGATTGGGTGGAGAGGGAGGCGGGAGTGGGGATCGGGATGGGGAACACATGTAAATTCATGGCTGATTAATGTCTATATATGGCAAAACCCACTACAATATTGTAACGTAATTAGCCTCCAACGAATAGAAATAAATGAAACGCAAAACAAAACAAAACCAAAACTAAAAAATGAAATCTACGAGGAAGGTGTCATCAACATTCCCATTTTATAGATGAGGAAACAGAGGTACAGAGACGTTACTAAATATACTAATATTTCATGCACCGGAGAAGGAAATGGCAACCCACTCCAATGTTGTTGTCTGGAGAAACCCAGGGACCGGGGAGCCTGGTGGGCTGCCATCTATGAGGTCGCACAGAGTGGACACGACGGAAGCAACTTAGGAGCAGCAGCAGTAAGACAGAGCAAGGATTTTGGTGAATGTATTTATCTATACTTAGTAAACGCTGTGTGAAAGGATATTGTCTGTCTAGATTTGGGGGGAGGGAAATTACTGTATTTCAATTCTATTTAAAAAAATTAAGTATGCTACTTAGATCTACTAAGAAATGTCCTGGGTGTTTTACATGCTCTGCTTCATTAAATTCAAAAGAAAATCTACAAGGAAGGTGTTATCAACATTCCCATTCCATTTTACAGATGAGGAAACTGAGGCACAGTGGCAGTAATGAAGTTACAAGAAGTGAAATGGATGATTTCTTCGAGAGCGTATTGATCTACACTCAATCAACTTTGTGGAAAAGGGCATTGTCTGTCTAGATTGTTGGAGGAAAAAACTCAGTTTTAACACTCTCATAAAAAAAACGAAATTAACTGTTTTACTTAGATCTCCTAAGTAACACCCTGGATTTGTCATATCCGCTGCTTCATTTAATAAAAAAAAACCAAAGAGGAATGTGTTATCAACACTCCCAGTTTATACATGAGTAAAGTGAGGCACAGAGGCATTAATGAAGTTACTGATAAGTGAAAGAGGTGCTTTATGGTGAGCGTATTTTTGGACACAGTAAAATCTGCAGAAATGGCACTGTCTCTAGATTTTTGGGGGAAAAAGCTCCTTGTCAACTCCTTCCATTAGGAAAAAAAGCGAAAATTAAGTATGCTACTTAGATCTACTCAACAAAGTCCATCTCGTTTTACCTGCTTGCCTGCATTTAATTTAAAAAAAAAAACTACACGGAAGGTGTTATCAACGTTCCCATTTTATACATGAGGACACTGAAGCACAGATGTATTAGTGAAGTTACTAGTAAGTGAAAGATGCTTTTTGGTGAGCATATCTACCTATACTTAGTAAACTATTTGGTAAAAGACCATCCAGATTTGGGGAAAAATACTCGTTTTCAATTCCATCTCTTAAAAATGTAAACATTAATTTTGTTTGTAATCTCAGTTTGTTACTTAGATCTACTAAGAAATGTCCTCGGTGTTTCACATGATCTGCTTCATTTAATTAAAAAGAAAATCTAGAAGGTGTATGTTATCAACATTCCCATTTTATAGATGAGGAAACTGAGGTACAGAGGCATCGATGAAGTTACTCGTGAGTGAAAGAAATCCTGTTGTTTTGAGAGCATATTTATCTACACCCGGTAAACTTTGTGGAAAGTACACTATCTATCTAGAATGTTCTGGGGGAAATCAATTTCAGTTATCTCTATTAGAAAGAAAAAACAAAATTAAGTATGTTACTGAAACTATTAAGCAATGTCCTTTGGGTTTTACAGGGTCTGCTTCATTTAATTAAAAACAAAGTCTATGACAAAGTTGTTATCAATATTCCCATTTATACTTCAGGAAACTGAGGCCTTCATGACGTTGCTAGTAAGTGAAAGAGATGCTTTTGCTAACCATATTTATCTATACTTAATCATCTTTTTGGGAAAGGGCATCGTCTATCTAGAATGTTTCGGGAAGAAAACTTGATTTCAATTCTATTCAAAAAACAAAATTATGTATGTTACTTAATTCTACTAAGCATCTCCTCAGTCTTACATGCTCTGCTTCATGTAATTACAAATAAAATGTACAAGGAAGGTGTTATCAACATTCCCATTTTATATATGAGGAAACCGAGGCACAGAGGCAATAAGGAAGTAATTAGTAAGTGAAAGATGATGTATTGGTGAGTATATGTATCCATACTTAATAAGCTTTGTTGGTAAGGGCATTGTCTATTAGATTCTTGCGGGAAAATTATTTCAATGCTATTAAAAAATTAAGCATGTTACTTAACTCTACTAAGCATTTCCTGGGTATTTTACATGCTCTGTTTCATTTAATTAAAAATAAAAATCAGTAAGGTAAAAAGAATATCTACAAAGCTGAGGGGAAAAAAATAAAGATTTTAACACTCTTCAAAAAAGCAATATTATATATGTTCGTTAGCTCTACTAAACAATGGTGGCTGTTTTACATGTGAAGCTCCATTTAATTAAAAGGAAAATCTACGAGTAAGGTGCTGTCAATATTCCCATTTTATAGATAAGGGAGCTGAGGCACAGAAACTTAATGAAGTCAGTAGTAAATGAAAGTTTTTCTGGTTAGCGTATTTATCGACAGTTAGTAAGCTTTTTGGGAAAGGGCATGGTCTATGTCGATTATTGAAGGGGGAATCTTGATTTCAATTCTACCTACTAAAGAAAAAAACTTAAGTATGTTAGTTAGATCTACTAAGTGATGTCCTGGGTGTTTTACATGCTCTGCTTCATTTAATTAAATTGAAACGCCACGAGGAAAGTGTTATCAATGTTCCCATTTGATAGATGAGGAAACTGAGGTGCCGAGGTATTCATGAAGTGACAAGTGAGTGACAACGATGGGGTTTTTGTGAGAGTATGTATCTATACCTAGCAAACTTGTGGGAAAGGGGTTTGTCTATCTAGACTGCTAGGGAAAAAAAATTTGATTTCAGTACTATTTAAAAAAAATAATATGTTACTTAGATCTACTAAGAAATGTCCTCGGTGTTGTACATGCTCTGCTTTATTTAATCAAAAAGAAAATCTTTTAGACTCTGTGGGAGAAGGCGAGGGTGGGATGTTCACAGAGAATAGCAATGAAACAAGGATACTGTCAAGGGTGAAAGAGATCACCAGCCCAGGTTGGATGCATGAGAAGGGTGCTCAGGGCTGGTGCACTGGGAAGACCCAGAGGGATGGGGTGGAGAGGGAGGCGGGAGTGGGGATCGGGATGGGGAACACATGGAAATCCATGGCTGATTCATGTCAATATATGGCCAAATCCATACAATGTATGGCCAAATCCATACACTACAATATTGTAAAGTAATCAGCCTCCAATGAATAAAAATAAATCAAAAACAAAACTAAAAAAGAAAATCTACGAAGAAGGTGTTATCAACATTCCCATTTTATAGATGAGGAAAGAGAGGTACAGAGACTTTATTAGTATACTAGTATTTCATGCACTGGAGAAGGAAATGGCAACCCACTCCAATGTCCTTGTCTGGAGAAGCCCAGGGCCCGGGGAGCCTGGTGGGCTGCCATCTATGAGGTCGCACAGAGTCGGACACGACGGAAGCAACTTAGGAGCCGCAGCAGTAAGAGACAGCAAGGATTTGGTGAGCGTACTTATCTATACTTAGTAAACGCTGTGTGAAAGGTCATTGTCTGTCTAGATTTGGGGGGAGGGAAATTGCTGTATTTCAATTCTATTTAAAAAAATTAAGTATGCTACTTATATCTACTAAGAAATGTCCTGGGTGTTTTACATGTTCTGCTTCATTTAAGGTGATAACACCTTCCTTGTACATTTTATTTGTAATTGCATGAAGCAGAGCATGTAAGACTGAGGAGATGCTTAGTAGAATTAAGTAACATACATAATTTTGTTTTTGTAATAGAATTGAATTCAAGTTTTCTTCCCAAAACATTCTAGATAGACGATGCCCTTTCCCACAAAGATGATTAAATATAGATAAATATTGTTAGCAAAAGCATCTCTTTCACCTACTAGCAACTTCAAGAACGCCTCAGTTTCCTGAAGTATAAATGGGAATATTGATAACAACTTCGTCAAAGATTTTGTTTTCAATTAAATGAAGCAGACCCTGTAAAACACAGAGGACATGCTTAGTAGTCTCAGTAACATACTTAATTTTGTTTTTTCTTTTTAATAGAGATAACTGAAATTGATTTGCCCCCAGAATATTCTAGATAAACAATGTACTTTCCACAAAGTTTACCGGGTGTAGATAAATATGCTCTCAAAACAACAGGATCTCTTTCACTCACGAGTAACTTCATCGATGCCTCTGTACCTCAGTTTCCTCATCTATAAAATGGGAATGTTGATAACATACTCCATGTAGATTCTCTTTTTAGTTAAATGAAGAAGAGCATGTAAAATACCCAGGACACTGCTTTGTAGATCTAAGGAACATTCTTAATTTTTTTTTCATAGACAGAATTGAAACCTAGATTTATTTCATCACAATCTAGATAGTCAAAGCATATTCTCATGAATTTTGCTAAGGGTCCATAAATACCTCACCAAAACGCATCTCTTTCAATTACTTGTTAATTTCATTCATGCCTCTGTGCCTCACTTTCCTCATACATCAAATGCGAATGTAGATAACACCATCCTCATAGATTTTCTTTTTAATTAAATGAAGCAGAACATGTGAAACACCGAGGACATTTCTTAGTAGATCTAAGTAACATACTTAATTTTGTTTACTTTTTGAAGAGATGGAATTGGAAACGAGTATTTTCTCCCCAAAAATCTGCATGGTCTCTTCCGAAAAAGTTTACTAAGTCTAGATAGATATGCTCACCAAAAAGCATCTCTTTCACTTACTAGGAACTTCACTAATACCTCTGTGCTTCAGTGTCCTCATGTATAAAATGGGAACGTTGTAGTTTTTCTTTTTAATTAAATGCAGGCAAGCAGGTAAAACGAGATAGACTTTGTTTAGTAGATCTTAGTAGCATACTTTATTTTCGTTGTTTTTTTTTTCTAGTAGATGGAGTTGACAAGGAGCTTTTTTCCCCAAAAATCTAGAGACAGTGCCGTGTCTGCAGATTTTACTGTGTCCAAAAATACGCTCACCATAAAGCACCTCTTTCACTTATCAGTAACTTCATTAATGCCTCTGTGCCTCACTTTACTCATGTATAAACTGGGAGTGTAGATAACACATTCCTCTTTGATTTTTTTTTTTTTTTTGATTAAATGAAGCAGTGCATATGACAAATCCAGGGTGTTACTTAGGAGATCTAAGTAAAGCACTTAATTCTTTTTTTTTATGAGAGTGTTAAAACTGAGTTTTTTTCTCCAACAATCTAGACAGACAATGCCCTTTTCCACAAAGTTGATTGAGTGTAGGTCAATACGCTCTCGAAGAAATCATCCATTTCACTTCTTGTAACTTCATTACTACCACTGTGCCTCCATTTCCTCATCTGTAAAATGGGATGGGAATATTGATAACACCTTCCTTGTAGATTTTCTTTTGAATTTAATGAAGCAGAGCATGTAAAACACCCAGGACATTTCTTAGTAGATCTAAGTCGCATACTTAATTTTTTTAAATAGAATTGAAATACAGTAATTTCCCTCCCCCCAAATCTAGACAGACAATGCCCTTTCACACAGGGTTTACTAAGTATAGATAAATACGCTCACCAAAATCATTGTTGTCAGTTACTGCTGCTCCTAAGCTGCTTCTGTCGTGTCCGACTCTGTGCGACCTCATAGATGGCAGCCCACCAGGCTCCCCGGTCCCTGGGCTTCGCCAGACAAGGACATTGGAGTGGGTTGCCATTTCCTTCTCCAGTGCATGAAATACTAGTATATTTAGTAACGTCTCTGTACCTCAGTTTCCTCATCTATAAAATAGGAATGTTGATAACACCTTCCTCGTTGATTTTCTTTTTTAGTTTTGTTTTGGTTTTGTTTTTTTCTTCATTTATTTTTATTCATTGGAGGCTAATTACTTTACAGTATTGTAGTGGATTTTTCCATCCATTGACATAAATCAGCCATGAATTTACATGTGTTCCCCATCCCGATCCCCACTCCCGCCTCCCTCCCCATCCCATCCCTCTGAGTCTTCCCAGTGCACCAGCCCTGAGCACCCTTCTCATGCATCCAACCTGGGCTGGTGATCTGTTTCACCCTTGACAGTATACTTGTTTCAATGCTGTTTCTTCTGAGCATCCCACCCTCGCCTTCTCCCACAGAGTCTAAAAGATTTTCTTTTTGATTAAATGAAGCAGAGCATGTACAACACCGAGGACTTTTCTTAGTAGATCTAGGTAACATATTATTTTTGTTGTTTTAAAAATAGTATTTAAATCGAATTTTTTTGCCCTAGCAGTCTAGATAGACAAACCCCTTTCCCACAAGTTTCCTAGGTATACATACATACTCTCACAAAAACCCCATCGTTTGCACTCAATTGTCACTTCACGAATACCTCGGCAATTCAGTTTGCTCTCTATCAAATGGGAACTTTGATAACACTTTCCTCCTGGCTTTTCAATTTAATTAAATGAAGCAGAGCATGTGAAACACCCAGGACATCACTTAGTAGATCTAAGTAACATACTTAAGTCTTTTTTTTTTTTTAGTAGGTAGAATTGAAATCAAGATCCCCGTTCAGTAACCGAGATAGACCATGCCCTTTCCCAAAAAGCTTACTAACTGTCGATAAATATGCTAAGCACAAAAAGTTTCATTTACTACTGACTTCATTAAGTCTCTGTGCCTCAGCTTCCTCATCTATAAATTGGGAATACTGACAGCACCTTCTTGTAGATTTTCTTTTTAATTAAGTGAACCTTAACATGTAAAACACCCACCATTGTTTAGGAGAGCTAACGACCATACATAATATTGTTTATTTTAAGAGTGTTAAAATCTTTATTTTTTTCCCCTCAGCTTTGTAGATTGTCTTTTTACCTTACTGATTTTTATTTTTAATTAAATGAAACAGAGCATGTAAAATACCCAGGACTTGCTTAGTAGAGTTATGTAAGATACTTTATTTTTTTAATAGAATTGAAAAATCCCCCAAGAATCTAATAGACAATGCCCTTACCAACAAAGTTTATTAAGTATGGATACATATACTCACCAATACATCATCTTTCACTTACTAATTACTTCCTTAATGCCTGTGTGCCTCGGTTTACTCTTACATAAAATGGGAATGTTGATAATACCTTCCTCTCACATTTTATTTGTAATCACATGAAGCAGAGCATGTAAAACACTGAGGACATGCTTAGAAGAGTTTAGTAACATACTTAATTTTGTCTTTTTAATAGAATTGAAATCAAGTTTTCTTCCCGAAACATTCTAGATAGACGATGCCCTTTCCCACAAAGATGACTAAGTATAGAGAAATATGGTTAGCAAAAGCATCTCTTTCACTTACTAGCAACTTCATTAAGGCCTCAGTTTCCTGAAGTATAAATGGGCATATTGATAACATTTTCCTTATAGATTTTGTTTTCAATTAAATGAAGCAGACCCTGTAAAACACAGAGGACATTGCTTAGTAGTCTCAGTAACATACTTAATTTTGTTTTTTCTTTTTAATAGAGATAACTGAAATTGTTTTCCCCCCAGAATATTCTAGATAGTGTACTTTGCACAGAGCTTACCGAGTGTAGATAAATATGCTCTCAAAGCAACAGGATCTCTTTCACTCACGAGCAACTTCATTGATGCCTCTGTACCTCAGTTTCCTCATCTATAAAATGGGAATGTTGATAACATACTCCTTGTAGGTTCTCTTTTTAATTAAATGAAGAAGAGCATGTAAAATACCCAGGACATTGCTTAGTAGATCTAAGGAACGTACTTAATTATTTGTTCATAGAGAGAACTGAAACCTAGATTCATTTCCTCACAATCTAGATAGTCAAAGCACATTCTCATGAATTTTGCAAAGGGTCGATAAATACCTCACCAAAACACATCTCTTTCAATTACTAGTTATTTTCTTTCATGCCTATGTGCCTCACTTTCCTCATACATCAAATGGGAATGTTGATAACACCATCCTCGGAGATTTTCTTTATAATTAAATGAAGCAGAGCATGTGAAACACCGAGGACATTTCTTAGTAGATCTAAGTAACATACTTAGTTTTGTTTACTTTTTGAAGAGATGGAATTGAAAACGAGAATTTTCCCCCAAACAATCTGGATGGTCTTTTCCCAAAAAGTTTACTAAGTCTAGATAGATATGCTCACCAAAAAGCATCTCTTTCACTTACTAGGAACTTCACTAATACCTCTGTGCTTCAATGCCCTCATGTATAAAATGGGAACGTTGATAACACCTTCCCCGTAGTTTTTCTTTTCAATGAAATGCAGGCAAGCAGGTAAAACGAGATGGACTTTGTTTAGCAGATCTAAGAATCATACTTAATTTTCGGGGTTTTTTTTCCTAGTAGATGAAGTTGACAATGAGCTTTTTCCCCTAATAATCTAGAGACAGTGCCGTTTCTGCAAATGTTAGTGTGTCCAAAAATACGCTCACCATGAAGCACCTCTTTCACTTATCAGTAACTTCATTAATGCCTCTGTGCTTCAGGTTCCTCATCTGTAAAATGGGATGGGAATGTTGATAACACCTTCCTTGTAGATTTTCTTCTTAATTTAATGAAGCAGAGCATGTAAAACACCCAGGACATTTCTTAGTAGATTTAAGTAGCATACTTAATTTTTTTAAATAGTATTGAAATACAGTAATTTCCCTCCCCCCAAATCTAGACAATGTCCTTTCGCACAACGTTTACTAAGTATAGATAAATACGCTCACCAAATCCTTGCTCTCTCTTACTGCTGCTGCTCCTAAGTTGCTTCCGTCGTGTCCGACTCTGTGCGACCTCATAGATGGCAGCCCACCAGGCTCCCCGGGCCCTGGGCTTCTCCAGACAAGGACATTGGAGTGGGTTGCCATTTCCTTCTCCAGTGCATGAAATACTAGTATATTTAAGAAATGCGGGGACCGGCTTGAAAGAGCTGACTCTGGGAGCTGCCTTGATTATCAAGGGTTCCTTCAAGGACATAGCTCTCTGTCCCGCCACCCCTCTGAATTTACTATCCAAAGATAAACACAACACTAGTAAGCCTTGAATGCACGCAAGACGCAGACAGACAGCCTTTTTACGATTACCCCTAATCTAAATCAGGATGCCATTCCTGTGCTCTGACGCCTAGTGAGAGTTCTAATTATTGTTATCTTAAGATGATGTACATGGGGAAGAATTTTCTTTGTGATGTCTCCTTCTTGGTTTAAGTATAAATGAAGCTTAGAGAAATAAAGGAGCATCGTTGACTGCAGCGATCCTCTCGACCCCATCTGTCCTGTGTCTTTATTTCTTAGCCTAAAGGAACGCGTCGTGTTGCTCGCTGAAATCTCCCGGCTGGTCCGGCAAGTGGCGCCCAAGCGTGTGGCTAGA
Source organism: Muntiacus reevesi (assembly GCF_963930625.1). Taxonomy (NCBI): domain Eukaryota; kingdom Metazoa; phylum Chordata; class Mammalia; order Artiodactyla; family Cervidae; genus Muntiacus; species Muntiacus reevesi. The sequence continues at coordinate 130,056,244 of NC_089271.1, read as the reverse complement.
CGAAAGTTCCTCTCGGCCGCTACCCGCTGGAAGGCAGATGGCATGGGCCGGATCCAGTTCTAACATGGGGGAGAGGTCATGTTTGTGTTTTCCCGCAGAATGCCGAAGCGCTGCGCTGGCTCCCGGAAAGGCTGGTACGCACGGCGGAGGAGGTCACTGGTGGAGCGAATGAGACAGCTCACAATCCAGGAGACAGCCCCGCTGCCGACAGCTCAGCAGATACAGGCCCTGTTACAGATGGCATGTGAGAATGCTCCAAACCCTTCCCCCGCCTCTCCTACTAGTATATTAATTTCTTTATTACTCCTTTTAAACCAGATAAGTTCCATGAATGCTGATGTCTTCTGGGCGTATGTTCCTGATCCCCCTCTTTTGCAGCCTGTCGGATGGGAAATGAGTTCTGTTCCTGTGTATGTGAATGACACAATACTTTTGGGGGGGTTTTCTGATAAACATATTTTTCCGCAGAATGCCAACATTTCTTATACTGGATCCTCTTCACAATTACCAATGTGCTTTTTCCAAAATCATAATGTTTCAGGTTGTCTTACTGTTACAGATGCACAATACTTTGGTTATGATTACGACCATGACCGCCGTAATTGGATAGTGGATATTCCTAGCATTACGAGATCCACAGGATTTGCACGACGAGTCAATGGATCCGGACCTAAAGACATTCCATTTTGTGGCCTGGGGGTAGAAGGACGATATATAGCTGTGCCATGGAAACTTTGTAGAGATGAGACTGCTACTGTATATTCTATTACTAATGACACACATTCCCTTTGGGACTGGTCGCCAGACTCCAACAGGAACCCCGGAAGGGAAGGCAGCAGACAACTTGCAGCCAGAATTTGGAATCTTGGCGGTTCCACGGTGTATCAGACTGAGATATGGAAGCTGTTGGCTGCTTTCGCAACAGATGGGACCCGTTTGCAGACCGGAGGGAAGATCAAAGGAGTACTATCCTGGAGAGCATATTGGTGGAATGAGACTTGGAGATATCCTCGGGCCTGTGTACCCTATCCCTTTATGATCCTTGTTGGCTTTCTGACTCTTTCTAAAAATGCTAGCCTATATCATGTTCATTGTTTTAATTGTACCCTGACTAATTGTATAAGAGGTATGGAAAATAATTCTGGGGCTTTGATAGTCAAACAACCGCCCTTCGTCATGATGCCTGTGAACCTTACTGAACCTTGGTATGAGGAGTCAGGGCTTGAGCTATGGAATAAGGTGCGTACAGCCCTTGCTAGGCCACGAAGGGGGATAGGATTAATAATTCTGGGAGTAGTAACTCTTATAACTTTGATTGCTTCTGCTGTTACTGCTTCTGTATCTTTAGCTCAATCTGTGCATGCTGCTAATATCGTAGATGATTTGGCAAAGAACACTTCAAAAGCCTTAGGAGTTCAAGAAGATATAGATAGAAAATTAGAGGATAGGCTAAATGCGCTTTATGATGCAGTAAGATTTTTGGGAGGAGAAGTGCAAGGGTTAAAGCTAAGAACAAAAATTAGATGTCATGCTAACTATCGTTGGATTTGTGTTACACCAAAAATTTATAATAATACTGAGACCCCTTGGAATAAGATAAAATTACATTTAGATGGTATTTGGTATAATGAAAACATTTCCTTGGATCTAATACAACTTCATCAGGAAATTCTTGATATAGAAAATGCTCCTCGGGCTAGTATGGATTTGGCAAAAAATGCTGAAGAGTTTGTTAACAGTTTGTTTTCCAATTTTCCCTCGATTACCTCACTTTGGCATCTTTTTTCAGGGGTCGTGGCTGTGCTCCTAGTGTTTGCGCTTTTTGTGTGCATTGCTCCTTGTATCATAAAGAAATTCATTACAAAGTTGTGGGACATCAAGGCTGTCCTACACAGTAATTACTTACGCCAAAAGAATCAGGCGTGCCCTTTTACTAAATAAAAGAGGGGGAGCTGCGGGGAGCGGCTTGAAAGAGCTGACTCTGGGAGCTGCCTTGATTATCAAGGGTTCCTTCAAGGACATAGCTCTCTGTCCCGCCACCCCTCTGAATTTACTATCCAAAGATAAACACAACACTAGTAAGCCTTGAATGCACACAAGACGCAGACAGACAGCCTTTTTACGATTACCCCTAATCTAAATCAGGATGCCATTCCTGTGCTCTGACGCCTAGTGAGAGTTCTAATTATTGTTATCTTAAGATGATGTACATGGGGAAGAATTTTCTTTGTGATGTCTCCTTCTTGGTTTAAGTATAAATGAAGCTTAGAGAAATAAAGGAGCATCGTTGACTGCAGCGATCCTCTCGACCCCATCTGTCCTGTGTCTTTATTTCTTAGCCTAAAGGAACGCGTCGTGTTGCTCGCTGAAATCTCCCGGCTGGTCCGGCAAAGAAAGTCTCTGTACTTCAGTTTCCTCACCTATAAAATGGGAATGTTGTTAACACCTTCCTCGTAGATTTTCTTTTTTAGTTTTGTTTTGGTTATTTTTTTTCATTTATTTTATTCGTTGGAGGCTAATTACCTTACAATATTGTAGTGTATGGATTTTGCCATATCTTGTATGGATTTTGCCATACATTGACATAAATCAGCCATGGATTTACATGTGTTCCCCATCCCGATCCCCACTCCCGCCTCCCTCTCCAACCCATCCCTCTGGGTCTTCCCAGTGCACCAGCCCTGAGCACCCTTCTCAAGCATCCAACCTGGGCTGGTGATCTCTTTCACCCTTGACAGGATCCTTGTTTCAATGCTGTTCTCTCTGAACATCCCACCCTCGCCTTCTCCCGCACAGTCTAAAAGATTTTCTTTTCTATTAAATGAAGCAGAGCATCTACAACACCAAGGACATTTCTTAGTAGATCTAACTAACGTATTATTTTTGTGTTTTTAAAAATAGTATTGAAATCGAATTTTTTCCCCTAGCAGTTTAAATAGAAAAACCCCTATCCCACAAGTTTGCTAGGTATAGATACATACTCTCACAAAAATCCCATCGTTTTCACTCACTTGTCACTTCATGAATATCTCGGCACCTCAGTTTGCTCATCTATCAAATGGGAATATTGATAACACTTTCCTCGTGGCTTTTCAATTTAATTAAGTGAAGCAGAGCATGTAAAACACCCAGGACATCACTTAGTAGATCTAAGTAACATCCTTAAGTTTTTTTTTAGTAGGTAGAATTGAAATCAAGATCCCCCTTCAATAATCGAGATAGACCATGCCCTTCCCCCAAAAGCTTACTAACTGTCGATAAATATGCTAACCAAAAAAACTTTCATTTACTACTGACTTCATTAAGTCTCTGTGCCTCAGCTTCCTCATCTATAAATTGGGAATACTGACAGCACCTTCCTCGTAGATTTTCTTTTTAATTAAATGAAGCTTAACATGTAAAACAGCCACCATTGTTTAGGAGAGCTAACGACCATACATAATATGGTTTCTTTTAAGAGTGTTATAATCTTTATTTTTTTCCCCTCAGCATTGTAGATTGTCTTTTTACCTTACTGATTTTTATTTTTAATTAAATGAAACAGAGCATGTAAAATACCCAGGACTTGCTTAGTAGACTTAAGTAAAATACTTAATTTTTTTAATAGAATTGAAATATTTTTCCCCCCAGAATCTAATAGACAATGCCCTTACCAACAAAGTTTATTAAGTATGGATAAATATACTCACCAGTACATCATCTTTCACTTACTAATTACTTCCTTAATGCCTGTGTGCCTCGGTTTACTCTTATATAAAATGGGCATGTTGATAATACATTCCTCTCACATTTTATTTGTAATCACATGAAGCAGAGCATGTAAAACACTGAGGACATGCTTAGTAGAGTTAAGGAACATACTTAATTTTGTTTTTTGAATAGAATTGAAATCAAGTTTTCTTCCCGAAACATTCTAGATAGACGATGCCCTTTCCCACAAAGATGACTAAGTCTAGAGAAATATGGTTAGCAAAAGCATCTCTTTCACTTACTCGCAACTTCATTAAGGCCTCAGTTTCCTGAAGTATAAATGGGAATGTTGATAACAATTTCCTCATAGATTTTGTTTTTAATTAAATGAAGCAGACCCTGTAAAACACAGAGGTCATTGCTTAGTAGTCTCAGTAACATACTGAATTTTGTTTTTTCTTTTTAATAGAGATAACTGACATTGATTTCCCCCCAGAACATTCTAGATAGACAGTGTACTTTCCACAAAGTTTACCGAGTGTAGATAAATATGCTCTCGAAACAAGAGGAACTCTTTCACTCACGAGTAACTTCATTGATGCCTCTGTACCTCAGTTCCCTCATCTATAAAATGGGAATGTTGATAACATACTCCTTGTAGATTTTCTTTTTAATTAAATGAAGAAGAGCATGTAAAATACCCAGGACATTGCTTAGTAGATCTAAGTAACGTACTTAATTATTTGTTCACAGACAGAATTGAAACCTAGATTTATTTCCTCACAATCTAGATAGTCAAAGCATTCTCATGAATTCTGCAAAGGGTCGATAAATACCTCACCAAAACGCATCTCTTTCAATTACTAGTTAATTTCATTCATGCCTCTGTTCCTCACTTTCCTCATCCATAAAACGGGAATGTTGATAACACCATCCTCGGAGATTTTCTTTTTAATTAAATGAAGCAGAACATGTGAAACACCGAGGACATTTCTTAGTAGATCTAAGTAACATGCTTAATTTTGTTTACTTTTAGAAGAGATGGAATTGAAAACGAGAATTTTCCCCCAAACAATCTGGATGGTCTTTTCCCTAAAATTTACAAAGTATAGACAGATATGCTCACCAAAAAGCATCTCTTTCACTTACTAGGAACTTCACTAATACCTCTGTGCTTCAGTGTCCTCATGTATAAAATGGGAACGTTGATAACACCTTCCCTGTAGTTTTTCTTTTCAATTAAATGCAGGCAAGCAGGTAAAACGAGATGGACTTTGTTTAGCAGATCTAAGAATCATACTTAATTTTCGGGTTGTTTTTTCTAGTAGATGAAGTTGACAATGAGCTTTTTTTCCCAATAATCTAGAGACAGTGCCGTTTCTGCATATTTTCCTGTGTCCAAAAATACTCTCACATAAAGCACCTCTTTCACTTATCAGTGACTTCATTAATGACTCTGTGCCTCAGTTTACTCATGTATGAACAGGGAGTGTTGATAACACATTCCTCTTGATTTTTTTTTTTTTTTATTAAATGAAGCAGCGCATATGAAATATCCAGGGTTTTACTTAGGAGATCTAAGTAAAACACTTAATTCCTTTTTTTTATAAGAGAGAGTTAAATCTGAATTTTTCTCTCCAACAATCTAGAGAGACAATACCCTTTTCCACAAGGTTTATTGAGTGTAGATAAATACGCTCTCAAAGAAATCATCCATTTCACTTCTTGTAACTTCATTACTGCCTCTGTGCTTCAGTTTCCTCATCTATAAACTGGGAATATTATTAACACCTTCTGGTAGATTTTCTGTTTTAGTTTTGTTTTTGTTTTCATTTATTTTTATTCGTTGCAGGCTAATTACTTTACAATATTGCAGTGTATGGATTTTGCCATACATTGACATAAATCAGCCATGGATTTACATGTGTTCCCCATCCTGATCCCCACTCCCGCCTCCCTCTCCACCCCATCCCTCTGGGTCTTCCCAGTGCACCAGCCCTGAGCACCTGTCTCATGCATCCAACCTGGGCTGGTGATCTCTTTCATCCTTGACAGTATCCTCATTTCAATGCTGTTCTCTCTGAACATCCCACCCTCGCCTTCTCCCACAGAGTCTAAATGATATTCTTTTTGATTAAATGAAGCAGAGCATGTACAATACCGAGGACATTTCTTAGTAGAATGATGTAAAGAGACTTTATTAAATATACTAGTATTTCATGCATTGGAGAAGGAAATGGCAACCCACTCCAATGTCCTTGTCTGGAGAATCCCAGGGACCGGGAACCTGGTGGGCTGCCATCTATGAGGTCGCACAGAGTGGACACGACGGAAGCAACTTAGGAGCAGCAGCAGTAAGAGAGAGCAAGGATTTTGTGAGTGTATTTATCTATACTTAGTAAACGCTGTGTGAAAGGACATTGTCTGTCTAGATTTGGGGCGAGGGAAATTACTGTATTTCAATTCTATTTAAAAAAATTAAGTATGCTACTTAGATCGACTAAGAAATGTCCTGGGTGTTTTACATGCTCTGCTTCATTAAATTAAAAAGAAAATCTACGAGGAAGATGTTAACAACATTCCCATCCCATTTTACAGATGAGGAAACTGAGGCACAGAGACAGTAATGAAGTTACAAGAAGTGAAATGGATGATTTCTTTGAGACCGTATTGACCTACACTCAGTAAACTTTGTGGAAAAGGGCATTGTCTGTCTAGATTGTTGGAGAAAAAAACTCAGTTTTAACTATCTCTTATAACAAAAAGAAATTAAGTGCTTTTCTTAGATCTCCTAAGTAACACCCTGGATTTGTCATATGAGCTGCTTCATTTAATAAAAAAAAAAAATCAAAGAGGAATGTGTTGTCAACACTCCCAGTTTATACATGAGTAAAGTGAGGCACAGAGGCATTAATGAAGTTACTGATAAGTGAAAGAGGTGCTTTATGGTGAGCGTATTTTTGGACACAGTAAAATCTGCAGACACGGCACTGTCTCTAGATTTTTGGGGAAAATGGCTCCTTGTCAACTCCCATCTACGAGAAAAAAAATGAAAATTAAGTATGCTACTTAGATCTACTAAACAAAGTCCATCTTGTTTTACCTGCTTGCCTGCATTTAATTAAAAAGAAAACCTACACGGAAGGTGTTAGCAACGTTCCCATTTCATACATGAGGACACTGAAGCACAGAGGTATTAGTGAAGTTCCTAGTAAGTGAAAGAGATGCTTTTTGGTGAGCATATCTATCTATAGTTAGCAAACTTTTTGGGCAAAGACCATCCAGATTGTTGGGGGGAAAATTCTCGTTTTCAATTCCATCTCTTCAAAAAGTAAACAAAATTAAGTATGTTACTTAGATCTACTAAGAAATGTCCTCAGTGTTTCACATGTTCTGCTTCATTTAATTAAAAAGAAAATCTACGAGGATGGTGTTATCAACATTCCCATTTGATGTATGAGGAAAGTGAGGCACAGAGGCATGAATGAAATTAACTAGTAATTGAAAGAGACACGTTTTGGTGAGGTATTTATCGACCCATTGCAAAATTCATGAGAATGTGTTTTGACTATCTAGATTGTGAGGAAATAAATCTAGGTTTCAATTCTGTCTATGAAAAAAAAATTAAGAATGTTACTTAAATCTACTAAGCACTGTCCTGGGTATTTTACATGCTCTTCTACATTTAATGAAAAATTTTATTTTAATTTCATTTTAATTAAATTAATTTTAATTTAAAATTAATTTTAATTTAAAAAATTTTAATTTAATTAAAAAATCTACAAGGAGTATGTTATCAACATTCCCATTTTATAGATGAGGAAACTGAGGTACAGAGGAATCAATGAAGTTACTCGTGAGTGAATGTTACTTAGATCTACTAAGCACTGTCCTGGGTATTTTACATGCTCTTCTTCATTTAATTAAAAATTTTATTTTAATTTAATTTTAACTAAATTAATTTTAATTTTAAAAATTTTAATTTAAATAAAAAATCTACAAGGAGTATGTTATCAACATTCCCATTTTATAGATGAGGGAACTGAGGTACAGAGGCATCAATGAAGTTACTCATGAGTGAAAGAAATCCTCTTGTTTCGATAGCATATTTATCTACACCCGGTGAACTTTGTGGAAAGTACACTGTCTATCTAGAATGTTCTGGGGGAAATCAATGTCAGTTATCTCTATTAAAAAGAAAAAACAAAATTAAGTATGTTACTGAGACTACTAAGCAATGTCCTCTGTGTTCTACAAGGTCTGCTTCATTTAATTGAAAACAAAATCTATGAGGAAATTGTTATCAACATTCCCATTTATACTTCAGGAAACTGAAGCCTTAATGAAGTTGCGAGTAAGTGAAAGAGATGCTTTTGCTAACCGTATTTCTCTATACTTAGTCATCTTTGTGGGAAAGGGCATCGTCTATCTAGAATGTTTCGGGAAGAAAACTTGATTTCAATTCTATTCAAAAAACAAAATTAAGTATGTTCCTTAACTCTACTAAGCATGTCCTCAGTGTTTTACATGCTCTGCTTCATGTGATTACAAATAAAATGTGAGACGAAGGTGTTATGAACATTCCCATTTTATATATGTGGAAACCGAGGCACAGAGGCATTAAGGAAGTAATTAGTAAGTGAAAGATGATATATTGGTGAGTATATTTATCCATATTTAATAAACTTTTTTGGTAAGGGCACTGTCTATTAGATTCTTGGGGGAAAAATATTTCAATTCTATTAAAAAAAATTAAGTATCTTACTTAAGTCTACTAAGCAAGTCCTGGGTATTTTACATGCTCTGTTTCATTTAATTAAAAAAAAAAATTCAGTAAGGTAAAAGACAATCTACAAAGCTGAGGGGAAAAAATAAAGATTATAACACTCTTTAAAAAAACCATATTATGTATGTTCGTTAGGTCTACTAAACTATGGTGGCTGTTTTACATGCTAAGCTTCATTTAATTAAAAGGAAAATCTACGAGGAAGGTGCTGTCAATATTCCCATTTTATAGATAAGGGAGCATAGGCACAGAGACTTAACGAAGTCAGTAGTAAATGAAAGTTTTTCTGGTTAGTGTATTTATCGACAGTTAGTAAGCTTTTTGGGAAAGGGCATGGTCTATCTCGATTATTGAAGGGGGAATCTAGATTTCAATTCTACCTACTAAAGAGAAAACATTAAGTATGTTAGTTAGATCTACTAAGTGATGTCCTGGGTGTTTTACATGCTCTGCTTCATTGAATTAAATTGAAAAGCCACGAGGAATGTGTTTTCAATGTTCCCATTTGATGATGAGGAAACCGAGGTGCCGAGGTATTCATGAAGTGACAAGTGAGTGAAAACGATGGGGTTTTTGTGAGAGTATGTATGTATACCTCGGATACTTGTGGGAAATGGTTTTTTTTTTCTCTCTAGATTTTTGGGGTAAAAAAATTCGATTTGAATACTATTTTTAAAACAACAAAAATAAGTATGTTAGTTAGATCTACTAAGAAATGTCCTTGGTGTTGTACATGCTCTGCTTCATTTAATCATAAAGAAAATCGTTTAGACACCGTGGGAGAAGGCGAGGGCGGGATGTTCAGAGGGAACAGCATTGAAACAAGGATGCTGTCAAGGGTGAAACAGATCACTAGTCCAGGTTGGATGCATGAGAAGGGTGCTCAAGGCTGGTGCATTGGGAAGACCCAGAGGGATGGGGTGGAGAGGGAGGCGGGAGTGGGGATCGGGATGGGGAACACATGTAAATCCATGACTGATTTATGTCAATGTATGGCAAAATCCACTACAATATTTTAAAGTAATTAGCCTCCAACGAATAAAAATAAATGAAAAAAAAAAAAAACAAAATTAAAAAAGAAAATCTACGAGGAACATGTTATCAACATTCCCATTTTATATAAGAGGAAACTGATGCACACAGGCATTAAGGAAGCAATTAGTAAGTGAAAGATGATGTATTGGTGAGTATATTTATCCATACTTAATAAACTTTGTTGGTAAGGGCATTGTCTATTAGATTCTTGGGGGATTTTTCAATTCTATTAAAAAAATTAAGTATCTTACTTAACTCTACTAAGCATGTCCTGGATATTTTTATGCTCTGTTTCATCTAATTAAAAATAAAAATCAGTAAGGTAAAAAGACAATCTACAAAGCTGGGGGGAAAAAAAATAAAGATTTTAACACTCTTAAAAAAAACAATATCATGTGTGTTCGTTAGCTCTCCTAAACAATGGTGGCTGTTTTACATCTTAAGCGTCATTTAATTAAAAAGAACATCTACGTGGAAGGTGCTGTCAGTATTCCCAATTTATAGATGAGGAAGCTGAGTCACAGAGACTTAATGAAGTCAGTAGTAAAGGAAAGTTTTTCTGATTAGCGTATTTATAGACAGTAAGCTTTTTGGGAAAGGGCATCGTCTATCTCGATTATTGAAGGGGGATCTTGATTTCAGTTTTACCTACTAAAAAAAAAAAAACTTAAGGCTGTTTCTTAGATCTACTAAGTGATGTCCTGTGTGTTTTACATGCTCTGCTTCATTTAATTATATTGAAAAGCCACGAGGAAAGTGTTATCAATGTTCCCATTTGATAGATGAGGAAACTGAGGTGCCGAGGTATTCATGAAGTGACAAGTGAGTGCAAACGATGGGGTTTTTGTGAGAGTATGTATCTATACCTAGGAAACTTCTGGGAAAGGGGTTTGTCTCTCTAGACTGCTAGGGCAAAAAAATTCGATTTCAATACTATTTTTAAAAACACAAAAATAGTATGTTACCTAGATCTACTAAGAAATATCCTCGGTGTTTTACATGCTCTGCTTCATTTCATCGAAAAGAAAATCTTTTAGACTGTGCGGTAGAAGGCGAGGGTGGGATGTTCAGAGAGAACAGCATTGAAACAAGGATCCTGTCAAGGGTGAAAGAGATCACCAGCCCAGGTTGGATGCATGAGACGGGTGCTCAGGGCTGGTGCACTGGGAAGACCCAGAGGGATGGGGTGGAGAGGGAGGCTGGAGTGGGGATCGGGATGGGAAACACATGGAAATCCATGGCTGATTTATGTCAATGGATGGCAAAATCCATACACTGCAATATTGTAAAGTAATTAGCCTCCAAGGAATAAAAATAAATGAAAACAAAAACAAAATTAAAAAAGAAAATCTGCGAGAAGGTGTTATCAACATTCCCATTTTATAGATGAGGAACCTGAGGCACAGAGACTTAACGAAGTCAGTAGTAAATAAAAGTTTTTGCGATTAGCGTATTTACTGACAGTTAGTAAGCTTTTTGGAAAGGGCATGGTCTATCTCGATTATTGAAGGGGATCTTGATTTCAATCCTACCCACTAAAAAAAAAAAAAAAAACCTTAAGTATGTTACTTAGATCTACTAAGTGATGTCCTGGGTGTTTCACATGCTCTGCTTCATTTAATTAAATTGAAAAACCACGAGGAAAGTGTTATCAATGTTCCCATTTGATAGATGAGGTAACCGAGGTGCTGAGGTATTCATGAAGTGACAAGTGAGTGCAAACGATGGGGTTTTTGTGAGAGTATGTATCTACACCAAGGAAACTTGTGGGAAAGGGGTTTGTCTATCTAGATTGTTGGAGCAAAAAAATTCGATTTCAATACTATTTTTAAAAAAACAAAAATAAGTATGTTACTTAGATCTTTAAGAAATGTCCTCGGTGTTGTACATGCTCTGCTTCATTTAATCAAAAAGAAAATCTTTTAGACTCCGTGGGAGAAGGCGAGGGTGGGATGGTCAGAGAGAACAGCATTGAAACAAGGATACTGTCAAGGGTGAAAGAGATCACCAGCCCAGGTTGGATGCATGAGACGGGTGCTCATTGCTGGTGCACTGGGAAGACCAGAAGGATGGGGTGGAGAGGGAGGCGGGAGTGGGGATCAGGATGGGTAACATATGTAAATCCTTGGCTGATTTATGTCAGTGTATGGCACAATCCACTACAATATTGTAAAGTAATTAGCCTCCAACAAATAAAAATAAATGGATAAAAAAAACAAAACAAAAACAAAACTAAAAAAGAAAATCTACGAGGAAGGTGTTATCAATATTCCTGTTTTATATATGAGAAAACTGAGGTACAGAGACTTTATTAAATATACTAGTATTTCATGCACTGGAGTAGGAAATGGCAACCCACTCCAATGTTCTTGCCTGGAGAATCCCAGGGACCGGGGAGCCTGGTGGGCTGCCATCTATGAGGTCGCACAGAGTGGACACGACGGAAGCAACTTAGGAGCAGCAGCAGTAAGAGAGAGGAAGGATTTTGTGAGTGTATTTATCTATACTTAGTAAACGTTGTGCGAACGGACATTGTCTGTCTAGATTTGGGGGGAGGGAAATTACTGTATTTCAATTCTTTTTAAGAAAATTAAGTATGATAATTAGATCTACTAAGAAATGTCCTGGGTGTTTTACATGCTCTGCTTCATTAAATTAAAAAGAAAATCTACAAGGAAGGTGTTATCAACATTCCCATCCCATTTTACAGATGAGGAAACTGAGGCACAGTGGCAGTAATGAAGTTACAAGAACTGAAATGGATGATTTCTTAGAGACCGTATTTATCTACACTCAATAAACTTTGTGGAAAATGGCATTGTCTGTCTAGATTGTTGGAGAAAAAAGTTAAGTTTTAACTCTATCTAGTAAAAAAAAAGAAATTAATTGTTTTACTTAAATCTGCTAGGTAAAATCCTGGATTTGTCATATGTGCTGCTTCATTTAATAAAAAAAAAAATCAAACAGGAATGTGTTATCAACCCTCCCAGTTTATATGAGTTAACTGAGGCACAGAGGCATTTATGAAGTTACTAATTATTGAAAGAAGTGCTTTATGGTGAGCGTATTTTTGGACACAGTAAAATTTGCAGAAACGGCACTGTCTCTAGATTTTTGGGGACAAAAGCTCCTTGTCAACTCCATCTACAACAAAAAAACATGAACACTACGTATGAGACTTAAATCTACTAATCAAAGTCCATCTCGTTTTACCTCCTTGCCTGCATTTAATTAAAAAGGAAAACTACTCGGAAGGTGGTATCAATGTTCCCATTTTATACATGAGGACACTGAAGCACAGAGGTATTAGTGAAGTTCCTAATAAGTGAAAGAAATGCTTTTTGGTGAGCATATCTATCTATATTTAGTAAACTTTTTGGGAAAAGACCATCCAGATTGTTGTCGGAAAACTACTCGTTTTCAATTCCATCTCCTCAGGGGGTATAGCTCAGTGGTAGAGCATTTGACTGCAATTCCATCTCCTCAAAAAGTAAACAAAATTAAGTATGTTACTTAGATCTACTAAGAATTGTCCTCGGTGTTTCACACGTTCTGCTTCATTTAATTAAAAAGAAAATCTACGAGGATGGTGTTATCAACATTCCCATTTTATGGATGAGAAAAGTGAGGCACAGAGGCATGAATGAAATTAACTTGTAATTGAAAGAGATGCGTTTTGGTGAGGTATTTATCGACCCTTTGCAGAATTCATGAAAATGTGCTTTGACTATCTAGATTGTGAGGAAATAAATCTAGGTTTCAAATCTGTCTATGAGAAAAAATTTAAGTATGTTACTTAGATCTACTAAGCAATGTCCTGGGTATTTTACATGCTCTTCTTCATTTAACTATAAAGAGAATCTACAATGAGTATGTTATCAACATTCCCATTTTATAGATGAGGAAACTGAGGTACAGAGGCATCAATGAAGTTACTCGTGAGTGAAAGAGATCCTCTTGTTTTGAGAGCATATTTATCTACACTCATTGAACTTTGTGGAAAGTATACTGTCTATCTAGAATGTTCTGGGGAAATCAATTTCAGTTATCTCTATTAAAAAGAAAAAACAAAATTAAGTATGTTACTGAGACTACTAAGCAATATCCTCTGTGTTTTACAGGGTCTGCTTCATTTAATTGAAAACAAAATCTATGAGGAAATTGTTATCAATATGCCCATTTATACTTCAGGAAACTGAGGTCTTCATGAAGTTGCGAGTAAGTGAAAGAGATGCTTTTGCTAACCATATTTCTCTATACTTAGTCATCTTTGTGGGAAAGGGCATCGTCTATCTAGAATGTTTCGGGAAGAAAACTTGATTTCAATTCAATTCAAAAAACAAAATTAAGTATGTTCCTTAACTCTACTAAGCATGTCCTCAGTGTTTTACATGCTCTGCTTCATGTGATTACAAATAAAATGTGAGACGAAGGTGTTCTCAACATTCCCATTTTATATATGAGGAAACCGAGGCACAGAGGCATTAAGGAAGTAATTAATAAGTGATAGATGAGGTATTGGTGAGTATATTTATCCATACTTAATAAACTTTGTTGGTAAGGCATTGTCTCTTAGATTCTTGGGGGGAAAATATTTCAATTCTATTAAAAAAATTAAGTATGTTACGTTAATAAGCATGTCCTGGGTATTTTACATGCTCTGTTTCATTTAATTAAAAATAAAAATCAGTAAGGTAAAAAGACAATCTACAAAGCTGAGGGGAAAAAAATAAAGATTATAACACTCTTAAAAAAAACAATATTATGTGTGTTCGTTAGCTCTCCTATACAGTCGTGGCTGTTTTACATGTTAAGCTTCATTTAATTAAAAAGAAAATCTACAAGTAAGGTGCTGTCAATATTCCCATTTTATAGATGAGGAAGCTGAGGCATAGAGACTTAATGAAGTCAGTGGTAAATGAAAGTTTTTCTGGTTAGCGTATTTATCGACAGTTAGTAAGCTTTTTGGGAAACGACATGCTCTATCTCGATTATTGAAGGGGGATCTTGATTTCAATTCTATCTATTAAAAAGAAAAACTTAAGCATGTTACTTAGATCTACTAAGTGATGTCCTGGGTGTTTTACATGCTCTGCTTCATTTAATTAAATTGAAAAGCCACGAGGAAATTGTTATCAATGTTCCCATTTGATAGATGAGCAATCTGAGCTGCCGAGGTATTCATGAAGTTACAAATAAGTGTAAATGATGGGTTTTTTGTGAGAGTTTAGAAGGGTTAACTTAATCCCTAAAGGATATTTGTGTTAGGAGGACCCGAACTTTATAGGAAGAGACTGTATCTATAGATAAATATATATTCACATAGATAGATGGTAGATAGGTAGGTACTGAAAGGTTGTTGCTGAACCATAATACGCTGGGATTCTTGCCCTCTGGAGGAGCGAATTGGATCCGGGGCCCGAGACGAGGCTGGATCGCTCAGAGCTTTTGTGTAATAAAGTTTTATTAAAGTATAAATGAGATAGAGGAAGCTTCTGACATAGGCATCAAAAGGGGGCAAAAGAGTACCCACCTCCTAGTGTTTAGCTGTAAGTTACCTAGTCACTCACAGTCTGTTAATGGAAAGAAAGGAATGTCTTAGAATTTAGAATGTCACCAGATACTTCATTCCTGGCCATAAAACGATTGACTTGAATCTTGTAGAAGGGCAGATTACCAACAAGTAGTTTCCTTGACATAGATTCCGAAACAATATCTGAGTAAGTAGATTAGGCCGTTTGGTGGAACCAACTTGAAGATAGAGTCCTGGGTACATTAACATAGCTTAAGACAACATTTCCGTAAGAAAAAGAAATGTATTGGTTAACTCAAGGTTTGAGAGTAGTTAGCTTCAGGTGAAACCAGGTGTCATGGCAACACAGCATGTTGAGAGAAAGCTGCTTTTAAATTTGTATAGAGAAGAAAAAATATCCCTGGTTTGTTTCCTCCTGTCGCCTAAGAGAGATAAAAATGTCTGGCACTTGCAGCCTATGTCCTCGGTTTGGAGACCCTTGGCCTTCCTGCCTGTTACCCTCTCAGAACCACAGGTGTAGGAAAAGGGGCTCTATTTTTTTTCCTTTGGGAACTATGTTCTCACTGGTAATGGGCTATTTCCATAAGTTTGAATTTACTGACCCCATTTAGTAGCCCTGAGAGCATCTAAGGGCGTCCCTGGCGGCTCAGCTGGTAAAGAATCCGCCTGCAATGCAGGAGACCTGGGTTCGATCCCTGGGTTGGGAAGATCCCCTAGAGAGACGAATGGCTACCCAGTCCAGTGTTCTGGCCTGGAGAATTCTATAGACTGTATAGTCCATGGGGCGTAAAGAGTCAGACAGGACTGAGCAACTGTCCCGTTCAGAGTCTGCTGATTGTGATTGCAGCCATGAAATTAAAAGGCGCTTACTCCTTGGAAGGAAAGTTATGACCAACCTAGAGACCATATTAACAAGCAGAGACATTATTTTGCCAACAGAGGTCCATCTAGTCAAGACTATGGTTTTTCCAATGGTCATGTATAGATATGAGAGTTGGACTATAAAGAGAGCTGAGCACTGAAGAATTGATGCTGAAACAGTCCTGGCATTCAGGTTAGGCGGCAGAGATAAAGGCATATATTTGTATCAACAAACCATGAGGGTGAAGGGACGATGGTGGAATCCAAGAGAGAAGAGGAGATCATAAAGGGAAAAGTGAGAATTCAAGAGTGCTAAGAACTGGGCTTTGGGAAACAACTGAACCTTGAAGAGTAGGGTGAAGAAAAGTCAGCAAACCAGACAGACGAGGAGCACCTGGAGAGAGAGGATAAAATCCCAAAGAGAGCAGGTCACGGAAACCAAGAGAGGAGAGCAATTCAAGAAAGAGAAAGTATCCAACTGTGGAGAGACACACACAGAAATAAAGGAGACTTCCCTGGGTGTGGGAAGTCCCCGCGGAAGTGGAAAGTGTTTTGTAAGGCAGGAGTCTCATTCAAGGGATTGTGGAGAAAATGAGAGGAAGAAAAATAAGTTGGCAAGAAAAGTAGAGTACAGTTTAAAAGAGTTTGACATAAAAAAGAAAGAAAGGAGGCTTCCCTGGTGGTTCAGGAGTTAAGAATCTGCCTTGCAGGGCTTCCCAGGTGTCTCAGTGATAAAGAATCTGCCTGCAATGCAGGAGCCACGGGTTCGATCCCTGGCACAGGACGATCCCACACGCCATGGAGCAGCTAAGCTCGTGTGCCACAA
This sequence comes from Muntiacus reevesi, assembly GCF_963930625.1. Lineage (NCBI taxonomy): Eukaryota > Metazoa > Chordata > Mammalia > Artiodactyla > Cervidae > Muntiacus > Muntiacus reevesi. Next base: position 130,039,513 of record NC_089271.1, on the reverse strand, counting down.
CTATTGAGCTTGTGCTCTAAATCCTAGGAAGCACAACTGAGCCCACGAGCTGCAACTATTGAAGCGCAAGCACCCTGGAGCCCGTGCTCCACTGCAAGAGAGGCCACTGCGGTGAGAAGCCATGCAGGATGACTAGAGAGTAGCCCCACTCACCACAACCAGAGAGAGCTCACACGCAGCAACTAAGACCCAGTGCAGTCAAAAATGAATGAATAAACATTTTGAAAGAAAGCAAGGGTGGGACTTCTCTGGTGGCCCAATGGCTAAGACTCTGTACTCTCACTACAGGGGACCTGGGTTCAATGCCTGGTCAGGGAACTAAGATCCCACATGCCACAACAAAGACCCAGTGCAGCCAAATAAAGAGATTACTTAATAAATTAAAAAGAAATAATCAACAATTAACACTAAAAAAAGAACACAAGGGTAACAGAGCCTTAGTTAACTGTCATGTACAAATCTTTTTTTTTTGACAAATCAAAAATTCTTTTGTCAGCCACAGTAATCTAACCACCATGGTACTGGAACAAAAACAGACATATAGATCAAAGGAACAGAAGAGGGGCCCCCAAAGTAAACCCACACTCCTCCTGTCAATTAATCCATGACAAAAGAGGCAAAACTATACAATGGAGAAGACAAGCAAGCGGTACTGGGAAAACTGGATGCTACACATGAAAGAGTGAAATTAGCACATTTCTTCACGCCATACACAAAAATAAACTCAAAGTGGTTTAAAAACTTAAATGTAAAACAAGACACTCTTCAACTCCTAGAAAGAACATAGGTGAAACATTCTGTGACATAAATCATAGTGACATTTTCTTAGATCAATCACCCAAGGCAAAAGAAATATCAATCAAAGCAAAAGTAAACAAATGAGACCTAATCAAACTGAAAAGCTTATTATGCACAGCAAAGGAAACCATCAACAAAACTAAAAGAAAACTTACTGAATAGGAGAAAGTATTTTCAAAGGATGCAACTGACATGGGGTTATTATCCAAAATATAGAAAATTGCCTGGCAGTACAGCACTTAGCACTCCTCACTCACTGCTGAGAGCCCAAGTTCTTCTTTTTTTTTATTTTTATTTTTTGTATTGTAGTATAGTTGATAAACAATGTTGTGTTTGTCTCAGGTGTACGGCAAAGTGATTCAGTTATACATACACATGTATCTATTTTCTTCAAAATTCTTCCCATTTAGATTATTACAGAATATTGAGCAGAACTTTTCTGTTGGCTCAGTGGTAAAGAATCTACCTGCAATGCAGGAGATGCAGGTTCGATCCCTGGGTCAGGAAGCTTCCCTGGAGAAGTGCATGGCAACCCACTCCAGTATTCTTGCCTGGAGAATCCCATGGACAGAGGGGCTTGGTGGGCTACAGTCCATAGGATTGCAGAGTCCAACACAACTGAAGTGACTGAGCATGCACTCACATTGAGCAGAGTTCCCTGTGCTATACAGTAGGTCCTTGCTGGGTATCTATTCATTTTATTTTTAATTAATTAATTTATTTTAATTGGAGGCTAATTACTTTACAATATTGTAGTGGTTTTTGCCATCCATTGACATGAATCAGCCATGGGTGTACATGTGTTTTCCATCCTGAACCCGCCTCCCACCTCTCCCCATCCCATCCCTCAGGGTCATCCCAGTGCACCAGCCCTGAGCACCCTGTCTCATGCATTGATCCTGGAGTGGAGATCTATTTCACAAATGATAATATACATGTTTCAATGCTATTCTCTCAAAGCATCCCACCCTCGCCTTCTCCCACAGAGAGCCCAAGTTCTATCCCTAATTCAGAACTAAGATCCCACAAGGCATGCAGCATGGCCCCAAAAACACTGCTGAAAAAATGAAAGATTAAATTTAAAAAGTAAACTAAGAAATCTAAAATATACAAGCAGCTCATACAACTCAGTGCAGAAAAGATAAACAACCTAATCAAAAAACGGGCAGAAGACCTAAATAGATATTCTCTAAAGCAGACATACAGAGGGCCAAGAGGCACATGAGAAGATGACCAACATGGCTAATCATCAGAGAAATGCAAATCAAAACCACAATGAGGTAACACCACACACAGGTCAGAATGCCTGTCATCAAAAACTCTACAAAGAAATGGTAGACAGGGTGTGGTGAAAAAGAAACCCTCCTATACTGTTGGTGGGAATGTAAATTGGTGCAGGCACTATGGAAACTGGTATGGAGGCTCTTCAAAAAATTAAAAAAAGAATTACTATTTGATCCAGCAATTCCATTCCTAGATCCAGAAAAAAATGAAAACTCTAATTTGAAAAGACACGTTTACCTTAATGTTTACAGCAGCCAACTGCTCTTGGCTGAAAATAATCTGAGATACACACACACACACACACACACACACACACACACACACACACTCGGCTTCCTGCTGGCCCACGGCAACAAGGGGTGTCAGCGAGTCAGTGCCAGTGCATCCAAGTGGCAATCACACCTGCTCGTACACCCAACTTCAGAACACCATGGCTGTGGCTTCACTCCCACCTGACAAATCTTGCCCCAGCTTCTCTTGCGGCCAACCTTCACTCAGGAAGGGAAGGCAAACTCAGGAAATGAAGCTCTAGCCTAGCTAAACTGACAAACCCAGGACAACAAGCAGAGACAGACACCGCAGTAGAGTGGCCCTGGTCATTACTGGAGGAGAGGATGACACAGCATGGCAAGTGACACGCGCGGGGTCGTTCCGGGCCTCAGTTAGACAAGGATGGCCCAGCATTTGCTGCTCAGATTCACAGAAGCTGTGTCCACAAAGGACTCATGTAGCCACCACATTTATGCCCCCCTCCTGGTGAGCGTCTCTGTCCACCATGCTCGGGGGAGCAGAAGAGGAAGCTGCCGGAAGTAAGCGTGGAGCTACTGGCAGCATTGCAGAAAACTGGTCACCATGACTTTTGGTCGCTGACCGCTGACGTCTGAGCTAGGGCATCAGCCTCTGGACATTCCACCAGCTTCTCAAAGAGGGTGAGTGGTCCTAGCGAGCTATCCGAAAAAAATGAAAGACTAATTTGGAAAGATACATGCACCACAGCATCCACTGCAGTACTATTTACAATAACCAAGACATGGAAGCTACCCAAGTGTCAATCAACAGGGGAATGCATAAAGAGGATGTGGTGTATATAGACACACACACAATGGAATACTACTCAGCCATGAAACGAAGGAAATTTTGTCATTTGCAACAACATGGATGGACTTGGAGACAATTATGCTTAGTGAAATAAGTAGGAGAAAGACAATAACTGAATGATATCACTTGTATATGGAATCTAAAGAATAAAACAAGCAGGTAACTATGACTCAAGAAAAGAAACTAAACTCACCAATGTAGAGAACAAACTAGTGATTACCAGTGGGGAGACAGGTGGGGAAGGACACGATAGGAGTAAGGGATTGATAAGTAACAAGCTACTTTGTATAAAATAAATAAGCTACAAGGACATATTGTGCAGTACATGGAATATAGCAATATTTCATAATAAATATAAATGGAGTATAACTTTTAAAAATTGTGAATCACTGTGTTGTACACCTGAAACTTACATAATATTGTACGTCAAATATAACTCAATTAAAATTGTGTAAATACAAACAAAATCAACCTATAAAACCGAATGAGTGTTTCCTTATTTTTTCATGATCCTTGGACAAATAAGGGTGATAGTATATGGGCTTTGGTAGGAAGAGTAACTAGTTTACAAAGCTTCAGGTGGGAATATGAACCTGAAATCTGTCCCAGTGTGACCCTTGGATATCTTCCCAGATTTAAAAGCAAAGTTTGAGAGGCAACAACTTCTGGTTCTGTGCACTCTCCCACATCTATTAGGAATAAAAAATAGTGGGCCCAATCACAGGAGAAGAGCTTGAAGATACAGGGAAGTTGCAAAGATGATAGCACAGATATTCTGCTGATTTTATGGGATAAGATGGGCTTGGAGCATTTTCCAAATGAGAAAGAATCAGAAGTGGCTTTATCCATCACAAAACAGTTGATTCTTACACAAGAACATCCAACAAAAAGCTCTGCTTTCCTGGTTTGACTGGCAGAAAGCTATACAAGCAGAGCATGGTAAATAGCTCCACAGCACACACTTCAATTAAAATTATTATTTATCCTCTGGGTAAACAAAGTTAGAAATAGAAAATATTAACTTAGCTACTAAAGTTTTACCCCTAAAGATTTCCTCCTGAAATTCTGATTACTCTCTTTTAAAGAGTAATAGAAACTACGGGAGTTATATTGAAGAACCAGTTTTCTTCAGGGGTCACGGTGGCACTAACAACAATAGTAACAGCAACAGTGGCTAATATTGATTTAGGACTTGCTATGTGCTAGGCACTAACCAAATATTTCATATTTATTATCTCATTTAATCCTCCCCATAACTGTAAACAATCAGTAGCCTGATTGCTTCCACTTAAAGATGAGAAAATCGGAGCCTAGAAAGGTTGTGATTTGTCTAAAGACACACAGTAAGCTCCAGAGCGAGATTCCAAACCGAGCTGCCCTTCATTGCTAGAAAAATTCACACTGGGGACTTTCCTGGTGGTCCAGTGGCTAAGATTCTGAATTTCCAGTGCAGGGGGCCCGGGTTCAATCCCTGATCAGGAAACTATATCCCACATGCCACACCTAAAAGTTCACATGCAGCAACTAAGACCCAGTGCAGCCTAATAAATTAATTAAAATAGTCTTTAAAACTGACATTAAAAAAAATTCACACTGATCAAGGGGTAAACATTACTTTGTCAAAAGATGTATAAACAGGAATGTTGAGTGCAGCATCTTTTAAAAGAGTTTAACATTTGAAAAAATTTTGCTTATCAAAAGGAGCTGATTAAATTAATGAAGGTACCTCCATCCAACAGGTTTATGCATCTGGTAGGAACTATATGGCAAAGAAGTATGGATAATATGATCCAATTTTAGTTGAGACAGCAATTTACCAGTATTTACACATAGGAAAACATCTGGAAAATTATACAGAAGAATACAACAATCATTTTGAAGTGGTAGGATGCAAAGTAAATGAAAACATGAACTTCCAACTTGTCCTACAACAATTATCTAATAAAGAATAGAATAAAATCTTTAAACATCACACTACTCCGTTTCCCTGAGAGATACTGCTTCCAGCTTGAGCTCCAGACTGGAAACCGACTGCACTCAGGTGCTCTGTCATTATCCCCTCTGGGCTTCCTATTCCACATATGTAATAACAAGAAGGTGGTTTAATTTCAAAAATTCCTTCCAGCTCTAACATTCTTTGAGTTGCTCAATTTCATTCCTAAGGAAGATGTTTACAAAAAAAGAAACATTTAAGAAGGCCGTGTGGGGATTTAATGTCCAAAAAGGTCTCCTCACACCTTCCCTGTTGTCAAATAACAATGTTGTGATAATTTCAGGTGAACAGCCGAAGGGCCTCAGCAATACCTACACATGTGTCCATTCTCCCCCAGACTGCCCTCCCATCCAGGCTGCCACATGACATTCAGCAGTATCCACTCTTCTTAAAGATTCGCTCCCCAATACAGAATATTGAGTTCCTTGGTCTCCACAGTAGGTCCTTCTTTGTTATCTATTTTATATATATGAGAGTGTGTATGTCAACCCCAATCTCCTGAGAAAGACGATTTTTCACCTACACATTAAGAGACAAACAAAAAACACTATATGCCGAAACAACACACCAGGCAACCCAAGCTAAAAAAGAAACAAAAGCAAAGTGGCCAAACACAATCCCCGGTCCCGTTCTCATCCATAGACTCTTGGTTTCTTTCTTAAGGTCACCTGTTACCTATACATCAGAAAACGATAATAATAATAATAATAATAACTAACCTTTATTTCTCGGCTATCCATAGGGCCATTTAGGGCTGCCCTGGTAGCTCAGCGGTAAAGAATCTGCCTGCCAATGCTGGAGACAGAAGAGACGCAGGTTCGATCCCTGGGCCGGAAAGATCCCCTGGGGTAGGAAATGGCAACCCACTCCAGTGTTCTTGCCTGGAAAATTCCGTGGTCAGAGAAGCCTGGCGGGGTAGAATCCATGGACTCGCCAAGAGGCGGACACGACTTAGCGACTGAGCACACAGGTATAGGCGAACTCACTGGCCAGCAGAGGAAGTCGGAAGGGTGTTGCTTAGAAAGGCGGCGGCGGCGGCCTTGACCTAACAACCCGCCAGGAGGTGGAGGCCGGAGGCGGCCGGGCGCGCGCCTGTCCCGCGGGCGCAGGGAGGCTCTCCCGCGCGCTCTGCTGGGGACTTGGCTCCACGCAGACTCTCCGCGTCCTCGCCGTGCCTACAAGCGTCTGGCCCTTTGTGCGGTGATGTGAGACGGCTAGGTGACGAGGGGGTGAACTGGGGGTTACTGGGGGCTGCAGTGGGGACGTGTGGAGCCTGAGAAGTGAGGTGCAGACTGAGAGCGATGTGCAGCCTGCGGGATGCAGGGTCACCAAGATCTACTTTCCGCTCTGCGAGTGCGGTCCTGGCACCGCCGGTGCCTTCTCCGCGCCCCGCAGCCCTTTGCTCTGCTTAGGAGAATGGTAGAAAGCGGGGGCGGGGGGCGGTTTCCCTGGAGCCTTATAAGCCCGACTCCTTCCCATAAACTGCAAAACCTGCCCTTTCAGGGAAAGCGCTGTGTTTTCTATTAGCCCTCAAGCAGGACCGTTTATCAGCAATCCGTATTATGAAAACGGAGGACGTTTTCCAACAACTGTGAATCCTGAAACTATGTCTTGCAGGTCCTCCGCCGGGGACTATTTCCCTGAGAGTCACTGGTCTGGAATCTCCCAAACTGGCTTGCTCCACACCCCACTTCTCCCCCACCCCTACTTTCCATCCCCTTAGCAAATACTTTCCTAGATGCATATTCACCTAAGAACTGTAATTCTGGGTTCTCACCCATTTATGTCCACTTGCTAGTTGTGGGACAGCACAACTCAGAGATAACAGCATCAACCTCTACAGAATGGATGAACAAACCTCCTTTATTCACTCATTCCACCTGTGTCAACCGAGCTCCTACTCCATTTGGGCCCTGGGCTAGGTGCTGGGAAGACCTCACGGAGAAAGATGCTTTCCTTCCTGTCATGAAATGTGCCTCCCAACCAGGGACCCAGACAGTAAACCAATAAATACACAAATGGTGATGTGTCCACGTAAGGAACGTGGTACAAGGAGAGAGAATACATGGATTCTGACTTGGGTTGTAAGGTCAAGGAAGGCCACTCAGGAAGCGACACAGAAGGTTAACCTGAAGGATACCTAAGCCGGATGAAAGTTGTTCGGCAAAAATCCTGAATTGGGAAGGTTTCACATGTTCTGGGAAAGGCCCAGGAGTGGCTAGATATCAGGAGTGAGGAGGAGAGAGACTCCAAAGGAGTTTGGAGAAGTAACCAGGGGACCCTTGGTGGTGTACTTTCTTGGGGTTTGGACAAATGTATTAATGACGTGTATCCATCATTATTCTATCAAACAGAGTATTTTCACCACCCCCCAAATCCTGTGTTCTGCCTACTCCTCCCTTCTGACTACTGGCAACCACTGATCTTTTTTGTTTTTGTCTGTCTCCACACTTCTGCCGTTTCCACAATGGCATATAAATGGACTCATACAGCATGTAGCCTTTTGAAACTGGCTTCTTTCACTTAGTAATAATGCATTTAAGGTTCTTCCATGTCTTTTAGTGCACTTTTTTCAGATATTTTAATGTATCCAAGTGCGGAGAAGTGAAAGTCACTTAGTTGTGTCCAACTCTGTGCTACCACATGGACTATACAGTCCATGGATTTATCCAGGCCAGAATACTGGAGTGGGTGGCCTTTTCCTTCTCCAGGGGATCTTCCCAACCCAGCGATCAAACCCGTGCCTCCTGCACTGGCAGGCGGGTTCTTTACCAGCTGAGCCACAAGGGAAGCCCTGATGATCCAAAGAGCTAAAGAAAACAATGTCTAAAATCTAAAGGAAAGATTCCACTCCAATAAGAGCTTGCAAGTCATCATTCCCACCCTCACAAGGAAAAAACATGAATGGATTAAAAATCAATGACTATTCTTGGCTCCGTCACAGAATTGAGGTCATGGGACCAACTGTAATCCCCAAACTGGAGAAAGAGCTGATTCTCGAGATTACAGATTATAGTGAACACAGATCAGCACACCTGAGGCAGAAAATGCTGAAATCTGAAAAACTGGATCTTAAAAGATAGTTTCAATGAATGGCTGGTGACTCAGTGCGGACTAACTTGAGAATTAAAAATTCCTAGGGACCTAATCGAAGCAACGCCCACCCGCACAATCATGGTGTTTACCCCTAAGATCCTCAACAGGTTTTCTTGGTAAAGATCAGAGAAAAATTGTCTGCTGTTTGACCAAGAAAGAGGGGAGAAGTATCCATCTGGAAACAGGCGAAACCATGGCCAACCCAGCAAGGGAGAAGACTTCACCAAAGCCTTCTTGGACTTGGGGTAAGGGAGCTTACCAAACTTCATTCCCCTAGACATCCACCTTCACAGAAGAGAAGAAAAAAGCTGAGGAGTACTTGTGAAGGTCGTAGTCCAGGGGGTCAGGGACACTAAACAACTGAGCCCAAACCATCAGATTATAGAATGTGTCTCCTCAATCCAGACCTGATCAAACATCAGAAAGGGCTCATAATACAGTGGGTCAGAGCTGAAAGAACTAAAGGCCCAGACTCCATTTAAGAAGGGGCTTCTAGGGGAAACGAAAGATGCAGCAGACAAACACACTTGTTGAAATTGAATCCTGTGATACTGCAGATACAGAAAACAGTAAACAGCATATCGCTTGGCCAGGTAAAAATAAGATGTCATACAAAGGCCTGTGTACTTCCAAATACCTGATGATTACAGGCTTTCAACAACAACAAAAAATTTACATAGCATGATAAAAGAAAAGAAGAAATAGTCTGAAGAAACAAAGCAAGTGTCACAAGCAGATTCAGGTATAGCAGAGATTATGAAATTATCAGATTGAGATTTTAAATATGATCAATATGCTAAGGGCTCTAGTGGAAAAGGTGGACAACTTTCAAGAAGAGATGGATAATGTAAACAGAGAGATAGAAACCCTTAGAAAGAATAGACAGGAAATAGTAGAATAAATACCTGTGAAGAAATAAAGAATACATTTAATGGACTCATCAGATGACTGGAAAGGGCTGGGATTAGAATCAGAGAGTTTGAAGATCTATCAGTAGAAACCCCCCAAACTGAAATTAGAGAAACAATTAATAAAACATGAAATAGAATATCTTCTAATCACTGTGGGACAATTACAAAAGGTGTAACATGTAATGAGTCTACACAAAGTAAAGAAAGAGAAAAGAAACAGGAAGTATTTGAAGTAATAATAACTGGGATTTTTCTATAATTAATGAGAGATCGATACATCTAGGAAGTTCAGAGAACACCAAGCAATATAAATGTCAAAAGGAAAAAATAAAAAAACACCTAGGCCTATCATATTCAAATTGCAGAAAACCAAACACAGAGAAAGTCTTGAAAAAAGTAGAGAATAAAAACACCTTAGCTAGAGAGGCACACAGGTGGTCCCCACAGGGAGTCTTGCTCTATATGCCAGTCTGAGTCTTGCCAGAAGCCTGACCGAGTGGCAAGGCCATTAGCCACATCCCCGGTTCAGTGAAGATACAGCAAGCCTTCTTGTTGAAGTGACCCGGACAGACATCCACACTGCATGAGGCTCTGCCCGTTGCAGTGAGCATCCCTCGCCACACTCAGTAAGGGAAAGGCCATTCTCAGATTCCATGGCAGCTGTGCCCCATTCCTGCTTGTTAGTAGTTGACTGGGAGGAGCCATCAGGTGTGCTGATCAGGCCCATTTATGGTCCCGGACAGCGGTCCCCAACCTCCGGGATCTAATGCCGGATGATCTAAGTGGGGCTGATGTCATGACAATAAAACAAAGTACACAATAAATGTAATGTGCTTGAATTGTCCTGAAACCACCATGACCCCTGCCCTGTCCATGGAAATACTGTCTTCCACGAAACTGGTTCCTGGTGCTAAAATGGTTGGGCATTGGTGATCCAGGAGGTCTTTTTACCTGGACCTTCACAGGGCCAATGGAAGCAGTGGCTCCCTGGGCAGTATGCCAGGAAGCCAAAGAGACACCCCTGAGAAACTTTTAGGGAGTTGTGAGGCCCCATCTGGGCTGCGTTTTGCTCATTCCTGTATGTACCATTTCTATAGAAGATTCCTGAGCCAACTCCACCAGGTGAGTTGAGACATCTGCTTGGATCCATGCCACGATTGGAATTTATGGTCTTAAGATTACTTTAGGGGCTTCTCTGGTGGTCCGATGGTTAAGAATCCACCTTCCAACGTAGGGGACGCAGGTTTGATCTCTAGTCAGGGAACTAAGATCCTACATGGCTCGGAGCTACTTAGCCACATGCGCCCACAACTACAGATTCCGTGTGCCTTAATGAATTATCACACAAGAAGGAATGGAGATCCCAAGTGCCGCAACTAAGACCTGACATAGCCAAATAAATGAATAAATATTTTTTAAAAGATTACTCCACAGCCATGAATCATGTGCACAGTATCCACCAAGGGCCAATAAGAGGCCAATGACTGTGTCCCGAGCTGACCAAGTCACTGGGGCTGCCTGATTCATCTCCAGATTCAGCAGCAAAGGTGAAATCCAGGGCCATCACCATGCAGACTCTAGTGGGACTCCGTGTCGGGTTCCTCATAGTCTGGTTCCTGGCCCCAGATTAGAGTTCCTTAGTGGGGAGAGCCCATGAATCTCCCTTGAGGCCCCGGGAGTGAGTGAGTAGACCCAGCGATCTTTGGGAAAGTCCTTGCCCAGATTGTCCAGAAGAGGGCACCTGAATACCATTTTTACATTATTCTTTCCGTTGGTCTGTGCTGTGCTGAGTTGCTCAGTTTGGCCCTTTGCGAGACCCCCAGGCTCCTCCATCCATGGGGATTCTCCAGGCAAGAATAATGGGGTGGGTTGCCATGCCTTCTTCCAGGGGATCTTCCCAACCAGGGATCGAACCCAGGTCTCCCACATTGCAGACGGATTCTTTACCATCTGAGCCACCAGGGAAGCCCATGAATATTGGCATGAGTAGCCTATCCCTTCTCCAGGTTATCTTCCTGACCTAGAAATCGGTCTTGGGTCTCCTGCACTGCAGGTGGATTTTTAAACAACTGAGCTACCAGGGAAACCTCAACTTTTACTACTTCTTCAGTAACTACTTTTTTCCCTCCTGTGGCCAGGAAGAGGGGAGAATTCTGGTTTGGGGCCTGCTGTGGCACCAGAGGTTCATAGCAGTTGATCTGATGGGCTTTGTGGGATTCAGGCGAGTGAGCAGGACTGAGGCCAGTCTCCAGCATCAGCAGTATTCACAGCTCTGGAGCATGTGTGCTCATCAGTGAGGGGCCATACAAATCCCCCTTCTTTCTTGGCTGTGGGGCATTGACCCTACTGAGGGAGAGCTCAAGACACATCGGTCCTTGCGGCACTGAGAAAGTTCTCCCTGCTTCTGGGAAGCAGTGGGCTCTTTTTGACTCCTCTGCTTTTTAGTTCTGTCTGCTGTATTAGTGTCTTCATCATCTTGGCCGTAGCAAATGTTTACTGAACACCACAGCTTGCCATGTTTTCTTCTGAGTGCTCCACGTGAGTCTCCTCATCTTCTTTTCAGCTCTATGGACTACTATTAAGATCCCATTGTATGGATGAGGCTCAGAAAGCTGAACGTCTGGTCAAAATTACCAAGCCACTCCGTGGCAGAGCTCTGATTTGAATCTGAGTCCAAAGTTTGTCTTCTTCCTATGAAGCCAGCTGCCTCTCACACTTCCTCCTCCCCGCCCGCATGCCTCTCCCTCTCCAGGTCGTCTCAGCGTCATAGTCTCTGTGTGGGTCCCGGGTTTCTGTGCTGTCCTCCAGGCAGTGAGCCCAGAGATGGCAGTTAGCCAAGCACTTCCCTTTCTTTGTTGGGACTGAGGCATTGTCTTAACAGGAGAAAGCAATCACTCCATATAGAAGCTCCATGGTTAAGGGCAGGGGCTCCAAGCCTTGGAGATTTCATGGACTAGTAATATTAGTAAAATAAAGCTGTTTGGACAGAGGTCATAATCTTTTCATTTCACCAATTAAGACCATTTCACACTCCTCCTACAACTAATATTACTAGCAAATAATATCTAAAGCTTATAGAGAAAGATTACCATGTACCATGTAGTATCTTCAATCTTTCAGTGAAGTACCTGATTTGATCCTCACAAAAATCATACTCAGTAGGCATTATCTTTATCCCCATTTTGGAGGCAAGGAAATTGACAAAGAGAAACGTTTTGTAAATTTCTCCTGACTCTGCTGGTAACCGTTATAGTAGACTGTCTCTCTATGTGTTTCATAAAGGATATTTTTAGAAGAAACCATCAAAGGACTTCCCTGGTGGTCCAATGGTTAAGACTCTACGCTTCCACTGCAGGGGGCGTGGGTTCGATTCCTGGTTGGGGAGATAGGATCCGGAGTGCCACAGGGTGTGGCCCAAAAAAGATAAGAAAAGAAAAAATTAAAGCATCAAGCACAAGCAGAGGCCCTGATCTCAGATTTTAAGAACAACCAAGTAAAACACGGATAGTTCAGGTTTTGTCTTGGGCAAAGCAAATGATCTCTCTCTCTCTCTCTCTCTCTCTCTCTCTCTCTCTCTCTCTTTGCAATTTAATGTGAAAATACTAATATGTGCTTTGAGAAGTAAATGTCTAGATAAATACTGAGACCTTAACCCAGTGACTGGCACATAAGAATACAGTACATACCAGCTGCGACACTTACCATTGTAATTCCTTGTGGCACAACCCTGCAAACTCTCCTCTTGCTGGGAAGAAGCTGAGTAAGGCAACTATAGGCTCTTCCTGTTACGGAGGTCAGGTAAGTTTCTGTAACTGACGACACCCTCCTTCCCTCAGCTGTCCCCAATTTCCCCTCCTTGAATGAACTGAAGCAGAGGAGTTTGACGTCCCATTGGTTGATATTGTTGTTGCGATCAGATCTGTTCAATTGCACAGTCGTGTCCCGCTCGTTGCAATTCATGGACTGCAGTAAACCAGGCTTCCCTGTCCATCACCAACTCCTGGGGCTTGCTCAAATGCATGTCCATCAAGTCAGTGATGTCCCCTTCTCCTCCTGCCTTCAATCTTTCCCAGCATCAGGGTCTTTCCAATGAGTCAATTCTTCCCATCAGGGGGCCAAAGTATTAGAGCTTCAGCTTCAGCATCAGTCCTTCCAAGGAATATTCAGGACTGATTCCCTTTAAGACTGACTGGTTTGTTAGCCATCTGTATGTCTTCTTTGGAGAAATGTCTGTTTAGTTCTTCGGCCCATTTTTTGATTTGGTCATTTTTTTTTTCCGGAATTGAGCTGCAGGAGTTGCTTGTATATTTTTGAGATTAATCTTTTGTCTGTTGCTTCGTTTGCTATTATTTCCTCCCAATCTGAGGGCTGTCTTTTCAACTTGCTTATAGTCTTCTTTGTTGTGCAAAAGCTTTTAAGTTTAATTAGGTCCCATTTGTTTATTTTTGCTTTTATTTCCAATATTCTGGGAGGTGGATCATAGAGGATCCTGCTGTGATTCATGTCGGAGAGTGTTTTGCCTATGTTCTCCTCTAGGAACCAGGTGGAGAGGGAGGTGAGAGGGGGGATCGGGATGGGGAATAGATGTACATCCATGGCTGATTCATGTCAATATATGACAAAAACCACTACAATATTGTAAAGTAATTAGCATCCAACTAATAAAAGTAAATGAAAAATGAAAGATTGACTGGTTTGATCTCTTTGCTGTCCAAGGGATTCTAAAGAAGCTTCTCCAACACCACAGTTCAAAAGCATCAATTATTTGGTCCTCAGCTTTATTTACAGTCCAACTCTCACATCTACATATGACTACTGGAAAAACCAGAGCTTTGACTAGATGGGCCTTTGCCACCAAAGTAATGTCTCTGCTTTTTAATATGCTATCTAGGTTGGTCATAGCTTTTCTTCCAAGGAGCAAGCGTCTTTTAATTTCATGGCTGAAGTCACCATCTGCAGTGATTTTGGAGCTCCTATAGGTAAGTCTGTTACTGTTTCCATTGTTTCCCCATCTATTTGCCATGAAGTGATGTCATTGTCTTCCTTTTTTGAGTGTTGAGTTTTAAGCCAGCTTTTTCACTCTCCTCTTTCACTTTCATCAAGAGGCTCTTTAGTTCCTGTTCACTTTCAGCCATAGGGGTGGTGTCATCTGCATATCTGAGGTTATTGATATTTCTCATGCCAACCTTGATTCCAGCTTGTGATTCATCCAGCCCGGCATTTCACATGATGTACTCTGCATATAAGTTAAATAAGCAGGGTGACAATCTACAACCTTCACATACTCCTTTCCCAGTTTGGAACCAGTTCATTGTTCCATATCTGGTTCTAACTGTTGCTTCTTGACCTGCCTACAGATTTCTCAGGAGGCAGGTAAGGTGGTCTGATATTCCCATCTCTTGAAGAGTTTTCCACAGTTTGATGTGATCCGCACAGTCAAAGGCTTTGGTGTAGCCAGTAAAGCAGATGTTTGTCTGGAATTCTCTTGCTTTTTCTATGATCCAACGGATGTCAGCAATTTGACCTCTAGTTCGTCTGCCTTTTCTAAATCCAGCTTGAATATCTGAAGGTTCTCGGTTCACATACTGCTGAAGCCTAACTTGGGGAATTTTGAGAAATACATTGCTAGCATGTGAGATGAGTGCAATTGAATGGTAGTTGGAACATTCTTTTGCATTGCCATTCTTTGAGATTGGAATGAAAGCTGACCTTTTCCAGTCCTGGGGCCACTGCTGAGTTTTCCAAATTTGCTGGCACATTGAGTGCAGCACTTTCACAGCATCATCTTTAGGATTTGAAATACCTCACCTGTTGCCATAACAGCACTCAAACTTTCCTTCTGAAAACCCTGGGGAACTGGGATTCAAAAACTTCTGAGGTTTCTACTGAAGCTGCTCGCAGGTTGGATGGCCACTCAGGTATTTCTTTATTTACTTTTCATTGAAGGATAATTGCTTTACAGTATTCTGTTGGTTTCTGCCCAACATCAACATGAATCAGCCATAGGTGTACGCATGTCCCCTCCCTCTTGTATTTCCCTCCCACCTCCCTCTTGAATCTCCCCTCTAGGTTGTTACGATGCCCCTGTTTGGTTTCCCTGAGTCATATCGCAAATTCCCATTGGCTATCCATTTCCCATGTGCTAATGTCTGCTTCCATGTTCCTCTCTCCATGCATCCTACCTTCACTAAGGTATTGAGGGTTAGTAAGGAAGGACTCCTCAAAAGTCACCTGCAGGGGTTCTCCCCATTCATCACCCAGACCTCAAACTTGACCACGCCCCTGCCTTCACGCCGGTTCTGCCAAACAGCCTCTCATCAGGAAGGTCAAGGGAGAAGAGGAGCCAGGAGAGCACAGGGCGTGCTGCTGTGCTAACGACGCAGTCGTGTCCGACTCTCTGCGACCCCACAGACTGCAGCCCGCCAGGCTCCTCTGTCCATGGGGTTCTCCAGGCAAGAGTACTGGAGTGGGGTGCCACGCCCTCCTCCAGGGGATCTTCCCGACCCAGGGATGGAGCCCCAGTCTCTTATGTCTCTGGGAGAGTTCTTCCCCCCTAGCGCCACCTGGGAAAGGCCCTTAGGAGAGAGGATAAAGAATGATTTTCCTCACTCATATGTGAGAATAAAATCCCAGCCTTTTCCTTCTCATGTTGGAGCCTGGGGCTCCATGAGGGAGTTCTAAATAGGACCTTTCCATAAATAAACACCCTGCCTCCTTGGCTTTGCCTTAGACATCTTGGATTTGGCTCCAAGTCAATTCATCAAAAGCCATCCTTTTGCCAAAAGTCAAGGGACAATGACCAAGTGAACAGGTGGGTTCATTCTTTGCAGGATTAAGTTACTATATGAGTAATGTGCCAGAGCTTACCAAACTTACTGACTTACCAAAAACTTTATTGTTGTTCTATGTATTTATTTCAGCTTGTTGTTACTTAACATACAAAAATGCACATATTTAATGTATATATTTTGACGAGTTTGCACATATATACAAAACCATAATACCATCACAATGTTGTTATTTTTTTAGAGAAGAAACAATGTGGATTTTTTAAAATATTCTATTTCTTTATTTGTCTGCACTGGGTCGTTGTTGCGGCAGAAGAGATCTCCCATCTTCATTGTGGTATGTGGGCTCTTTAGTTGCAGCATGTGAACTCTTAGTTGCTGTGTGTGGCATCCAGCTCCTTGACCAGGATTCCAACCCGGGCCCCCAGCATTGGGAGTGCAGAGTCCCAGCCACTGAACCACCAGAGAAGTCCCAATGCTGTTATTTTGAAATCCAGAGTTTACTGGGGTTTTCTTTGGGCATAGTGGCCTGGCCCAGGGCTGGGGAGAGCCAGCTGCATAAGGTTCTGTGCCTGGACCCTCCCCGTCCCCATTCTTTAATCCCTCCTTCCTCTGGGATAGGCAACTGGAGAAGACTCTCTTCCTCTGACAGCAAATGACCCCTCCTCCACCCCAACCCCCAGCTACAAGGGGAACTTGGCTGAGGGCCATCTCCTTCTCCTCACATACCCCTTCCTGGGTGGTTTCTACCTGGGAATTCCATTTGAAGAAGAAAGGCAAGGTCTTCCTGCTTCTTTTAAAAGTGTGATTATGCTGCATCAGTGCTCAGGGACCACTCCTCCTGGCTTCAGGCAGCACCCAACCAAGAGCCTCCTTTGGAGTGTTCAATTAGCTGGAACCCAGGTTCTCCCCAGGATGTTGAAGGTGACAAGATCTATCTGAAGGCCACATGATCAGCTCTGAGCTGAGGAAGGAGGGTTACGGTTTCCACCTCTGGGAAAGGGGAGGGAGAGGGAAAAAGTCTCACACTGACCTAGACAGAGTCTCCTCTTGCAGTTCCTCTAGAGAGCCAGGAACACCCCCTCCCATAGAGTGGTTTCTGTCTGCACCCCCGCCCCACCCCACACCCCCTCCACAAAAGGGAAGGCGCTGAACAGAACTGGGAGACAACCAGATGAACACCCATCTCCCTCTCCTCCATAAAGCCCTGTGAGCTGCCCCTGTAGAAGCGGCCCTTGGCCTCCTTGCCTTTGACCTCATCACCATGAAAGTGGCTCAGGCCTGCCTTGGAACACACTGTCCTTCCTTGGAGACTCACACCACCCATCTTGCACATTGGTGGTCCCAATGGGGCAGGGTGGGGGGAGGATGGGTGTTGGAGATGAGGGTGGAAGAGAATGGATGGGTCTGTGTACACCCCTCCTGGGCCCCTGGGAAACTCTGGAGATGTGCATGGTCTACTGATGGTGAGTGTGGCTCAGCAGTTTCCATCAGACGCACTAACCCCATATGACAGACAGAACAAATGTGCAGAGATTTCACAACTTTATTGAAAATACAGAAAACGTGCCCTAAAATAGTGGGCCAATGACTTGGCACGTGTATGTAACACACTTGGCAGGCACTTGGCAGGCACTGTGTGTTTGATGGTGAGGTATCAGAACTTCAATCTGGCTCAAAGGCACTTTTGACAAAGTTGTCTTGGAGACCATTCAAGAGGAAACGGGACTACAGAAAGGCCACTGGTGGTAGGGAACCAGGCAAGGCCATGTGAGGGCAGCCGGGGTGAATGGAAGGTGGTAGGATCCAGGGCAGAGGCAGAAACAGAGGGGGTAATGGTGGCATGGGCAGCAAGGCCAGCATGGGGTGCATGGGCGGCATGAGTATCAGCTCCAGGGGCATCAGCTCCAGGGGTATCAGCTCCAGGTGCATCAGCTCCAGGGGTATCAGCTCCAGAGGTATCAGCTCCAGAGGTATCAGCTCCAGGGTTGTCGGCTCCAGACGGACCCAGACCCAATTCGGCTCCTGAATGAGGATGGTGTTGCAGGGTCCACCCCTGTTGCTGACCACAGGGTGGGCCGGGCGCAGAGGGGGCGCATCTCTGAACCTCAGTGCTCTCTGACAATTCCTCCACTTGGTCCTTCTACGCTTAAACCACACCTCCAGTCAGAGAGAAAAAGGGGCTGCGTTAGTACATGGAGCAGTTAATGTCAGACAAGACAAAAAGGAGCAGGGAACTCTTGGTGACTTGAAGATGGGAAACTACACCAGGAGAAGCTATTTCCTTCC
This sequence comes from Muntiacus reevesi, assembly GCF_963930625.1. Lineage (NCBI taxonomy): Eukaryota > Metazoa > Chordata > Mammalia > Artiodactyla > Cervidae > Muntiacus > Muntiacus reevesi. The sequence continues at coordinate 130,021,256 of NC_089271.1, read as the reverse complement.
GGTTAAAATTTTTAGGACTTTTACTTAAAGGCCCTCCCATCAGCCCACAACCCCCCCCCCCCCCCAGCGAGTGAGCAGTGATGACGTGCCTGGCTCTGGACTGGCTTATGGCCGTGTCTCTCCTCCCGCCTATTACTATTCCTGCCACTAACCCCACTCACTGGGCAGGTGCACCGTCGCGACGGGAGAAGCTGAGCACAAGATAAAGTGGGTGCCTTTGAAAATCACACCGAGAGTGACGGGACCCATTTTGAACGGCCCATCTTTGGTGCACAGTAAATAATCAGTAGGCGTGGCTGGATCTGTAAATAAAAGCTGTTCCCAGGGACCGCTGGGACGGCTATAGAGACGGAGCTGGTATTGCCAGGGAGGTTTGGTTGTGGGGGCCCAGGGACTCTGGCTCGTCTGCTGGCACCAGTGGAGTTGAAGCCCTGCACACTGCCTTAGCTCTAGCCTGCAGATCAGAGAGGTTTAGGCTGCTGCTGCTGCTGAGTGGTCAGTCCTGTCCGACTCTGGGCGACCCTGTGGACTGCAGCCTGCCAGGCGCCATGTCCATGGAACAAGCTCGGCCCAAACTGACCAACACTCTTAAATCTTGGCCCAGCCAAGAGATGGCGGGGAGGAGGCAACCACTGTTGCCTTTCTCAGTTCTGCACTCTCCACCCGCCCCACCCTCCAAACGCGCCCGGGCTCAGGACCCGGTCAGCTCCCTCTGCTCTGGGTGCGGCTGCAGGACCTCGGACCAGCGTCTCTGGTGCCCAGCAGGGCCCTGCTCTCCAGGTGCTGCCACTCAACCAGACGAGCCTCATCGTCCCCTCATGCTTAAGGCAAGAGGGTGCAACCTGCAGGCTAGGAAGAGACTTGACAGCCACGCGGGTCACGATTCACCAAATGGCTCCTTCCGAAATATGAGCCAACTTTTAACAACTGAAAGAAAAGCCTGTGCTGTGGGCCCCACTGCTCCCTCAGCGTCCCAGTGATTGGAATTACATCATATTTAGTATTTTTGGATGTTTTCACACTGCAAATTTTACATGAAACCAAGGGCCTCCTCTCTCTATCGCCTCATTTTTCCTCTCCCATCTTAGTATCTGGGCCCTTCTGATGCATGAGTATGTAGTCTTAAGGAGCCACATTAATAGAGCTCATTTTGGAGAGGGGGATAGAGTGTACAGGGATCAAGTCTGTGTAAAGATAAGCAAAATGCAAAACTGGCTAACTGAAGTTCTGGCGGCTACTGCTTCCATATTCCCAGGACTGCTTTCACAGAGTAACTCTTACTGTATGTGAAAACAAGGGGAGGTGTCCATTAAATATTTCTTTGGGAAATTGGTGCCATAGAATTTGGAAATAGGTAGGAACATTCCCTCTTTTCCCTTACGTGTTTCCTGTGGGTCCTTTTCCCTTCAGAACTCCACTAAGAGACCACTATGTAAACCCAGGAGAAGTATGTCACCAAAATTTCAGGTTTTCTTTCCCAGTGAGCTTGCTTTGTGTACATGAGAGAGCAGAGGCCCGGGCCTCCCAAGCCCCGGCCAGACCTGACTGTGAGCCCAGCCCCTGGCCTTGGGCTCCCAGCCCCGATTTCCAGACCCACCACCCCCACGCCCCCAGGTCTGCAGCCCACATCCATCACTGCCCTCACATAGGGGCTCTGCAGCAAAGCAAATAAAACCTTCCTGATTTTTTTCCTTCCTTTCTTAATTTTCTAGTTTAAAAAAATATTCCCTTGATACAACTTACTCTAAGAACAAATATTCAGTTTCTGTGCCTTGAGCTACCGAGTAGTCATTACCATCTAAGTAAATGGGCAAGTACTTCAAATTAACACGGTAAGCTACTGGCTTGGAGCCAAGAACCAGGGACCATCAGAGAGAAATTCTTCAAAACCAATCCCTCCAAATAAGATGGAAAGGGCAGAAAAAAAATCCTTAGACATTAGAAATTGCTCAAAATAATATTCAGTGATACATTTGGTATTTTCATAATGTTGCATATATGCAGTATCTCCAGTAAATATATTGATAGTATCCAATTTTATCAAACTCACCTTTCCAGATCAGTGGAAATTTATCAAAATTTGTTTTTTCTTATATATTTAGACAAATTTCTAAAGGTTGCAAACCTTTCCTCCATCTCCATCATAATGCACAACCTACTATGTTAGCAAAGTTTTCAGGCTGCACATCAAACAATTTCAGAAAATTAAAATTTACAGCTGAAACTCTACACTGGTCTGAGTGAGTATATGTGTGTGTGCTCAATCGTGTCTGATTCTTTGTGACCCCACAGAGCCTGCCAGGTTCCTCTGTCCGTGGTATTTTCCAGGCAAAAATACTGAAGCAGGTTGCCATTTCCTACTCCAGGAGATATTGCCGACGTAAGGATCAAACCCACATCTCTTACATCTCCTGCATTGCTCTACCAAACTCATAAAAACAACAGCAGGAAGATTGGGCACTTGGAACTTTAAGCTATCCCCCTCCCCATCAGTCTCAGCTAAACTAAACACACATTAGTTGCTCATATGTTGTGTTCTGAGGTGAATCATTCCTTTACCCAAATGAGTGAATACTTGTAAATTCACTCCTTGCAGAAAGAGCTGATGCCTGGCTTTAAAATTTTTAAATAATTTTGTATACTTGGATCCCCTTGTTTCCTTAGTCGCTCAGTTGTGTTCAACTCTTTGTGACCCCATGGACTGTAGCCCACCTGGCTCCTCTGTCCATGGGATTCTCCTGGCAAGAATACTGGAGTGGGTTGCCATGCCCTCCTCCAGGGGTGGACCCCCTTATAGCCCTGAAAGTGTGCACCCCAAATCTCACATGCACTGGGACCCAGGGGAAGAAGAAGTGATTTGAAAGGAGCCTTGATCAGACCTATCTGTTGATCTGGAGAATCTCCTCAAAAGGCAGGAAACAACTACAGCTCACCCTGGGGACACAGATCCTGGCAGCAGCCATTTTAGGGTGCTTGTTCTACCGTGAGGACTCTGCTGCTGGCAAGTGTCATTTCAGAATCCTCTCTCTAGCTTATTAGTACCCAGGCCTGCCCACCAGCCTACTGGCACCAGTCCCAGCACACCCCAAGCCAAGCAGCTAGCCAAGCTGGGACACAGCCTCACTCACCAACAAGTCAGTTGCCATAGGAGCTTCTGAGCCCCCAGTCACCCAAGAACCAGACTTGCCCGCCAGAGGTCCCAGGACCCAACCCCAAACACCAGTGGGCCAGCAGCCTGTGCACTAGGCAATGCCTGGTAACCAACAGACCTGGGGTCCACCCATGGTAGTCAGCCCACCACAATAGAAGGGCTCATGCAGCCCATACAGAAAGCACCCCTGGAGCATATAGCTCTGATGACCAGAGGAAGTGACACAGTGTATTTAATGTGATCAAAGGAAAAAAATCTACAACAAAGAATACTCTACCTGGAAAAGCTATCATTCAGATTTGAAGAAAAGATAAAGACTTTTAGAGACAAGCAAAAGCTAAGTCTTCAACACAAAACATGCCTTACAAGAAATGTTAAATGAACTTCTCTAAGCAAAAAAGGAAAGACTAGTAACACAAATAAGAAAAGAATAAAAAGCAAAGTTATAAACTTTTGCACAGAAAAAGGAAGCCATAAAGAAAATGAAAAGTCCACAGGTTTATAGACTGGAAGAAAATATTTACTAAGGATGCGATCGACATGAGCTGAATTTTAAACATATGCAAACAGCTCATACAAATCAACAACAACAACAACAACAAAAGCAACCCAATCAAAAAATGAGAAGATCTAAATAGACATTTGTCTAAAGAAGATGTATGTGTTTGTGTGTGTCTGCATATGTGTGTCCAACTCTTTGTGAATGTATGGGCTGTAGCCCATCAGGCTTCTCTGTCCGTGGAATTTCCCAGCCAAGAATCCATGGGGTCACAAAGAGTCAGACACGACTATGTGCATGTGTGCATGCGTGCGCGCACACACGTGCACGCATGCACACACGCGTGCACATACACACACACACGTCTTCCTTGGTGAAATGTCTATTTAGGTCTTCTGCCCATGTTTTGATTGAGTTGGGTTTTTGTTGTTGTTGTTGTTAATTTGTATGAGGTATTTTGGAAATTAAGCCCAGACATTTCTTCAAAGAAGACATATAGATGGCCAACAGGCCCATGAAAAGATTCTCAACACTGCTCATCTCACAACTGGACATATATCTAGAAAAGAGCAAAATTCTAATTAGAAAAGATACACGTACACCAATGTTCATAGTGGCACTGTTTACAATATTCATAGTGGCACTGTTTACAATAGCTAAAACCTGGAAGCAACCTTAGGGTCCATCAGCAGATGAATGGATAAAGATGTGGTATGTATATACAATGCAGTATTACTCAGCCAAAAAAAAGAATGGAATTCTGCCATTTGTAACCATGTGGATGGACCAGGAGAGTATTACACTAAGTGAATTAATTCCGACAAAGCCGAACTTTATATGATATCAGTTATATGCGGAATCAAAAAAACCAATACAAATGAACTTTTTTACAAAGCAGAAACAGATACACAGACGTAGAAAACAAATTTATGGTTACTGAGGAGGGGGAATAAATTGGGAGTTTGGGATTAACAGATGCACACTACCATATATAAAATAGATAAACAATAAGGATTTACAGTATAGCACATGGAAGTTTATTCAATATCTTATAATAAACTATAATGGAAAGAATCTGAAAAAGAATACATATACATACATATGTATATGTAAGTGTAACCAAATACACTGCTATCTATACAAACCTCATGGTAACCACAAACCAAACATCTATAATGGACACACAGACAAGCAAAGAGAACGGAATCCAAACATAAGACTAAAGAAAGCCATCAAATCACAAAGGGAGAGCAAAGAAGAAGAAATGAACAAAAAGAAAAGAATTAACAAAATGGCAGTAAGCATATACCTACCAGTAATTACTTTAAATATAAATGGAATAAATGCTTCAATTGAAAGAAACAGAGTGGCTGACTGGACACAGAAACAAAACCCCCATACATGCTGCCTACAGGAATCTCCCTTCAGATCTAAAGACTCAGAAAGTGAGAGGATAGAAAAAGGTATCCCATGCAAATGTAAATCAAAAGAAAGCTGGGGTAGCAACACTTGTATCAGATAAACTAGTCTTTAAAACAGAGGCCAAACAAAGAGACAAAGAAAGACATTACATAATGAACATGGAATCAACTCGAGAAGATGTAACAACTGTAAATACATAGGCAGCCAACATAAAAGCACCTAAAATACATACAGTACATATGAACAAATATAAAGGAGAAACTGACAGTAAGCATCATATTCAGGACTTTGACACCCCACTTACATCAATGGACAGAGCATCTAGACAGAAAATCAATAAAGAAACACTGACCTCAAATGACATATTAGACTTAATGGACTGATAAAGCATTCCATCCAAAAGCAGCAGAATACACATTCCCAAGTGCACGTGGAATATTCTCCACAAAACAAATCTCAATCAACTTAAGAAAACTGAAATCATATCAAGCATCTTTTCCAACTCCAATACTGTGAGACTAGAAATCAACTACAAGAAAAAAAAACTTCAAAAAAACACAAACAAAATACTACTGAACAACCAATGAGTCATCAAAGAAATCAAAGATGAAATAAATAAATACCTGGAGACAAATGAAAATGAAAACACAATACTCCAAAATCTATGGGATGCAGTCAAAGCAGTTTTGAGAGGAAATTTTGTAGTAATCCAAGCTTACCTCAGGAAATAAGAAAAATCTCACATAAGCAACCTAACCACACACCTAAAGGAACTAGAAAAAGGAGAACTAACAAAACCCCAAGTTAGTACAAGGGAAGAAATCATAAAGATCAAAGAAGTAATAAATGAAATAGAGTCTAAAATATATAAAATAGCAATGCAAATAAGAGTTGATTCTTTGAAAAGGTAAATAAAATAAAAAAAACCTTTACCCAGACTCATTGAGAAAAAGAGGGTCCAAATCAATAAAACCAGAAATGAAAAAGTTACAATCAAAACGACAGAAATACAAAGGATCGTAAGAGATGACCATGAACAATTAGACATCAATAAAATGGATAACCTAGAAGAAATTAACAGATTCCTAGAAAATGTACAATCTTCCAAGTCTGAAGCAAGAAGAAATAGAAAATTTGAACAGACCAATGACTAGTAATGAAACTGAACTGGAAAATTTTAAAGGATATATTTTACAGGAGCAGGAATATAGTCAATATTTTATAATAATTTTAAATGGAGAATAATCTATAAAACCTTTGAATCAGTATGTTGCACATTTGAAGCTAACAGAATATTTGAAATCAACTACACCTCAATAAAAACAGACATCACTAATCACGAGAGAAATGCAAACCAAAACTACAATGAGATATCACTTCACACAGGTCAGAATGGCTATCAAGAAAAAGACTACAAATAACAAATGTTGGTGAGCATGTGGAGAAATGGAGCACTTGCACACTGTTGGTGAGAATGTAAATTGGTGCAGCCACTATGGAAAACAGTACAGAGGTTTCTCAAAAAACTAAAAACAGAACTACCATATGACCCCAAAATTTCAATCCTGGGCATATATCTGAAAAAAAAAACCCACTAATTCAAAAAGATGCACACACCCCAATGTTCATACCAGCACTATTCACAATAGCCAAGATATGGAAGAGACCTAAGTGTCCATCAACATAGGAACAGATAAGGAAGATATGGTATATACATACAATAGAATACTACTTAACATTAAAAAGAATGAAATTTTGCCATCTGCAACAACATGGATGGACTTGGAGGGTATTATATTTAGTGAAATAAGTGAAATAAGTAGGACAGAGAAAGACAGTGTATGATATCACTTATATGTGGAACCTAGAAATGAAAACAATCTATTGAATATAGCAAAAAAGAAACAAGTCTCATAGATATAGAGAATAAACTTGTGGTTACCAGTGAGGAGAGAGGGGAGAGAGGGACAAGATAGGGGTAGTGGATTAATAGGTACAATCTACTATGTATAAGATAAATAAGCTACAAGGATATATACCACAGCACAGGGAATAAAGCCAATATTTCATAAGAGTCACTATGCTGTACACCTAAAATTTATATTATATTGTTTATCTCTCAGTTCAGTTTAGTTACTCAGGAGTGTCCCACTCTCTGCGACCACATGGACTGTGGCATGCCAGGCTTCCCTGTCCATCGTTAACTCCCAGAGCTTGCTCAAACTCACGTCCATCGAGTCAGTGATGCCATCCAACCATCTCATCCTCTGTCGTCCCCTTCTCCTCCTGCCTTCAATCTTTCCCAGCATCAGGGTCTTTTTAAATGAGTCAGTTCTTTGCATCAGGTGGCCAAAGTGCTGGAGTTTCAGCTTCAGCATCAGTTCTTACAATGAATATTCAGGACTGATTTCCTGTAGGATGGACTGGTTTGATCTCTTTACAGTCCAAGGGACTCTCAAGAATCTTCTTCAACACCACAGTTCAAAAACATCAATTCTTAAAATGCACTCAGCTTTCTTTATAGTTCAACTCTCCCATCCATACATGATTACTGGAAAAACAAGAACTTTGACTAGATGGACCTTTGCCAGCAAAGTAATGTTTCTGCTTTTTAATATGTTGCCTAGGTTGGTCATAGCTTTTCTTCCAAGGGACAAGCGTCTTTTAATTTCATGGTTGCAGTGATTTTGGAGCCCAAGAAAATAATAAGCGTCTTTTAATTTCATGGCTGCAGTGATTTTGGAGCCCAAGAAAATAAAGTCTGCCCACTGTTTCCACTGTTTCCCCATCTATTTGCCATGAGGTGATGGGACTGGATGCCATGATCTTTATTTTTTGAATGTTGAGTTTTAAGCCAGGGTTTTCACTCTCCTTTCACTTTCATCAAGAAGGTCTTTAGTTCCTCGTTGCTTTCTGCCATAAGGGGTGGTATCATCTGCATATTTGAGGTTATTGATATTTCTGCCAAAAATCTTGATTCCTGCTTGTGCCTCATCCAGCCTGGCATTTCCAATGATGTACTTTGCATATAAATTAAATAAGCAGGGTGACAATATACAGCCTTGACGTACTTCTTTCCCAATTTGGAATCAGTTCATTGTCTCATGTCCGGTTCTAACCTCCTGATCTACATACAGATTTCTCAGGAGGCAAATAAGGAAGTTTGATATTCCCATCTCTTTAAGAATTTTCCACAGTTTGTTGTGATCTACACAAAGGCTTTGGCATAATCAATAAATCAGAAATAGATGTTTTTCTGGCATTCCCTCGCTTTTTCAATGATCTAATGTATGTTGGCAATTTGATCTCTGGTCCCTCTGTCTTTTCTAAAACCAGCTTGAACGTCTGGAAGGTCACGGTTCACGAACTGTTGAAGCCTGGCTAGGAGAATTTTGAGCACTTGTTTGGCAGCATGTGAGATGAGTGCAACTGTGTGGGAGTTTGAACTTTCTTTGGCATTGCCCTTCTTTGGGATTGGAATGAAAACTGACCTTTCCCAGTCCTGTGGCCACTGCTGAGTTTTCCAAATCTGCTGGCATATTGAGTGCAGCATTTTCACAGCATCATCTTTCAGGATTTGAAATTGTTCCACTGGAACTGTGGCTTGTTGGGCACCTACCGACCTGGGGAGTTCATCTTTCAGTGTCCTATCTTTCTGCCCTTTCACACTGTTCGTGGGGTTCTCAAGGCAAGAATACTGAAGCGGTTTGCCATTCCCTTCTCCAGTGGACCATGTTTTGTCAGAACTCTCAGCCATGACCCGTCCGTCTTGGGTGGGCCTACATGGCACGGCTCATAGTTTCTTTGAGTTAGAAAAGGCTGTGGTCCATGTGATCGGTAAAGTTTGGTCCTTTATGGTCCATTTGAACAATAAAGATTGGTCGAAGTGAAATCAGTAAAGTTTCAGGATTCCAGATTAATATACAGAAGTCTGTTGCTTTTCTATACACTAATAATAAATTATCAGAGAGAAAGCAACAAGTTAGATAATGCTTTTCCTACAGTGTCTACTTGTATATATGAATATGCTCACCAAGACATATCTCTTTCACTTACGAGTAATTTCATTCATGCATCTGTGACCCATTTTCCTCATCTATAAAATGGAAATGCTGATAACACCTTCCTATTAGTTTTCTTTTTTTTAACTAAATTAAGCAAGGCATGGAAAACACCCAGGACATTGCTTTGTAGATCTAAGTAACATAGCTAATTCTATTTTTTCTGTTATAGACACATTAGAAATTGAGGTTTCCCCTACAATCTAATTAGACATGCCCTTTCCACAAACTTTACTAAGTATACATAAATTCAGTGACCAAAAAGAATCCCTTTCAGCTCTTATTAACTTTTTAATCCCTCTGTGCCTCAGTTACCTCATCTGTAAAATGGGAATGTTGATAACACCTTCCTCTTAAATTTTTTAAGCTAAATTAAGCAGAGCATGGAAAACACCCAGGACATTGCTTTGTAGATCTAAGTAACATAGTTAATTCTGTTTAATTTTCATAATAGACACATAGGAAACCAAGTTTCTTTCCTGCTAAAAACTAGACAATGCCCCTTCCACAAACTTTACTAAATATACATAAATTTGGTGACCAAAAGAAACTCTTTCACTTCTTATTAACTTTTTAATCCCTCTATGCCTCAGTTTCCTTATCTATAAAATGGGAATGTTGATAACACCTTCCTTGTAGATTTTCTTTTTAATCAAATGGACCCAATCATGTAGAACACCAAGGATATTGCATAGTACATCTAAGTAACACTTAGTTTACTTCTTTTTTTTTTAAAGATAGAATTGAAATTGAGTTTTTTTCACCAACATCTAGATAGTCAATGACCTTTTTTTCAAAATTTTACTAAATGTCCATAAATACACTCACCAAATAGCATCTCTTTCACTTACTGCTAAATTCATTAATGGCTCTTTGCCTCCGTTTCCTCACCTATAAAGCGGGAATGTTGATAATACCTTCCTAGTCATTTATTTTTTTTAATTAAATGAAGAAAAGCACGTAAAACACCCAGGACATTGCTTAGTGGATCTAAGTAACATATTTAGTTTTTTTCTTAATAGATAGAGCTGAAACAGAAAAACACAAAATTCTGTAATGCTTTCATCCTTCATTTAAAAAACTGGAAAAAAAAGAAAGAGAGGTACAGGCAGTGTGTGCAACAAAGCTAAAGATGGCATGGTGGCTTGGTGTGTCTTAAGAATACTAAAGAAGCCAGCATATGTTGAAAGGAATGAAGAAATAGTAGGGAAAAATCAGAGGGTTAAATTGGGGTTAATAAAACAAACAAAAAAAAAGAAAGTGTTTTTTGCCCCGAACAATCTAGATACAAAATGCCCTTTCCCACGAAGTTTTCTAAGTATAGCTAAATATGCTCATCAAAAGGATTTCTTTCACTTACTATTAACTTCATTAATGCCTCTGTGCCTCAGTTTCCTTATTTTTAAAACGGGAATGTTGAAAACACCTTACTTGTGTATGTGTGTGTGTGTGTGTGTGTGTGTGTGTATTAGTTAAATGAAGCAGAGCATTTAAAACATTCAGGACATAGCTTGGTAGACCTAAGAAATATATTTAATTAGGAATTTTTTTCACAGAGAGAATTGAAATCGAGTTTTCTATCACCCACAATATACAAGTTAATGCCCTTTCTCACATTGTTTACAAAGTTTCAAAAAATACGCTCACCAAAAAGGATCCCATTCATTTTGGTAACTTCACTAATTCCTCTGTGCCTCAGTTTCTTCATCTATGAAATGGGAATGTTGATATCACATTCCTTGTCTATTTTTTTTCATTTATTTTTATTAGTTGGAGGCTAATTACTTTACAATATTGTAGTGGTTTTTGCCATACATTGACATGAATCAGCCATGGATTTAGTTGACTGAACCAGAGCATGTAAAACACACACGACATTGCTTAGTAGATCTAAATAGCGTACTTAATTTTGATCTTTTTAAATGTAGACTTGAAATTGAGTAACTTTCCCCCAAAATCTAGATACACCATGCCCCTCTCCACAAACTTTATTAAGTGTAGATGAAAACATTCACCAGTAAGCATCTCTTTAACTTACTGGTAATTTCATTAATGCCTCAGTGCTTCAGTTGCCTCATCTATAAATTAGGAATGTGGGTAACACCTTCTTATAGATTTTCTATTTAATTTATTAAAATAGAGCATGTTAAACACCCAGGACATTGCTTACTAGAACAAGCAACATGCTTAATTTTTTTAATAGAATAGAAATTTTTTTCCCCCAACAATCTAGGTAGACAATCCCCTTCTAACAACGCTTACTTTTATAGAAAAGTACGATCACCAAAACGAATTTCTTTCAATTACTAGTAATTTCATTAATGCCTCTGTGCTTCAGTTTCCTCATCTTTGAAACGGGATGTTGACAATACCTCCCTCGTAGATATTCGTTTTAATTAAATGAACCCAATCATGTAAAACACCAAGGACATTGCATAGTAGATCTAAGTGACATACTTATGTATTTTTCCTTTTAGATACAATTGAAATTGTGTTTTTCTCACCAACAATCTAGACAGTCAATGACATTTTGTGAAAATTGTACTATATGTCCATAAATAAGCTCACTAAATAGCATCTATTTCATTTGCTAGTAAATTCATTAATGCCCCTTTGCCTCTTCCTCATCTATGAAATGGGAATGTTGATAACACCTTCCTAGTTGATATTTATTTTATTATTAAATGAGGCAGAGCATGTAAACAGCCAGGACATTGCTTAGTAGATCTAAGTAATATATTTAATTTTTGTTAATAGAATTGAAACAGAAAACCACAAAATTATGTAAAGCAATTATCTTTCAATTAAAAAACTAAAAAAAAAAAAAAAGGAGACTTACAGGCAGTGTGCAGAGCAAGGCCTAAGATGTCAAGGTGCCTTGGTGTGTCTGAAGTAGAGTAAAGAAGCAAGCATATGTTGAAGTAATGAAGAGATAATAGGCAAAATCAGAGGGTTAGTGAGAGCCTAGAAAAAGAAAAAAGAAAAAGGAATTGAAAGTGGGATTTTTTCCCCCCAACAAACTAGATAAAATACCCTTTCCTACAAAGTTTTCTAAGTATAGATAAATATACTCATGAAAAAGCATCTCTTTGTTCATGTACTATCAGCTTCATTAATGCCTCTGTGCCTCAGTTTCCTCATCTTTAAAATGGGAATATTGAAAACACCTTACACATAGAGGTGTTTTTTTCAGTTAAATGAAGCAGAGCATGTAAATAACCCAGTACATTCCTTATTAGTGCTAAGTAAGATACCTAATTTTTTTTTTCATAGAGAGAATAGAAGTCGATTTTCTCCCCCAACAATCTAGGTAAACAGTCCCCTTCTGACAACGTTTACTTATATAGATAAATATGCTCACCAAAATGTATCTCTTTCAATTACTAGTAACTTCATTAATGCCTCTGTGCCTCAGTTTCTTTATCTTTAAAATGGGAATGTTGATAACACCTTCCTTGTTTATTTTCTGTTCAATTAAATGAAGCAAAGCATGTAAAACACCAAGGGCATTTGCTTAGTAGATCTGACTAACATACTTAATCTTTTTTTTAATAGAGAAAATTCAAATCGATACTTATTTTGCTCATTATCTAGATAGTCAATGCCCTTTTTCATGAATTTTAACAAGTGTCAATGAATACACTCACCAAAAAGCATCTCCTTCACTTACTAGTAACTTCATTAATGCCTCTAGTCTGAGTTTCCTCATCTATAAGATGGGAATGCTGTCATCAGAGAAATGCAAATCAAAACCACAATGAGGTACCATTACACGCCAGTCAGGATGGCTGCTATCCAAAAGTCTACAAGCAATAAATGCTGGAGAGGGTGTGGAGAAAAGGGAACCCTCTTACACTGTTGGTGGGAATGCAAACTAGTACAGCCACTATGGAAAACAGTGTGGAGATTTCTTAAAAAACTGGAAATAGAACTGCCATATGACCCAGCAATACCACTTCTGGGCATACACACCACGGAAACCAGATCTGAAAGAGACACGTGCACCCCAATGTTCATCGCAGCACTGTTTATAATAGCCAGGACATGGAAGCAACCTAGATGCCCATCAGCAGATGAATGGATAAGGAAGCTGTGGTACATATACACCATGGAATATTACTCAGCCGTTAAAAAGAATTCATTTGAATCAGTTCTAATGAGATGGATGAAACTGGAGCCCATTATACAGAGTGAAGTAAGTCAGAAAGATAAAGAACATTACAGTATACTAACACATATATACGGAATTTAGATAGATGGTGGCGATAACCCTATATGCAAAACAGAAAAAGAGACACAGAAATACAGAACAGACTTTTGGACTCTGTGGGAGAAGGGGAGGGTGGGATGTTTCAAAAGAACAGCATGTATATTATCTATGGTGAAACGGACCACCAGCCCAGGTGGGATACATGAGTCAGGTGCTCGGGCCTGGTGCACTGGGAGGACCCTGAGGAGTCGGGTGGGGAGGGAGGTGGGAGGGGGGATCGGGATGGGGAATACATGTAACTATATGGCTGATTCATGTCAATGTATGACAAAACCCACTGAAATGTTGTAAAGTGATTGGCCTCCAACTAATAAAATAATATTAAAAAAAAAAAAATAAAAAGGAAATTAATTTCAATTTTCAAAAAAAAAAAAAAAAAAAGAAAAAAAAAAAAAAAAAAAAGATGGGAATGCTGATAACACCTTCCCAGTTGATTTTTTTTAATTAAATGAAGCAGAACATGTAAAACGCCCAGGACATTGCTTAGTAGATCTAAGAAACATATTTAATTTTTTATCAAATTGGAACAGAAAAACACAAAATTTTGTGAAGCAATTATTGTTCAATTAATTGTTTAAAAAAAAAAAAGAGAAAGAGAATTACAGGCAGTGTGCCCAGCAAGGCTTAAGATGGCAAGGTGGCTTGGTGTGTCTGAAGAATAGTAAAGAAGCCAGCACATGTTGAAGGAATGAAGAAATAATTAGTAAAATCAGAGGGCTAGCTAGGGCCTAAAATAAAAATAATTGAAAGTGGGCTTTTTTCCCCCCAACAATCTAGATAGAAAATGCCTTTTCCCATGAAGTTTTCTAACTATAGATAAATACACTCACCAAAAACCATGTCTTTCATCTACTGTTAACTTCATTAATGCCTCTGTGCCTCAGTTTCCTCATCTTTAAAATGGGAATGTTGAAAACACCTTAATCGTAGAGTTTTTTTATTTTTGTTTTTCAGTTAAAGGAAGCAGAGTATGTAGAACACCCAGGACATTGCTTAGAGACCTAAGTAATATATTTAATTTAGGGTTGTTTTTTTTTTTCCATAGAGAGAATTGAATTCTGTGTTTTGTATCACCCACAGTCTAGGTAGTTAATGCCCTTCCCCACAAAGTTTACAAAGTTTCGATAAGTATGCTCATCAAAAAGCATCTCATTCAAAAAAAAAAAAAAAAAAAAGCATCTCATTCACTTTGGTAACTTCATGAATGTCTCTGTGCTTCAGTTTCCTCATTCAAGAAATGGGAATGTTGATAACACCTTCCTCGTCTATTTTAATTTAATTGCCTGCACCAGAGCATGTAAAACACACAGGATATTGCTTAGTAGATCTAAACAGCATACTTAATATTGATTTTTTAAAATATAGAATTGAAATTGAGTAACTTTCCCCTATAAATCTAGATACACAATGCCCTTTCTCACAAACTTTACTAAGTTTAGATAAAAGCACTCACCAAAAAGCATCTCTTTCATTTACTGGTAACTTCATTAATGCCTCTGTACCTTAGTTTCCTCATCTATGAAATTCATATGTTGATAGCTTCTACCTTGTCGATATTTATTTAATTAAATGAACCAAAGCATGCAGACCACACCCTGTGGCACTCAGGATCTTAGTTCTCCAGTCAGGGATTGAACCAGTGCTGCCTGCAGTGGAAGTGCAGAGTCTTAACCACTGGACCACCAGGGAAGACCTTTGATGGTTTCTTCTAAAAATATCTTTTATCAAACAGAGATGAGAGAGTCTACTATAAAGGTTACCAGCAGAGTCAGGAGTAATTTACAAAACGTTTCTCTTTGTCAATTTCCTTGCCTCCAAAATGGGGATAAAGATAATGCCTACTGAGTATGATTTTTGTGAGGATTAAATCAGATAGTTCATTCAAAGTTTGAGAATACTACATGGTACATGGTAATCTTTCTCTATAAGCTTTAGATATTATTTCTGTTATTAACATTAGTTGTAGGAGAAGTATGACATGGTCTTAATTGGTCAAATGAAAAGATTATGACCTCTGTCCAAACCCAGTTTTATTTTACTAATGTTACTAGTCCATGAAATCTCCAAGGCTTGGAGCCCCTGCCCTTAACCATGGTGCTTGTATATGGAGTGATTGCTTTCTCCTGTTAAGACAATGCCTCAGTCCCAACCAAGAAAGGGAAGTGCTTGGCTGAGTGTCATCTCTGGGCTCACTGCCTGGAGGACAGCACAGAAACCCGGGACCCACACAGAGACTATGACGCTGAGACGACCTGGAGAGGGAGAGGCATGCGGGCGGGGAGGAGGAAGTGTGAGAGGCAGCTGGCTTCATAGGAAGAAGACAAACTTTGGACTCAGATTCAAATCAGAGCTCTGCAATGGACTGGCTCTGTGACTTTGACCAGACTTTCAGCTTTCTGAGCCTCATCCATACAACGGGATCTTAATAGTAGTTAGTCCATAGAGCTGAAAAGAAGATGAAGAGATTCACGTGGAGCACTCAGAAGAAAACATGGCAACGTTCAATAAACATTTGCTACCATGAAGATGATGAAAAACAAAAAAGCAGAGGAGTCAAAAAGAGCCCACTGCTTCCCAGAAGCAGGGAGAATTTTCTCAGTGCTGCAAGGACCGATGTGTCTTGAGCTCTCCCTCAGTAGGGTCAATGCCCCACAGCCAAGAAAGAAGGAGGATTTGTATGGCCCCTCACTGATGAGCACACATGCTCCAGAGCTGTGAATACTGCTGATGCTGGAGACTGGCCTCAGTTCTGCTCACTCGCCTGAATCCCACAAAGCAAAAATTGGGGCTTCCCTGGTAGCTCACTCGGTAAAAAATCCGCCTGTAATGCAGGACATCATGGTTCAATTCCTGGGTTGGGAAGATCCCCTAGAGAAGGGATAGGCTGCCCACACCAGCCATCCCTGGTGGCTCACATGGTAAAGAATCTGCCTGCAGTGTGGGAGATCTGGGTTCGATCCCAGATCCATCTGGGTTGGGAAGATCCTGTGGAGGATGGTATGGCAACCCACTCCAGTATTCTTGCCTGGAGAATCCCCATGGACAGAGGAGCCTGGCAGGCTAGCAAAGAGTCAGAGTGCACAGCACAAAAGACAGCACAGCACAGACCAATGGAAAGAATAATGTAAGAATGGTATTCAGGTGCCCTCTTCTGGACAATCTGGGCAAGGGCTTTCCCAAAGACGTCTCTGTGTCTACTCACTCAATCCTGGGGCCTCAAGGGAGATTCATGGACTTTCCCAGCTAAGGAACCAAATTAGGAGGAACCTGACAGGGGGTCCCACTGGAGTCTCCATGGTGATGACCCTGGATTTCACCTTTCTTGGTGAATCTGGAAATGAATCAGGCAGCCCCAGTGTCTTAGCTCGGGACACAATTATTGGCCTGTTATTGGCCCTTGGTGGATACCATGATTCATGGCTGTGAAGTAATCTTTTTAAAAACATTTTATTTATTTGGCCATTTCAGATCTTACTTGCAGCACGTGGGATCTCCGATGCTTCATGTGGGATATTTCATTATGGTGCACGGGCTCTGTAGTTGTGGGGCTAAGTTGCTCCGAGCCATGTAGGATCTCAGTTCCACAATCAGAGATCAAACCTGCGTCCCTCCCACAGCCCTCAGTCTGCACTTCACTTCTCAGACTCCACACGTCCCCACTGCAACCCTCCCCCCCTTATCTCCTTTTCACCCCCTTGTCACCTAGCAGTCTCCTATCACCACATGAAGGGTGAGAAGCATGTAGCAAAGGCAAGGAAGCGGAGAGTCTGCGTGGAGCCAAGTCCCCAGCAGAGGGCGCGGGAGAGCCTCCCTGCGCCCGCGGAACACGCGCCTGCCCGGCCGCCTCAGGCAGGTAGTTAAGTCAAGGCCTCCGCCAGCCCCCGGCTTTCTAAGAAACACTCTTCCGACTTCCTCTGCTGGGCAGTGAGTTCGGCTATGCCTGTGTCCTCAGTCGCTAAGTCGTGTCCGACTCTTTTGGAGTCCATAGACTACCCCGCCAGGCTTTTGTGACCACGAAATTTTCCAGGCAAGAACACTGGAGTGGGTTGCCATTTCCTACCCCAGGGGATCTTCCCGACCCAGGGATCGAACCTGCGTCTCTTCTGTCTCCAGCATTGGCAGGCAGATTCTTTGCCTCTGAGCTAACTGGGAAGCCCTAAATGGCCCTATGGATAGCCGAGAAATAAAGGTTAGTTATTATTATCATCATTATCGTTTTCTGATGTATAGGTAACAGGTGACCTTAAGAAAGAAACCAAGACTCTATGGATGAGAACGGGACCAGGGATTGTGTTTGGCCGCTTTGCTTTTGTTTCTTTCTTGGCTTGGGTTGCCCGGTGTGTTGCTTGAGCATATAGTGTTTTTTGTTTGTCTGTTAATGTGTAGGTGAAAAATCGTCTTTCTCAGGAGATTGGGGTTGACATACACACTCTCATATATATAAAATAGATAACAAAGAAGGACCTACTGTGGAGACCAAGGAACTCAATACTCTGGATTGGGGAGCGAATCTTTAAGAAGAGTGGATACTGCTGAATGTCATGTGGCAGCCTGGATGGGAGGGCAGTCTGGGGGAGAATGGACACATGTGTAGGTATTGCTGAGGCCCTTCGGCTGTTCACCTGAAATTACCACAACATTGTTAATCTGCTATACCCCAATACAAAATTTTTTTTTAATTTTTTATTATTTTAAATAATATTTTTAATTTTATTTTTATTTTTATTATTTTTAACTTATTTTTATTTTTATTTTTAATTTTTATTTATTTATTTTAATTGGAGGCTAATTACTTTGCAATATTGTAGTGGTTTTTGCCATCCATTGACATGAATCAGCCATGGGTGTACATGTGTTCCCCATCCTAACCCTCCCTCCCACCTCCCTTCCCATCCCATCCTGCAGGGTCATCCCAGTGTACCATCCCTGAGCACCTTGTCTCATGCATCTAACCTGGACTGGTGATCTATTTCACATATGGTAATATACATGGTTCAATGCTATTCTCTCAAATCATCCCACCCTCGCCTTCTCCCAAAGAGTCGAAAAGTCTGTTCTTTACATCTGTGTCTCTTTTGCTGTCTTGCATATAGGGTCATCGTTTCCATCTTTCTAAATTCTATATATATGTGTTAATATACTGTATTGGTGTTTTTCTTTCTGACTTACTTCACTCTGTACAATAGGCTCCAGTTTCACCCACCTCATTAGAATTGATTCAAATGAATTCTTTTTAATGGCTGAGTAATATTCCATTGTGTATATGTACCACAGCTTTCTTATCCATTCATCTGCTGATGGGCATCTAGGTTGCTTCCATGTCCTGGCTATTGTAAACAGTGCTGTGATGAACACTGGGGTACATGTGTCTCTTTCAATTCTGGTTTCATTTCTGTGTATGCCCAGCAGTGGGATTGCTGGGTCATATAGCAGTTCTATTTCCAATTTTTTAAGAAATCTCCACACTGCTCTCCATAGCGGCTGTACCAGTTTGCATTCCCACCAACAGTGTAAGAGGGTTCCCTTTTCTCCACACCCTCTCCAGCATTTATTGCTTGTAGACTTTTTGATAGCAGCCATTCTGACTGGCATGAGATAGCACTGCATTGTGGTTTTGATTTGCATTTCTCTGATAATGAGATACGTTGACCATCTTTTCATGTGTTTGTTAGCCATCTGTATGTCTTCTTTGAAGAAATGATTGTTTAGTTCTTTGGCCCATTTTTTGATTGGGTCATTTTCAAAATAAAAAAAAAATTAAGTCAACAAGAGAAAATAAAAAAGAAATACCTTATCTGGAATAAAGTAAGTGTTTTAAAAGTATTTGCAGAGGGCATACACACCTAGGAAACCAGATCTGAAAGAGACACGTGCACCCCAATTTCATCGCAGCACTGTTTATAATAGCCAGGACATGGAAGCAACCTAGATGCCCATCAGCAGATGAATGGATAAGGAAGCTGTGGTACATATACACTATGGAATATTACTCAGCCATTAAAAAGAATTCATCTGAATCAGTTCTAATGAGATGGATGAAACTGGAGCCCATTATACAGAGTGAAGTAAACCAGAAAGATAAAGACCAATACAGTATACTAACGCATATATATGGGATTTAAAAGATGGTAATTATAACCCTATATACAAAACAGAGAAAGAGATACAGATGTACAGAACAGACTTTTGGACTCTGTGGGAGAAGGCGAGGGTGGAATGTTCTGAGAGAACAGCATTGAAACATGTATATTATCAAGGGTGAAACAGATCACCAGCCCAGGTTGGATGCATGAGACAAGTGCTCAGGGCTGGTGCACTGGGAAGACCCAGAGGGATGGGATGGGGAGGGAGGCGGGAGGGGGGATCAGGATGGGGAACACATGTAAATCCATGGCTGATTCATGTCAATGTATGGCAAAAACCACAAAAAATAAATAAATAAAATAAAATTTTAAAAAGTGTTTGCAGAAAATGTTTTTAAATAAAGAAGAGTGTATCTGTCTAACTGATTCACTTTACTGTACGCCTGAAACTAGCATGACATTGTAAATCAACTGTATGCCCTTAAAAATGAATTTAAAAAGTGGTTTTTCTGGGAAAAGGCTTATTTTTCTAGAGTGATTTAACACATTTCTGGGGAAATGCATTAACATTCCCTTTACCAAGGACTGATGGGAAGGGAATAATGGAAACAACAACTTCATATGCCCAGGACAACAAGTAAGATGTGACAAGACCTTTTATGGACATTAAATTCCCACACACCCTTTTTGAATGTTTCTTTTTTTGTAAAGAACTTCCTTAGCAATGAAATTGACCAACTCAAAGAATGTTAGAGCTGGAAGGAATTTTTGAAATAAACCACCTTCTTGTTATTACATATGTGGAATAGGAAGCCCGGAGAGGATAATGACAGAGCACCTGAGTGCAGTCGGTTTCCAGTCTGGAGCTCAAGCTGGAAGCAGTATCTCTCAGGGAAACGGAGTAGTGTGATGTTTAAAGATTTTATTCTATTCTTTATTAGGTAATTGTTGTAGGACAAGTTGGAAGTTCAGGTTTTCATTTACCTTGCATCCTACCACTTCAAAATGATTGTTGTATTCTTCTGTATAATTTTCCAGATGTTTTCGTATATGTAAATACTGGTAAAATGCTGTCTCAACTAAAATTGGATCATATTATCCATACTTCTTTGCCATATAGTTCCTACCAGATGCATAAACCTGTTGGATGGAGGGACCTTCATTAATTTAATCAGCTTCTTATGATAAGCAAGATTTTTTCAAATGTCAAACTCTTTTTAAAAATGCTGCACTCAACATTCCTGTTTATACATCTTTTGACAAAATAATGTATACCCCTTGATCAGTGTGAATTTTTTTAAATGTCAATTTTAAAGACTATTTTAATTAATTTATTTGGCTTTACTGGGTCTTAGTTGCTGCATGTGGACTCTTAGGTGTGGCATGTGGGATCTAGTTCCCTGATCAGGGATTGAACCCGGGCCCCCTGCACTGGAAATTCAGAATCTTAGCCACTGGACCACCAGGAAAGTCCCCAGTGTGAATTTTTGTAGGAACGTAGGGCAACTGGGTTTGGAATCTGGCTCTGGAGCTTACTGTTGTCTTTACACAAACCACAATCTTTCTAGGCTCCAGTTTTCTCATCTTTAAGTGGAAGCAATCAGGCTACTGATTGTTTACAGGTATGGGGGAGGATTAGATGAGATAATACATGTAAAATAATTGGCTAGTTCCTCACACATAACAAGTCCCAAATCAGTATTAGCCATTATTATTGTTACTATTGTTATTACCACCATGACCCCTGAAGAAAACTGGTTCTTCGAAATAACACCCATAGTTTCTATTACTCTTTAAAAGAGAGTAATCAAAATTTCCTGAGGAAATTCTTAGGTGTAAAACTTTAGAAGCTGAATTAATATTTTCTATTTCTAACTCTGTTTATCCAGAGGATAAAAATAAGTTTAAATGAAGTGTGTGCTGTGGAGCTATTTACCATGCTCTGCTTATATAGCATTTTGCCCGTTGAACCAGGAAAGCAGAACTTTTCATTGGACGTTCTTACGTAAAGATCAACTATTTTGTGATGAATAAAGCCACTTCTGATTCTTCCTCCTTTGAAAAATGCTCCAAGCCCATCTTATCCCATAAAATCAGCGGAATATCTGTGCTATCATCTTTGCAACTTCCCCGTATCTCCAAGCTGTTTTCTGATTTTCTCTTGTATTCATGTGCCCACTATTTCTTATTCTTAATAGATGTGGGAGAGAGCACAGAATCAGAAGTTCTTGCCTCTCAAACTTTGCTTTTTAATCTGGGAAGATATTCAAGAGTCACACTGGGACAGATTTCAGTTCATATTCCCACCTGAAGCTTTGGAAACTAGTCACTATTCTGACCAAAGCCTATACAGTGTCACCCTTATTTGTCTAAGTGTCATTAAAAAATAAGGAAACAGTCACTCTGTTTTATTGGTTGATTTTGTTTCTTTGTATTTACATATTTTTAATTGAGTTATAGTTGATGTGCAATATTATGTAAGTTCAGGGATACAACATAGTGATTCACAATTTTTAAAAGTTATACTCCATTTATATATATTCCATATACTCCATTTATTTTGGAATATTGCTGTATTCCATGTACTGCACAATATGTCCTTGTAGCTTATTTATTTTATACAAAGTAGTTTGTTACTTATCAATCCCTTACTCCTATCCTGTCCTTCCCCACCTTGTCTCCCCACTGGTAATCACTAGTTTGTTCTCTACATTGGTGAGTTTAGTTTCTTTTCTTGGGTCATAGTCACTAGCTTGTTTTATTTTTTAGGTTCCACATACAAGTGATATCATAGAGTGTTTGTCTTTCTCTGACTTATTTCACTAAGCATAATATTCTCCATGTCCATCCATGTTGTTGCAAATAACAAAATTTCCTTCATTTTATGGCTGAGCAGTGTTCTTGCCTGGAGAATCCCAGGGACAGGGGAGCCTGGTGGCCTGCCGTCTATGGGGTCGCACAGAGTCGGACACGACTGAAGTGACTTAGCAGCAGCAGCAGCGGTATTCCATTGTGTGTGTGTCTATATACACCACATCCTCTTTATGCATTCCCCTGTTGATGGACACTTGGGTAGCTTCCATATCTTGGTTATTGTAAATAGTACTGCAATGGATGCTGTGGTGCATGTGTTTTTCCAAATTAGTCTTTCATTTTTCTTCGGATAGCTCGCTAGGAACACTCACCCTCTTTGAGAAGCTGGTGGAATGTCCAGAGGCTGATGGCCTAGCTCAGACGTCAGCGGTCAGCGACCAAAAGTCATGGTGACCAGTTTTCTGCAATGCTGCCAGTAGCTCCACGCTTACTTCCGGCAGCTTCCTCTTCTGCTCCCCCGAGCATGGTGGACAGAGACGCTCACCAGGAGGGGGGCATAAATGTGGTGGTTACATGAGTCCTTTGTGGACACAGCTTCTGTGAATCTGAGCAGCAAATGCTGGGCCATCCTTGTCTAACTGAGGCCCGGAACGACCCCGCGCGTGTCACTTGCCATGCTGTGTCATCCTCTCCTCCAGTAATGACCAGGGCCACTCTACTGCGGTGTCTGTCTCTGCTTGTTGTCCTGGGTTTGTCAGTTTAGCTAGGCTAGCACTTCGTTTCCTGAGTTTGCCTTCCCTTCCTGAGTGAAGGTTGGCCGCAAGAGAAGCTGGGGCAGGATTTGTCAGGTGGGAGTGAAGCCACAGCCATGGTGTTCTGAAGTTGGGTGTACGAGCAGGTGTGATTGCCACTTGGATGCACTGGCACTGACTCGCTGACACCCCTTGTTGCCGTGGGCTGGCAGGGAGCCACAGCAACTCCAGCCCACAGGGTGATCTCCTACAACAGCTCCAGACCCTGGGCCATGTGCATGCACAATGCTGTGTCAAAGGATGCTGGTTCCTACTCTAGACTGGAGACAGTCAGAGGCAAATGTATGGTTTACAGGATTTTATGCCTTCATGGGTTTTAGTTTGTCCTTGTGGGTTCAAGGGAATTCTTGCAGCTTCCACTTGGTCTTTGCTCTCCCCCACTTCATATACACCTGTCGGCACAGCTGTTAGCCTTGAATATCTTCAGTGACTTCAGGCCACCCTAAAAGGTGAAGGCAATAGCCTTTCATAGACTTTATCTCAGCTCCCACCAGTGCATGAGATCTAGTCTCTATAATATATCCCTCTTGGCCTTTCACTCTGCTTCTCTGATCAAACACTACAACTGTGTTTTGTTGTGTTGTTTACATGCTCGGTTGTGTCTGACTCTGCAATCCCATGGACCATAGCCCGCCAGGCTCCTCTGTCCTGGAATTCTCCAGGCAAGAATACTGGAGTAGATGACCAATTCCTTCTCCAGGGGATCTTCCTGATCCAGGGATCGAACCTGAGTCTCCTGGTTGGCAGGTGGATTCGTTACCACTGAGCCACCAGGGAAGCCAATTGTGTGTTTGTGTTTGTGTGTGTGTGTGTATGTGTATATCTCAGATTGTTTTAAGCCAGTCATCTCCTGATGGGCACTTGTGTTGTTTCTATGCCTTGGCTGTTGTAAATAGCGCTGCTATGAACATTATGGTGCCTGTGTCTTTTCAAACTAGAGTTTTCATTTTTTTTTCTGGATCCAGGAATGGAATTGCTGGATCAAATGGTAATTCTATTTATAGTTTTTTGAAGAACCTGCATACCATTTTCCATAGTGCCTGCACCAATTTACACTCCCACCAACAGTGTCGGAGGGTTTCTTTTTCTCCACACCCTGTCTACCATGTATTTGTAAATTTTTTGATGATAGGCATTCTGAACTGTGTGAGGGGTTACCTCATTGTGGTTTTGATTTGCATTTCTCTGATGATTAGCCATGTTGTTCATCTTTTCATGTGCCTCTTAGCCATCTATATGTCTGCTTTACAGCATGTCTATTTAGGTCTTCTGCCCATTTTTTAATTAGGTTGTTTATCTTTTCTGCATTGAGTCACTATGAACTGTTTGTGTAGTTTAGATTTCTTAGGTTTACTTTTTCAATTTAATCTTTAACTTTTTTACAGTGTTTTTGGGGCCATGCTGCTTGGCTTGTGGGATCTTAGTTCCAAAATAGGGATTGAGCTTGGGCCCTCAGCAGTGAGTGAGGAGTGCTAACCACAGTACTGCCAGGCGATTCCCTATATTTTGGATATTAACCCTTTCTCAGTTGCATCCTTGGAGAAGACAATGGCAACCCACTCCAGTACTCTTGCCTGGAAAATCCCATTGATGGAGGAGCCTGGTAGGCTGCAGTCCATGGGGTCGCTAAGAGTCAGACACGACTGAGCGACTTCATTTTCACTTTTAACTTTCATGCATTGGAGAAGGAAATGACAACCCACTCCAGTGTTCTTGCCTGGAAAATCCCAGGGATGGGGGAGCCTGGTGGGCTGCCATCTATGGGGTCGCACAGAGTCGGACATGACTGACACGACTTAGCAGCAGCAGCAGCAGTTGCATCCTTTGAAAATATTTTCTCCTATTCACTAGGTTGTCTTTTAGTTTTGTTGATGCTTTCCTTTGCTGTGCATAATAAGCTTTTCAGTTTGATTAGGTCCCATTTGTTTACTTTTGCTTTGATTGATGTTTCTTTTGCCTTGGGTGATTGATCTAAGAAAATGTTACTATGATTTATGTCACAGAATGTTTCACCTATATTTATTTCTAGGAGTTGAACAGTGTATTTTTTTTTTTTTTACATTTAAGATTTTAAACCATTTTGAGTTTACTTTTTGTGTATGGTATGAAGAAATGTGCTAATTTCACTCTTTTACGTATAGCATCCAGTTTCCCAGCACCACTTACAGAAAATGAAGTTTTGCCTCTTTTGGCATGGATTAATTGACAATAGGAGTGTGGGTTTATTTTGGGGGTCCCTATTCTGTTTCTTTGATCTATATGTCTGTTTTTGTTCCAATACCATGGTGGTTTGATTGCTGTGGCTGACCAAAGAATTTTTGATTTCTCAAAAAAATAAAAAGATATGTACATGACAATTAACTAAGGCTCTAGTACCCTTGCTTTCTCTTTTTAGTGTTAATTGTAGATTATTTCTTTTTAACTATTTTATTTCTTTGTTTGACTGCACTGGGTCTTTGTTGTGGCATGTGGGATCTTAGTTCCCTGACCAGGCATTGAACCCAGGTCCCCTGTAGTGAGAGTACAGAGTCTTAGCCATTGGGCCACCAGAGAAGTCCCACCCTTGCTTTCTTTCAAAAATGTTTATTCATTCATTTTTGACTGCACTGGGTCTTAGTTGCTGCGTGTGAGCTCTCTCTGGTTGTGGTGAGTGGGGCTACTCTCTAGTCGTCCTGCATGGCTTCTCACCGCAGTGGCCTCTCTTGCTGTGGAGCACGGGCTCTAGGGTGCTTGCGCTTCAATAGTTGCAGCTCGTGGGCTCAGTTGTGCTTCCTAGGATTTAGAGCACAAGCTCAATAGTTGTGGCACACGAGCTTAGCTGCTCCATGGCGTGTGGAATCTTCCTGTACCAGGGATCGAACCCGTGTCTCCTGCATTGCAGGCAGATTCTTTATCACTGAGACACCTGGGAAGCCCTGCAAGGCAGATTCTTAACTCCTGAACCACCAGGGAAGGCTCCTTCCTTTCTTTTTTATGTCAAACTCTTTTAAACTGTATTCTACTTTTCTTGCCAACTTATTTTTCTTCCTCTCATTTTCTCTACAATCCCTTGAATGAGACTCCTGCCTTGCAAAACACTTTCCACTTCCGCGGGGACTTCCCACATCCAGGTCTCAGTCTCCTTTATTTCTGTGTGTGTCTCTCTGCAGTTGGCTACTTTCTCTTTCTTGTATTGCTCTCCTCTCTTGGTTTCCGTGACCTGCTCTCTTTGGGATTTTATCCTCTCTCTCCAGGTGCTCCTCGTCTGTCTGGTTTGCTGACTTTTCTTCTCCCCACTCTTCAAGGTTCAGTTGTTTCCCAAAGCCCAGTTCTTAGCACTCTTGAATTCTCACTTTTCCCTTTATGATCTCCTCTACTCTCTTGGATTCCACCATCGTCCCTTCACCCTCATGATTTGTTCATACAAATATATGCCTTTATCTCTGCCGCCTATCCGGAATGCCAGGATTGTTTCTAACAGTTCATTGAGTTGCATGTGAATCTCAGATTCAAGGTGTAAAACCCTCACTGTTGGTTTACCACCACAGGCAGTGTTCCCTAAATTGCATAATGACATCACCACCCTCCGGCCATCTTGCTCAAAACTTCAGAGCTATTCAACACTCTTCCCCCTAATTATCTCCAAATCCCTGAGTTCTCTGATTCTTCCCTTTTCCCATTCCCATCACCAGACCCTCATTTGGCTTACTTTAACAACAAACTCCTACTTGATGCCTAACTGTAGCTTCTCCGTCTCTCCTTTCCTACTTCCTGCAGCCTGTGTTACTTTCCCAAAATATGAATGGGTTTATGTAACTTCCTTCTGGAAATATCTCCTGGTTCCCCCTTGTTGTTCAGTTGCTCAGTCATGTCTGACTCTTTGCGTCCCCGTGGACCATAGTCTGTCAGGCTCCTCTGTTCATAGGATTCTCCAGGGAAGAAGACTGGAGTGGGTTGCCATTTCCTTCTCTAGGGGATCTTCCCAACCCAGGGTTCAGACCCAGGGTTCCTGCCTGGCAGGCAGATACTATACCATGGAGCCACCTCGGAAGCCTAGTTCCCCCTTACATATAGAATAAAAACAGTTTTGCACAGTTTTTTTTTTTTTTTTGCCACATCTTGATTTCCTCCCTTTCAACATTATGTCCCGTGATACCCAAGATTCCCTTCCAACATGCACTGTCTATGGATCCCTGGAAATTCCTCCATCTCCTGGACATACCTGCATGCTCCTAGCCTAGGCTCTTGGCTCAAGTCTTTTCTTCTTGAGTTCTGTACTCTATTGGATCCCTAATCATCCCCTCTTTCCAGGTTCAGGTCTCACGCCAAGCTAATGACTTAGGTCAGAGTCTCTTAATTAGTAATTTTCATCAATAACATGAAAGTAATAATATAAATAATAGCAATAGTAATACAAATAATACCAATAACTCACATGGATCAAGCCCTTATGTACTGTGCCAGGCACTGTTCTATGTGTTTTTAACATATAAATTCTTCTGTTCTTGCCAGTAACTCCTCACTTGACATCTTCAATGTCAGTGTGGATGAGGATACAGACTGACCACAGTCTTGATCCCTTCACTCCAGCTGATGCTGGTTGAGTGCTCACCATGGGTCTTATCTTTATTACTTTATTTAAACCTCACAACACCATAAGGCAGGTGCCATCATTAGATCCATTCTATAGACGTGACAGCTGAGGCACAGAAAGAGGTCAGCCAACTTGCCCAGGGTCACAGAGCGAGGAGATGGTGGGGCTCTGCAATGCGCCTCCATGATTTGTGGCTTCTTTCTCTGGTGTGGGCTGATCTGCCACACCACCCAGCAGAGGGCCTGTATACCGCACCCAACATAGGCTTACTGATGCTCACAGGTACAAAAGCGTGCAGGACAGATGTCATTTTCACAGGAAACCATCCTGTCCTCATTGGGAATCAACAGAGGATAAACATCACCCTTCTCACAGATCCTCATGAATAAAAAAGAGAAAGTGACTGAAGTGGTGAATATAAAGCAATGTGATGTGCTCATCTGTAATGTTTTATTGGAAATCTTCAATGCCAATGTGTTACTGCCCATGATGTAAGGAACTACTCCTGCCAAATACAAGCTTCCAAAGGGCACATTAGTGATGTTCACACAAATGTCACCTCCTCTTCTCCACACCTGCACTAAAGTGTCATTAAGAATGACATACTTGAGGGACTTCCTTGGCAGTCCAAGGGCTAAGACTCTGTGATTCCAGTGCAGGGAACACTGCTTCAATCCCTGGTGGAGGAAACTAAAATCCCACATGCCATGGGGCATGGAAAAAAGAGAGAAAGAGAGGTTTAAAGAATTTACCAACACAATTAATAACAAAAATGATTACTGTCCTCCAGGATAAAGGTCCCTAAGTAGCTGTCTGATCAGATCCCCATGCCCCTCAAAGGCACGTTGGCTAATACAGCAACCCCACCCCTGTCTACCAACTCCTCCTCTATCCCAACCCACTGGTAGAAGAGGGGCCACATGTGAAAATGCAGTGAGTGGATCAGGGCAGCACAGAGGTTGTCGGTGAGTGACACTGAGCAATAACACCCTGGTTAGATTTCTTTTAAAAGGAGGATGATGATTATGATGAAGGAGCACGTAGAAACAGGATAAATCAAGTACAACGTCAAGCACAGGACTCAGGGTTAGAAGCTATTCTTAATATTCAGGATATTCCCATGCCCCAAGACACCTGTAATTACCTCTTGAACAAACATAGAACCCTCAGTCTGGCCTGGCTTTCATTTGGCACTTCCCACTGCAGAAACAGGATTGCTGAAGTTAGAGGAGAGACAGAGGGGGAGGGGTGGGGAAGGAAGGAACCAAGGTGCAGGAGAGAAGGGTAGTGATGGGAAAGATGGAAACTCTTCCTGATCTACAACACAGGCGCAAGTAAAAGGCAAACATGACAAGTTGTAGGGTGCCTGCCTGCAGCCAGAGGTGGGGAGCTGAATCCGGCCCTGTATGCAGAGCTCCACAGTTACCTGCAAAGTTGAAGGAAGGGCCCCGAAGGAAGGGCCCCTTGCACTGTAAGCTTTCTGGAGAGCACTAAGCATTGGCCCGGGTCTACAGGTGCACTCTGACGTGGGTTAGCACAAATCTGTAGTACTTGTTGCTTTCGCAAAGGGCAGGTTGGGTTTCTTGCAGCCGGCTTCTGAGCACACTGTGTGCCCTGCAGATAGAGCCCCCGGAAGCCAGATCATGCAGCCCCCTAGCTAAGCATTTCATCTGAATCACTAGCCCCATTCGTGGACTTTGGGGGTGAATGAAA
Source organism: Muntiacus reevesi (assembly GCF_963930625.1). Classification (NCBI taxonomy): domain Eukaryota; kingdom Metazoa; phylum Chordata; class Mammalia; order Artiodactyla; family Cervidae; genus Muntiacus; species Muntiacus reevesi. The sequence goes on along the minus strand of NC_089271.1, from coordinate 129,991,858 downwards.
CAGAACCAGAGCTCTCAGAGCCCACAGGACAAGGAGGACCACTGGGCTGTGACTTTCTCCAGCCCCATCTTTGCATCTCTCGCTCCGGAGGAACTGTAGGCTAGGAGCCTGCATCTCTGGAGAGATGTTCTCCTAACGTTTCTCCAGGGCTCTGGCTCCAGGGCCCAGTGAGGTCTCATTTCCCTGCCCCTCCCCACCCCAAGTTGGCAGGCCTCCACATTATGGCCATGCCCTGGCCTCAAGTGCTTCCAGAGGATCCCTCCTACCTGGGTCAAGAGGCAGGGCAGGAGGGAGAAGGGGACGAGGGAGAGAGGGAGCCCGCCTAAGCAGGAGCAGGTATACATTGGACAGGCAACACAAGCTATAACTGGGACGAGGCACCCAAAAGAGGACCTGATCCGGCGGTTAGCCCCAGGACTATCCCCGACAAGGACATCTGCACAGATCCTGGCATAGAGGCTGATTCATCCACAGCGCTCAAGGCTGGAGCATCCGCTGGGGGCAGGTGGGATGGGGTCGCAGCCTGGATGATGCTATTGCAGCCTGGAAGACTGAGAAGAATCGCATGGTGAGAGCCCGGGCCAGTCAGGTGCTTTGGCAAAGGGAAGAAAATGCCCTTTCCGTGGGAGAGGCCAGTGGACCGGACGCCAATGCTGCAGTCATGCCCCTCCGTGTCCCTATAGCCTCTCTCAGCCTTTCTCCTTTTCCAGATATGAAGCCTCCTGTGGTCTCAGCGATGGTAGTGGGAGGAGAAGAGGGCTAAGTGCGGTCTGAAATGAGGCAGGGGGAGGACGAGGAGGCAGCCAGGAGCCCAGGAGGAAGCAGCAGCAGCAGCAGCTGGAGCTGACCGCCTGGGGCCCGGAGATGAGGGGGTGGGGGCGGGGAAATGCAGGAACCTGCAGAGATGCCTCCACCGCATCAGTTTACCCTTTGAGCCCATGAATGGAGAGTCTTTTCCATCACACCAGATACCTCGCCTGGGTCCCGAGTACACAGCCAACCCTGGAACTGCCTAGTTCTCCAGGGGGGTCGGTTGTCCCTGGGTGCCTCTGATTCTCTTCTGCAGTCCCTCTTCACAGCCAAAAGCTACCTGGATGGCCCAAGGCCAACAGGGACTCCTCCCTCAGGACTCTGGGGGTGGAGGCGGTACCTACTGAGCATCCTGTGGTATTTAAACCCATCCAGTATGGAAACTGGTAACTGACCTGGTTTGTTAATAATGTTTTATGGGAACCTCACAGGAGGTACCATGGACCAAGTGCAGGGTCACAATTACCTATGTTTAAATTTTAGTAATATTTTCATCACGTGCTATTTTTGCACTAATTTTGATATTTGTTAAATACTGCATTGAAATACTTTTGTCTTGAATACTGATTTTATTTGATCCACAATAACATTTTGCACAGGAGGGAAAACCACCCCCTAAAGCGAGCCTGGAGCTGCATATTACAGAAATGTGTACTGGGGTAGGGGGCATGAACAGGAAGGAAATTTTAAAATCAAGCATGAAATAACATCCATATATTTAATTTCATCCACATCTCCAAATACTGAACATTTTTATTTCATCCTCCAAGGAAGGCGCTTGCAAGGCACATGGATGAGACTGCAGTCAGGGTGCACGTTGAGTAAACCTGAAAAAAATTTATCAGATCAACCATCCTAAAACATGTTTCTGGGCTTGGACACTTTTGTCCTGGACATTCTCACGTTGATTTGTTCTTATGGCCGTTTCCATGATTAGAAATTAAGATTGGAACTTTAGGGACTCTGAAAGTGACAGTGAAAGTCGTTCAGTCCTATCTGACTCTTGACACACCATGGACTATACAGCCCATATAATTCTCCAGGCCAGAACACTGGACTGGGTAGCCGTTCCCTTCTCTAGGGGATCTTCCCAACCCAGGGATCGAACACAGGGCTCCTGCATTGCAGGTAGATTCATTACCAGCTGAGCCACCAGGGAAGCCCTTAGGGGCTCTTAGCTCAGTTCAGTTGTTGCTCAGTCGTGTCCGACTCTTTGTGACCCCATGAATCACAGCACGCCAGGCCTCCCTGTCCATCACAAAGTCCCGGAGTTTACTCAAACTCATGCCCATCGAGTCAGTGATGCCATCCAGCCATCTCACACTCTGTCGTCCCCTTCTCCTCCTGCCCCCAATCCATCCCAGCATCAGGGTCTTTTCCAACAAATCAACTCTTCACATGAGGTGGCCAAAGTATTGGAATTTCAGCTTCAGCATCAGTCCTTCCAATGAACACCCAGGAATGATCTCCTTTAGGATGGACTGGTTGGATCTCCTTGCAGTCCAAGGGACTCTCAAGAGTCTTCTCCAACACCATAGTTCAAAAGCATCAATTTTTCGGCGCTTAGCTTTCTTCACAGTCCAACTCTCACATCCTACATGACCACTGGAAAAACCATAGCCTTGACTAGACGGACCTTTGTTGGCAAAGTAATGTCTCTACTTTTTAATATGCTGTCTAGGTTGGTCATAACTTTGCTTCTAAGGAGTAAGAGTCTTTTAATTTCATGACTGCAATCACCATCTGTGGTGATTTTGGAGTCAAAAAAAACACAGTCTGACACGGTTTCCACTGTTTCCCCATCTATTTGCCATGAAGTGATGGGACCGGATCCATGATATTAGTTTTCTGAATGTTGAGCTTTAAGCCAACTTTTTCACTCTCCTCTTTCACTTTCATCAAGAGGCTTTTTAGTTCCTCTTCACTTTCTGCCATAAGGGTGGTGTCATCTGCATTATCTGAGGTTATTGATATTTAGGGGCTCTAAGGGGTAGTAAACAGGATCAGTAAATTCAAGCTCATGGAAATAGCCCATTACCAGTGAGAACATAGTTCCCAAAGGAAAAAAATAGAGCCACTTTTCCTACACCTGTGGTACCTACCCATCTACCATCTATCTATCTGAATATATATATAGATACAGTCTCTTCTAATAAAGTTCAGGTCCTCCTAAAAGAAATATCTTTTAGGGAGGAAGTTAGCCCTCCTAAACGCAATACTTCCATCTTTTTTTTTTTCTCTTTTTAAATTTTTTATTTTTCAGTGGGTTTTGTCATACATTGATATGAATCAGCCATAGAGTTACACGTATTCCCCATCCCGGTCCCCCATCCCACCTCCCTCTCCACCCAATTCCTCTGGGTAATATACATGCTGTTCTTTCGAAACATCCCACCCTCACCTTCTCCCACAGAGTTCAAAAGTCTGTTCTGTACTTCTGCGTCTCTTCTTCTGCCCTGCATATAGGGCCATCGTTACCATCTTTCTAAATTCCATATATATGTGTTAGTATACTGTAATGTTCTTTATCTTTCTGGCTTACTTCACTCTGTATAATGGGCTCCAGTTTCATCCATCTCATTAGAACTGATTCAAATGAATTCTTTTTAACGGCTGAGTAATATTCCATGGTGTATATGTACCACAGCTTCCTTATCCATTCATCTGCTGATGGGTATCTAGGTTGCTTCCATGTCCTGGCTATTATAAACAGTGCTGCGATGAACATTGGGGTGCACGTGTCTCTTTCAAATCTGGATTCCTCAGTGTGTATGCCCAGAAGTGGTATTGCTGGGTCATACGGTAGTTCTATTTCCAGTTTTTTAAGAAATCTCCACACTGTTTTCCATAGTGGCTGTACTAGTTTGCATTCCCACCAACAGTGTAAGAGGGTTCCCTTTTCTCCACACCCTCTCCAGCATTTATTGCTTGTAGACTTTTGGATAGCAGCCATCCTGACTGGCGTGTAATGGTACCTCATTGTGGTTTTGATTTGCATTTCTCTGGTAATGAGTGATGTTGAGCATCTTTTCATGTGTTTGTTAACCATCTGTATGTCTTCTTTGGAGAAATGTCTGTTTAGTTCTTTGGCCCATTTTTTGATTGGGTCATTTATTTTTCTGGAATTGAGCTTCAGGAGTTGCTTGTATATTTTTGAGATTAATCCTTTGTCTGTTTCCTCATTTGCTATTATTTTCTCCCAATCTGAGGGCTGTCTTTTCACCTTACTTATAGTTTCCTTTGTTGTGCAAAAGCTTTTAATTTTCATTAGGTCCCATTTGTTTATTTTTGCTTTTATTTCCAATATTCTGGGAGGTGGGTCATAGAAGATCTTGCTGTGATTTATGTCGGAGAGTGTTTTGCCTATGTTCTCCTCTAGGAGTTTTATAGTTTCTGGTCTTACATTTAGATCTTTAATCCATTTTGAGTTTATTTTTGTGTATGGTGTTAGGTAGTGTTCTAGTTTCATTCTTTTACAAGTGGTTGACCAGTTTTCCCAGCACCACTTGTTAAAGAGGTTGTCTTTTTTCCATTGTATATCCTTGCCTCCTTTGTCAAAGATAAGGTGTCCATAGGTTCGTGGATTTATCTCTGGGCTTTCTATTCTGTTCCATTGATCTATATTTCTGTCTTTGTGCCAGTACCATACTGTCTTTATGACTGTGGCTTTGTAGTAGAGTCTGAAGTCAGGCAGGATGATTCCTCCAGTTCCATTCTTCTTTCTCAAGATTACTTTGGCTATTCGAGGTTTTTTTGTATTTCCATACAAATTGTGAAATTATTTGTTCTAGTTCAGAGAAAAATACCGTTGGTAACTTGATAGGGATTGCATTGAATCTATAGATTGCTTTGGGTAGAATAGCCATTTTGACAATATTGATTCTTCCAATCCATGAACACGGTATGTTTATCCATCTGTTTGTGTCCTCTTTGATTTCTTTCATCAATATTTTATAGTTTTCTGTGTATAGGCCTTTTGTTTCTTTAGGTAGATATACTCCTAAGTATTTTATTCTTTTTGTTGCAATGGTGAATGGTATTGTTTCCTTAATTTCTCTTTCAATACTTCCATCTTATGAGTAATTCATATCGAGTAGCTCAGTCGTGTCTGACTCTTTGCCACCCCATGGACTGTAGCCCACCCACCAGGCTCCTCCATCCACAGGATTCTCCAGTCAAGAATACTGGAGTGGGTCGCCATTTCCTTCTCCAGGGAATCTTCCCAACCCAGGAATTGAACCCAGGTCTCCCACACTGCAGGCAGGCGCTTTAACCTCTGAATCACCAGGGAAGCAGATAAAGTTCAGGTCCTCCTAAAACAAATATCCTTTAGGGAGGAAATCAGCCCTCCTAAACGCAATACTTCCATCTTATGAGTAGTTCATATTGGGACTCAATATGTCCTGAAAGTACTTAATGCACTGAGGAGTAGGGTTATAAGAGGGTTCAATTGTACTATTTAAAATTCAAAACCAAGCATAAGCTCTGAGGTAAAATGAGTGATTTTGTGAATATTTCAGCGCTGGTACAAGGGAGTAATTGGTTCAGAGAACACACTATAGGTGTAACTAGCATCTGTTTAGCTGCACTGAGATAGATGGGATTGAAAGCTTAAAGTCCTGCTGTTGTTTTTCAGCACTTGATAATGCAAGGTAGGGAGTGGCAGCGCTAAATTTGTCAATGAAAACAAAACCAAAAATGAACAATTATGGACAAAATTCCAGTGACCCAAAAGGGGTAAAAAATGAGAATTTTAATATATAGTCTACTTATGCCTTAAAGGTGTCACACAGATTCAATTTTATGAAACTATCAAATGCATAAATGAATATGCTCTTGAGGAATTTCTGATCTAAGGATTTTTTAAAACCACTTTTTGTGGTACAATTGGGAACAAGTGGGTTTTGTGGAATTTGTTTGGTGATGGTGGGGTAGCTGTCAATTCAGGGTAGATTTGGACCTGTGTTAATGTGAAGTACTTTTTCATTTCCTCAAGTAGTGATGACTTATTTCTAGGTCATGGGATCAAGAGGTGAATAGTTGAGGCCATAGAAAACCTTAAGTTGTATCAAAGAGGCATTGGTAGGAAGAAAAATCAGGAAAGTTTTTTCATTAGCTTTGCTGCAGAGCCCCTGTGTGAGGGTTGTGATGGTCCTGGGTTGCAGACCTGGTGGGGGCTGAGCTGAAGGGTCTAGAAAGCATGGCTGGGAGCCTAAGGCCAGGGGCTGGGCTCATAGTTAGGTCGGGCCAGGGTTTGGGAGGCCCAGACCTCTGCTCTGTCACACAGGCAAAGCAAGCTCACAGGGAAAGAAAACCTGATGTTTTGGTGACTTGCTTCTCCTGGCTTTACACAGTAGTCTCTTGGTGGAGTTCTGAAGGGCGAAGGAGCAACAAGAAACAAGGGAAAAGAGAAAACGTTCTCATCTATTTCCCAACTACAGCATGAATACCCAAGAACCTCCTTTTCTCTTTTTTTTCATTGAGGTATAATTGACATACATTAGTTTCAGGTGTGTAACATAATATTTGTTGTTTGCATACATTACAAAATGATAACCACAAGTGTAGTTAACATCCATCACCACATAGTTACAGATGATTATTTCTAGTGATGAGAAAAAACTCATTTTTTGTTACTATTATTTTTTTTTGTCCACACCATGTGCTTTTCAGGATCTCAGTTCCCTGACCAGGGATTGAACTTGGGTCATGGCAGTAAAAGCTCGGAATCCTATCCACTAGACCACCAGGGAACGCCCAAGAAGAAACTCTTAATATGTTTTTCCCTTTCTCTTTTGCAAATATAACTGACTTGCTTTCTGTAACCACTATTGGGAACAGAGACCTAATGCTGGCCCACACAGCCCACTATGGGCTCTGGTTGTTTAGGGAGGTACATTTTGCTTAATACCACTGGTCCATTTGAATCCCCCCAAAATGAGTTCTATTGCGCATTCTTATTGGCTCAGATGATAAAGAATCTGCCTGCAATGCAGGAATCCTGGGTTCTATCCTTGGGTTGGGAAGATCCCCTGGAGGAGGAAATGGCACCCCACTCCAGCATTCTTGCCTAAAAAATTCCATAGACGAAGGATCCTGGTGGGCTACAGTCCACGGCATTGCAGAGATTTGGACATGACTGAGTGACTAACAATTTCACTTTAAAAATGAACTCTAATACACTGGTCTTTATGTACTCATGTAAAGGAAGGATCCTAAATCCTAAAATTACAGAGCAACAGTGAGGAGTCAGGCAAGGAGAGAAGGCTAACACTGTCACAATTTGTAGTCTGGGAACTTCCAAAATGATTAAATGCAATGTAAATACCATTAACTAAGCTGCTGAGTGGATGGTGTGGTTTAATTGACATAGTTTTGTTAACAGTTGCCAGACATCCTGGGAAAAGACTTTGTGTGACCCCACCTCCACAGTTAAAAATTTTTTTCTTATTGAGATACAATTGACATACGTTATTTTCTTGGGCTCCAAAATCATTACAGATGGTGACTGCAGATATGAGATGAAAAGACACTTGCTCCTTGGAAGATATACTATGACCAACCTAGACAGCATATTAAAAAACAGAGACATTACTTTTCCGACAAAGATCCGTCTAGTCAAAGCTATGGTTTTTCCAGTAGTCATGTGTGGATGTGAGAGTTGGACCATAAAGAAAGCTGAGTGCTGAAAAATTGATGCTTTTGAACTGTGGTGTTCGAGAAGACCCTTGAGAGTCCCTTGGAGTGCAAGGAGATCAAATCAGTCAATCCTAAGGAAATCAGTCCTGAATATTCATTGGAAGGACTGATGCTCAAGCTCCAGCTCCAATACTTTGGCCATCTGATTCGAAGAACTGACTCATTGGAAAAGACCCTGATGATGGGAAAGATTGAGGGCAGGAGGAGAAGTAGACAACAGAGGATGAAATGGTTGGATGGTATCACTGACTCGATGGACATGAGTTTGAGCAAGCTTCAGGAGTTGGTGATAGGGAAGCCTGGCGTGCTGCAGTCCATGGGTCGCAAAAGTCGGACACACCTGAGCGACTGTAATGAACTGAACTGGCAAACATTATAATAGTTTCAGGTGTATAACACAGTGATTCACTTATCTTATAGACTGTGAAATGATCGAAATAAATCTAGGTAACATCATCACCACACCAAAATTTTTCTTATAATGAGAACTTTTAATAGCTACTCGCTCAACAACTTTCAAATAGACAGTACAAATATTATTAACTGTAGTTACCACCCTGTACATTACCATCCCCCTATGACTTGTTTGTACCTTTGAAGCACTTCACCATTTCTTGAACCTCTGGGAACCACCAATCTGTTCTGTTGTGTGAGCATTTTTTTTTAAATTGTTATGTCTTGTTGTTTGGATTGTTGTTTTGAGAGTCCTCCATGTAAAAGGAGAAGGAAATGGTAACTCACTTCAGTATTCTTGCCTAGAGAATCCCATGGTCAGAGGAGCCTGGTTGGCTACTGTCCATAGGGTCGCCCAGAGTCGGAGACGACTGAAGCGACTTAGCATGCATGCATGCATTGGAGAAGGAAATGGCAACCCACTCCAGTAATCCTGCCTAGAGAATCCCAGGGACAGAGGAGCCGGGTGGGCTGCCGTCTATGGGGTCTCACAGAGTTGAACACGACTGAAGCAACTTAGCAGCAGCAGCAGCAGCATGTAAAAATGATATCATACAGGAAGCTATCTTTATGATTTATTTCACTTAGCATAATGCTAAGTTCATCCATGTTGTAGCATATTCAAAGTTACCTTTTTGTGGGTGAATAATATTCCATTGTTTATACAGGTATGTCTCATTTATTGTGCTTGACTTTACTGCACTTTGCAGATTATGTGTTTACTGTTTACACATTGAGGTTTGTGGCCACCTTGCATCTAGCAAGTCCAGTGGTGCCATTCGTCCAAAAGCATTTGCTCACTTCTTTCCTCTGTGACAATTTGGCAATTTTGGCAATATATCAAGCTTTTTCATCATTGTTATATTTGTTATGGTGATCTGTGATCAGTTACTATTGCAAAAATATTCCAACTTGCTGAAGGTGCAGATGATGGTTAATGTTTTTTAGCAGTATTTTTCAATTATGGTATTTATGCTATTTTCTAAGACATAATGCTTTTGCACACTTAATAGACTACAAATACAGTGTAAAAGGACATTTATATGTATTGGGAAAACAAGAAATTCGTGTGGCTGACTTTGTAGTGCTATTTCCCTCATTACTCTGGTCTGGAACCCAAGCCACAATGTCTCTGAGCTGTGCTGTATACACGAGTTCTTTGTCCATGCATCCGTGGATAGACAGTGAGGTTGTTTCTTTATCTGGCTATTTCAAGTCATGCTGCAATGAACACAGGGGGGCCACACTCTGGTTGACCTTGTTCTAAAGTGCCTAGCTCCATTCTCCTGCCTTAGAACACTTGATGGTGTTGGGATCTCCTGGGTGAGGAGAAGGGCTGGTAGGACTATGGTGTTTCACCATTCCAGGCAACATAACCATCCATCTAGAATCCTGAACCTGAGGCTAGAACCGAATCAGCTGACCGTGTCCTGAGCCCACAAAAGCTGGAGAGTGGGGACAGGTTGGCGTATGTAGAAATGACGGTGGTCTGCCTCTTTCTCTCCAAATTATTGGCTGGGCGGAAACTGAGTTAGAATGGAGCTGAACCTAGTTAGGTGAACTTTCCTTAGCATTTAAGACTAAAATATTAAGACAGCATCCAGAGCTTCAGCATCTCTCATGTCCCAGTAAGACAAGTCACAAGCCCCCTGAGCCCCCTTGCCAGACCACCTTTCTAACTCTCAAGAGGTTAGACGGATAAAAATCCCCCTCATGTAGATCCATGGCTGATTCATGTCAATGTATGACAAAAATCACTACAATATTGTAAATTAGCCTCCAACTAATAAAAATAAATGAAAAAAAAACACCCTCAGTCATCGTTCTAAAAAGCCAAGATGTTCCTTCCTATTAATTATTTAGTTCAGACTGATGATGGCCTTTTAGAATTGGCACTGTTTCCCTCATTATGACTTTGAAAGGGGTTGAGTCTTTATCATGCTCAGCTCCCCACAAAGACCAGGGTGACACTATCCCTAGTCAGGAGGGGCAGAACGGCTGAACTGCTGTCAGAGCACTAACGTTTCTTTACCCTGTTACCCGGCAAAGCATTGACAGCAGGGACACGGTACTGTTCACCAGCAGGCTTACATGTAGGATGTGGAAAATAATCCAACAATACTAAACGTGAGAGGACAGGAGCAAAGCAGTAAGCCTAGACCAGAGCTTGGCAATACAGTCTACCATCCCTAAGGATGGGCTGGAGGGAGAGATGCAGCATTAACCTTTCTACAAGATTTTAGCAATAATGCAATAGTTTCTTCCATTTTGTCAGTGGCATATAGATTTGCATGATGTGTTTTTCTCTTAAGACCTTAACTGTCAAGGCTTATGAGTGGGAGGGCCAAATGTTGGCGCTATCAGAGGGCTGTCATTCTCAGACATATGTCCCCTGTGGCCATGGGTCACCCTCTCGTCATAATCCTGTATGGACCCCAAAGGGCCACACTGTTTTTGGGCCCAACTGGAGTTGGGTGCCTCTGCTGCACTGCAGCCCCAAACACCCAGGCCCCCCATGCCATCCTCGCCTCCTCCACCTGTGCCTTCCTTTGTGTCAGCCTGGTTTGGCCTGGCGAGGGCCCATGTCTTGTCCCAAGTGGTGCAATGGCTGAGCCTGAGGGATGCAACTACTGAAGCCTGCATGCCCTAGAGCCTGTGCTCCACAATTAGAAGCCACCACATGAGAAGCCTCCAGACCACAACTAGAGAGTAGCCCCTGCTTGCTGCACCTAGAAAAAGTCCATGGGAAGTAATGAAGAGCAAGCCTAGCCAAAAATAAATAAATAAAACTGTTGTCAAAAAAAAAAAAGAAAACAATTGGTAAGGAATGTCAAGCAGGTCCCTCTTCATGAGGTGACATCCCTGAGTCACTATCACTAGGCCCTGCACTTCTCAGGCACATACAGGTGAAAGATGGGGTGGGGAAAGTCTTGAGTGAGAGAACGCTGTACTGCAAAACGGGGCCAAGCTCCATTCACGATGAGTTCAGGCACGACCTAGGACTCTAAAGGAGTCTTCCTGAGAAACTACTGTTCATAGGGCTTTCTGGGAAGGCAGCATCCAAACACTCCCCTACTTTTGTTCTAGGTGCTCCAAATTCTGTTCACTGATCTTCTATTTTGTGGAGGATAGAGGGGAACAAACCATTCTGGCCCAAAGGAAACACAGGAGACTCCATCAAGTCCAGAAAGGCTCTTGTCCCTTCCCTCCCCTGCCCCCACCACAGGAGCCATATTATTGTCATCCCCGGCTCAGGAGTGACAATCATGCCTTCAAATGTATTCCTTCTCATTCAGAATCCTTGAGAGGACCCCAGATCCTGATGGTTAAGCACTAAAAGGAAACCTTTCTGTTTAGTGCTGCTGGAGGCAAGAGGGAAGCCTTGCTTAACATTCCAGATGAATGGATCATTGAAAAGAAGCCATGAGACCTTGGCTTTCTTCATGCTGTCTTCCTCATGTGACACTGCCAGGTTAGAAACAAAAAGAAAATTAACTGAGAAGTTACTGTCAAATTTTGGGCACAGTAATGGCAATAAGGTTATGTTGAAAAACAATGTCTCTCTTTTAGAGAACCATGCTGAGTTGTTTATACATGAAATGACATCTGGGTTTTGTTTCAAAATAAATGGGGGTGGTGGCAATTTCCCATAAGTTGATGATTCTTCAAGTTGGTATGTAAATGGGAGACCAACAGGCTGTTCTCTATACATGTGTGTATATTTGACCTTTTCCATAATAAAAATTAAAGAAAAAAACCTGGTCATTTGTGTTTCCTTTCCTTTTGCGGGGCTTTTTCCCCCCCTCTTCCTTTTGTATCTTCATATGAAAAGTAAAACACATAAAATTGATAAAATGTTTACCTCTAAATCATTAATATCTTTGACCAGGTAGACATGCTTTTGCTGTCCTATTTGTTATATCACATAGATTCATTCATTGGGACATTTATGTCATGAAGTGTTGTAGGCATTGGAAGCATAAAAATTACAGATACACTGGGTATTAGATGATATAAGGAATTATTAACTTATTGTGTGAGATAATGGTATTGTATTTAAGAAACCTTCCTTTTTTTACTGAGTTGCATACTGAAATACTTAGTGTATTTTACCTGGAATATCTCATATCACATGTCTCACAGACTGACCCCAACTTGGTTCTTTGCCACAGGCCTTGTGCAGCTACACACAGCCACTCTGGAGTCACACCGCTTAGCTCTGAATCCCAACTGTGTGACCCTGGGTGCGGGCGGTACTTATAACCTGCTCAGGTCCTCTGTCTCCCCAACTCTAAGATGCGTCCTACAGTGACTGTGTGGATTAAACAGCAATTGTGCATATCAGGCACCTAGCAGGGTCCGTGACACAAAGTCAGTGAGTGTTCAAAACTTGTGGCTATTTAAAAAAAAAAAAACTCTTGGCTATTATTAAGTACCTTTTTCTAATACCAGCTTTCAAGAAGTAAACCTTGAAAGTAAGGCGGGCAGAATGATATTGGCTTTCTTACCACTAGAGTCTGTGTCAGAATCAGAGTCGCTGTCACTATTGTCACAATGCTTCTTGTGTTTCTTTTAGATGATCTTTTCTTCCTCCTTTCCTTGGATCTTTCTTTTGAATGACCAGACTTCTTTTTTTTTTGTTTTCTCTTGTTTTCTTCTGCATAAAATATAAATAAAATTTATTGGAAATGTTCAATGCCAAAGTGTTACTGCTCACAATATAAGGAACTACTCCTCCCAAAGACAAGCTTCCAAAGAGCACATTAGTGATGTTCACACAAATGTCACCTCCTCTCCTCCACACCTGCACTAAAGTGTCATTAAGAATGAAACACTTGAGGGACTTCCTTGGCAGTCCAGTGGTTAAGCTCTACACTTCCACTGCAGGGAACACCGGTTCAATCCCTGGTGGGGGAAACTAAGACCAAACATGCCATCAGTGTGGCAAAAGAGAGAGAGAGAGAGAGAGAGTGAGAGAGAGGTTTAAAGAATTTATCAACAGAATTAATGGACAACAATGATTAATGTCCTCCAGGATACAGGTACCTAAGAGGCTGTCTGATCAAACCCCAGTCCCCCTCAAAGGCAGGCTGGCTGATAGAGCAGCCCGGGCTCTGTCTACCTACTCCTGCTTCTCTATTCCAACCCACTGGTAGACGAGGGGCCACACGTGAAAGCGCAGTGAATGGAACCACTTCATCATCAGGGTCGTGCAGAGCTTGTCGGTTAGTGACACTGGACAATTCCACCCTGGTTTGACTTTTTTAAAAGGGGGATGATGATAATGATGAGGGAGCAGGTAGAAATAGGATAAATCAAGTACAACGTCAAGCACAGGACTCATAGGAGCTATTCTTAATATTCAGGATATTCACATGCCCCAACGCACCTGTAAACACCTCTTGTACATCCATAAAACCCTGTCTGGCCTGACTTTCATTTGGCACTTCTCAGTGGAGAAAGAAAATTCCAGAAGTTAGAGGAGAGACAGAGGGGGAGGGGAGGGGAAGGGTGAGGTGGGGAGCAGGGAGGGGAGGGAGATGAGGTGCAGGAGAGAAAGGCAGTGATGGGGAAGATGGAAACTCTTCCTGATCTACAACACAGGCCCAATAAAGGGCAAACATGTCCCACTGCATGGTGCCTGCAGCCAGAGGTGGGGAACTGAGTCCAGACCCGTATGCAGAGGTCCACAGTTACCTTCACAGTGAAAGCAATGTCCCCTTGCCCCACTCTTCAAAGCTGAGTTGCCTATCTAGATTTTTGGGGATAAAAACTTGATTTGAATTCTATCTATTAAAAAAGAATTAAGTATTTCACTTAGATCTACTAAGCAATGTCATGGGTGTTTTTACATGCTCTGCTTCATTTAATTTAAAAAAAGAAAATCTACCAGGAAGGTGTTATCAACATTCCCATTTTACAAATGAGGAAACTGAGAAACAGGCATTATTAAAGTTACAAGTTGGTGAAAGAGATGCTTTTTGGAAAATGTATTAATCTATACTTAATAAATATTGTGGGAAAGGGCATTATCTATCTAGATTCTTGGGAAAAACTCGTTTTCAATATTCTGTATTAAAAAAACAACACAATTAAGTATGTAACTTAGATCAAAGCAATGTCCTTAGTGTTTTACCTGATTGGGTCTATTTAATAGAAAAGAAAATCTATGAAGGAGTTATCAACATTCCCATTTTATAGATGAGGAAACTGAGGCACAGAGGTATTAAAGAAGTTAATAGTAAGTGAAGGAGATACATTTTGGTCAGTAAATTTATGTATACTTAATAAACTTTGTGGAAAGGGCATTGGTACATAGATTGTCAGGAAAATAAAACTCGATTTCCAATCTATTAAAAAAAGCAGAATTAAGTATGTTGCTTAGATCTATGAAGCAATGTACTCAGTGTTTTACATGCTCTGCTTAATTTAGTTAACAAAGATCTATGGGGAAAGTGTTATCAACATTCCCATATTAAAGATGAGGAAACTGAGGCACTGAGGCATTAATGAAGTAACTAGTAAGTGAAAGAGATGCTTTTGGGTGAGCATGTTCATGTATACTTAGTAAACTTTGTGGGAAAGGGTATTATCTATCTAGATTGTTGGGGGAAAAGATCAACATCTATACTCTCTATTAAACTTGGTTGGAAAGGGAATTGCATATCAAGTTTGTTGGGGGAAAAGACTCGATTTCAGTTCTATATTTAAAAAAAAAATCAAAACTAAGTATGTTACTTAGATCTGCTAAGCTTTTCCTGAGTGTTTTATATGCTCTGCTTCATTAAAAAAAATTACTTGAAAGTGTTAACAATATTCCCGTTTTACAAATAAGGAAACTGAGGCACAGAGGCATTAATGATGTTACTAGTAATTGGAAGAGATGTGTTTTGGTAAGCGTATTTATCTATACAAATAAACACTGTCAGAAGTGGTTTGTCCACCTACATTGTTGGGGAAAAAAAAGGACTTCTATTCTCTCTCTTCAAAAAAACAAAATTAAGTCTGTTACTTAGTTCTAACAAGCAATGTCCTGGGTCTTTAACATGTTCTGTTTTAATTAATTATATAGGAAATCTACAAGGAGCTATCATAAACAATTCCCAATTTGTAGATGAAGAAATTTAGGCACTGAAGCATTAATGAAGCTACCAGTAAGTGAAAGAGATGCTTTTTGGTGAACATATTTTATCTATATTTATTAAACTTTGTGTGAAACAGCATTGTGTACCTAGATTTCTGGGGAAAGTTACTCTATTTCAATTCCATACTAAAAAAAATCAAATTAAGTACGCTATTTAGATCTATTAAGCAATGTCCTATGTGTTTTACATACTCTGGTTCAGTCAATTAAATAAAAATAGACAACAAAGGTATATCAAAATTCCCATTTCACAGATGTGGAAACTGAGGCACAGAGGCATTAATGAAGTTACCAAAGTGAATGAGATGCTTTTGATGAGTGTATTTATCGGAACTTTGGAAACTTTGTGGTAAAGGCATTAACTGTCTAGATTGTGGGCTATATAAAACTCAATTTTAATTCCCTTTATTTGAAAAAACCCAAAATTAAGTATGTTACTTAGATCTACTAAACAATAATCTCAGTGTTTCACATGCTGTGTTTCATTTAATTAAAAAATCAACTAGGAGGGTGTTAACATTCCCAAATTATAGATGAGGAATTTGAGGCAAAGAGGCATTAATGAATTTACTAATAAGTGAAAGAGATGCTATTTGATGAATATATTTACGGAAACTTAGTAAAATTTTCACAAAAGGTTATTGACTATCTAGATTGTTTGTGAAAGAAACTCAATTTCAATTCAATATAAAAAATTAACTAATAAAAAAAATTAAGTATGTTACTTAGATATAGTATTCAATGTCCTTAGTGTTTCACATGATTGTGTCCATTTAATTAAAAAATATATACGAGGAAGGTGTTATCAATATTCCCATTTTATATATGAGGAAACGGAGGTACAGATGGATTAAAAATTAGTAAGTGAAAGAGATTCTTTTTGGTCAGCGAATTTATGTATACATTTTATAGTTTGTGGGAAGGGCATTGTCTATCTAGATTGTTGGTGGGAAAATACTCGATTCCAATCCATCTATTAAAAATAAAGTCTTAAATATGCTCCTTAGATCTACGAAGCATGTCCTGGGTGCTTTCCATGCTCTGATTAATTTACTTTAAAAAATCTACGAGGAAGGTGTTATCAACAGTCCCATTTCATACTTGAGGAAACTGAGGCACAGAGGCATTAATGAATTTAGTAGTAAGTGACAGACATGGTTCTTGGTGATCGTACTTATCTGTACTTAGTAAACTTTGTAGGAAAGAGCATTTTCTATCTAGATTGTTGGGTAAATATACTTGATTTCAATTATACATTTTTTAAAAATCAAAATTCAATATGTTACTTAGATCTACAAAGCAATGTTCTGTGTGTTTTACGTGCTCTGGTTCATAAAATTAAATAAATATTGACAAGGAAGATACTACCAACATTCCCATTTCAGAGATGAGCAAACTGAGGCACAGAGGCATTAATGAAGTTACCAAAGTGAATGAGAAGCTTTTAGGTGAGCATATTTATTGGAACTTTGTAAACTTTGTGGTAAAGGGCATTAAAAAATATCTAGATTGTGGGCGAAAAATCTCGATTTCAATTCTATTAAAAAGAAAACAAAATTAAGTATGTTACCTAGATCTACTAAACAATGTCCTGGATGTTTTACATACTCTGCTTCATTTAATTAAAAAGAAAATCTATGAGGAAGGTGTTATCAACATTCCCATTTCATAGATGAGGAAACTGAGGCACAGAGGCATTAATGAAGTTACTAGTAATTGAAAGAGATGCATTTTGGTGAGCGTATTTATCTATACAAGTAAATGTTGTTGGAAGAGGACTGTCTACTTACATTCTAGGGGAAAAATACTGACTACTATTCAATTCCAGAGGGATCGGGTGGAGAGGGAGGTGGAGGGGGGATCGCGATGGGAATACATGTAAATCCATGGCTGATTCATGTCAATGTATGGCAAAACCCACTACAATATTGTAAAGTAATTAGCCTCCAACTAATAAAAATAAATGGAAAAATAAATAAATAAATAAAATAAAAATAAAAATTTAAGTATGTTACTTAGTTCTAATAAGAAATGCCCTGGGCGTTTAACATGCTCTGCTTTAATTAATTAAATATAAAATCTAGAAGAAGGTGTTATCAACATTCCCAATTTATAGATGAGGAAACGGAGGCACTGAGGCATTAAGTGAAGTTTACTAATAAGTGAAAGAGATAATTTTTGGGAAGCGTTTTTATCTATACTTAGTAAACTTGTGGGAAAGGACATTCTGTATCTAGATTATTGTGAAAAGTTACTCAATTTCAATTTTGTATTTAAAAAAAGAATTAAGTGCAGTATTTAGATGTATGAAGCAATGTCCTGTGTGTTTTACATACTCTGGATCAGTCAATTGAATAAAAATAGATGAGGAAAGTGTTTTCAACATTCCCATATCATAGATGAGGAAACCGAGGCATAGAGGCATTAATGAAGTTGCCAAAGTGAATGAGATGCTTTTAGGTGAGCATATTGGAACTTTGTAAACTTTGTCGGAAAAGGCATTAACTATCTAGATTGTGTGGGATATAAAACTCGATTTCAATTCTCTGTTAAAAAAAGAAACTAAATGAAATATATTTCATTTAAGCAGCTCTACTAAGCAATGTTCTGGATATTTTACATGCTCTGCTTCATTTAACTGAAAGGAAAAAAATCTACAAGTAAAGTCTCTTCAAAATGCCCATTTAAAAGAGGATGGAACTGAGGCACAGAGACATTAATTAAGTTAATAGTGCTTCAAAGAGATTTATTTTAGTGAGCGCATTTATCTATACTTAGAAAACTTCATGGGAAAGGGCATTTTCTATCTAGATTGTTGGGGGACAAAACCCGCATTCAATTCTATTTTTAAAAATTAAATATGTTATTTACATCTACTAAGCAATGTCCTTGGTGTTTTACATGCTCTGCTTCATTTAATTAAAAAAAATTCAATTAGGAATGTGTTATATACATTGCCAAATTATAGATGAGGAAACTGAGGCAAAGGGGCATTAATGAATTTACTAATACATCAAAGAGATGCCATTTGGTGAACGTACTTATGGATATTTAGTAAAATTTTCACAAAATGTCACTGACTAGATTGTTGGTGAAAAAAGACAAAATTTCAATTCAATATAAAAAAAATATGCTACATAGATTTACTATGCAATGTCCTTAGTGTTTCACATGATTGGGTCCATTTAATTTAAAAATATATACGAGGAAGGTGTTATCAACAGTCCCATTTTATAGATGAGGAAACTGAGGCACAGAGGGATTAAAAAAGTTAATAAGAAGTGAAAGAGGTTCTTTTGGTCAGTGACATTTATGTATACATTGTAAAGCCTGTGGAAAGGGCATTGTCTATCCAGATGATCAGGGAAAAAAACTTGACTTCCAATCTGCTTATTAAAAAAAAAAAAAACAGAATTAAGTATGTTACTTAGATCTACAAAGCAATGCCCTGTGTGTTTTCCATGCTCTGCTTAACTTAGTTTAAAAATTCTACGAGGAAGGAGGTGCCATCAATATTCCCATTTTATAGATGAGAAAACTGAGGCACAAATGCATGAGTGAAGTTATTAGTAAGTGAAAGAGATACGTCTTGGTGAGCACACTCATATATACAAGTAAATGTTATGGGAAGAGCATTATCTGTCTACATTGATGAGGGAAAAAATTAACTTCAATACTCACTATTAAAAAAAACAAAATTAAGTGTGTTACTTAGCTCTACTAATCTATGTACTGAGTGTGGTACATGCTCTGCTTCACTTAATTAAGAAGAAAACTATGAAGATGTTCTCAACACTCCCATTTTATAGATTAGGAAACAGAAGCACAGAGGCATTAATGAACTTACTAGTTAATGAAAGATGCTTTTTGGTGAGCATATTTATCTAGACTTAGTAAACCTTGTGGAAAAGGGCATTGTATACCTAGTTTGGAAAAAATACTCGATTTCAGTTCTATATTTAAAAATAATCAAAACTAAATATCTTACTTAGATCTACTAAGTTTGCCCTGGGTGTTTTACACCCAGGTCTGATTCATTTAATTAAATAAATATCAACAAGGAAGGTCCTATCAACATTCCCATTTCATAGATGAGGAAACCGAGGCACAGAGGCATTAATGAAGTTATCAAAGTAAATGAGAAGCTTTTGGTGACTGTATTTATCCGAACTTTGTATATTTTGTGCTAAATGGTATTGACTATCTAGATTGCAGGTGATATAAAACTGGATTTCAAGTATCTATATTAAAAACAAAAACAAAATTAAGTATGTCACTTAGATCTACTAAACATGTCCTGGGTGTTTTACCTGCAATACTTCATTTAACTAGAAAGAAAATCTGGGAGGAAGGTGTTATCAACATTCCCATGTTATAGATGATGATGCTGAGGCACAGAGGCCTTAATGAAGTTACTAGTAACTGAGAGAGATGCGTTTTGGTGAGCATATGCATGGATACCTAGTAAACTTTGTGGGAAACGGCTATCTAGATTAATTGTCTATTGTCAATCTAGATAGACAATTGTCATTGTCTATCTAGATTAATGGGGAAAAACAACTCTATTTCAATTCTGTTAAAAAAAAATTAATATGCTACTTAGATCTAGTAAGCAATGTCCTGGGTGTTTTACATGTTCTGCTTCATTTAATTAAAAAGAAAATCTACGAGGAAGGTGTTATCAACATTCCCATTTTATAGAAGAGGAAACTGAGGCACAGAGTTGTTAATGAAGTTACTAGTTAGTGAAAGAGGTGCTTTTTGCTGAGCGTAGTTATCTTTATTTAATAAACTTTCTGGGAAAGGGCAGTGTCTATCTAGATTGTTCAGGGAAAGAACATCATTTCAACTCTCATAAAAGAAAAATTAAGTACCTTTGTTAAATCTACTAAGCAATGGACTGTGGCTTACGAGTTCTGCTTCATTCAATTAAAATGAAATTCCCAGTTATAGATGAGGAAACTGAGGCACAGAGGCATTAATAAAGTTACTAGTTAGTGAAAGAAATGCTTTTGGTGAGCGTATTTATTTATACTTAGTAAAATTTGTGGGAGAGGGCATTCTGTATTTCGTTTTTTTTCAGAAAAGCACTCGATTTCAGGACTATATTAAAAGAAATCAAATTAAGTACGTTATCGATCTACTAAGCCATGTCCTGGGTGTTTTACATGCTGTGTTTTATTTAATTTTAAAAAATCGACTAGGAAGGTGTTACTAACATTCCCATTATACAGATGAGAATACTGAGGCACAGAAGGAATAGTGAACTTAGTAGTAAGTGACAGAGATTCTTCTTGGTGAGCATATTCAACTATACTTTGTAAACTTTGCAGGAAAGGGCCTTGTCTATCTAGATTGTTGGGGGAAAAATCTTCAATTCTATCAAAAAAATTTAATAAGTTACTATATCTACTAAGCAATATTCTTGGTGTATACATGCTCTGCTTCATTTAATTAAAAAGAAAATCTATGAGGAAGGTTTGACCAAACATTCCTATTTTATAAATGAGGAAACGAGGCACAAAAACATTATTAAAGTCACAAGTTACTAAAAGATGCTTTTTGGACAGTGTATTTGACTATACTGAGTAAATTTTGTGGGAAAGGGCATTATCTATCTAGATTATTGGCGGGGAAACTTGCTTTCAATTCTTTGTACAAAAAAAATTATGTATGTTACCTAGATCTAAGCACTGTCCAGGTATTTTTTTTTTTTTTTTTTTTTTTTTATTTTTTTAATATTATTTTATTAGTTGGAGGCCAATCACTTTACAACATTTCAGTGGGTTTTGTCATACATTGACATGAATCAGCCATATAGTTACATGTATTCCCCATCCCGATCCCCCCTCCCACCTCCCTCCCCACCCGACTCCTCAGGGTCCTCCCAGTGCACCAGGCCCGAGCACCTGACTCTTGTATCCCACCTGGGCTGGTGGTCCGTTTCACCATAGATAATATACATGCTGTTCTTTCAAAACATCCCACCCTCACGTTCTCCCCCAGAGTTCAAAAGTCTGTTCTGTTTTACATGCTACCTTCATTTCATTTAAAAGAAAATCTACAAGGAGAGTATTATCAACATTCTCATTTATGGATGAGGAAACAAGCACCGGGGCATTAATGAAATAACTAGTAACTGAAAGAGATGCTTTTTGGTGAACGTATTTATATTTAGTAAACTTTGTGGGAAAGGGCATTGTGTATCTAGTTTGTTGGGGAAAACTACTCGATTTCAGGTCTTTATTTTAAGAAAATCAAAACTAAGTATGTTACTTATATCTACTAAGATTACCCTGGGTGTTTTACATGCTCTGCTTTGTTTAATTTAAAAAAATATCTACTTGAAGGTGTTATCAATATCCCCATTTTAGAGATGAGGAAACTGAGCCACAGAAGCATTAGTGAATTCACTAGTAAATGACAGACATGCTTCTTGGTGAGCATATTTATCTATACTTACTAAACTTTGTAGGAAAAACCATATACATTTGTAGGAATGTATATGTTCATTTAGATTGTTGGGGGAAAATACTCGATTTCATTTTTATTTAATAAAAAGAAAAAGCAATTCATTTAGATCCAGTAAGAATGCCCTGGGTATTTTACATGCTCAGTTCAGTTCAAATGCTCAATCATGTCCAATTCTTTGTGACCCAACGGACTGCAGCACACCAGGCCTCCCTGTCCATCACCAATTCCCAGAGCTTGCTCAAATTCATGTCCCATCGAGTTGGTGATGCTATCCAACCATCTCACCCTCTATGGTCCCCTTCTCCTCCTGCCTTCAATCTTTCCCAGCATCAGGGTCTTTTCCAAAGAGACATTTCTTTGCATCAGGTGGCCAAACTTCAGCATCAGTCCTTCCAATGAATATTCAGCACTGATTTCCTTTAGGATAGACTGGTTGGATGCAATGCTACATTTAATTCTTAAAAAAATCTATGAAGAATGCGTTACCAACATCCCCATTTTATAGATGAGGAAACTGAGGCACAGAGGCATTAATGATTTCCTAGTAAGTGCCAGAGATGCTTCTTGGCGAGTGTATATGTCTATACTTAGTCAACTTTGTAGGAAAGAGCATTGTTAATCTCGACTGTTGGGTAAATACACTTGATTTCAATTCTATATGAAAAAAAGAACAATTCAGTATGTTACTTAGATTTATGAAGCAATGCCCTGGGTGTTTCACATGCTTTGCTTCATTTAATTAAATAAATACCAACAAGGAAGGTGCTATCAACACTCCCATTTCATAGATGAGGAAACTGAGGCATAGAGGCATTAATGAAGTTACCAAAGTAAATGAGAAGCTTTTAGGTGAGCATATTTATCGAAACTTTGAAAATCTGTGGTAAAGGGAATTAACTATCTAGATTGAGGGTGATATAAAACTTGATTTCAATTCATTCTTTTAAAAAAAACCCAAAATTAAGTATGTTACTGAGATCCCCTAAACAATGTCCTGGGTGTTTTACATGCTCTGCTTCAGTTAATCGAACATAAAATAAACGAAGAAGGTGGTATCAACATTCCCAATTTAAAGATGAGGAAACTGAGGCACAGAGGCATTAATGAAGTTAATAGCAAGTGAAAGAAATGTTTTTTTTTTAGCGTATTGGTCTGTATGTAGAAAACTTTGTGGGAAAGGGCATTTTCTATCTAGAGGATTGGGGGAATAAACCTGCTTTCATATCTATTTGAAAAAATAAATATTTATTTAGATATACTAAGCAATGTCCTGAGTTTTTACAAGCTCTGCTTCATTTAATAAAAAAAAAAAAATCAACTAGGAAGGTGTTGTCAACATTCCTGTTTTATAGACAGTGAAACTGAGGCTAGAGGCCTTAATGAAGTTACTACTAAGGGAAAGAGATGCTTTTTGGTGAGTGTTTTTATCAATCAGTTCAGTTCAGTGGCTCAGTCCTGTCCGACTCTTTGCGACCCCATGGACTAAAGCATGCCAGGCCTCCCTGTCCATCACCAACTCCCGGGGTTTACTCAAGCTCATGTCTACTGAGTCGGTGATGCCATCCAACCATCTCATCCTCTGTCGTCCCCTTCTCCTCCTGCCTTCAATCTTTCCCAGCATCAGGGTCTTTTCAAATGAGTCAGCTCTTCGCATCAGGTGGCCAAAGGATTGGAGTTTCAGCTTCAACATCAGTCCTTCCAATGAATACTCAGGACTGATCTCCTTTAGGATGGACTGGTCGGATCACCTTGCAGTCCAAGGGACTCTCAAGAGTCTTCTCCAACACCACAGTTCAAAAGCATCAATTCTTTGGCGCTGAAATTTCTTTATAGTCCAACTCTCACATCCATACATGACCACTGGAAAAACCATAGCCTTGACTAGATGGAGCTTTGTTGGCAAAGTAATGTCTCTGCATTTTATATGCTGACTAGGTTGGTCACAACTTTTCTTCCAAGGAGTAAGTATCTTTTTATTACATGGCTGCAATCACCATCTGCAGTGATTTTGGAGCCCCAAAAAAGAAAGTCTGCCACTGTTTCCACTGTTTCCCCATCTATTTGCCATGAATTCATGGGACCAGATGCCATGATCTTTGTTTTCTGAATGTTGAGCTTTAAGCCAACTTTTTCACTCTCCTCTTTCACTTTCATCAAGAGGCTCTTTAGTTCTTCTTCACTTTCTGCCATAAGGGTGGTGTCACCTGCATATCTGAGGTTATAGATATTTCTCCCGGCAATCTTGATTCTAGCTTGTGCTTCATCCAGCCCAGCGTTTCTCATGATTTACTCTGCATATAAGTTAAATAAGCAGGGTGACAATATACAGCCTTGATGTACTCCTTTTCCTATGTGGAACCAGTCTGTTGTTTCAGGTCCAGTTCTAACTGTTGCTTCCTGACCTGCATGCAGGTTTCTCAAGAGGCAGGTCAGGTGGTCTGGTATTCCCATCTCTTTCAGAATTTTCCACAGTTTATTGTGACCCACACAGTCAAAGGCTTTGGCATAGTCAATAAAGCAGAAATAGATGTTTTTCTGGAACTCTCTTGCTTTTTCAATGATCCAGCCAATTTTGGCAATTTGATCTCTGGTTTCTAAGTAATACTTAGTAAAATTCATGGGAAGGAGCTTTGACTATCTATATTGTGAGCAAAATAAATCATGGTTTCAATTCTCTCTGTTTCAAAACAAAATTAGGTATGTTAGTTAGATCTAAGAAGCAATGTCCTGGGTATTCTACATGCTCTGCTACATTTAAATGAAAAAAAAAAAATCTATGAGTAAGGAGTTTTCAACATACCCATTTTAAAGATGAGGAAACTGAGGCACAGAGGCATTAATGAAGTTAATAGCAAGTAAACAAGATGCTTTTTGGTGAGCGTATTTATCTATACTTAGAAAACTTCGTTAGAAAGAGCATTTTCTATCTAGATTGTTGGGGAAAATAACCCACTTTCAATTCACTTTTTTTTTTAGGTCGTAGCTAACCCTCTGATTTTATCTACTATTTCTTCGTTCCCTTCAGCCTAAGCTGGCTTTTTTACTATACTTCAGACACACTAAGCCCCCTTGCCATCTTAAGCCTTCCTGTGCACATTGACTTAACTTTGTTTCCTTTTTTTTTAGTTTTTCAATTGAAGGATAATTTTTTACAGGATTTTCTATTTCAATGCTATCTATTAAAAAAATTAAATATGTTACTTAGATCTACTAAGAAATGTCCTCGGTGTTTTACATGCTCTGCTTCATTTAATTAAAAAAAAATTCAACTAGGAAGGTGTTATCAACATTCCCATTTTATAGATTAAAAGACTGAGGCACAGAGGAATTAAAAAGTTAATCATAAGTGAAAGAGATTCTTTTTGGTCAGAGAATTTATGTGTACTTAGTAAAGCTTGTAGAAAGGGCATTGTCTATCTACATTGCTGGGGGGGGGAACTCGATTTCCAACCTGTCAATTAAAAAAAAAACTGAATTAAGTATGTTACTTAGATTTATGAAGCAATGTCCTGGGTGTTTTGCATGCTCTGCTTAATTTAGCTTGAAACTTACTACAAGGAAGGTGTATATCAACATTCCCATTTTATAGATGTAGACACTGAGGCACAGATGCCATGAATGAAGTTACAAGTAAGTGAAAGAGACACATTCTGGTCAGCAAATTCATATATACAAGTAAACACTGAGGGAAAAGCATTATCTCTCTAGACTGTTGGGGGGTGGAATTTACTTCTACACTCTCTATTTTAAAAAGCAAAATTAGTATCTTGCTTAGTTCTACTAATCAATGTCCTGGGTGTTTTATATGCTCTTCTTCATTTAATCAAAATCTAAAAAAAAAAGAAAGAAAGAAAATCTACAAGAAAGGTGTTATCAACATTCCCATTTTATAGATGAGGAAACTAAGGTACAGAGGCTCTATTAAATTTACTAGTAAGTGAAAGCAATGATTTTGGTGAGTGTATTTATCTATATTTAGTAAACGTTGTGTGAAAGGGCATTGTCTATCTAGATTTTGGGGGGGGGAATTACTCTATTTCAATTCTATTAAAAAAAATTAAGTATGCTACTTAGATCTACTAAGAAATGTTCTGGGTGTTTTACATGCTCTGCTTCATTAAATTAAAAAGAAAATCTACAAGGAAGGTGTTATCAGCATTCCCATTTTATGGATGAGGAAACTGAGGCACAGAGGCATTAATGAAGTTACAAGAAGTGAAACAGATGATTTCTTTGAGAGCGTATTTATCTACACTCAATAAACTTTGTGGAAAATGGCATTGTCTACCTAGATTGTTGGAGAAAAAAACTCAATTTCAACACTCTCTTATAAAAAAAAAAAGAAATTAAGTATTTTTCTTAGATCTACTAAGTAACATCCTGGATGTGTCATATACTCTGCTTCATTTAATTTAAAAAAATCAAAGAGGAAGGTGTTATCAACACTCCATTTTATAGATGAGTAAACTGAGGCATAGAGGCATTAATGAAGTTACTAGTAAGTGAAAGAGATGCTTTATGGTGAGTGTATTTATGAACACATAGTAAAATTTGCAGAAACGGCACTGTCTCTAGATTGTTGGTGAAAAAAGCTCAATGTCAACTCCATCTATTAGGAAAAAAACAAAATTAAGTATGATACTTAGATCTACTAAGCAAAGTCTGTCTTGTTTTACCTGCTTGTCTGCATTAAATTAAAAAGAAAAACTACATGGAAGGTGTTATCAATGTTCCCATTTTATAGATGAGGAAACTGAGGCCCAGAGGTATTAATGAAGTTACTAGAAAGTGAAAGAGATGCTTTCTGGTGAGTGTATGGATCTATACTTAGTAAACTTTGTGGGGAAGTGCATTGTCGGTCCAGATTATTGGCGAAAAACACTTGATTTCAACTCTTTCTTCTAAAAAAAAAAGAACAAAATTAAGTATGTTACTTACATTTTTTTTTTTGTTACTTACATTTTTAAGCATGTCCTTGTTGTTTTACAGTCTCTCCATTTAATTTAAACAAATCTAAGAGGAAGGTATTTTCAACATTCCCATTTTAAACATGAGGAAACTGAGGCACAGAGGCATTAGTGAAATTAATAGTAAGTGAAAGATGCTTATTGGTGAGTGTATTTATCTATAATCAGAAAACTTCGTGAAAAGGGCTTTTTCTATCTAGACTGTTGGGGGAAAACGTACTTTCAAATCTACCAATTAAAAAATATTAAATATGTTATTTAGATCTACTAAGCAATGTCCTGTGTGTTTTACATGCTCTGCTTCATTTAATTAAAAAATCAACTAGCAGGGTGTTATCAACATTCCCATTTTATAGATGAGGAACCTGAGGCACACAGGGATTAAACAGTTAATAATAAGTGAAAGAGATTCTTTTTGGTCAGTGGTTTTTATGTATACTTAGTAAAGTTTGAGGAAAGGTCAAAGTCTGTCTAGATTGTCAGAGAAAAAACTCGATTTCCAATCTGTCTATTGAAAAAAAACTAGAATTAAGTATACTACTTAGATCTACAAATCAATCTCCTGGGTATTTTCCATGCTCTGCTTAATTTACTTTAAAAACTCTACGAGAAAGGTGTTATCAGCATTCCCATTTTCTACATGAGGACACTGAAGCACAGAGATATTAGTGAAGTTCCTAGTAAGTGAAAGAGATGCTTTTTGGTGAGCATATTTATCTATACTTAGTAAACTTTTTGGGAAAAGACTATCCAGATTGATGGGGAAAAAATACTCGTTTTCAATTCCATCTATTAAAAAAGTAAACAAAATTAAGTATGTTACTTAGATCTTCTAAGCAATGTCCTGGGTGCTTTACATGCTCTTCTTCATTTAATTAAAAAGAAAATCTACAAGGAAGGTGTTAGCAACATTCCCATTTTACAGATGGGGAAACAGGCTAGAGGCATTAATGAAGTTATTAGTGAGTGAAAGAGATGTGTTTTGGTGAGGTATTTTTGGACACTTTGCAAAATTCATGAGAATGTGCTTTGACTATCTAGATTGTGAGGAAATAAATCTAGGATTCAATTCTGTCTATTAAAAAAAATTAAGTATGTTACTTAGATCTACTAAGCAATGTCCTGGGTATTTTACATGCTCTTCTTCATTTATTTAAAAAGAAAATCTACAAGGAGTATGTTATCAACATTCCCATTTCATAGATGAGGAAACTGAGGTAAAGAGGCATCAATGAAATTACTAGTGAGTGAAAGAGATCCTCTCAAAGAGCATATTTATCTACACTCGGTAACCTTTGTGGAAAGTACACTGTCTATCTAGAATGTTGTGGGGGAAAATCAATTTCAGTTATCTCTATTAAAAAGAAAAAACAAAATTAAGTATGTTACTGAGACTGCTAAGCAATGTCCTTGGTGTCTTACAGGGTCTGCTTCATTTAATTGAAAACAAAACCTATGAGGAAATTGTTATCAATATTCCCATTTATACTTCAGGAAACTGAGGCATTAATGAAGTTGCTAGTAAGTGAAAGATGCTTTTGCTAACCGTATTTATTTATACTTAGTAATCTTTGTGGGAAAGGGCATCGTCTATCTAGAATGTTTCAGGAAAAAAACTTGATTTCAATACTATTAAAAAAACAAAATTAAGTATTGTTACTTAACTCTACTAAGCATGTCCTCAGTGTTTTACATGCTCTGCTTCATTTAATTACAAATAAAATGTACAAGGAAGGTGTTATCTACATTCCCATTTTATATATGAGGAAACTGAGGCACAGAGGCATTAAGAAAGTTATTAGTAAGTGAAAGATGATGTATTGGTTAGCATATTCATCTATACTTAATAAACTTTGTTGGTAAGGGTACTGTCTATTAGATTTTTGAGGAAAAAACTCAAATTTCAATTAAAAAATTAAGTATGTTACTTAACTAAGTATGTTACTTAACTAAGTATGTTACTTACTAAGCATGTCCTGGGTATTTTACATGCTCTGTTTCATTTAATTAAAAATAAAAATCAGTAAGGTAAAAGAAAATCTACAGGGCTGTGGGGAAAAAATAAAGATTTTAACACTCTTAAAAAAAACAATATTATGTATGTTAGTTAGATCTCCTAAGCAATGGTGGCTGTTTTACATGTCAAGCTTCATTTAATTAAAAAGAAAATCTACGAGGAAGGTGCTGTCAATATTCCCATTTTATAGATGAGGAAACTGAAGCACAGAGACTTAATGAAGTCACTAATAAATGAAAGTTTTTTTGGTTAGTGTATTTATCGACAGCTAGTAAACTTTTTGGGAAAGGGCATCGTCTATCTAGATTATTGGGGGGGGGGAACTTGATTTCAATTCTATCTATTAAAAAAAAAACTTAAGTATGTCACTTAGATCTACTAAGTGATGTCTCGGGTGTTTTACATGCTCTGCTTCATTTAATTAAATTGAAAATCCACAAGGAAAGTGTTATCAACGTTCCCATTTTATAGATGAGGAAACTGAGGTGCAGAGGCATTCATGAAGTTACAAGTGAGTGAAAAAGATGGGTTTTTTGTGAGAGTATGTATCTATACCTAGGAAACTTGTGGGAAATGGGTTTGTCTATCTAGATTGTTGGGGCAAAAAAAATTCGATTTCAGTATTATTTTTTTTTTTCAGTATTATTTTTTAAAAAACAAAAATAAGTATGTTACTTAGATCTACTAAGAAATGTCCTCGGTGTTTCACATGCTCTACTTCATTTAATTAAAAAGAAAATCTACGAGGATGGTGTTATCAACATTCCCATTTTATAGATGAGGAAAGTGAGGCACAGAGGCATTAATGAAGTTAACTAGTAATTGAAAGACACGCTTTTTGGTGAGTGTATTCATCTATACCTAGTAAAGCTTGTGGGAGAGGGCACTGTCTAGCTAGATTGTTGGGGGAAAAAAACTCCATTTCAATTCTATTAAAAAACAAAAGAAAACTTAAGTTTCTGAATTTTCCAAAATCAAAATTTGTCTTACTCTATTTCTTCCCTATATTTTAAAGTATTAAAAAAAAAGTATTTGCACTTTTTTGTCACATAGGCAAAATAAGCATACTCTACTCCTCTCATTTTGTCGCTTTCAGCACGTTATTCCTCCACCAAAATCATAGCCCTAGAAAGGAGGTTAATATGGACTAGCATAAAGGGGGCAGAAGAAAGTCCTGAACTCACTGTTACTCAATTTTTGTGCAGAGACCAAGTGAAGTAGGCACGCTGCCCTCTTGAATAGTTCCATTCTTAAAGTTTTTATCACAGAATTGGGCTCAATATTCTCTCTCTCCTAATTCTGAATTAATAATCATTCTGGTCAACTTTGCCAACAAAGGACCGTCTAGTCAAAGCTTTGGTTTTCCCAGTAGCCGTGTATGGAGTTGGACTATAAAGAAAGCTGAGCACCGAAGAATTAATGCTTTTGAACTGTGCTGTTGGAGAAAACTCTTGAGAGTCCCTTGGACTGCAAGGAGATCCAACCAGTCAATCCTAAAGGTAACCAGTCCTGAATATTCATTGGAAGGACTGATGCTGAAGCTGAAGCTCCAATACTTTGGCCTCCTGATGGGAAGAACTGACTCATTTGAAAAGACCCTGATGCTGGGAAAGATTGAAGGCGGGAGGAAAAGGGGACGACAGAGGATGAGATGGCTGGATGGCATCACTGACTTGATGGACATGAGTTTGAGCAAGCTCTAGGAGTTGGTGATGGACAGGGAAGCCTGGCATGGTGCAGTCCATGGGGTTGCAAAGAGTCGGACATGACTGACTGAATTGAACTGAACTGAACTGGTCAACTTTCTACATGTGGAGTATATAGTATGTCATGGCAAAGAGATATATGGATTTAACTTATTTCATCTATAGAGTTTGAACACTACTTGCATCCCATGAAGGTGGTAGGAATCACTACTAATTTCATGGCAAAAGAAAAGCAACATCAATGTCATTAACTGATCATATTTAGTTTGAGAGCCAGAAGTCCCTACTCCCTAACTCATTTAATGCAACAGCCCATTTGACCCCAAACACAATGTATTCTTGTGAGTTTCTATTGCCACGTATGTACAAACTGCTGACTGTGGAGAAACCTGATCAAAACATCAAATATTACCAGAGAAGCCGAGTTTGTGCCCTTTACAACCGCTGATGAAGTACCTTAACCTCGCCTCCTCTTGATGCCTTGCATATGATCATCTGTCTTCCTAACTACGACTTCATATGACTTATTTATAAATTCAAGCAAGCAAATGTGCTTCTGACTGGCACTGATACATCACTGATGCCAAAATATCAGAGAGGATGAAGCATAAGGACATTTTTTTCGATTCAGATGGAAAATATTACAGATTTATGGGTAAGTGATGAGAATCACCATTCCATAGTATCTTCATATAATCAGTATCTTCCCATGCCTCCCTTCACTGAATTTTATGACCTCAAAACTTATTCAGAGAAATTATCTTTTTTGCTGACCCAAAATATCTAGTGGGTAGAAGTGGGGATGGGGCTGGTGGTTTGAACAATCCCTCTCTGACTGTTCACTTGCTGGATTTCCACTGCTTTTCAGTGACCACTTACAGAACCATAATGCAGAGAACAACTATTAATGCCCCATTGATATTGATGTGATTTCCCTTAGTGCACCGGGGGCAGCACAGCCTGCAGGCATTAGTATCTAAAGGTTATGTATAATGGATAATAGAGGAAAATGAAATAACAGAAAGGAATCTGCACGGGAAACAGAAGCAGTAAATAGTTTCAGTGAAAGATCTTACTTGGGTTACACAGCAACTGCAAGGGGGATGGGAAAAAAACCCAATGGCTCTTACAGACTCAGCAAGATTTGAGAGTGAAATGGTTTACTATTTTGAAATATAATACTTTTTCATTTCAACCACAGAAAGCCATTTAAAAGTCATCTTGTGTGTTACAGTTGTTATGTGACATCTTTCACTTGAATGCCTATTTATGAATTCCTACTCTACCTCCTGAGGTGGTCCATGATACGGCACAAATGGAGTAAGTGGAGGAAGAGATTTTAACCTATTTATCCAAAGTCCCATAATGTCCAGCTCATGACAGAAGTCAGAACAAAGTTACAGTGTTTGCCATTAATATCTCCTCATCTTGAACCCACTCAACCTACTGCACTTGCTGCATTTAACCTGATATTTCTGCATTTTCAAAGTCGCATGGTAAATCATTTCAATACATGCTCTCACCAATCCACACATCTTAGTTGCAGTAACCATTGCAATGGATTGCCTGGTAAATCTAATTTAATTTGTAATTTAATAAGAAAAAACCATGGCGGATTTACTTACTAGTGAAAGTAAAAGTCCTTCACTTGTGTCCAACTCTTTGTGACCCCATGGACTATAGCCTGCCAGGTTTTTTGTTCTAAGAGCAAATGTAGTAAACACGAGTGATTTCAGCTCCACAGACATCTGCTAGACATATCATTTAACTGAAGGCCAATATCTGACAAGTTTTCAACCTCCATTGTTGACAAGTCCACCTCCTAGAAGGTAGAGAAAATGATAAGGAGACTCACTTCTCTCACTGACTAAAAAAGAGAAATTGGTGAAGTGAAGGTGACAGAAACTTTTACAGAAAGCAACCATTTTAGCTGAAAGTCCATAAGTACTCTATAAAGCAAAATTCCAGACTTTAGGAAAGTGGTTTGGTTTTCTACACTGAAGTAGGTATGATTACATGCCCGGAGACAGTGAAAAAAAGGAGATGAATAAAAAGCTGGGGAGATCTGCTGGCTATTGAAACCAGTGTGCCTCTACTGGGTGCTCTCCATCTTGTATTTCTAAAGAACATGTACTGAAATGAAGGCATAAAAATCAAGGATAAATGAATATAAGAGGGGGTGGTAAAAAAAAATGCCAAAAACAATCATACCTGAAATGACCCTAAAGGTTGAAAAAACCTGCTACAGATAACAGAACAGTTTTTTTAAAAATATGTTTAGAACAAGAATAAGGATAGGATAGACATACAATGCATGGAATGGTATTGAATGAATGATCTTATCTTTTTTGTGAAAAAGAATGATTCTAACCTAAAAGGGTAATCAATATCATAACTATAAATTGAAGCCTACTATAGGCAAGGTGTCCATAAGGGGGCACTCAACTGTTCTAAATGAATTGAAATTATATTCTAGAGTGGTGAGAGGTCCTGTGGATTAGATGGCCTAGTCATAGTTGTTAACGTTTTGGGATTGTGGTATGGGTGACATGTGTCAGAAGACTAAAGACCCTAATATGAGCTTTGGTTTTGAAAAGGGACACAGAGCACATGGGCTCCTTAGGTTAGACAGGGGTCATCATGCTGATTGAGCGCAAAATCCTGAGACAGGCTATTAAAAGGAGGATTTGTAAGCACTTAGAAAAAGTAGTAATCATCAGAAGGCAGCATAAATTCTGTAAGAACAAGTCATTAGGCAAACCTCATTTCATTTCTATTTTTGATTATGATTACTGGCCTGGCAGATCAGTCAAAATGTAAGCACTCTGTATCTGGATATCAGCAAGGCATTTGACAAAGTCTTTCATGGCATGTCTGTGAACAAGACAGAGAAATGTAGAATGCTGCCTGATGGATAAATGTCAGCCTGCAGGGAGGTTTCCAGTGGCATGCCACTGAGCTCTGACCTTCATCTTCTCCTATATAACTTTTTTATTAATGACTTACATAGTCATATTGAGCGAAGTAAGTCAGACAGAGAAGGCGAAATATCATATGACATCCTTTATCTGTGAAATTTTAGAAGAAATGAAACAAATGAACTTACAAAACAGAAAGAGACTCACAGACTAAGAGAACAAACTTATGGTTACCAGAGGGGAAGGAGGGAGGGAAGGGATAGTTAGGGAGTTTGGGATGGACATGTACACACTGCTATATTTAAAATGAAAAGTCCGTCTAGTCAAGGCTATGGTTTTTCCAGTGGTTATGCATGGATGTGAGAGTTGGACTATAAAGAAAGCTGAGCACAGAAGAATTGGTGCTTTTGAACTGTGGTGTTGGAGAAGACTCTTGAGAGTCCCTTGGACTACAAGGAGATCCAACCAGTCCATCTTAAAGGAGACCAGTCCTGGGTGTTCATTGGAAGGACTGATGTTGAAGCTAAAACTCCAATACTTTGGCCATCTGATGCGAAGAGCTGACTCATTTGAAAAGACCCTGGTGCTGGGAAAGATTGAGGACAGAAGGACAAGAGGGAACCAGAGGTTGAGATGGCTGGATGGCATTACTGATGCAATGGACATGAACTTGGGCAAACTTACTGAGATGGTGAGGGACAGGCAGGCCTGGAGGGCTGCGGTCCATGCAGTCATAGAGTCAGACATGACTGGGCGACTGAACAACTTCTTAAACTATTTTCCCACTCCAATACTCACTTTCATTAGAGGAAAATTGATCTCACTCTCCCCTCTTCCTCAAGGTTAAGATTGAGATCACTTCACAAAAAAGTGGTCTCAATCTTACCTTCATCTGCTGTTACACACATCACTTTTCCTACATTCACCCAATCGTGTCTTCAGAGAAAGTTTTCTCTTTTCCAATTTAAACTCTTTCATTTCAACCCTTTCCAACTCCCTACAAAGAATTTCCACTTACACATCCTGTTATCATCTCAAACTGATCATTCAGCACACAATGGTTGAGTTCTTACTAAGCGCTATGCATTGCAAATTCTGTGATGAATAAAATCGGGCTCCTCCTTTCCAGGAATTCAGTCTAGTGGAGAATAAAAACTTGCTCACAAATGACACAGTAAATAAACACTATTTATAGATCTGGGACCCTTGGCCATGTCT
The DNA here is from genome assembly GCF_963930625.1 of Muntiacus reevesi. Lineage (NCBI taxonomy): Eukaryota > Metazoa > Chordata > Mammalia > Artiodactyla > Cervidae > Muntiacus > Muntiacus reevesi. The sequence goes on along the minus strand of NC_089271.1, from coordinate 129,957,452 downwards.
GCTGCCAGACCAGAGCTGGAAGCGGGTGGAGGGGTCAGGGGCCCACATGAAGGGGCCCAACGATGAGTGAGAATTAAGAGAGAAAACGGGCGAATAAGGAGCTGTCGAGGACAGAAGCAAAAGATGGAGATGGGTGCAAGAAAGGTAGAAATGCTTACCTGAAACTGTTCAGAGAGGACAGATGAAGGACGAGAGATGAAGCGGACTCTGAAGGCAGGTGGGCTCCTCAGAGCGAAGGTGTGGCCGTATCACTCACCTCCTCCTGGTCCTCCTCCAGGAGATTGTCCCGGCTCGTTGCTCCCACAGCCGCGATCCTGGCTGCCGCGCCCGGCGGACTAGGAGGCAGAAGCGGAGGAGGGTCCGCCCCGAGGAGCCGAGGGCCACTCTCGCGAACGACACTGCGAGCCGGGGTCGCAGGGCTGGTTTCGGGGGCCTCGGCTGAGGACACCCAGCTGACGACCGAGGCCATTCCCGAGAGCGCCGGCTCCGCGCGCTCGGGGCTCTTCCAGGAACTGCGATGCGTCCCACTCCGGGCTGCGCGAGCCAGACACCAGAGCCATTGTTGCCACGAAGGAGGGCACACTCACGAGCCGGGGAAGATCTCGGTCTCTTTGGCTCCCAGACCCCGCCGCTCCACAAGCACTCCAATGCCGAGGAAACCGCGGTAAACCTTCCGGGTACGTCGGCAAAACCCTTCCCCGGGCCTATGTGGCGTCCAGCCGAAGTGAAGCGACGTGTACATCCGTATAAAAAAGCCGCCGCTGCAACCGGTTCCGCGCATCCTTCCGGTTCCTCAGGAGGCTCGCCAGGTCTAAGTTGGATCAGTGACCGTGTCTTCCTCAGCCTTGTCCTTGAAATGACTGAAAGGAAGGGTGACACACCACAAGGTACATTTCAGAGTGGCCATCTCACCAACACAGCCCCTTCTGCTTGTGTTTCAGGTGATTTCTATGCCTGTGTGTTACGTTACTATTGGGTTACGTTACTATTGTGCTTACTGTTTCTCGTGTGTGTGTGTGTGTGTGTGTGTGTGTGTGTGTGTGTACATATACATAGTATATGCAGATGTGTGCTAAGTCGCTCAGTCGTGTCCGACTCTTTGCGATCCTATGGACTGTAGCCCGCCAGGCTCCTCTGTCCATGGGATTCTCCAGGCAAGAATACTGGAGTGGGTTGCCTTTCCTTTCTCCAGGGGAATCTTCCTGATCCAGGGACGCAAACTGGGTCTCTTATGTCTCCTGAATTGGCAAGTGGGTTCTTTACCACTAGCGCCGCCTGGGAAGCCCAATATATGCACAGATGTGCATATATATATATATGTACATACAGAATATATAGGAATGGCCCAAATCGAGTTACATTATTTTCTTGAGTCTATCTTGATTTAAAATAAAAATCTAAGTGGGAAGAAAAGAAAAGGCATAAAGTATTCAAAATATTTCTTATGCAACTGACTGTGTTTATTTTAGTTCTGTCAGATTTAGCGGGGAAAAAATACAGTAGGCTTGATTACATTTGAATTTCACTAAACAATGAATAATGTCTTAGTATAAGTACTGTCCTGGGCTTTCCAGGTGGTGCTAGTGGTAAAGAACTTGCCTGTGGATGCAGAGACTTGGGTTCCATCCCCAAGTCAGGAAGATCCCCTGGAGGAGGGCATGGCAACCCACCCCACTATTTTTGCTTGGAGAATCCCATGGACAGAGGAGCCTGGCAAGCTACGGTCCATAGGGTAGCAAAGAGTGGGACCCGACTGAAGCGACTTAGCACGCAGGCATAAGTATGTCCCATACAATAATAATGCACTATCAACTAACAATTTTCTAGTAAAAATAAGGAAATAGCCACTATTATACCTCCTCTCCCACCACCTCTAAAGTTTATTCTTGATATTCTAAGGTTTTTCACTTGCTGTTAGAAGAAATAGGTTGGAAAGCAGTCCCTGATATCTGGAAGCCGGCTAGCACTCAGGCCATGTTCTTCTGTTGGACATACACTTACAGAACACCAGTCTAGATGTACTGACGTGAGACAAAATGAAACCACTTTGTTATTTTTTCTAAGCACAGACCAAAAACAAAGGTTGCTCTACTACCCACGAAACACCAAACACCCCCTCTCTTCATCAACATGGGTGACTGCATCTTTACCCATTACAGCTTTATCCTTGCCCTAGTCTGTCCTCACTACAGATGATATCATTGAGATGCCCAATGCCCTAAATCATCCAAATACTATAGTAAGTTCTTTCTAACATTCTCCTACTGAAACACCTCTATAGTTCCCTATGGTGTTCGTTCTTCCTCCCTGCAAAGAAAAATAAATCCAACTTATCAGCTGTGAGTATATTCCTGGTGGTCTTTGGTTGAAGGGCATTGACGTGTTCCGCTGCCTAGAATGCTTCCCCGGATATTTGCATGACTCTTTCCCTTAGTTCATTCTGTTCTTTGCTCATGCATCATCTTTTCAGAGAGGTCGTCCCTGAAAAGATTTACAGTACCACCCTCATCATTCTCTCTCCCTTTATGCTGGTTATTTTTCTTCATAGCACTCATTGCTATCTGATATTATATATTTAGTTAATATGTTTATTGCATGTCTCTCCCATTAGAATCTAAGTTTCCTGAAGACTAGGACTTCATCTTCTTTTTTTTTTTGAAACGTGGCCATGCCACATGACATGCAGGATCTTAGTTCTCCAACCAGAGATCAAACCCATGTCCCCTGCCTTGGGAGGGTGGAATCTTAACCTCTGGACCACCAGAGAAATCCCACTAGGACTTCATCTTGATGATGATTGTATCTATAGTGTGTAGAGCATTTCCTGGCACAGAGTAGGTACCAAATGATATGAATTTAATTAACACATTAATGGATTTTTATTGTGTCAGGGTGTATATAATATTAATAGTTTCTTCTATCACATATTCATAATCAACCTTGTTGTTTGGTCTTAGTCCTCCATTTAAGTAGATTGGCTCATTACAAAATGTCCATTCTTAATTCTTTATTTTGACTCATTTCTTATTGGATTTGATTTCATATTGCCAAGTAGTTTTTCACAAAGGATGCCTGGGTAGTGCATTCTCTCAACTTTTTTCATATTTGAAATAGGCTACCTGTTGCTTTTGGGGGAGTAGATTGTATTACTGTCAGCAATGTTCACCTACTCTTTCCCTGTAGGAGGGTTATATATCCCTATGCCGTTACCTTTGGAAGGTTTTAAGAAGAAAAAGAGAATCTGCAGTTATCAAGCAAGTCATTTAAAGAGAGAATTGTTGGGATAAAGCAGAAAAGGGGAGAGTAATGAAAAAGCAAACATATTTAGCACTTATAAGGTTCCAGACACTCATTCACTCAATAATTCAAGTAACCGTATCAGTCTACCATCTATTGGGTCAAGGCAGGCCTCACAAATGGAAATTGTAAGCAGTTTGACACTATCCATAGTTAATTCATTTAATCCTCAAAACAACTCTATGGGGAGGTATTATTATCTTTATTTTACAGATGAAGAATCAGGCTCAGGGTACTTCCACAGCTAAGTGAAAGTACCAGAATCCCAATGCTTTCACTGCTGCCCAAGTCTTGGTTTTTTCCATGATACCTTACTGTGGTTTCTTCTCATACTCATGCAGTGACCTTTCTAAATTTGTGTAGCTAAGTACAACTCAGGGGAAGGGCTATAGGACTGAATAAACGTCATTTTTTCTCTTTTATCATCATCAATTAATATATATTAAGCACCCACAAGGTTCTTGGTGTTTTAACATAGGAGAGGACAGTTGCTTCAGTAGGCCTTCAGTAGTTGTGGCTCCCCGGCTCTAGAACATAGCCTCAGTATTTGTGGCACATGGACCCAGTTGCTCTGTGGCACATGTGATCTTTCTGGGTCAGGGATCAAACCCGTGTCTCCTGCAGTGATAGGTGGATCCTTTACCACTGAGTCACCAGGGAAGCCCTTAAATCCTTTTTTTAATTGAAGTGTAGTTAATTTAGGGCTTCCCTGGAGGCTCAGAGTTCAAGAACCCACCTGCAATGCAGGAGACACAGGTTCAGTCCCTGGGTGCAGACGATCCCCTGGAGAAGGAAATGGCAACCCACGCCAGTATTCTTGCCTGGAGAATCCCATGGACAGAGGAGCCTGGCAGGCTACAGTTCATGGGGTTACAAAAGAGTTGGATACAACTTACTGACTAAACAATAATAGTTGATTTACAATATTGTGTTAGTTTCAGGTGTACAACAAAGTGTTCAGTTATATGTATTAATTTTTTTCGGATTATTATCCATTATAAGTTATTATAAGATAATGAATATTGTTCCCAGTGTTATACAGTAAATCTTTGTTGTTTATCTTTTATATATATTAGTTTGCATCTGTTAATCCCATACTTCCAGCTTGTCCCTCTTTCTCTCCCTCTCCCTTTGTGTAACCATGAGTTTGTTTTCTATGTCTGTGATTCTGTTTCTATTTTGTATACAGATTCATCTGTATTATTTTTTAGATTCCATATATAAATGACATCATATAGTATTTGTCTTTCTCTTTCTGACTTACTTCACTAAGCAAAATACTCTGCAGGTCCATCCATGTTGCTATAAATGGCAACAGTGCATTCTTTTTTATGGCTGAGTAATAATATTCCATTGTATATATGTACCACATCTCTTTAAGTCAATCGTCTGTTGATGGACACTTGAATTGTTTCCATGTCTTGGCTTTTCTAAACAGTGCTGCTATGAACATTAACGTGTATGTATCTTTCTGAATTAAAAGTTTGTGTTTTTTCCATATATATACCTAGGAGTGGAATTGCTGTTTCATATGGTAGTTCTATTTTTAGTTGTTTTTATTTTTATTTTTGCTAGGGTGTAATTGTGCTTTAATGCTTCTATGTAATGTTATGATCCAATAGTTCTCAGGTTTACATATTTTATTATTTATACAATGATTTTCTGGTCACAAATGATAGCATAAGGGTTGTTTTTTTAAATCTACTTTTTAATTGAAGGATAGTTGCTTTACAGAATTTTGTTGTTCAGGAACCTCCATACTGTTTTTCATAGTGGCTGCATCAACTTACGTTCCCAGCAACAGTGTGTGAGGATTCCCTTTTCTCCACACCCTCTCCAACATTTATTATATATAGACTTTTTGATGATAGCTATTCTGACTGGTTTTGATTTGCATTTCTCTAATTATTAGTGAATAATTTTTATGTGCCTGTTGGCCATCTGTATGTGTCTATTTAGGTATTCTGCCCAGTTTTTGATTGAATTGTTTCGATATTGAGTTGTGTGAGCTGTTTTTGTATTTTAGATATTAACCCTTTGTCAGTTGCATCCTTTGAAAACATTTTCTCCTATTCCATAGGTCGTCTTTTCATTTTGTTGATGGTTTCTTTTGCTGTGCGTAAGCTTTTAAGTTTGATTAGGTCCCTTTTGTTTCTTTTCGCTTTTATTTCTTTTGCCTTGGGAGGCTGAGCCAAGAAAATATTGCAATGATCTTTGTCAAAGAGTGTTTTCCCTATGTTCCTATCTAGGATTTTTATGGTGTCATGTCTTACATTTAGGTTTTTAAACAAGTTTGAGTTGATTTTTGTATATGGTGTGAGGGAGTGTTCTAATTTCATTGATTTACATGTAGCAAGCTTTCCCAGCACCACTTGTTGAAGAGACTGTCTTTTCTCCATTGTATATTCTTGCCTCTTATGTCGTAGATTAATTGACCTTAGGTGTGGGGGTTATAGGCAGTTTCTTAATTTTAGCTTAGTTTTTGCTGAGTTAGGGAGTGAGCCACGTGGACAGAAGGGAAGAGGCAGGTTTCTACACTTTGAAGTAACAGGCCTTCATCATACCTCAGCTGGGGTTCCACACTTTTAAAGCCCTTTCAGGAAGGGGATAAAGGCTAGGCAATTCGGTTGGAGGTCTTGGTGTTTTACATCAGCTGTTGGTGCTGATGTAAAAGAAATTATATTGCATCTTACAGTTTACTGAGAGGTAACCAACACCTATTTGATATCAAGAGTGGCAGTTACTATGATCTATATTTCAAAGAAATATCTTGTTTTAGTTTTTGTCAACAAAGCTACTGAAAGATAAATATATCCTAAACTTTCAAGATGTACTTTGTCCTATTTCCTAAATATTTTTTTGCTACTAAATTTTGTGAGAGGATGACTCAGAAAAATGATCATTAATGTTCTGAGTAATTTTGTTAAGTGCTCAGTTGCCAGGAAAACATTACCATCTGTCTTAATTTCTTTTACAACAGCACACTTCTATTTTCCATGAAATGTGTTTATATTAATAATGCAGTGATTCCCACATAGTTTTTTTTTTTTTTTTTTTACAATACAAAACCTTGGAGAAACATCTAGGGAATTTCGTATGGAGTTCCTATCTCCATGTGAAAATACAGCTGCATTACACTACTTTGATATTTTACTATGTGACTTGACTTTATTGAGAATGTAGAATAGATTAGAGGTCAATAGATGATGACATCCTTGTCTGCTTTTATGTTGAAGAAAATTAAATATAGTTAGTAAATCTGTTTTTATTCTGGAATATCCTGATGGACATTTTCTTCAGGATTTTTGTAGGAAGGAAGTGGAAGGATTCCAACTGAATGGTAAATAAGTGCTAATTCAAGTTTTTGGAAACTGATGCAATTATTATCCTGTATATATATTTTTTTTTTTTAAAAAGAAAATGAACATAGTGAATGGCTCTAATTGTTGAAGAAAATGCTACTATTTTGGTTCCTTAGTTGAATATGATCAATAACCAGCCTGAAGGGAAATATTTGACTCTTCAAACACCCATCCTGTCACTTCATTCATCATATACTCAGTCAGAAGTGGATTACCAGAGGAGTTTTTCAAATTACCACAACTCATTCATGTATTCATTCACTTAACAATTATTGAACACCTACTATCTGTGGACAGTAAAGCCCTCTGTGCAGGAAGTGCTATGTAAATAAAAGTAATAAATACACACAATGCAAGTGTTACTATTTATCTTTCAAGATGCAGCTCTAATTCAGTTTGCTAGTTCCTTCTCTGTGTTCTGTATTTTGTCGATGTTTGTATACCTATCTACTGAGCTCTTTGAAAAGGTAGAGACCTTGGCTCATTCATTTTGTATTCCACACAGTCTAACATAAGATTTGGTACAGATCAAACAGGTGGTCAGAAAAGAGAAGTTGCAATGAAGGAATTAACAATATTGTATCATTTAGTATTCAGTTGAGAAGATAGTACTTACCCAAAAACTGATTTCTTCAAAGCAGGTGTTAGAATGTGCTTGTTATCCTACAACTGGAATTATAAATCATGACTTGATTCATTACTTACATACTTTCATTCATTACAATGATTACAATATAATAATTGATTATATTCATTCTGATTATTTGTCAAGGTGGTTTCAGTTCAGTTCAGTCACTCAGTCGTGTCCGACTCTTTGCAACCCCATGGACTGCAGTACGCCAGGCTTCCCTGTCCATCACCAACTCCCGGAGCTTGCTCAAACTCGTGTCCATCGAGTCAGTGTCCATCGAGTCCAACCATTTCATCCTCTCTCATCCGGTTCTCCTCCCGCCTTCAATCTTTCCCAGCATCAGAGTCTTTTCCAATGAGTCAGTTCTTCGCACCAGGTGGCCAAAGTATTGGAGCTTCAGCTTGAGCATCAGACCTTCCAGTGAGTATTCAGGACTGATTTCCTTTAGGATTGGTTTAGCGCCTAACAGGCTATTAAATAGGGCAGTCTCGAACTTTCAAAAGAAATGAAACCTTATTAGTCTCTCGAAGTTTTTACGCCCTGGAAGCTTACACGAACGTAGAGAAAAGGGACTAGTATCCCTCGCATCCCAACCGTTATTGCCGCGTTGCCCCATCTTTCCGTTTTCTCACCCTTTCGCCCTCCGGAAGGGGCCGAGCGCTCCCGGCGCTTCCCAGTCTTCCTCCACCCCTTGCGGAAGGAGTCGAAGGCGGAGCGGGGCGCCGAAGTGGGACGGCCTAGCGCTCGGACCTCTCCGGAAAGAGCCGAACGGCGCTCGGAAGAGGAGGGCTCCTTCGTCTTCGGCGTCTCGCCCCCGCGCGGTGCCCTCTGTCGGCCGCGTGAGGCAGCGGTGGCAGCGGTGGCGGCGGGAGGCGGTAGCCGCGTCGACGTTGACCAAGACTGGAGCGACGTTTAAAGAAGGAGCCGAATCGCCGCAGAGTCCGGCTTCTGACTGTTGGAGGATTCCCACCCTTCCGCGCGGGCCGACGACGAGAAGCGGCGGCGCCGGGAAGCAGGTGAGGAACCGGCTGCGACCCGGGAGGGGGCGAGGGAGCGCGCCGGCTTCCTCCGTCTCTGGGCCGCGCCTGCCTTCGCTTTCTCCTCACTTGAACCAGGAAGCGGCGGAGTCGGAGGCTCCGCTCCTCCGGCCCTTTTCTTTGTGTGGGCTCGGGAGCGAAGGAGGGGACGAACCGGGAGGGCCGCAGCGCGGTCCCCTCCGCCGTCAGGGGCCGTCAGGGCCCGGGGTAGGCCCGGAGCTTGGGGAGCCCACCGCGGAGAACCACTCGGCGTTTTCCACGGCCCTCGCCTGCCTTTTTGCGCCAGTTCCCCCTCCTCACCCCGACTTTGATTTAGAGCTTTTCGGCCAGGCCCATCCTCCCCTTCCCAGGGCATAACAATGCCGCCTGCTTGGCCACATCCCCTCCCAACACCCCACCCTCCGCTTCGCCACCTTCTACTTTCTCTGGCCGGCCGCCTCGCCCGACTACCCCCGCCCTGACCGTGCTGGCCGGCCTTCCATCTGTATTTGCAAGAAACTGCTTTTCCACGTGAATCCTGGTTGAAAAACTCGGTTGCAGCCAGCCGGGTGCGAATGGGGAAGAGGGAGTGGACAGAGGGAGATGGGGTTCAGCTGCCGCGTTGTGGAAGCCGCGTGTAGGTTGTTTCACTCTCGCGGGTGGCGTCTCTCTTTTCCAACGTCACCTGCCCTCGGTCAAGGATTTGCCTCACGGGCGTGCAGAATGGCTTTTCCACGGTCAGGTCGCGGATCTGGGGTTGGGATGGGTTCAGACCGATTTGTGCTGATCCTGGGTCCACCTGGACGGGAAAGACAAAATGAAACCAAGTCCTGGTGTAACCTGGACGCATATATTGAAATTCTTGCCCCGTTGGGAAAACCCATTTGCAAAGGACAAAAATAGTGGAACTGTATTCAGAAAACCTGTCTATCCACTGAAAAGTGACTTGTGTCGAAATGCCCATATTTCGGAAGCGCTGGTAGCTGGCTCGCTGTCCAAAGGTCACCCTTTCTGATGAATGCCTTTATGGTAACCTGGAATTCCCTGGTACTGTTAACAAGTAATGCCTTATAACATGATGTTTTAAATCCTTGATTCCTAGACTTTTCTTCTTTTTTTGTTTCTAAGCTATAATTTTGAAAAATTTAGAAAATATTTGAGACGCCCTGCCTTCCATATGTGTATAACTTAAACACTGTGACAGTTGTACTATTTTGGTAACTCTAAAGGGAAAGAATGTATACTAGCAATAGAAGTGTCTCTTTACCGAAAGGACCTATCAACTAATTTTTAATTATATATACATGTATCATTTTATGTATTTAAATTGTGCTGAAAATTGTTTAGAGGATGGTACACAGCAGTACTATTTTTTTACATTCCCTCTCCTCCTTTTCTAGAGTGATGTCTGGTCTGTTCCAGTAAGTTTTTATCTTCATTTTCACTAATTCATTCTGTGTGAAGAAAATTCTCATATCAGTGCTCATAATTCTTTCCCAACAAAATGAAATGTTTTGTGTTTTCACGCAATTGAGCTTTAAGAAATGGTAAACTTTTCCCTTGTTTTGTTTTTCGCAATAGCATTTGTTGACTTCATTTGGCGCTCTAACATTCCATCTCTGGAGATTGTGGTGGGTAGACAGGTGAGGGGAAGAAGAAAAGAGGAGAGGGTAAGAAAGGTGTTTCATAGTTTATCCAGATGAAGCACCCCCATTAAAATAAGAACATAAAAGCTTTAGAGGTAATAGTCGCCAGTGTTTATGAATGCTGGTTCAGTCTGTGGCCGCAGGGAGTAGCTGTTGAATATGTTGTTAAAGATAAGTTTAACGTTTAGGAAGACTACCTATTTTGGACTTAGTATGGCACACATCAAGCTTTTCTGACACATCATTCATTTACAGGTGAAATAACTTTTTATGTGTTCACAATGAAGATGTTTCTTAAAGTGTTCAGTTAAAAATTAACTCTAAACTCTTGAGAAGATCCAAAATTGGAACAAGAAAATTAACTTTAGTCTTTAAAAATTGCTTAGTGGTGATACATGTATCTAAGATTCAAAGGAAGAGATTAGTGTTCAAATCTGTAGATCAGTTTAAAACTTGCTTGTCTCTTCTCAGAGGGAAGTCATGAGACTTGACATGTGGTCCAAAGAACAGTTATATACAAAAACCTGTAAGAACAGTTTATATAAAAACCAAAAAGTTACACCAAACTTCTGTTAAAACTCCAATAAACTATTTAATGATACTGTAGCTAAAATTCTAAATAATGAAGTACTTGTGTTTTTCTTTCCTAATCACTCATCTCCCCTTCTCCCTTCTCTTACAGGCATGGAGAGTAGAAAACTGATTTCTGCTACAGACATTCAATACTCTGGTAGTCTGCTGAACTCCTTGAATGAGCAACGTGGCCATGGACTCTTCTGTGATGTTACTGTTATTGTGGAAGACCGAAAATTCCGAGCCCATAGAAACATTCTTTCAGCTTCTAGTACTTATTTCCATCAGCTCTTCTCAGTTGCTGGGCAAGTTGTTGAACTGAGCTTTATAAGAGCAGAGATCTTTGCAGAAATTCTCAATTATATCTATAGTTCTAAAATTGTCCGTGTTAGATCAGATTTACTTGATGAGTTAATTAAATCAGGGCAGTTATTAGGAGTTAAATTTATAGCAGAGCTTGGTGTCCCACTGTCACAGGTTAAAAGCATCTCAGGTACAGCTCAGGATGGTAATGCAGAAACTTCATCTCCTGAAATACAAAAATCAAAAGATGAATCCCAAGAAAATGGGGCCACTATAATGCCAATTATAACAGAATCTTTTTCCTTGTCTGCTGAAGATTATGAGACAAAAAAGATCATTGTTACTGATTCAGATGATGACGACGATGATGTCATTTTCTGCTCTGAGATCCTGCCTGCAAAGGAGACTTTGCCAAGTACCAACACAGTGGCAGAGGTCCAGCCTAACCCAGGCTCTGTTGCTATTTCAGATGATGCACCTTGTGTGAGCAATAGCTCTCCCCCTTTAACAAACATCACACCTACTCAGAAACTTCCTACTTCTGTGAATCAGGCAACCCTGAGCCAGACACAGGGAAGTGAAAAATTGTTGGTGTCTTCGGCCCCAACACATCTGACTCCCAACATCATTTTGTTAAATCAGACACCAATTACTACCCCACCAAATGTCAGTTCTTCACTTCCAAATCATATGTCTCCTTCAATCAATTTACTTGTACAGAATCAACAGCCACCAAACAGTGCTGTTTTACCAGGAAACAAGGCCAATGAAGAGGAGGAGGAGGAAATTATAGATGATGATGATGACACTATTAGCTCCAGTCCAGATTCTGCTGTCAGTAGTACATCTTTAGTCCCACAGGCTGAGATCCCCCCAAATACCACTTTTGATGGATCGTTGATACAGAAGATGCAGATTCCTACACTTCTGCAAGAGCCAGTTTCCAATTCTTTAAAAATTTCAGATATAATTACGAGAAACACTAATGATCCAGGTTTAGGATCCAAACATCTAATGGAGGGTCAGAAGATTATTACTTTAGATACAGCTACTGAAATTGAAGGCTTGTCAACGGGTTGCAAGGTTTATGCAAATATTGGTGAAGATACTTATGATATAGTTATCCCTGTCAAAGATGACCCTGATGAAGGGGAGGCCAGACTTGGGAACGAGATACCAAAAACACCTAGCAGTGAGACGGCAAATAAACGTATGAAAGTTAAACATGATGATCACTATGAGTTAATAGTAGATGGAAGGGTCTATTATATCTGTATTGTATGCAAAAGGTCATATGTCTGCCTGACAAGCTTGCGGAGACATTTTAACATTCATTCTTGGGAGAAGAAGTATCCTTGCCGTTACTGTGAGAAGGTCTTTCCTCTTGCAGAATATCGCACGAAGCATGAAATTCATCACACAGGAGAGCGAAGGTATCAGTGTTTGGCCTGTGGCAAGTCTTTCATCAACTATCAGTTTATGTCTTCACACATAAAATCCGTTCATAGTCAAGATCCTTCTGGAGACTCGAAGCTTTATCGTTTACATCCATGCAGGTCTTTACAGATCAGACAGTATGCATACCTCTCTGATAGGTCAGTCACCATGCCTGTAATGAAGGATGACGGTATTGGGTATAAGGTTGATGCTGGGAAAGAACCTCCAGTAGGGACCACATCTGCTCCTCAGAACAAGCCCATGACCTGGGAGGATATTTTTATTCAGCAGGAAAATGATTCCATTTTTAAACAGAATGTAACAGATGGCAGTACTGAGTTTGAATTTATAATACCAGAATCTTATTGAACTCCTTTAAAATATCAGAAAGTTTTGGTTTGGATTTAAGGGGCAGGGCTTTCAGAAGACCTGTAAAACAAAGGTGAAAACAAGTTCATTTGATCTGCCATGTCATCTGAAGGTAGTCTAGTTGGATTATTTGTTCATAATTTTTAGGAGCAAATTATTCTGAAAGTTTGAATAGAGGTTGAGAACTTCCCCCTCCCCCAAGTATCTGTTTATATAGTTAGCTTTCAGCACATTTAAAAGAGGCAAAAAGGAAAAAAAAGCTTGGAGAGATAGTTTCCTGAATAGAATTTGAATCAGTTTGAATGTTCTTTGAAAATAACTGGAGTTATTAGCATACCCTAGTATATCTTGCAACTTTCCCCTTCCGTGTTAGCACTTTACTGATGAATTCTCAATTTTCTTATTATTGAGACTATAAATGTGTGTTGTGTCTTGTATATGGCATAAAGAGTAAATGAGAACTTCTAAAGTTGTCCTGGAAATTTTCAGAGTAAGTCTCTGCTTGGTTGTGTATTTTGCTAACCCAAATGGATAGCAGCCTCCTGCCTCCCACCCCTTATGAAAATAGCTGTGCAGACAAGTTTCTCATTTGAAGAATGAACGAGTTTTGGCTAATTAGAATTAAACTTCACTTTTATCACCATAGTCTCAAAAAGACTTTGGTGCCTGGACTACTGTATATATACCTTTGCAGTGTGGTTTCTATGGGCAAAAAAGAAATCTCTGTAATGCAGACAGGAAGAGATTAAAAGTTTTATCATATTTGCTTTAAATTCTGTGCTCTTATATGATAGAGACAGAGAATGGAAGTGAATGGAGATTTCCTTTTTGCTCATTATGGTTAAAGAATATTCCTATGAAATTTTCAAATTTTGAATCTGAACACCACCAAACTAATCTTTATGTATGCATCTTTATAAATGACAAATTTCATAAATGAGACTCCTACATATTTTGGGTGGGAGGCTACTGACATGTATTTTTAAATGTTCATATTACTTAGAATCTCTAATAGGAAGTTTTTATTTGACATAGCTGAATCAGATATCTAGTATTTTCCTTTCAGCAAGACCTTTTAGGTTTTTACTCTTTAAATAAGTTCCATCCCATCTGCAAATTGCTGCAGTATTATAGCAATCAGAAGCTATACAAGGAAGTTAAATAGGCTTGTTGATTCCCATTTATCTTGAGAACAATAAATACCACCTTTCTCCCTTTTAAAATGACACATGTTTTTAAACTTAGAAAATAAAGTCAAAACTTATTGAAGTGCCAGTACTAAAAGGGAAGCAGGTTGGAACAAATATATAGCCTAGTGTTTATAACAGGATTGACTTGTTGAACTTCTGTAAATTTTTGCAAAGGAAAAAAGATATGATTAGATACTGAAAAAGACTGTTGTGCATAGTTATTAGTCCTTTGTAACCTTGCTTAAGTATTTCTTAATTCAAGATAGATATTTTCTTTCTCCTTAACAATGTATTTTTGAAAATAATCTATTTCTTGACTTTGAACTTAAAGCTTTAATCAATTTCTCATGTATACGTCATCCTTCTGACAGTAAGCTAGACTTAAAGATAATGATTTCAGTATTTCTTAAGATGGTAACTGAGGGTATCAGGCATCAGTGTTTGCAGTAATACAAGGAGAAAGAAAAATAATACAATCCTTTGCTTACCGAGGGTTAGAATGATGTGCATCTTTTATGTTTTCCGTTCTGTGAGTTGAGACCTTAAGACCATTTTGTAAACTAATCCTTGGAAAATTTTTAAATTACCATACAGCTTAAGAGTCTGATCTCTGGAATTGCAATATCTGTTTCCTTTCTGTATGTGTATTGATAACATTACTCTTTGACTATAGGGTACACTCTGAAATGTTTTCAGTGGAAATCTGTTTGTTTCATTTATGCTGTTAATTCAACAAGTGTGAATGATACTTCCAGTCCTTTCAGACTTAACTGCTAACTTCCTGGATGGCTCAGATGGTAAAGAGTCCGTCTGCAGTGTGGAAGACCTGGGTTCTATCCCTGAATCAGGAAGATCCTCTGGAAAGGGAATGGCTACCCACTTCAGTATTCTTGCCTGGGAAAGTCCATGAACAGAGGAGCCTGGCAGGCTACAGTCCATGGGGTTGCATAGAGTCAGTTACGACTGAACGACAAACACTTTCACTTTTTCAGTAAAACTTGGTTCTGCAAGGCCATTATGACAAACTAGGAATTCTATAATGGAAAACTATCCATTCTGAATTATCTTGATATAATTATTTGCTGCTGCTGTGCTCTATCTAAGTTCTGAGTCTGAAATTTCAACTTTGCCTACTGAAGGTATCTTCTAGAGTTTTTTGGGAGGAGGAAAACTGGAAATTTCACTTTAAATTGTATTTTTGCCAGAAGACTCTTACTTGAACGTATGTCAGGGTCTTCAGTTTTTTTAGAAGTCTTTATATCCAAAGTTCAGAATCCATGTGTAATACTCTCTGGGAATTAAAACCCTTCACTCCCAGTGTTTATGGGGTTGGAAATCTGTAGCAAGATGCTGTTCAAAACCTGTCATGGTGTTTGCCTATTTTATACTTAGTTTTCTGGCAATCGAACTATTTTTCTCATTCAAGTTGGCTTCAGATTTGCTCCTATGCTAAATTACCTATAAATATTCTGGATAGGAACTGTTTGAAATAGCAACTTATTCAAAGAGATGACAGAAAATGAAAGTGCTCAAACTAAGCAAAGATTTTTATATGCCATAGCAATCTTGAGAGATTCACTTTAAAATATATTTTGTCTGTTTTGCATATAGGGTTATCGTTACCATCTTTCTAAATTCCATATATATGTGTTAGTATGCTGTAATGTTCTTTATCTTTCTGGCTTACTTCACTCTATATAATGGGCTCCAGTTTCATCCATCTCATTGGCACTGGGAGGACCCAGAGGAGTCGGGTGGAGAGGGAGGTGGGAGGGGGGATTGGGATGGGGAATACGTGTAACTCTATGACTGATTCATGTCAATGTATGACAAAACCCACTGAAATGTTGTGAAGTAATTAGCCTCCAACTAATGAAATAAAATTAATTAATTAATTAATTAATAAAATATATTTTGTCATTTTGCTGGTAATGATCCCCCGCATAAAACCACTATGAGGAATTGATGCTGCATTTTCCCCATTGTACCAAAAAGATAAAGGTAAAAATGGTAAAAGTTTTTTGTATCATCAAAGTGTGCATACTCTAAAGAATTAAATACTAATTCAACAGCACTGGCTTTCTCACCTCTGTCAATCATATGAAACTTTTGTTCATTTTCACCCAGTGCTGTAGTGTTCATACTTGTACAGTCTTCCCTGTCATGACTTTAAGTTCTACTTTTCATTAACTGTTACCTGATATTAGTTCGTAGAGCTTCTTATGGCAAAAATAAAATGTTTTAATTCTGATTTTTGAGTGTCTTTTTTTTTTTACAAGATGATCTTTCATTAATTATATAGACTATTACATTTTGTTGTTTTTCCATTTTTGTAGCAGGAGACTGAAACTATTTCTGATGACAATATGACAGAATTTTCTGTTAGGTTTTATATGTTGGTTAATCGCATGCCCACTATATCTTGAACCATAATAGTCAGAAGTGAGTCAACTGCTGTCAGTTGCTTTAGAGCATTTGTGATACTTCTGTTGATTCCATGAAGACACATGTAAGCTGATAAGGAGGAGGATAGTTTTATTAATTTGAAACATCACAAAAGCAGTCTGGGTTTCCAACATGGCAGTGATACAGATTTTAAGCAACATCCAGTTTACACAGGTTCTGGATTAATATTTTAATTTTTCATGCCCAGTTCAATACTTTAAAGCAGAATTAGGAATAAAGCGGTAAATATTACAAAATGCAGTCAAGGTACATTTTGGAAATACAAATTCCTTCATTACAGCAAATGTTTTTTGCAAAAGAGTAAAGCAGCAAATATTAACTCTTCTAAGGTAACATGCAGTTCTTATAATTCAATGTAATAAAAAAAGAAGCTGCTAAAATTAAGTTACAAAATCTATACTGTTTCAAGTTATTTTGTAAAGTAAGAAAAATACATAGAAATGAGTCCTAGAATCTTAACACTTTAAGAAATGTGATAAATGTAGGATATACTGTGTAATGGTGCCTTTTAAAAAATTAAATACTCATACACGTTCAGTAAAGCAAAATGTAAAGTGTAAACAGCAAGAAATTTCATTGAGTATCACAAGTTGATATTTGTATAGTAAGTCAATTGGTTATTAGTCCCTTTTTGAAATCCAATAGAATTTTAATATGCTCAGAACAGTAGAAAATAATAGTGTTATATAACGCAAAAAGATTATAATTGTTTAGATTTGAAATTCAGATGAGACATCATTTGTGATGTCAAAAGTTAAACTGAATGTTTTGCAAACATTTACTGTGAACAGTGAGCACACTTGTTGTGCCTTGAGAATTCTTGATGGCTGGGTGTCTACAAGGTAGATGGGAGCACCAGCATTTGCCTGCTACCTCTATTCCATCAAGTTGGGAGGTAGCGAAATTGGCTGGAAAATTTTCCTGTATATGTTCTGTCTAAAATACAATAGCCCTGTATTTTTTTACAAGTGTAGGATTATCGATCTTCCTTTAAATCAATTCTCAGATTAACATAAGATCGCAATGAAAGTGTTCATTCTGAGGTGAAGGCATGGGTGCCAAAGTGTTAAATTCATCAGGTTGAGGTTTAAAGCTATGTATAATTAAAAGAACTGTACAAATACCTACCACAATGTGCCAGATGGATTTTAAATCTACAATAACACTTGAGTTTGTCAAGTTGACTACATTTGAGGTTTTGCAGACTTAAAGCGGCATTGTAACACTTCCATAATCTTGAACACTGTCACGATTGGTCTCAACAGAATAAAGGACCAATTAGAGCAGTGGCATTAAAATACAGATGATTCTTTTGGGGTAGGGTGCAGGATACGTGCGGTTTGCTGGGGTTGAAGCACAATATTTGAAGATTAAATAGTCACAAAGATTAGTAACAGTTGATAACACGACCCAAGAACCTAATCTAGCATTTTTAAAACTCAGTTTTAACTGTAAGATTTCTATCTCCCACAGCAAATGCAACATGTAGTAAACCGCTGTTTTCCTAAGTTACCTGATGTATAACTGGAATCTACTTTAAACATCTCACATGCTGCTCTGTGTATGTCAGTGCTTCTTGAACAATCAATCCTGTTCCCCACTACTCGAAGGAATATTGCACTTTTCCCTTTGGGAGGTACCAATCACAAAAGCTGAGCTGAATGATCACAACAGCCATTTTTACAATACAAAGAAAGGAGTAAGGGATATGGCCAGCTTTTTTCAGCATCAGACACAAGCAAACAAAATCTTAGCCAGAACTCTCTGCATTGGAACTACCGTGTAGCCCTGTCTTCTGGGAGATTTTCCTTAGGGACTGACTTTAGTGGGAGGGAAAGAGAGGGCCTCTAAGCCAGGCGCTTCAACTGAGGTGCTAGAGTGGCAATCTGCCAAGGGTGAGGACAACACTCCTTTTACACCAAGTGAAGCAGATAGCAACCACGCTTCTGCGGCCTACAGAGGTGGGGCCATAGGGTAATGCAGGCCCAGACCAGACACGCTTCTTGCTGAGATGGCTCCCCAGCCTCGCGCTGTCCTGCTCAGAACTGCTGGGCTCAGCCTGGCCACCCCTCCTCTGCACTAATAACAAATAAACTTCTTCCCTATCTTTCCCTAGCCTGGCAGGCCACTGTCAAACTTTATGAGTCACACTTTAAATTTTGTACCCTACACACTTCCACTAAAGAAGAAATACAAAAGCCACAGTAATCTCAACAGCCAGCAGGCATTCCTCTTTAGGGGCTGTAAGGGGGTGGCTTCTCAAAAGGTGGATAGTAGGGTGGAGAGTAACGGGGTGGAGCACTCGAGGACCACATGTAGCTGGGCGAAGGCGAAGCAGACTGGGGCTCGTCAGAAAGTCCAGAGGGAGGGGAGGATGGAAAGACGCTGGAATGCTGTGCAATCAAAATAAAACATCAGTTTCCACCATGAGGTTGCAATTCCCCAACATTAGTCATTGTTTAAAAATGAATATGGACCCAGTGTGTTCCAGTTTGGAACAACCAAGAGCCCCTAAACCTTGCAGGGTTAATGAGGGCCATGAAATGGAACTGGTCCCACTTTCTCACTCAGGCTGCAAAGCTCAGGCAGAGATGCCTTGGAATCCTCTTTCCCAGCCTTTTGGACCTCTCATTCAGTCAGTTATCCTGTTTCTCCTACTTCTGTGTTATTTTGGGAGGGCTTCCCAGGTGGCTCAGTGGTAAAGAACCTGCCTGCCAATACAAGAGACATGGGTTCGATCCCTGGGTTGGGAAGATCTCCTGGAAAAGGAGATGGCAACCTACTCCAGTATTCTTGCCTGGGAAATCCCATGGACAGAGGAGCCTGGTGGGCTATAGTCCATGGGATCATAAGAGTTGGATATGACAGAGCAATGGAGCATGCATGGCACTTTGGGAAGGGAGAGTGATATGGGATAAAAAAATAAAATACCAGTGAATCAGCATGTTAGAAGTCAATCTGCCACTTCTCTTTCCCAGCCAGTGTATACCCTTGACCCTGAATTTCCTACTCAAGGAGAGTTGACCTGTTTTGTTCACTGCTCTCTCCCCCAGAGCTCAGAACAGTGATTGGCAAGTAGAAGTTGCTCAATCAATGTTGGATGAGTGACTAAGACTTCAGTCACTCATAGAGCACAGAAGATGAACTTGGCATGTTTTTAGAAATAAAATCTATTTTCAAAGGCTAGAGTCACATCTTGTGGTTACCATGGCCTTGCTCCAGTGGTGGAGCATGGCTGAGGCCTGAAAGCTGGAGGGATCTCCAATAAGAGCAAACGTAAGTCAACGAATAGGGTATGTAGAATGGCAATTTTCTGTTGTGCCTTAGTTCTAGGAGGAACTGCTATATTTTAAAAAAAAGACCCACTTATACCAAAATTTCTCAAGAGTTCAAGTGCTGTTTGGGAAGGTCAATACTTTGTTCTGCTAGCCAGAGTCAAAGTGGTTGATTGTTTAGTTGCTAAGTCATGTCTGACTCCTTGATACCCTAGGAACTGTAGCCCACCAGGCTCCTCTGTCCATGTGATTTCCCAGGCAAGAATACTAGAGTGGGTTGCCATTTCCTTCTCCAGGGGATCTTCCTGGATCAGAGGTCAAACTCATGTCTCCTGCTTGGCAGGCAGATTCTTTACACTGAGCTACCTGGGAAGCCCTGGAGTCTAAGCTGATCATGTCATTTCCAGGCCTAGAACAATCTAGAGTCAGCCTTGCCAGGAGGTATCTGGAACCTGAGACCAGTTGGCTGATTCTCCTTATCCCTAGTCCTGACCTCTGCACTCCTTAGAAAGGGGTATCCTGGTTTCTAGGTCTTGCTTTAGACATTGAAATCTCTGTCTCCTACCACATAATGTCAGGACTGATCCTCTCCCACCCCATCCACCCTTTCGATCTAAGAGAAGGAATGACAGGGTCATAGAAAGCCTTTAAAGACAAAAAAAAAAAAAAACTTGAGGGACTTCCCTGGTTATGTGGTTAAGGCTTACAATGCAATGGTTAATGCTTCCAATGCAGAGGGCACAGGTTTAATCCCTGGTTGAGGAACTAAGATCTCACATGCTGCATGGTGCAGCAGAAAAAAAAAAGATAAAAGAGCTTGAGGCAGTTGACTTGAGACAAGCCAGATTGCTTCCAAAAATCTCCAAATTTCTTCTCCCTCCAGGAAGAGATATGCTTCCTTTGACATTGGTCTCATGATCTCTCCTATCTCTCCCTCCTCCTCTGTTGCTTTCACTGTCCTCTTAAACCAGAGAGGAAAGCAATATTCCACCAGAGACAAGATCTCTGTGTCCAGAGACGTGACACTCTGCCTTTCTAAATCCCGCTCCAGGATAGAGTCAGAAGGCCAGTTCTCTGCCCCCCAGACACAGAAGGGAAGGCAAGTTTCGAAGGTGGAGCTAAAGGCCATTCTGTCCTAAGAGGCAGTAACAGGCTGCTGGGGGCAGTTGTAGACTTTGATCCTAAGAGGGGGTGGTACAGCCACTTTGGGTTTTCACCTCTCAGTTTCCCGTGAAGTGAAAGTCGCTCAGTCGTGTCTGACTCTTTGCAACCCCCATGGACTATAGTCCAGTGGAATTCTCCGGGCCAGAATACTGGAGTGTGTAGCCTTTCCCTTCTCCAGAGGATCTTCCCAACCCAGGGATCAAACCCAGGTCTCCCGCACTGTGGGCAGATTCTTTACCAGCTGAGCCACAAGGGAAGCCCAAGAATACTGGAGTGGGTAGCTTATCCCTTCTCCAGGGGATCTTCCCCACCCAGGAATCAAACCGGGGTCTCCTGCATTGCAGGCAGATTCTTTACCAACTGAGCTACCAGAGAAGTTTCCCATATAAGAAGGTATTTAGGGAGATGGGGGTGGGATGCTTCTCACTGCCCTCTGATGATGCTGGAGTCTTAGGGATAAATGGCAGAGCGAGGGAGCTAACAGGCGGTAGTCCACACACACACACACACACACACACACCCGGCCTTGGGATGGCGGGGTTGGAGGGGGTGGGCACCAGCATACAGTTTCCTAGCAACAGGCAGGCACCTTGGGAAAGCTTCGGCTTTGTTGCAGCTGGGGAGCAGGCCCCGTGCATTTTAGTTCCTGCCTAAGACTTGACTAACGGGACAGGACGGGCCACTCAGAACAGAGCTTTGAATCCTTTCACACCACAAAGCATGAAAAGCATGAAAAGCATCTAAATAGCCTACTGCTGGGTTCCGAGCTTCCTGAGCTGCTTCTGAGAGGCTGGGGTGGCTTATCGCAGGGACAGAGGAGGTGGGAGCACCCTCGCAGACACTCCTTTCCCTCCTCAATCTGCCCCTCCCTGCCCCAGGCGGACCCACACTCTGCAAGACCCATGTGCATTTCTGTCACGTGTGCCTCTCTGTTTGAAAGCGCTGGGAGGCAGTGACTCCCTAAAGAGCCCTGTAACTGGCCGGGTGATGAAGGTTACACCAGCAAAAGATGCTGTGTTCCAAGGGTAAAATCCAGGGCCTCTTGGTTCTTCGCATTCCCCCTCTGTTTCCACTTCACTAGTGGCTCAGAGATTAAAGGATCCGCCTGCAATGCAGGAGACCTGAGTTCGATCCCTGGGTCGGGAAGATCCCCTGGAGAAGGAAATGGCAACCCACTCCAGTATTCTTGCCTGGGAAATCCCATGGACAGAGGAGCCTGGTGGGCTATAGTCCATGGGGTTGCAAAGGGTCGGACACGACTGAGCGACTTCACTTTCACTTTCTATTTCCAGCCCAGAAAGCAAACCCAGGAGAGACAGAGAGAAGAGTGGAGCAAAGAGAGGGATCAGAAACGAGAGAGAGGAGAGGCAAGGAGAAGCTTGGCAGGAGAGGGGAAATAGAAGGCTGAGTGGCAGTGGCAGCCTTCTAAGGTTGTCAGTCACCTGCTCCACCTACCACCTCCCCCAAGACGGCTTCCACCCTCTCATTCAGTAGGCCCAGTTTATAATGGATCCTTTTCAGTGGCTACATCAAAACCTAGTGTACCTTTCTGTAATTTAATAAAGACCATCCACAGAGGCAGTGGCATTTTGCAAAGGCTCTTGTTTTAAGCTAAACTTGGCTATTCACCAAATGGACAGGACAGGGACATGGTTAGAGTGAAGTAGGGGTTCTGGCCCAGTAGGTCAGACTGGAATCATTAAGGGATTTACCCCAAAGTTTGTTGTTGTTGTTTAGCCACTAAGTCGGAGTCTTTTTCAACCCCAGGGACTGTAGCACTCCAGGCTCCTTTGTCCATGGGATTTCCCAGGCAAGAATACTGGGGAGTGGATTGCCATTCCCTTCTCCAGGGGATCTTCCTGACCCAGGGATTGAACCCACATCTCCTGCATTGGGCAGGTGGATTCTTTACCACTGAGCCCCCAGGGAAGCAGACCCCAAAGCTACACAGGGTTGAATTTCCCAGCAGAAGTAGAAACTGATGTTTCATACCCTACAGGATATGGACTTCCTGGCTACCTGGAAGTGAGTGCAAGGTACAAGAGAAGTGAGTGCAGGAAGGTAAGCAAGGAGGCACTGACAGCCTTGGCTTCAGGTCCAATGTCTGCAAGAATCCTGTTTCTCCAAGCTCAGCCCTCACGACATCCTCAGGGCCACCTGACCAGATCCACGTCCTCGCTCCCATCTGACCACAAGAAATGCTTCCCAAGCTTCCTGACTGGACAGCTACCCAACAAGGGTGTGACTTTGCAGGGTTAAAAGAACACCCTATATATCTCATCAGCCTCAGGGGTAAAAAGGGAGAGAGAAGTCTTCAAAGTGACATAAATAGTTCTATTTGGAAACGATTAAATTGGGGAAATCATTCAGAACAAAGCCCAGAAAGGTCTATTTTCCTGCTATTATTTGGGCCCCCAATACAATCTAAGAGAATAATGGAGCTCTGGCTTTTGGATGTTGTTGTTAGGTCTGTGCTTCTGCTGTTTTTATTGTCAGAGCTGTTATGCATTTTGCTGACTGCTTTCCATTTATCTGGGAACACAGCAGATGGCCCTAATCCTCCTGGCTTTCTTGGGTAAAGACTGGTATTTCCTTGTACGAAACGATAAGGGACTGGAACTTGGTGAACAAAAGAAAGCTCCATTCAAACACTAAAATGAAATGCTGTCTAAGTTCTAGAGGGAAACAAATACCACTTAAAAACATATCCCTTAGGGATCTCCCTGGTGGTCCAGTGGTTGAGAAACCACCTTCCAGTGCAGGGGACACAGGTTCAATCCCTGGTCAGGGAACTAAATTCCCACATGCCAACATGCCACAGGGCAGTTAAGCCCATGTGACACATCTAGAGAAGCCCACACAGTAACTAGAGAAAGCCCACACACCTCAACCAAGAGCCTGTGTGCTGCGTTGGGGATCCCGTGAAGCCAAATAAATAAATCATATCCCTTAAAATCCACAACTTTAGAAAGTCTCCAAAAAGGAAATATAAAAGACAGCTTGAACCTCTGGAAAGAACCAGGAGAGGTATAAGAAGTGGCCCAGCAGTCCTTGGAATGGGGAGCCATGTAATCACATGGTTAAGAGCGAGTCAAGAGAACCTTTCTGAGTAATGATTAGAAAGCCCATCATTTAAAGCAGTAAAACATGGAAATATTCTGAAACTAACTGGGGAAAAGATCGATACTGTGCTCAGATTTACAGCTTCCCTCAAGAATCCCCCAAGCCAGTCTCTGGCCTCAGACAGACCTGGATATACATCCTTGTCCTCACTGCTGCCCCTGGGTATCCCCACTCAGGTCCTTAGACTGATCTCTTAATGCAGGGCCTAGGTCTCACTCAGACTCTACATCCATAGCTCCGAGTACAGTGTCTGGCACATGGGAACACTGACTGAACTGAAACTGACAGTCTGGGCCACCATTGGCATTGGGCAACCTTGTTTTCATGCCTGGGATGGTTTGGAATGAGTAATGATGGGCAGAAAGATAGCTCCATTACATAAACAGGGACTTCCTATCTTAAGAGTTTGCAGCAGCCATTACTAAGGAGGTTACTGTTCCTACTCCAGAGGTTTGTTATAAAGTGAAAAGTCCAAAAACCAACCTAATCAATATAATTTACTTCCATATAAAAAAAAAAATGGAAGCAGCCTCTTGGGAGCCATGCGTGGCCCCTCTAGCCCAGGATGACTTTTGGTTATGGATGCCTCAAAGAATGGTGACCCTCTCATGCTAGGTTCAATGTCCCTGAATTCTCTTAAAGGATTCCTTTTTGCCCCTGTCACTACTGCAATTATCTATGCCCTTTCAGAGCATATTTGTGTTTTTTAGTCTATATTATTTGTTTGGGGAACAAGTTCCCTGAGTTGTCTACCTGTGAATACAGTAGGCTTTAAAACAAGTTCTAACACTTTCCCCCAAGCTTTAATGGATGCCTCCTTGTGCTGGTGCTATATTTTATGACAGTGAACAAGTCCACGTTCACACTATAGAGATGTATTCCTATTGCGGTATAGAGTCCTAGACCTGCCCATACAGTGTCTAAATCAAACCAAAGTACACTTTACTCAACTAAATGGGGAGGGTTTTCAGTTTCAATTATTTTGTTAATCTGAGGCAGAAACTAGGTTTTCCAAGGGCTCTGTTTTTCTAAACTGGCTGGTTAATTGGAAGCACCCCCAAACAGTCATGCTTTTATGTCCCCTTGGAACATTCAGGACTCTTAGTCAATAGAATGAAATTCATTATGGGTTTGCCTCCTTTCAAAGGCATTTCCCTGGTCCCCAAATCCTGAATTAACCAGATTCGAGTGGAATCCCACTCTTCTGTGGTCCTGGGTTTATAATCACTGTAAATGCCTAAAAGACCATTTCGTTTGTTTTCCTGAAGTGTCTATTTCAGCGCTCTGCCCACGTACAATGAATTCCCTTTAATGAAGTGCCTTTTGGGTTCTGTTTTTCTGTGCTTCATCTTAGCTCAAAAGGAAAATGGGAAAGTGCAAATTTGGTAACACTATTTCTGACCCACATGATAACAAGGCAAAAAAAATTAAAAAGGAAGGGAGAAGGGTGTTATAAAAAATATTTTCTCGGTATAGGCTCAGTTAGGAAGTCTAGAAAAAAAGCAGGGACTGCTTTCTCATTACAGATTTGATTCAAACCCTTGTGTGACTCAGCATATCCTTGTGCTATGTAACAGGACTAGACAAGCCTCTTCCTGTGGCAGAGAAATGGAAAAAGCCACCATTGGACAGGAGTCTGTGGTGACGTACTCATGAGTACCTCACGGGAGGTCAACGCCACTTGGGACATCTGAATCCTATCTCCTTCTCTCCCCATTTTGTCCACCATTCTTCTGCATCTCCTCTTGTGTCCTTCCCCATCATTGCCTGCCTATGCAGTCCTTAAGCTTCACAGGTACCCATAGGCTGTGAGATAGAGAGCCTGGTTTACCTCATACAGATTAGGAAAGATTCATAATTAGGGAGGGAATAAGAGAGGGTGAGCGAGAGCAAGGGTAACAGAAAGTTCTTTTTTCTCTCAAAACATACCTGAAAGTCATAAGCAGAATAAGGCGGCAGGTGAGGAGGGCTATGGTAGTAGGTGTTGTAGGATGCCACTTGAGGACGAGCATAGTAAGAAACAGTTGGATGGGCATTTTCAACAGAACAGTTCAGTGCTGGGAGAGTTGGGTTCTGTAAAATCAAAAACAATATAAATGTTCATCACTAACAGAATGGTTAAATAAACCATGGGACATCCATACCACAGAATACTATGGAGCTGTTGATAAACGATGATGTGCACCTATAGTTAGTGACAGGGAAGTTGTCCAGAATATATTTGTAAACATAAAAAACAAAAACAGGGCTTCCATGGTACTTCAGTGGTTAAGAATCTGCCTGCCAATGCAGGGGATGCAGGTTTGTTCCCTGGTCCGAGAGGATCCCACATGCCATGAGATGACTAAGCCCAGATGCCACAACTGCTGAGCCTGAGAGCCCAGAGCCCAGCCTCTGCAACAAGAGAAGCCATGGCAATGAGAAGCCCACACACCACAACAAAGAGTAGCCCCTGCTCACTGCAACTAGAGAAAGCCTGCATGCAGTCAAAAATGAAATTTAAAAACAATGTTTAAGAAAGCAAGCCACTGACAAAACTATGGAGACAATAAAAGATCACTGGTTGTCAGGGGTTGGGATTGGGAAGAAGGATGAACAGGAAGAACGCAGAGGCTACTTAGGGCAGTGAAAACACTGTTTGCTGCCAGAATGATGGATATATATCATTATACACCTGTCCAATAGAACTCATTTGTCCAATACATTTGTCCAATATTCTATGTCCCATAGAATTACAACACCAAGAGTGGGCCCTAAGGTAAACTATGGACCTTGGGTAATTATGATGTGTCAATATAGACTCATCCTTGCTAACAAATGTACCACTCTGTGGGGGATGTTGATAATGGGGGAGGCTGTGTGTCGGAGAAGAAAGTTTATGGGAAATCTCTGTACCTTCATCTCAGTTTTGTTGTGAATCTAAAACTGCTCTAAAAATAAAATCTTTTAAAAAGTCACCATGTTCTATTACTATAGCATAATCTCAGTTTATGTAAAGACCCAAACAATTATATATGAATATACACTTGTCAATTAAATTAATCTGGAAAGATTCACAACGAACTGTTAGCTATGGCTGTCTCTGGGGAGGGCAGTGGTATTAGGAAGTAAATGGGGACTCTTTACTCTTAATTATAAAGCCAAAGTTTTCACAACTACTATGTATCACTTGTGTCATTTCCCCACATTGACTATTTTGAAAAATTCAAACCAACAGAATAGTTGAAGTCTTTGACTTTCAAAAACACAAATGAAAAAAAAATTGAGAACCTCCCCCCAATACAAAATGTCAAACCAACAAGACTACTGCTCTCACTGTGACAAAAATATGATCAATCATGAAGAGTTTGTAAAAACTGTAAGGATTCTTGCAGATTCCAACCTCGCTAAGGAGCTCGCAGGCACACACGAAGGTATTCACTTCGCCTCAGCCCTGTGGGCTGGAGGCAAAACCCTAGCACTGAAACCAAGAAAGACCAAGTACAGTATATTGATACCCCCCCACACACACACACAGTTTTGGGAAAATAAAACAATGCAGAAAGAATTGAATACCCTTTTTATAACATGGTGGTGTGTGTAGCCCTTCAAGGGTTAAAGCCAGTCTTGTCTAGGATGGGAGTCCAGATTTCAATAAGGCCAAAACACTGCTAGAGGAAGTCACCACTGCGCATGAGTTCCCAAGCAGGACTGGGCTTTGTACCTTATGAGTGCCACATGGCTCAAGGTGTGGGAGAAATGTCCTTTCCATGGTCCATGTCATTGATACCCCCTCTGTTCATGCGTGTAATCTAGAGCTGTCCACAAAGTCCACATGTCTTGTTTCTGGTATGTATCTACTTTGCGTTAACGGCCAGCAGAAGCTTCCTCTCAAGTGATGAAAATGTGTGGGCAGGCTTTGGCAATGGCACAGGCAACCATGTTGGGGTGTTGGCAGAGGAAACTCCCGTAGAGCAAGTTTCAACACAGTCTGTTGCTCTCTTCCTTGGAGTGGGTTACTGTTTACATCTCTAGGAGGTTTGAAGAGCTACAAACCTCAGTCATTATGATGCTGCTCACAGACAACCACAGAAATGTTTCTCAGCCTCTCTCATGTGTGGGAGAGGGCTGAGGTCTTGACCATTCCAAGGGCTGGCTCACATTACAGAAGCAGTGATCAGCAATGCCATTACCTCTCCACCAGGATTCCAAGAAGAAATGTCACCCCTGAGGAAGTCCCAGAAATCATGTTCCCTTGGCCTTGTGCCAGTTAAAACCACACCCTCCAACTCTTGCAAAACGAAACCAGTTCTTCTATGCAAAGAGAGGGCTTCCCAGGTGGCTCAGTGGTAAAGAACCCGCCTGCCAGTGCAGGAGACGCAAGGGACGCAGGTTCAATCCCTGGGTCGGGAAGATCCGCTAGAGGAGGAAATGACAACCCACTCCAGTGTTCTTGCCTGGAGAATCCCATGGACAGAGGAGCCTGTCAGGCAACAGTCCGTAGGGTCACAAAGAGTGGGACACAACTGAGCACAGACACGCAACCACAGAGAAGCAATCGGGGAATATAAACTATCTAGAGAAGGTTTTGTGTGTGTAGCAAGGCTGGGGTTGCAGGATCCTCTTTGAAAGGAAGTTGAATATTATAGAGAAAGAAACACGTGAAGGGAAATGAAATAAGCACAGTAGAGCCACAGATGAAAGGTGCAGAGGATGTAGAGAAAATGGACAAGGTATCAAGAGAGGTTGAGAATGTCAAGGGGGGTGAAGTTGGGAATGCGGCAGGGAAGGAGCAAAAGGGATTGCCCCAGAGCATGGTCTGGTTACAGTTTTAAATCCATAATTCTACTTTTACAATAAATCTGGGCTCTGTTTCTATTCATGTGTGTATATAGTAATGTGTGTTTCTGTACCAATAATTCTGGGGCTTAAGTTATGAGATCCCACTTCTGATGAGTAGCATTCTGAGCTCCAGTGAAACAGTGATTCACAAGCACAGGAAATGTGCTGTGCTGTGCTAAGCTGCTTCAGTTGTATCTGACTCTCTGCGACCCCATGGACTGTAGCCCACCAGGTTCCTCTGTCCATGGGATTCTCCAGACAAGAATACTGGAGTGGACAGCCATTTCCTTCTCCAGGCATAGGAAATGGTCAAATCCATCTCGCCCAGACAGAACTGAGTCCCTTCAAAGACAATGATTGTGGACTTTGGAAAGAAGATCACTTTGATTTCTCCCTACTTTACACCAGAGACACTAGCAAAAACTGCCAAGATATTATTACTTCTTATGATTCATCTCAAGTTCTCATATCTTTGAGCCGCAAACACTGTGGTCATCCAACATTTCTTCAAGATCCTTGGCACCAAGCCCCTCTCTGGTCAGAGAATGAAGACGTCCTTTTTCCTTTCAGGCTCCCACAACTCTGGAAACAGTGCTCCGAGCTGATCCCATTGAAGTCTGCCAGCTCACAGCCTTTGGCTCCTGGCCTCACTCCTCAGGAATGCCTTTCATCAGCCAGCATCCCTGGGCCTCCCTGAGGCCCCCAAGGCATTCTACTCAGGGTGGAGACACATCATCACGAGGCACCAAGCACGTTCGGACGTAGGCCAAAGATTTTCTGGTTGATGTTCCAGGATTTTCTACACCATGTCTCATTTTCATAAAGCGATCAAAACTATGGTTCCTCTTTGGTGCCCTGTCGTAGTATATAGCTCATACTTGCTCTCTCCTGTCATGAATCAAATCTCCTGCCTCTGCTGTTTGCCTTCATCTTTTGTTTTCCCCACTGGCCCTCTATTGGGTTCCCAGGCTTGGCACTGGATGAGGCTCAGGTCTTCCCTCACTCACCTCATTTCTCAGAGAAGCTCCCAACAGTTGGAAACAACTGGCCTTTAATTTTTAAAATTAAAGAAACTAAACAAAGGAGGTGATGTCTGTTAAAACACCTATGGAACCAGAAAGGGCTGGCCAAATGCTCCTCAGGGGCAGCTGGGATGGAGCAGTGGGAGCAAAGGCTCTGGCATTTGGCACACCTGGGTTCCACTCCCAGCTCGGCAATTTAGCCCAGGGCAGGTCACTTGACTTCCTGTGGGCCTGTTTCCTCAACCGTTAATGGTGGGAGTAATACTTCATGAGGTGGTAGTAGTGGGGGAAGAGCGGAAAAAGGAATTGTGCAAAAGCCCTTTACAGAGAGTAAAGGAGCCATTACTGCCACCTCTCAGGACAGACTGTCAACAAACCCCTTACTCCCCTAGAGATCAAAGGTCACAGTGAAATGAACAGTCCACATGGTAAACCTGAAACTAATATGCTATAGTAAAGTCAACTATACCTCAACGATTTTTTTTTAAAGAGTTCAGAAATAAATCTATACATCAACGGTCAACTGAGTTGTGACAGGGGTCCTTGCAGGAGCCCCACAGAGCCTAGCAGGTGGCCGCCAGTCACTCTGTGCCTCAGGGTGCTTGGCTGTCCACGTCTCAGAGCTCAGAGAAAATTCAGAGAACCCTTAACACCCATCGGATGTCCCATCTCAACTCGCCAACCCCAACCAGAAGCTTCGCTTCTAGTCAGAGTGGCTCAGAGTCTACACAAGACCACCGCTTTCGTCTGTCCCCTGGGGAAAACTCTACTTGGTGCTCCGTGGTGACCTAAATGGAAAGGAAATTCAAAAAAAGAGGGGATATATGTATATGTATAGCTGATTCACTTTGCTGTATAGTAGTAAATAACACAACCTCGTAAAGAAACTATACTCCAACACAAGTTTTAAAGAAAAGGACAAACTGCACTGTTTTCTCCAAAGAAGCCCCAATCCAGAAACAGCTTTTCTGAAGAAGCTTTCTCATGCCAAAGCTCCCTCAGGCTCGAACTGAGAGGACAGCCTTCTCCCTCCAAGCTGCCCCCCACCCTAGCCCCATGCCTCCACCAGGCTTAGGGCTTGAGCTCTCCTGAGTGGGAGAAGGGGTGTGGAAATAATGAATGCGTGTGCATAATGTGCATGTGTGTTCAGTCACAACTGCTCTTCGAGACCCCATGACCTGTAGCCCACCAGGCTCCTCTGTCCATGGCAATCTCCGGGCAAGAATACTGGAGTGGGTTGCTGTGCCCTCCTCCAGGGGATCTTCCCGGCCCAGGGATCGAATCTGCATTTCTTGCATCTTCTGCCTTGGCAGGTGGATTATTTACCACTGAACCACCTGGGAAGCCTCATGTGTAAGAGAGGGAGGGAAAAAAGACAGACAGACAGGCTGGATAGGAGCAGGGAAGACTTTCTCTGGCCATAGGGTCAACAGCAGGAAAGCTCAATACTACCAGTCATCCCGGTTCTGCTGGGAAGTTGTTGCCGCAAACTACAGGTTTTTTTCTCTTCTGTGGTCCTATTCCACTTTTAGTTTCCATTACTCATCCTTTTGACGATCCAGGCCCAAACTACAAACTGACTTTCAGCCTCCAGTTCCTCAGCCATGCCCCAAATGGGACAGAAACCGCCAAGGGCCTAGGGGTTATCTGTGTCATTTCTGGGGTCAAAGGAAGACCTTTTTAGGCACAAAATAATTTCCTGTGGAAATTAAAGGAATGTGGTACATTCCTTTAAAGCAACCCTACTCAACCATGGGGCTTCCCTGGTGACTCAGCAGTAAAGACTCCGTCTGCAATGCAAGAGATGCGCAGGAGAAGTGACTGCGATCCCTGGGTTGGGAAGATCCTCTGGAAGAATGCATGGCAACCCACTCCAGTATTCTTGCCTGGAGAATCCCCATGGACAGAGGAACCTGGCGGGCTACAGTCCATGAGGTCGCAGAGAGTTAGACACAACTGAGTGACAGAGCATTCACGCAGTGTAGCCACAGTCTGGAATCACCGGGAGGGCTTTTTTAAAAGTACTGCTGCCTGAGCTTCAATTTAGACCCATTAAATTGGCATTCTGGAGGAGTGGTCCAGGTTTTTTAAAGCACCTCAGGTGATTGTATTCTAATAGGAGGCCAGGTTGAGAACCAGAGCTCTAAAGCTATTATCTCTATAATTAGAGATCAAGGTTAATTAAATAAGCAAACAAAAGCTTTAAAAGCAAAAGAGGGAAGGTCCCCAAGACTATGGAGGACCTCCGGGGTGCTGAGCCCTGAGGTGCATATTCACACCCACAGGAATATGGACAAGCAGCTCAGCCTGAGGCTGGGCTTTCACTTTCACTCTTTCTGGAGAAACTGCAGGAGGAAATTCCTGGGGAGGGGGAGACAGCCATACTTCTTACCTGTAGCTAAAAACATCTTTCCTTCCAGCTCTCCCAAAGTCTGTAACAGGGAAAACTACCCCAAAAGATTTTCTACTAAAAGTGTGTTTGTGTTGAGTGGGGATAATGACAGGCTATGTTTACATAACCAGCATGAACCCCACCCGTCCCCAGAATGTGCATCAAAAACACAGGCAATGTCTCATGTTAACAAGACATGTTTGCAGGCTGAGGACATGACCTGGCTCCTTTGACTTAAGATGTTTGAAGGCAGCTACATTTTTTTTCCTTTGACTGTGCCACATGCCATGTGGCTTGTAGAACCTCACTTCCTGGACCAGGGACTGAACCGGTGCCCTGGGCAGTGAAAGCGCAGAGTCCTAATCACTGGACCGCCAGGAAATCCCGCCCTCCCCGCCCCCGCAAGGCAGCTACTTTCTTGAAGCAATGGTTTCTGTTCCTCCCTTCAAAACGTCAGTCCCCATGGCCCCCACCCTTTACAGGAAGAGGGGCCTCTGTAGAAATTCGAAGTTACTTCCTTCCTTACCATGTCCTTAAAGCCGCCCAGGACAGCGGCAGTGATGATGCCCAGGAAGAGGCCAACGATGTTGAGGATGGTGGCAGACCAGAGCAGGTGGTAGAGGTGGATGATATCCTGGCAGCTGCTGACGTCGATGTACTCGTAGTAGCCACCGGTGATCTCTACCCGGCTGGAAGGGGAGAAGGGCACCCAGTCAGTCGCCAAGGAGCAGGCTGTCCCCCAGGGCTTTGGCTACCATGCAGCCCAGTGAAAAGACAGGGGGTCACGTGCGACACTATCATAACAGACATGGAAGCCAAGAATGCACTTGGGGATCAAGATAGTATAATGAATCAAAGTGTCACTGCTGTTTATCCCCATCCCCCAAACCCCTCCTATCTGCCAGAGAAATACTTGTTAACATTGCTAATATTAATCCTAGATGGCAATTATTAATACCTGCTGTGTGCAGGCACGGGGCTAAGCATTTTACAGACATGGATACATCACATCTGCGCTACTATGGCAGCTCCTAGTCAACAGGTGTCTATTAAAATTAAGTTAAAAATTCAGTTCTTCCGTCTCACTAGGCACACGTTAAATGCTCAGCAGCCACACTTTTAAAGGTCATGCTAGTGGCTGGTTACTATACTGGACAGAGCATTTCTGTCATCACAGAAAGTTCTGTTAGGCAGCACTGTGAATCCTTACAATATTTAACACGTAAGTATTAGCCCCCATTCCCATTTTACAGATGAAGAAACTGAAGCACAGAGATATTAGGAACTTCCTCAAATTGTAAGCGGTAGAGCTGGGATCTGAATTCAGGCTTCATTGATTTCGGTATTTCCTTTCTCAAAACAAAACGAAATGCCAAGAATGTCCCAATAAAGTACTAAAGCGCCGCTGGTGTAGTGGTATCATGCAAGATTCCCAATAAAGTACTAAAGATGAGTTCCTGCACAAAATCTGAATAGCGCCTCCTCACAGAGACCTTCCCTGACCACTCTGTCCAAAGATAATCCCCCATCCAGCTCCGTCAGTCTCTAGCCCACTACTTGCTATGAACTGAATTGTGTCCCCCTCTGAAACTCATATATTGAAACCCTAATTTCCAAACTGACTGTATTTGGAGAAGGGCTTTTTAGGAGATAATAAATTAAGATTAGATCATAAGGTCTAAGGTATAGGATACTGTTAAGTGCTCAGTTGTGTCTGACTCTTTGCAACCCCATGAACTGCAGCCCGCCAGGTTCCTCTGTCCATGGAATTCTCCAGGCAAGAATACTGGAGTGGGTTGCCATTCCCTTCTCTAGGAGATTTTCCTGACCCAGGGATCAAATCTGAGTCAAAAGCATTTCCTGCATCGGCAGGTGGGTTCTTTACTACTAGTGCCACCTGGGAAGCCCTTAAAGTCTAAGGGTGGGGCCCTAATCCGATGGGATTGGAGGCTCTTACAAAAAGAGGAAGAGAAATCTCTCCACACATTTAAACACACTGAGGAAAGGTGTTACCTGTTAAATTAATTAAACAAAAGTTCCTGTCTTCCTGGCCGTTGCAAATTATTTTACAACTTGGCCACTGGAATCAATCACGAATCTCAAACACCGTGATTTTTAAACTTACAACCAAACACCCCGGCATTAGGATGGTTGTTACATACGACTCTCCTGCTATAAGAACACCAAAAATGAAAAAAAAAAAACAACTAAAGATTAACCTCCAAAATGAATCAGGGAGAGATTATTCACACAAGACTTTTAAACTTCACAGATGAATTATCTCAGAATTCTCTAAAACCAGTGTATCTGTAAAGAATTGAAACCAGTGTGGTTATGGGACAGTCTGTGTCAAAATCATCTGTGTTTGTATGTCTGTGTGCCAGCCTGTGTGTGTCGGTGTGTTATCCGTGGGTGTCTCTGTGTGTGAGCATGCATCTTTGAGAAAGAAATGGTTAAACATGCAGACTCTGAGGCCATGGGGGTTTAGGTTCTGGGATTTGTATTAACTGAGTTCATTGATCTTTGAGACCCACTGTGTTAAATAGTAAGCTTCCCCAGTGGAATTTTAACAGTGTTTCAATTCATCAGAATTTGAACTGGATTTCAGGATTTTGGGGAACATAGCTGGGCACCGCCTGGAAGCATACATTGAGAGCCTCCTATTAGTGGGCACAGTACTCAGGCCTGGGGATGGGACAAGGAAGATACACAGACGACTTACTGCTCAAAAAGGCACCGCTCTACAGGGATGCTCCCCTGTAAAGAGCAGCCCTGTGTGTTATGGTGAGTGTAGGGTTGTAGGGGTTCAGGGGAGGTTTGAGAATCAGCTTCTGATTTCTCCCAAGTTATCTTTGAAAGTAGTGAAGTGCTTATGTCCTAATACACCAAGGGCAGGCTGGTAACACCTGTAGATATATAGACGGGCAGTACAGCTGAGCAAACTCTGGAATCAGGCTGCACTTGAACCCTGGCTCTGCCACTTATTTGCTGTCTGACCTTGAGCAACTTTCTTTCTTTCTTTCTTTCTTTTTTTTTTTTTGAGCAACTTTCTTAACCTCTCTGAGCCTGGGGGATTTCACAAGTCAATGCACGAAAGTAGTATTCTAGCACAATATAAGTAGTCTAGAAGTACTCTACCACCTGAACACATAGCTGTTTTTTTTTTCCCCCGTCTAAGAGCCAGCCTCTGGCAAAATGATTCAAACCCCTAAACTGTGTTCTTAAAGTTAGTGATGCTTTAAGGACACAGACCACAACATGAGGCTTGGTTAGTAGTTTGTTGAAAAATATTCAATAATTGTAGAGAATATATGTTTGGTTTCAGTTTGAGCGGGTTCAGCAGCTACTATGTTATTTTTACAGAGCCATGAAGCAAAAGAACATTAATACTAGATCTGGTTAAGGGTTTAGCAAATTAATGTGGTTTGTTTCTGTTTGAGATTCATGATTCCATTTGGTTCAGTCTCCGGGCAGAACTTTCTCTGAAATCCCATCTTTTGTATTCTCACAGCTCCTATCCTCAGACCTTCATGCCTGCCAAGTCTCCTGCCAGAGCCCACCACAGCCTGCTTCAGCTTCCTAACACATTTAAAAAACTAAGTCATTCAGCTAATCAAAACCCTTCCACAGCTCTCCATTACCTTCAGGAAAATGTGCCCCAATTCCTCAGTCTGCCATGATCTGACTCCAAAATGGAATCCACACTTCAGTCAGGCTGGTCCTCAGAAGCACCAAACTAAACTATTCCAGACTTTTGTTCAGATTTCTCCCCCTGCATGGGAGGTACTGCCTTCTGTTCTCAGCCTCTCCTGATCTCTCCCACTGCGCAGAGCTTACACACACTCATCTCATTCTTCAAGGACTCCAGTGCCCATTCATCACCTTTCTCCCTGGGCTCCCACAACCCCAGTCTGTTCTTCTTAGTTTGGCACTTTGCATGTATCAGTAATGCAGCTATTCATTTGATCTGATGTTTACCTGGAGCCTAATCAGAGCTGAAGCTGCAACCAAGGCCAAGGTGGACATGATAGCTTCATCTAAATTCTAACCTCTGGAGGGCAAGGTTATCTCTTACACTTCTGTTGTATCTCCCTCACTGCCTCCGAGCTCAGTGAGAGAATTGTGGGTCATCAACAGATACTTGGGGAATGAGTAATTGAGTTCAAAGACAGATCGTAAGACTGATTACTCAATCTGGGCTTTCACCCACTTGCTCTTAACTT
Source organism: Muntiacus reevesi (assembly GCF_963930625.1). Lineage (NCBI taxonomy): Eukaryota > Metazoa > Chordata > Mammalia > Artiodactyla > Cervidae > Muntiacus > Muntiacus reevesi. The sequence goes on along the minus strand of NC_089271.1, from coordinate 129,921,142 downwards.
GCTGAGTATATCTGGAGAAACAGATAACCTCTCTTCGTTTCAGTCCCCACTCAACAAATTAGGAGGCACCAGATCTTGGATAAAGCCGAAGGGCATCCTTCTGCTCTTCCATAAGGTCCTAGAACTATTCACCAACTCCCCATGGACAGATAAGAGGCTCTGCACCACCTCTGGGCACACTTCTCCACCTCCCCATGATCCCCCTGGTAAACTCAGTTCCTTAAGGGCAAAATGTTATCTTATCAATATGTGTTTTTCTAGAACAGTCCCTGGCACATAGTAGGAGCTCAAGAAAAAGTTCGCCAAAGGGAGGAGCGGATGAAAGCGAGCTATCATCTTTCATTTTATTACCAGTGGCAGCAGTTCACAAACCACCCCCATTTCCTTTCGCTTCCTGTAGGTTGAACAACAAAAACCAGTGATATTGACTTGACCTCTCCAAAGCCAAGGGAAGGCTAGAAGGCAGCCGCTGAGGAGCTGTATCCTAAAGAAACCACCTTCCTGCACAGGCTGAAACGGAATCATCTAGGTCTGGTGTTAAAACCTCACTGCCCCTGACGTCAAAGGTCTGTGGCTTCGAGGGGACAGTAGAAACTCTGTTTCTGTAGCGCCCTACAAATGACTGCCTGATGCTTTTGTTCCCACTTTTTTTTTCTTGGCCTCCTTTCCAGGAAATGGACTGGAGGAGCTGGCAATTGATTAAAAATAGGCTTCGTGTGAGGAAAACAAATATGCATTCGGCAAAATTAAAGTCTCTGAGCCTTAGAAGGCTTGCTGCTAGCTATATTTAGGCCTGGAGGTTAGGTCTCCTTCGAGCTGGCTGGAAAAAGCCTCAGGTCAAGGAAACTCTTTTCCTTCTATTGTAGGATCATTGCCTCTGAAGTCTCACAGCCTTGGTTTCTGATCGCATAGGACGGTTTCCTGATGAAAAGCTCAGGAAGTGCTTTTCTGGTGGCTTTGCCCTTGGAATCTCAACGTTGCAGACCTGGGCAAGGACTCAATGACCGCCTGAGGCTGGTCTCCAGACATCAGGTGGGTGAGCAGTGTTTCCAGCTCAAAGGTCTTTAGGAGCAGTACCCACAACCCACACCCCCACTCTCCACCCGTAGCCCTGTTAGTCGCCTGGTCCAATACTTTATATTCCTGGAGAAAAGGGTGTTCGTCTTTTTGATCCTTTCCAATACATGTCACTCCCTTGTCATCAGGTTTTTTAATCGAGCCCGGTCCTGTGCTGGAGCCTGAGGATACAGATAAGATGAAGTCATGTTTGCTGTCTTTAGTCCAGAGTTTTAGCAGAGCTCCTCATAAAATTTCTTTAGGGCCTTGAAGACAACCCTGGCATAACTTGCTTTAAGAAAGTCACTTATTATGAAGTTCAGATTGACAGGAAGATAAATTGGGCTTGAGTCTCCATTTTAAAAAAAGTTCACCTAAGGGCTCAGCTAAATGGAAATTAAAGTAGGATTTAGTTTATTCAGACCTTTTTCAGAAACACACCTAATTGCAGAGAGAAAGGTGCGCCTGCGAGAAATCACTTGTCAGCCCTCCCAGCAGGCCTCTTCTCACCTCCTGGGATCTCAGGAGGCCTGGGAAGGGAAAAGGAGAGGGGAGAAGAGACCTGGCCAGAGGACAGGTTGTCCAAAGGAGGGAGGAGGTAAAAAAGAGAGGGGTGGACTGAGCAGGGGGAGGGAGGCAGATAAGGGGAGGCAAGAGAAAAGATAGTAAAATAACCCCAAATCCCCTAGGACCTATTTTACATTTCTTTGATCATTTTTGGAAGGATGGGCTCAGGAAGTACAATTATAGCCAGCTCTCCATCACCGCTAAGGAGGGAAGTCCTTTTCAAGTGTTAGTTATTATTACAACATGAATAATTGAACCTCCCAGATAATCCCCAAACCTCATTTGAGTCTTTCAGTTTCTCTTCCTCCACTGCCAAATCTTTTAACAAAATGAGACCAATGATAGCAGAGAAAGTAAACAGGCTGGGGTGAATCCCTCTTCTCCTCCTGCTCCCCTTTCCCCCTCCCCTGCCTCTGGTCTGTCAGGTCTTAATCCTCAAAGTGAATAAACTGGTTCCCCAATACCAAGAGTAAGGAGTGTGAGTGAGGAGGAGTGCATCCATCTGACCCCTCTGGATCTAGCTCCATCCAGGCCCCTTCTGCCAACTCCTCCCTTCCTCCCTTTCCCTCCTCAGCCCCCTTGAACTGAGAGCTGGAAGAAAACACGTGCATAACATGCAGGGCCATTTACTTATGTTCTGCATCACGCATTCACACACTCCTCTCTACTCCACCTTCTAAATTCCTCTTACAAGTACTCCCTGCTTTCCACCATCCCCACAACAACTTCATCTAGGCTCCATTCCCTTTGACCTGGACTCTGGCAGTGGCTCCCTTGCTGCCTCCGGTCTCTAGCCACTCAAATCCATCTACCATGCTGTATCCTTCAGTGGCTCCCAGTTGTTTACAGGGTCAAGTCCAAAAGTATTCCTGTGGTCTGGTGTGTGACTAGAGCTCTACTCCTCACCTCCTACTACCTTATAAGACCATCCCCACCCCCGCAAATGCTGGGAAGACCCTCCCCATCTCCACCCCTAATTTAAGTTTGCTCCTAACTCCCGCCTTATCCTTTAAGCCTCAGCTCCCACATGCCCTACTCCTTGACACGCCTCCTCCCCCCACCCACCAGCAACTCTGGCTTCCAGTTATTTGCGTTGAGAGGTTCCCCAGTACCTCCCCAGATCCCCACTACACTTCTCACTAGACTGTAATTAATGGCTCACAGGTCTGTCATCCCTGCTGACCTACAAGCTCCTTGGCAGGACTCTATTTCTGGCATCTAAATGTGTTTTGAAAGAGAATAAATGATGTTTTAACATTGAACGGCAGAGCGCCAGAGTGGCTGGAGCAGAACTCGCACCACCAAGCCTGATCCTGCCTCAGGGCCTTTGCATCTGCTGTTCTGTTTGCTTGGGATACTCTTTTCCTCAAGTATCTACTTGGTTGGCCCTCTGGCATCATTCAGATCTCTTCACAAATTTCACCTCCTCAAAGAGCTCTTCCCTGGCTCCTTTTATCCAACATGGCACTCACCACTCCCCACTTTGAAACTATCTACCTACCTTTCCTGCTTCATTTTTTTTCAGGGCTCTGATTGACACCTGGCATGTTACATATTCATGTGTTCATTGATTATCTTCCCTAATAAAATCTAAGTTCTATGAGGGCAAGGATTTTTTTTTTTTTTTTTTTTTGCTGCTGCTGCTGAATCTCCAACATCTGGAACAAGGCCAGGCACAGAGAAAATGCTCAATAACTGTTTGTTGAATGTTGTTGAACTTGGACTTAGAACCGGGTGTGAACCCTCCCTCTACCCTCTACCTCAAATTCTGTGTGACCTTGGACTAGTTGTCTGTTTCCTCTGAGCCTCAGTCTTACCATCTGTAAAATGCAAAGAATAATTGTACATAAATCATGGGTAAGAATGAAATGAGATCAGCACTTTTGAAAGCACTTACTTAGCATGCTGCCTGGCACAGAGACGGCAGGTAATGCCTGTCAGCTGAAGTCCATGAACACACCAATGTCTTCTGCTTCTTTGATCCCTACCGTGCACCCTTCCCCCATCTAGTCCTTCTCATACCCATGGTGGTAACACCATCAGGGGCTTGGCACTCACTTGCCGCAGTTGTAGAGGTCACAGCAGAAGCAGGTGTTGCCCCGGATGCGAGGTGTGCAGAATCCACGGCTGAGGTGAGGGCAGTTCACCTGCAGACACACAGCAGTGAGCGGGTGAGCTGGCGCTGGATGGGAGCAGGACCCTCTGGGATTGGCAGTGCGAGCTAGTGAACTGATGGAGACGGTAAGGATGACTGTGAAATGAATACACCGAAGCACAGCCGGGATGGGGCTGGGCTGGCTCATCTCGTGCATGAGGCAAGTCACTGTGGAGCTGGGCTCACATCCAGCCTCAGCCACAGCCCTCAGCGCCCCATCCCTGGAGGGTGGAGATGGAGAGAAGGAAGGACGGATGGAAGGGCGGACAGAAGAACAAATGGACGGTAGGAAATGAGGCTACGACGGGGAATCGGGGTACAGGAGGAAAGAGGACCACATTGGGGAAGGAAGACAGAAGGGCAGTCACATGCACTCTGAAGTACACTGGTACCTCTCGAGCTGCCTGCGTAAGGTTCCTCATAACCCTCGCGGAAGGAGAATTTTTGGTTGAGGAACTTATGACCTTATACAGGAAAAATAGGGTTAGGGGGACCAGGGTTACAAGCGAACCTATGGAAGTCATCATTCATATTTTTACAGTCACCAAGGTAACACAAGAATGCGATCATGATGAAATCAAGAGAATAACAATGACATTTTATACATCTTGAGTTTGCCCACAAAAAAAAAAGAAAAATTAACTTCCATTTACCGTCTCTTGTTTGTGAGAAATCTTCCAGGCTCCCCCCACCCCAATACAGGTGCAACGAAGTGCTTGTAAATGTGTTTTGCTGTGTTACATAGAATATGGGTGGTAAACAGGCACTTTTTCTACATTGGGTCCTTCATCCAAAAGCTCAAGCCTTTCTGACATGCTGTCAGCACGTACATCTTTCTACTTCTTTCTAACCCGAGAATAGTCAGGAAAAATAGTGAATTGCTGATCTGGGAAGGAAAGTGGGGAAAGTGGGTGGCAAAGTCACCATGTAAGTACTTGCCCTAACGCCTTGGGAGCAGGGCCATAGCTTTGCCGGCCTCCCCAGGCACCGTTCACACTGGCTTTTAGGGAGAAATGGCTTCACCTGAGGCCGTTCCATTTTATGGAATGCAGTCACCATTTCACATCCACTTCTCACCCTTTTCCAACAATCACAAGTTTACCATTTTTCTAACTATTCTCAGAGTGGGGATTGACTCTCAATTTGAGGTTAATAGAGAACCAAACGGAGAAGGCAATGGCACCCCACTCCAGTACTCTTGCCTGGAAAATCCCATGGACGGAGGAGCCTGGTAGGCTGCAGTCCATGAGGTCGCCAAGAGTCGGACACGACTGAGCGACTTCACTTTCACTTTTCACTTTCATGCATTGGAGAAGGAAATGGCAACCCACTCCAGCTTCTTGCCTGGACAATCCCAGGGACGGGGGAGCCTGGTGGGCTGCCATCTATGGGGTCGCACAGAGTCGGACACGACTGAAGTGACTGAGCAGCAGTAGCAGAGAACCAAATGGTCGATGTTGCTAGAAGCATACAGTAGAAGTTCATGTTAAAGGGCTCTCTGGGTTAGGGAGGGGTGGTTGTGAGCTGAAATGAAAGCTCTCCGAGAATGACCTGAAGCCTCACCTCACCTCACCGCCCACTGCCTCAGCTTCTCCATGAGGTGACAGGGACCCAAGGAGAGCTGTGTGGGGTGGGAGAGACACCACCTCACGTGTCCACTCAAGCATCATCAGACTGGCCTCCTGAGGGTGTCATGAGACCAGGAGAGTCAGGGCCAGGCTGACAGCTGCCCCAGAGCCTCAAACTGAAGCAGGCTTCTCAATAACATTCATTTGGCTCCTGACCCCTCCTGCATATGAGACTCAGGCTCTGTCTCCTGGGTCCAGCCTGCTGACTTGGTGGGCCTCCCACTTTACTTCCAGCTAGACATCAAGTCCAGGCAGCTGACCCATCCTCCGCAGATGCAGACGTGGGGAAGGACCTGCCTTGTGGCCTCTGTACTCTCCTCTGTCCCTCTCAGGATCAAAGCCACAAACAGAGAGGCTGCCTGCTGGGGTCAGAGGGGCAGCCTGTGACCACAGAACAAAGCGAATCTGATTAGGCCTCAGGAGCGCTAACCTATGACTGTGGCCCCATTAGCACCTTGCCTTGAACTGAACCACTGAACAAACCAACTAAAGACACCTCACAGCAAGCTGCACGCCTCGGGAAGAGAGTCAAAGAAACAGGGTTCTAGGCAGAACAGGAGACTTTTCCTAAAGGTAAGGCGGTAACCCCATTCTGGCTCTTACCTCCTCAGCTTCCTTCTGAGATGTCTTGGGGACATAGTGGCACCGGTTAGCATAGAGGGGCTTCAGATCCTGGAAAGGGAAACAGCAAACCAAAAGGCTTTGGGCTTTGGAAAACAAAGCAGCAAGTGCTCTGATGGGTAAGAAAAGAGTTTAACACACACACATCCCAGAGTAGGTAGTGTTGGGTTAATTTCTGTGAGGATCAGATAAAAATGTTCTAATAACTACTTTCTATTGGGCCACTTAGTTAATGAGAAATTAGGAAATTGATTGAGAAATGCGTTTCTTAAAATTTCCGTTCTGTTTTTTTTTTCATTTATTTTTATTAGTTGGAGGCTAACGACTTTACAATATTGTAGTGGTTTTTGTCATACATTGACATGAATCAGCCATGGATTTACATGGTTTTCTTTTATTTCTAGTCTTTGTCTCTTTGCAAAGAATCCCCAGGGAACAGGAGTCAAAATTCCAGGTGATCACAACACGACACTCCGCAATGGATGGAGGCCAGCTCCAACAATGAGGTCTCATTATCACCTGAGGACAGGACCAGGGCAGGCTGACGCATCCTCCCTGTTGTCATTGCCATAGCTTTTTCAGAAAGAAGAGTTCAGGAAGCAAATCCCAGGGAGATGGGCAGCCATGGAGCCCACACTAGGTTTTAACTCGACTGAACTATGAGCCATTTTCACTCAACTACACAGATTAGAAAAAGACAGTGAACTCCAAAATACTGCTAAAGCCCAGGAAAAGTTGACTAGCCCTGCTGGTTTGGCCAGCTTCCTGTGAGGGAGCTCTCAGGCTCGGGGGTGGGGGGAGGAGGGTGGTGTGCATTGGGGTGGGACAGACAGATGCCACCCTGTGCCGCCCAGAAGGTGGCAGGCAGGGGATGCTGCCCAACTTTCACAGGACATTAAACATCCCCTGAGCGGGAGGGGCCTTCAGTCAAGAGCAGGTTAGCACAGGATCAGCAGTTTATACAAACTGACCTTTGGAGGTGGGCCAAAGCACCCTGGCCGAGGGAGTTTATCTATTGCCCCATCCCCACTGAACCCACTTCTCTCACCACTGCCAATCATCCTGATGGCTGCTTTCCCCCACATGTGTGATTGAGCATCTCCTGTACCTGACACCCATGTGCCCCCTGCCTCCCTGCCTGCTGCCCCGTCCAGTTGCTTCTACCTAGCTGCTCTGTGTTCTCAAAGTGTCCTGCCCTGGGGCTCAACCTGGAGTCACGCTGGAAAGGCATGAGGGTTCTCATGGTCACGACTGGCAGGGTTTATTGTCCCCATTTGGGCAATGGTAGAAGTAGTTCTCATTCCGCGGTTGTGGCGGGGGGGAGGCTCGATGTGCTGGTTGTAACCTCCTGACCTCCTGGTTCTACAAAGAGCATTCAGCTGCCAACTGCTTAAATGAAGATCGACGTGTGTGTGTGTGTGTGTGTGTGTGTGTGATGGTGGCCCATGTGCTGCCTGTGGCTGCCCTTCTGCACTGAGGCCCCAGGGGAGGAATAAGCCCACGTGGCTAGCAGGTAAGAAAAGGCCACTGAGCCCGCCGACAGCCTTTTATTTACGTCTGAAGGGCGAGCAATGGCCGGTCGGAGCGCTGGCCACCAGCTGCCTTCCACTGAGAGTCTGAGTGCTCAGGGCCAGGCCCTCTCAGGCCTTCACGCCCATGATTTCATGCCGTCCTCATGTTACCCCTGAGGTAACTAAGTTCCTATTACATCCAGGTAGAAGAGAAGAAACTGGCACAAGAAGGTGATGTGACTTTCCCGGCTAGTTAATGGCTATCTTCAGGGAGGGGAATGGAAGGAAATTGGAGACAAGGGAGAGAGGAATGAGACACATTCAGAGGGCTGTGTCAGAAGGTAGGTGAAGCTCATATGCCCCTGAGTCAAAGGACAGGGCACCGTGGGACTTCCCTGGTGGCCCAGTAGTTAAGACTTGCAGGGGCTACACGTTCAATCCCTGGTCAGAGAACTGGATTCCCACATGCCATGGGATGCAGCCAAAAAATAAACAAAAGGATGGGGCGCCATGAGGTTAAAGGGGCTCCACAACAGGAAAGGCTGGTTCTAACCCACCCAAACAGTGCTGGGGTCCAAATGTGCCTTTCATTTAAGCTAGCCAACAGATATCACCATTGATTAATAAATTCTCCTTCCTCAAAATTTCACAGGGTCATGTCACATATGGAAGTTAAAAAAAAAAAAAAAGAACTGGGTGTCAGTGAGGACTGTTAGATGTCTCAGGACAGGTACAGTGTAGGCAAAAAGGTTTTCTCAAAGACTCATCTAGCTTTACCCCAAACCTTTAATCAAATGCTCTACTGCAGGCCACTACCAGCAGGAGGTACAGATGACCTAGAGTCAGAGGCTGGAAGAAACTTCCAGTAAATATAACTTGGATTTTTCTCCCATTGCCTTTTGGCTAATGCCATCAATCAAAACCTTTTGGAGTTTAGGGGTCAGGGAAATGCAAATCAAAACCACAATGAGAAACCATTTCATACTTGCTAGGATGGTTAGAATTAAAAAGTCAGCTAACAATAGGAGATTGGCACACTCAGACACTTCCAGTGCAACTATAAAATGATGCAGCCACTTTGGAAAATTGACAGTTCTTCAAAAGGTTAAATATAGTTACCATATGACCCAAAACTTCAAATCATAGGTATATACACAAAGAAAATGAAAACATAGGTCCACATAGAAACTGGTACACAAATGTTTATAACAGCATTATTCATAAAAGTCAAAACGTAGAAACAACCTGTATGCCTGTCAACTGGTGAATGAACAACCAAAATGTGGTATATCCATACAATGGAATATTATTAGGCCATAAAAAGAAAGGAAGCACTGACATATGGTACAATATGGATGAATATAGAAAACATTATACTAAGTAAAAGATGTCACAGAAAACCGCATATTATATAATGCCATTAATATGAAATATTAACTAATAAAGGGAAATCTATGGAAAAAGAGAGTAGATTAGTGGTTGCCTAGGATTTGGGGGAGCAGGCATATTAGAGAGGTGATAACTAAAGGGTATGGGGTTGTTTGAGGGATGATGAAAACCTTCTAAAATTGATTTGGTGATAGTTTGCACATATCCATGAATGTACTAAAAGCTACTGAATTATATGCTTCAGATGGGTAAATTAAATGAGATGTGAACTATGTCCCAATAAAGCTGTTTAAAAAAAAATTAGAAGTGGGAATATGAGGGAAAAGGAGGAAGCCATTTCAGCTCATGATGCCATGAAAATCTACTGCAGGCTTCTTGGCCACTAGGCCTGTGTTGCCATGGAGACTGCCTCGGAGTGAAGAGTGCTGTCAAATGGGGATAATAATGTCTGCCCTACATATCTCACAGGATGGTTGTGGGTCTCAAACGAGATAATAGATGTCAAGGCACACTGAAATGCTAAATCCACCACACAAAAACACAGAATTATTGTCATTAAGATGGCGCCTGTTGAAACAAAATAGCACACAATACTATGACTGATTGCAAACATGCTACAAAAATAGGTATATATACTCAGAGGGTAATATGTGAAAATCGCCTACGCTATAGAATCGCTCTTTTAGGGTGTTTAGGGTGGTAGGAGAGTGGATGTCACAAGTTCCTGTTGTGTCATTTGCCTTTTCAAAAAGAAAAAGATGGCTGCTCTCAGCTAAAATAATAAGGGATGGATCTGATATAGGAACCGAGGTATTCTTGGTCCAAAAAGAGAACTGGGCAAAAAACCTCTCTCTCCCACCCCATACTTTTCCCCCTTCCCAGAAATGATCTCCTTACAGGCCAACACTGACTGTGAATTCCACTAAGCTAGGCATGTGAGGGACTGACTCTTAAGTATGGGAGGAGAGTCCCAGAACAAGTTGGTATTGAAACAATGTTGCAAATCACCCTTGCCCAGATAGTCCATACCCAGGACTCTCCCTCAGGCTAACCAGCACTGTTAAGCCAAAGACTGAAATGGAATAAAATATCATTGATCCACAGAATATTCTATGATTCAATTTTGCTCTAATTCACTTGGTTTACAAAATATACAATTCCAACTAGTTCATAGGATGTTTCCATTTTCTTTTTTATTTATGGATTTTTAATTGCTTTATGTTTTCATTTTCGTTGTTGGTTCAGTTGGGGATAAAAATAAGTGTCTGAGTGGGTTGTGGGGGCTCAGTAAGCAGCTTAGCTCACTCTTGCTTGGGGTTTGTGGGCCAGATCAGGGCCACGCTATGACCTCCCCGGGACTTTTGCCTTTTTCGGACTCCTTCCTCCACTCAAAATATTGAATAGGATGTTTCATTTATTTTAATTATATGTTATGACTGCGTTGGTATAAAGACAAATTTCTATTACATGTGAAAACCTTTTTTTTTTTTTTTTGGCCTAAAAGGTCATCATTTTTCCTCTGATTTGAAAATAAATTATATTTTTCTGGGACCCTATAAAAGTTCATGGTTGTGGGCACTGTGTCTATTGAGCCCAATGGAGAAGATGGCCCTAGGCCAGATTAAGAAAGCACAAAGTGAGGGGTGAGGGTTCCTCTAGAGGGGCCCACGGGAAGGACCCGAATCCCAGGTTTCTCTGAGAAGAAGCACAGATTTGGGTTTCAGGCCTTCCTTGAGGCCTAGCTTCTCCAGAATTGGAAGCACTTGGCATCTGAACGCCAGGACTGGGATTGTTCTGGAGACTTTTTAGTTCTGGGGGCTTTCTCCAGACCCCAATCACATCACTCCTCTCCAATTATGAAGACAGCAAAATTCAACAATCCTAGAAATGGTGTCTGGGGGACTTCCCTGGAGGTCTAGGGCTTAAGACTCTGTGTTCCCAATGCAGGGGCACACGGATTCCAGCCCAGGTCAGGGAACTAGATACCACATGTGGAAAACAACGTATCTATCCTCATGGGCCATTCTTGTCGCTGCTGGAGATGGCAAGGGGAGCTCAGCTACCAGGGCTCTCTGCCTGCCTCCTCACTCCCAATGCCAATTCCCTGGCCCCAATGCCCTTGTCTTTGACTTTTCCAAATCTCAACAACCTCCAGCCCCTTCCCCACTGGGAAGCCTGGCCTGACCCAAGGTAAACCACTCTGGCACCTAGAGTTCACCCCCCCCAGCTCAACCCCAGTTCTGTAGTGCATTCCAGGAGGTCCTCATGTTGACATCACCTCCATGGGGCAGGGATCCTGTCTTCTACTTCTTCCGTACCCCTCACAGCCCTCAGCACACACCCAGCACACACCCGCTCAATGAAGCCTCCTTGTATTGCACACTGACTTTAACCCCAGACTAAAAATACTCACGATATGTCTGGCAGCAAAGACCCCATCAACTATGGCACAGCAAAAGGCTGCAATCACACCAAAGCTGATAAAGACGATAGAAGCCACCAGCTGTGGGGGGACAAAGCAAAAGTGTCTGTTAGCCTTCCACTCTTACTGCTTCTGGGGATGAGGCGATTCCCCAAGAGACCGCCAGGCAAAGCCAAACGCTGGCCCGCCACCCCATGGAGAGGCCCTGAGTGGGAGGGAGATGCAGAGAAGGGGCCACTGGAGCATGTCCTACATTTTCAGGGCAAGCTAAGAAACTCACTCCGTGAGTCAGTGAGGACCCAAGGAAGAGGAGGCTGAGGAATCAGGCTGCATGGCTCTTCCACTCTCAGACTCAGAAAAGTGTTGGACCTTCGACATCATGTAGTCCAACTCCTATTTTATTTACTGTGGAGTTGGAGGCTCAGAGAGGGGAAATGGTGTGTCCCAGGTCACTGGCCAGGCTATGGGAGAGCCTGTGCCCTCCAACTCCTAGTGCAATGATCTTCCCAACCCCTCATGGTGTGGGGGCGGGGTGAAGAAGGGATGACTCTGAAGCCCCACACAACCTGACATGGCCCTGCATCACAGAGGAAGGAGACCACACAACTTATGGCTTACATGTCAAAGACATTTTACAAGGGTTGAAGTCTCTGAAATTCATCAATTCTGTGCAGTCTATATGAAAAAATTCAAGTACAAAAATTGTTTGCTGGAACTAGACTGCCCTATTCTCTGACCGTGTTAGGTAACAGAAGTTTTCCTAATAATGGGTCTCCCATTACAAGGGTAATACTACAATCCAATGAGGAGGTAGGCATTTCCAGGTGTTTCCAGGGCTGGGAGTAGGTACTGCCTGAGCCCACCATCTACCCTTGTGAAAGTGTTAGTTGCTCAGCCGTGTCCCAGTCTTTGTGACCCCAAGAACTAGAACCCGCCAGGCTCCTCTGTCCACGGGATTCTCCAGGCAAGAATACTGAGTGGGTAGCCATGCTCTCCTCCAGGGGATCTTCCTGACCCAGGGATCGAACCCAGGTCTCCTGCATTGCAGGCAGATTCTTTACCATCTGAGCCATGTGGGAAGCCCCCATCTGCCCTTGTTGACCCTCAAAACAACACTCCTTGAGGTGCTTTTTTGGGGGGAAGGGGAAAAACAGGATGACATTAGGCTGCTCTCCAGGGATAAGAGGGGAAATAAAAGTCAAGACCACCTTAAGGTTCTCCCATCTCAACAGGCTACGAGGAAATACAGATCTCCTTTGGGAGTTGTTCAGAAACCTTGTCCCATAAATCTCACTTCACAGCAGTACAGAGGATTGGTAAATAATGGATGAACGATGTCATGAAATTGGCATTATTAGCTATGCTATGATCAGCTCTACAATTAGAACTCCCCTGTTATTTTGAATAATTTAAACCCAAAGTGCAAACACAACTGGCTGCGGGAGAGCCCAGGTGAAATGGAAGAAGAGGACTATTAGAACTCCCCCGAGGCCGATTCCCCACATTGCTGGGGGAGAACATATGGTTCGAGTTCTCTGTCCCTGGAGCTATTATGTTATCTGATTAAACTTGCTGTTAAATAGACTCCATTATCAAAGTCTAGATGCCACGGAGACTTGTACTGGGGAGCCTAATCAGTCCACCATCTGACCACTCACCAGGCCTCTTGATTTACAAGCCTATAAAATTGCAACAAGCTTGCAATTCAGTCTGTACTTTCTTCTCTTGCCCTCTACAAAGTCTTCTCAAGCTGAAGCAGGAAGACACAACAGCTTGCCCTTGAGGGGCCCCATTCAGACAGAGAACTTGGTGAATTTTACCTCCCAGTATATGCTCATCCTTCCTCTCCACCTCATCACACAGGTAGCTTTGAACCAAGGGGTCATGGGACTATTGGAGACCAGCTTTGTAATTTTGTTTTCTTGTGCCCTACATGTATTTGTTCTGTTAATTAAAGTCCCTTAGATGGAAATCTCAGGCTATCCATCAGAGAACAAGGGGTAAGGGTGGCCACTGAGTGCGGGAATCAGAGTAGCAAAGGCATCCCAAGCGAGGACAGTGGCCTGACTGGTTAGGCTGGTGCACTCATTTGCTGATGAGGAGAAAAGCAAAGGGGAAGATACAGATTATTCTATCCTTGTGACTTAAGGAGATGAGCTGGGCAACTGAGGGAGCATCAGGCAAGGTGAGAACCAGTCCCACACCACAGGGTCACTTTAAAACAAGTTTCCCGGAAGCTTAGGGGAAGGTAACTGTTTCTTTCGTGGTCCGATGTGGGCGACCTTAGTAAGTGTGCTACCCATCCACAGAAATGTTGAGCTCTTTCAGATGAAGAGGTGGTCTGATTGTGTAGCCATGAAAACTTACCATCTGCCGTTTGTTCTCCACGAGGTTTGATCCGATGATTCCAAGGAACGATCCAAAGCCAAGCTGTAAAGCAACAGGGCATAGATGGTCAGCCTGACCACGCAATCATCCCAGCCCCAGGACACGATTCAGGATCGCAGAAAATAACCTGCTAAACCCGTGCAGTTGTTATGCACACAAATACAGTATGAGCATTTTTCCCACCATTTACCAATTTGCCCCTGTAGATATGAATCACACCTAAAAAGAAACTTAAGTGCCCAGAAGCTAAAAGTAAAAGTCAACCATCGCTTTTCAGAGCCTACTGATTTCAATTTCCATATCCATTACCTAGCACGTGACCAGTGAGTCAGTAAGAGTCGGATAACGGTGAAAAGCACACATTATACTCTGATCTTTATCTTTTCTTTGAAAAGAGACCTTCTACCCTGATGCACGAATCACAAAATAAAGGTTGGAAATAGCAATTTTTGATGCATCTGCCACACTAATCAAACCCAGGAAGTACTTTAGAAATCAGCAAGCACCTTAACCTAGACTTAAAAAAAAAAAAAAGAACAATTTTTTTTGAAAGCCTGTATTTGTGGTTGACCCACTGCAATTTATGTGAGCACTTATTCACCTCCTCTTCCATCTCTGCTTCATTTATGGAAAGAAAGCATTCATTAAAGGGTGAGCAGAAATGGCAGTGTAAAACACTGAGAAACAATCTCCCTGTCTTAGCGTCTGGGATGATGGCTCAGAGTAGCAAATCCCACTTTGCTCTCAGTTCTGCCATTAGTGGACTGAGTCTGCCAGTCTCAACTGGGAACAATCACTAACTGATGGCCGTTATCAGGAATGAAAGTGAAAGAAGTAAAATGTGGTGGGAATGGACCAATAAATCTTAATGCAAGTTCAGTGGTGTAGTTACATTTCTCTTGAGCCTCACTAATGATCAGGCTTTCCATCTGCAGCCTTACCTTGGCTCACAGGGGTATCTCTCTCAGCCTGAGGCCCCCCAAGCCTTACACCAGGCTTGGAAATCTAAAGGACCCAAAGGCTGGGCAAGAGCCTGGTGGGACAGTGTAGGGGGACTGGGCGCTTGCCTCAGAGACCCAAGGAAGAAAGAGATTGAAGGGAAGGAATGAATACAAATTTCCAAGGCTCACTCTGTAGGGCCACTCAGCCAGCAGCCCCTCTTGGGAAATACAAGCTGAAGAGCATAAGGGTGTATTCCGTGCCATCCAAGACCCTACAGAGAACATCCTCTCAACAGTTACTCTATGCCTGTCTCCCACCTGGTCTTGTTTGAAATGTAATTAAAATGCATTGTGATAAAAGTATAGTGATTAGGGACATCCCTGGTGGTCCAGTGGTTAAGAATCCATCTTGCAGTGCAGGGAAAACAGGTTTGATCCCTGGTCAGGGAACTAAGATCCCACATACTGTGTAAGCCTGGGTACCACGACTAGAGAGCCTGTGTACCACAACAAAATATCCCATATGCCACAACTAAGATCAGACACAGCCAAACAACAAATAAAAATTTTAAAGTATAGTGATTAAAAGCTGGTCATCAGACTAGCCTGACTTCTAAAACCAGCTCTTTCACTTGTGTCTGCAACCTTGAACAAACTGAATGACCTCCCTAAACCTCAGTTTCCTTAGCTGGAAAATGGGGACCATCGAGTGGCCATCTTGCAGGATTTTTGTAAGGATTAGCCAGGATGCTACAGTCAAAGAACTTTGTACACGGCCTAGCACACAGCAAGTACTCAGTAAATAGGAGTTATTGTTCTAGCAATTACTATCACTCTTTAAAAAGACATTTAACTTTTGAGCTCTAACCTGATTTGACCTGGGAAGTCCTATCATTCCTTGCTCTATTTCAGAAGAGTTTCATATTCTATTTTATCTGCCCTTCCAATAAGTTCACAGTATCTATTTTTTCAGGAAGAATTCCATGAATAGTCTGTGCTTATGACACTCTGGGCCATTTGTGGAGCTTGAAAGAAAGTCAGAGGCAGCTTCTTACAAGGAAAATAAGTCCTTTTACTGAGTGGTTCATCAGTTTCCACAGATATTCACTGAATGTCTCCTGATCCCCAATGGCAACCTTTGCCTTAAGACAGGAAGCAAAGCAAAGACACTTGCTTCTGCTGACACTCTCAAATAACTCTCTGATGGCAGTGACCAGAAGAGGCGGCCTGAAGCCTCATGGAATTAAGTCTGGAAATCCCAGGGCAGCCAGTTACTTTACCCAGTTCCCTCCCCTTTCCTTCCATTCCATTCCTATTCCACTCCAACTCATTCCATTTTCTAACCCTCACTGAGTACTTTTGTCACATAAATAAGGTGACATGGCCCCTGCCCTGGGAGAGAGTCTGTGGCCAAACGACCACAGGTGAGGTAGAAACAAGGTGCTCAAGAAGCTGAGAATAATTCATTTTGTATTATATCCTTGACTTTACTCTTCTTAGAAACTGTGTGGTCTTGGGCTAGTTCTTTAACCACTCTGTGCTTCAGTTTCCTCCTCTATTAAATGGGAATCACAATGATCTCGACCACACAGCGCTGCTGTGGGGATGAAATGAGACAAGGCATGTATGTAGCGTGACCTGCATAAGGGAGGCTGTTAAATACACGGTCGTTTCCAGATCTCACAGAGAAGGAGAGAAATGGGGTCAAAGACAGGCAGAGTTCAGCAGGTGGGACACTAAGATCACCTGAGTTCTGGCTGGAAGAATTCACTCATCTGGATGATGGCACTAACCAGTGCCGCTGAAACGACTTTACATATGAAAAGCATTTGAATTTAAAGAAGCACTTGCCCTCCACGTTGATCAGGGTCATGTTACGGAGTTCGGTGGAGCTCCTATGAGTCCCATTTGCTAGACAGCAAAATGGAGGCCTAAGAGAATTGTCTGGGCTTGTTCCCTCTCACAGCAAGTTCAGGCAGAACCAGGAGGAGCCCTCAGATCCCCTGACAGCTGGTGTTCTTCCAGTCACACTTTGCTGCATTTGTGGCCACTGTGAGCAGAACAGTAACCTTTGCCACTGCCCACTCCTCAGGGAAGAGGCTCTCTGCAAGGGGGGAGTGAGAAATCCTATTTGAGGAAGAGCTGAGGCGGTGAAAGCAAAGGAGGAAAAAATTCAACAGAATTTCCTGCAAATAGGCAGTGGCCTCTAATCAACTGTTTGCTCCCCAGAGGCCTCAGAGAGGTAAGCTCTCTGGTCCTCCCTAGAGAACTGCACTGAATCGTGGAATGTTCAGACCTTTGGACCTCCATCCTGACTCCCCATTACCTGAACAAATAACCAGCTTTCTTTGTTTTGGCTGCTCTCCAATTGTAGGGGAAAAAAGACAAATCATTAGAAATCAGATTCCAGGGCTCTTTTTAGACTGCACCCATGCCTATTCCCTGAGGATGAAGCTTAAAAGGATTAATCATTTGATAAGTTTTCATTGGACAGCTACTCTGGCAGGCTCAGTGCTAGACCTGTGATTTGGAGGCCAGGAAATGAGGTGGGATACCATACCAAGATCAATGAGACAGCCTCAAGGAACCATAATTAGGTAATGGGTCTACAATCCTATTCTGTAATCCTGAAATCAACAAAGTTCTTAAAACCAAAAGGCTTTTTTGTAACTAATTTGGTGGCAAAACCTGGCCTCAAACTGCTGTGAGGTTATTTTATAATGTTTATCTACTTAGTGTAAAAATTCACAGTTTACTAAAGAAAGATGAAGATGCTTGATTACTGGGTATATCTCAAGACTCCACTGGGATGTTAGATAATATTGGGTTGGCCAAAAAGTTCATTCAGGTTTTTCTGAAGCTTATGGAAAACCCAAATGAACTTTTCAGCCAACCCAATATATGATAGATACACTGTATTATCTTTCTAAAATATAAAAAAAAGACTAAATTTGCAAACACAGCTGGCCCAAGGGTTTAGATAAGGGATTGTTGATGTGTATAAACAAAGCTAAATGAGAATATAGCCCAACATTCCACAAAACAGAATATGACTATTTTCCAACAATTATGAGTAGAAAGAATCCAAGGTAGGGAGTTCAAAGATGGTAGACCCAACTGTGGATCCCAGTAGCTGAGAAATGTCCCAGCTGTCTTTAAGATGGGATAGAAAAGAACATTTGGATAAACAGAGAGAGAGAGAGAGCACTAGGAGGACGTCCCAGCCCACGTAATGTTCAGGGGACTGTGAATGGACAATTTTGGCAAAAGAAAGGTGTGGGAGACCAGGCTGAGGGTATCTTCAGAGAGCTTTGAATGACAACGCTAAGGAGGCAACAGGAAGCTAGTGGAGGGTTAGTCTTATCAAGCAAATCAAGACTCAAGACTCATCTTTGAAACTCACTTAGTAAGCAAGGAACTTTATCTTAGAATGATCTTATATTTTAGAAACAGTTTCAAACAAGAGGTAGAAAAAATTTCTGCCTCATTCACAATAAACCACTGTTTATTATGGTGACTACAAACTATTTTGTGACTACAAAACCACAAAATCCCACTGTTCAGAGCTCCTTATGTTTCCTGAGCATTCCAGTTAGTCAAAATTTTGTTGGATTTCAAGAGTATTCACGTGTGAAGCTGAAGCCACACTGGCCTTAGAGAAGGTTTCTGGGCTATTGATGGTTAAGAATGATCCCTGTTGTCTCTGCCTCCTACTCCCCCATGGCAACTCTGATATAATTTTCAGTTAACTGAGCCTCCCCTTCCCCTGTCTGGGAAAGAGGACAGAAACTCCTAGTTTCTTTCCTGAAAGAAAACCCAGGTGAATGTGGGCCCTAGCAGTACAACAGGTAGGGGAGAAGATGTTGGCATGTAAGACTTTTAGCACTGATCAAGTGGCCAACTCCATCTTGCGGGTTGCATGGGAAACACATTTGGAGGCCTCGTTCTCCTGGATCTAAGGTTAGAGCTATAGAGAAGGAGTGGGCTTTCTCGCTTATCTTTTCCAGCTTCATACAACCGAGGCTCTTGTTTTATTTCATTATTATTATTTTTTTTAGTCCTCCTGGGCAGAAAGTTCACTGGAACTCTTCTAGAATGGACTATGTCTTGAATATTTGAGGACAGTAAAAATCCTAAGCCAGTTTGTCTTTCTAGGTTGGTTTTAATTTTTTTTAAATGATACAGTTCAGCCTGTAGAAATGAGCACATATTTAAAGATGTCTGTTGCACACTTGTCTTAAGATGACACCACATTCTGGTTCAGGTACAGTAGTTAACACCCTATCAGAATGCACCTCATTGTCGAAGGGCATCTCATTTGGTAAAATAAAGATGCCACAGAAAAGTGTCACGTGACTTAGAGTTTAATAAATACGGTTAGATTTTTCAATGCCTGAGATCTCAATAGTTTTAAATGAAGTGTATGGTAAGTCATCATTTAATCTAATAACTGCTCCCTAATTGGTCTGTTTTAAAATTTTACATTCTCACATACGAATTTAACCAGAGTCCTAAAATAGCAGAGTTCCAAATAACCTGACACTTTTCCCCCAAAATCTATATAATAGTTATTTATATTCAGACTGGCCAACTTGATAGTGCGGAATCTAAAGATGCCACATTTGGCTCATTCTGGTTTTATTGCTAAGCATAGTTTATTTATTGTGTTTTAGTTCTCCAAGTGGCTGCCGATCCACCTGAATTAAGACTTCCCCCGGGTGTTTATTAAAATACACACCATGGTAGGGAAACCACTGGCTTAGAGTCTATACAATAACTCTCTAATAACCAAACTATTCAATTAGTGAAAGCACCCAGGTCCCAAATAAATCTAGATTCTCAGGCATTTATTTTTTCAGAGGTATGAGTCATTATTGTATCTGTTATAACATGATCTGACCTATCACCTCAAATGGATTTTTCGGCTGTTCAACCTGCAATCTTCCCCCCTTCACTTTCTATAATTAAAACCTATCTTAAAGAAACAATCTACAGGAACTATAAAAGCAAAAATTTTAAGGTTAAACCATAAGGCCAGCTCTCTGATTAACATTTCCGCATCAGCTCTCAGTGAGACACACACACAGAGATACTCTCCCACTGCTTCAACTTCCAGTGCTAGCTGAACATCAGGTACTTCAATAACAACAATCACGAGCCCTCCTTCCTTTGTTAATGTATTCCAACCCAGCCACCCACAGGCAGATATTCTACAGAGAAGTTTCAGAGCCACCGTTCATGAATAGCAGCTGCTACTCTTAAATGACATGGAAAATACCTTCCCCTCACCCAGGGGGAGTCTGAATCTTGGCTTGAGCATGTGCTCAGCAGTCAGAAATCTCTTACTAAATGCAGTTACCTGAAGCCCACAAAGTCACACAGACCCTATAAATTGCTTTCCCAAGCCACCAAAATGCAATCTTACCCCCCCTCCCTCCATTCCCCCCTCCTTCATGTGTTTAAAAATAAAACCCAATTCTGCTGACGACTGGTTTTCTTGCCTCACCACAGGAAGTGAACCGGGTGAGTTCTCACGTCACATGCTTAGCAGAGGGCACCAAATGCTGTTTGTGGGACACCTGCCCTTGGCTGAGGGGAGCCCTGTGGGCCCAAGAAGGAACTCCCCCAGTGGGGTGGGCGGCCTTCAGCAGCTGGGTGCCAGAGTCCAGGGCTATTGAGGAGGCTGACTGTGGAATCGGTGACCTAGGCAACAGGCGTCAGGCTTGGTCACTCACAGTGCTGGCTTGTCAAAGGCATCCATCTTTAATCCCTTCCCTTTCCTTTGCTTCTCTCTCCAACCCCCACACTCAAAAAAAAAAAAAAGTAAAAAAGAAGACAGACAAGAAAACAACAAATTCATCTGTCCTCTCTGATAACCTAAAATGTAAACAACAACAACAAAATCCCATTCTGACTAACTTCCTTCCCGCCCTCTAGCAGTTATAATTGGGAAGTCATTTAATTGGTATTCAATTAAGTTTTGGGGATCAGTAGTAGCATGTGTAGATCCAAATGAGGTTTTTGTTTTTCTTTTGCCTCAATTCAACTGAGGTATAATTGACACAATGGTATATATTTCATTTCATATATGATGTGATGATTTAGTATCAAAAATGAGGTTTTGTATGCAGAGTTCAGTGCTTTCCAGAATGGATTGCATGCAGCCTTGGGGATGGGTAAAAAATCCACTCAAGTAGGGAAAGAAATTATTCGAACTCTTGTTTCCTATTTTTTGTTTATCTGAAAGAATAGGAAATTGCGCATTACGATTATTCAACACACGGACTGTCACTGGCGCCCTCCCTCGGTGTGACAAGGCAGCTATCCTTTGGGAGGAAAGCAGCGGGGGCTGGGTGTGGGGCAGATTATGTGTCCCCGGATAGTCTTATCTAGTCTTAACTAGTCGCAACAAAACGGACAAGGGGTGAGCAAAGACTCCTGTTGATAAACTACAAAGAAGATGACCCTAATAAAGTAACACAGCGAGAAAATGACAGGAACTCTCAGGGTAAGCTCTTTGCCACCCCGTGAGAGTACATTCAAAACACAATGATGCCAATGACAATCATATCTGAGAAGAAAGTCCCACATATTCAAAATTATCTAGTAGGTTATTTGAAATAAGGATTTATAGCCACTAACTTTAATGAGACTTCATACGAAGTGTGTACCATTCCTTGAAATTTTAGTGTTAGTATGAAGATATTAAAAATTAAAACTGCATTCACTTTTATCTAATTTTTGAATTTCCATTTTAATAGGTTTATGAACATGTATATAATTTGTAAGTGAATACGTACACATATTTTAGGAGTGGATATTCCACATATCTTTCCGGAGAGGACGGTAGGATGACTTTGGAGATCAGTGTGCTGTGGGTCATAAGACTATCAAGCTGCAAGGGTCCTCAGAGTTCAAGTAAGGTTGGGTGACCTCTGTTATGTATAGGAAAGCAGACCCCCAGAAAGAACCTCAGCCTAAGGTTAACATTGCTAACCACTAACATCTCCTAGATGAGAAAACTGAGGTCCAAAGAGTGAGGGGACTTGCTGGGATCACACTGCTAGTTAGGCATGGAGCTGGGTTCTTCTTAGTCCAGTGCCCTTCTAAATAGCCCTGAGTTGTCTCTCTATATGAACACAGAGATATATAAAGGAGGAAAACTGAGCAAACACAGAAACTCAAACAGAATTGAAAGCCATCAGAGTAGAACAAAACGTCTCTAGCTAGCAAGCTGCTGAGACCTACCTATGCCTCTGATACTTACAATAACTCCTGGGTAATAACCTCCAACAGTCACATTCTGGGTCCTGGTGGTTGCAGCGAGGCCCACCGTGAGAATTAACACGGACACAATGAGCAAAGTCACGGTGACATAGATGGAGTTTCGTTTCCTCCGATTGAAGGCTCCTGAAAGCACATAGAGAAACTGAAATTGCCCATTTCGGCCGCAGAAGGGATGGGCTTAAAGAAAAAAATCGCTAGGACGGTGTTCCTTCCCTACTCCAACTGGTAACTGGGGTGATCTCTGGGGAGTGGGATGACGGGATGACAGAGAAGAGATGGAGCTTTAGGTTTGTGCAGTCGTCAGGGGTTACATTTACAGTAAAATATATACATTTCTGGTTTGAAAATAAACATTAGAAGGAACTGTACCAGTTACATAAAAACAAAACTGAACACATTTTTGTGCTTTTTGCATCTGATAAAAGATGTGTCATACCCACTTAGTGGAGTGTATTTTTAAGCCAAATTACAAGGTGTATGATAAATGAAAAGCGTACTGTGAAGATATTAAATGACAATATTTTAAAGCCAATATGCAACTAAGAAGGGTTTTCTCATAAGCTGGAGATATAAAATTTCATTTTCAGTGTAAATACCAGAACCAAGCCAGGTACTGGGATTTTTTTTTCATTTATTTCTGATATTTGCCACCTCATGTATAAACTTTAAAATGGTGTGTTGGCAAGATTTGCCACAAAACAAATGTGTGTAATAAAGTAAATGTTTGGAGGCCATTAGTCCCCAAAGATCTGTATCAGGGGAAGTAGATGGGGAGGATTATAGCTTACATTGTTTAGGCTTATGTGAGGGTGACATAAATACGAATGATGAGAGACCCGTTCTCCTACTCAGTGCTTATCAGACATGATAGTGCAAACCAGTATTTTTTTTTTCGAAAACAGGCTTATGAAGTCAGATAGAAAAATGGTATCTAGACTCGCTTTTCAATTTAATTTTTTAAAAGGAATAGAGAACTGTTCAACACTCCTCGTTCGGAGGGGGTTCTCAACAGGAAATAGGAGGGATGAGGTACCACCTAGGAGTTCTCATAAAAATAAGCAACTGGGGGACTAGTTCTGAGAGTCCAGTTCTCTAGAGAGGAGTGTTTTGACGGGGTCGCCCACCCAGGTGGCTTGGCTGTCATTTATGGGCCTGAAGAGGCCACTTGGGGCTGTTCCTAGGACCCCCATCACTCTGGGAGGCCTCGCTGCAGCCTCGGGAAGCGGCTGCCATTGAAGCTCAGACTGCACCACTGGGAGGGAGGGAGGGGAGAGGGGATGAGGGAAGCGGGGGGGGGGAGGGGGGGGAACGAGAAAGCCAGTGAGACCCAGGAGGCCTGGCGGTGCTGAGAGGGAGGGGCTGTGGCTGGCCCTGCAGCCCCCAGCAGATGCCCCCTCCCCTGAGGGAAGAAGAGCCACCCTGAGTGGGCCCCACCATCCATCTCGTCTCCCCTAGTGCGGTCCTTGCCTCAGGCTCCAAGGGAGGTGGGAGGGGCTGGCGGTCTCTCCCTTGACGTCAGCCTCGAAAGTGAGGGACGTGACTCATCAGGGTCATTTCTAATATGGTCCTATTCTAAGACCATTTTACATCGAAATGTAGAAGTGGCCTGAGTGTTTAGAGGAACTCACAGACTAAGGCGTCATGTCGCACCCTGGGAGGAGAGGTAAAGTGAGTTGGGAAAGGGGGCTCCTCTGGGGGGTGTGCGCTGAGTCCCGCCTCCAGGGGAAAACCTGAGGAGAGCTGGAGACACCTGTGTTATTAGGGCCCTTCGTGTGAGAGGGCTCTTTGGGCTGCAAATGGGGAGCTGACTGCTGGTAATCAGAGGAGCTGAGCAGGGAGGCTTGGACTGCGAAGGGTTGGGGATGGGGGAGCAGGATTGATTTCTCCTGTTTATCTGAAGGTGTTACCCTTCCTCTGGATTACAGGGACCTTAAATGGGTCTCTAAACCAGGGTCTCCACATCCATTTGATGACAGCTGCTCAGTGAATCTGCTAGTTGACTTCACAGAGGGGTTCTAACATAGACTTTCCTGGTAAAGAATTCGCCTGCCAGTGCAGGGGACACAAGAGACGCTGGTTCCATCCCTGGGTTGGGAAGATCCCCTGGAGAAGGAAATGGCAACCCACTCCAGTATTCTTACCTGGTAAATTCCATGGACAGAAGAGCCTGGTGGGGTCCCAAAGAGTCAGACACGACTGAGTGTGCAAGCACACAAAATAAACTTACCAACATGACCTGCCATCCCTGTCTGCATTTCTACACCAGCTGACCCTCCCAGACCCCAGGCTAACCAAAGAGAGTGAGGAAACAGCTGGACACAACAAGGGTATCTTTGTGACACACGAAAGTGTCTCAACACCTCACAGGGAAAACACTTCACCTTAGAGTCTAGAGGTGGGGGAGTGTGTGTATACAGTCTTGGTCTTTCTAAATTTGGGGCTATATCACTCGCCTGGCTCCTTCCTGGCCAACTGGCTTTTGATTTTATTCACAGCTCTTGGGTCTCCTTAGCAAATATCACTCTAACTCTTAAAAGCACAGGAGCCAGGTCAGAAAAGTGACTCAGCAAACCACATGGTGTCATTTGAAAATCTGTTTTTTTTCCCTACTGCTTTAGAACCTGAATTGAAAATCCAGTCAGTTGAAAAACCCAGGCAGAGATCCTGGAGCTCCACAGGGGCCTGACCCCCAGGTAGGATTAGCTTTGGATCAAATTCCTAAGAAAACTCTCCCATCACTAGGTTGAATATCTATCCTCTGGCCCCTCACACCCTCCCCCAAGTCACCCCTTGTTTAATACTATAAGGATTAAAATTGTATAGAATGAAATTATCTCTAGCTGAACTTAGAGAGCTGACCATTTTAAGGAACCCCAGGGTGTATCCTTTTGAAAAGTGAAGAAGCACCCTTCCATTTATCTTTAGAGGCAATTTGACTGAAAAGTCACATCTATCTCGAGCAAGACACACCTGTTCTCTGATGGTGTGGTCCAGGCTCCCAAAAGCAGCTCTTTGTGTCTCCTTAGGACATTTTCCTGGCTGTTGTTTTATTGAAGAACGGAGAAGCAGAGTTCTGTTCTTCTTAGGGTACAATGTGGGGCCGGCCTTAGATGTTCCCATATACACAGGGACATCTTATTCTGATTTTAAATCAGTGTATCAAAAAAAAAAAAAAAAAAAAACCCTCAAACACCATGAGGTACTTCAGTACAGCCGCAGGTATGTGAAAACAGCGCCCACCAGTGTCTGATACCTAGTGAGCAGTCAATACTTGTTGAATAAACAAGAGGCCACATCTCAGAATCGCTTCCTTTCTAATCAAGAAGGCTGGGGAGGGGGTGGTGTGTGAATAAACATGGGCGACACTCATATAATTTTTTTTTTAAATACGGTACATCTGAGGGCTCCCCAGCACAAAAAACCTTCTGGCCAACCAGTGGGACAATTCCATTGGCTCCCAGTAGCCTGTCTATGTGATGCCCAGTATCTTTTTGTTTAGACAGCAACCACCCCTGCAACCACCAGCAGTGGGAGAGTCTGAGTCCCGTCATTGGCATTGCCTGCCCCCCCTCCGCCCCCAGCAGCCTCCCTGCAGAACCACTGCAGCCCTCCCTCTCTGCAGTGCCCCACCTCCACCCCAGATTCATGACGGCCAAGATGCTCTGCTCTTGAGAAGGGCCCAATTATTTGCCATCTCCACCCTTCCAAATACAGCCAGCTTCTCCCTCCTCCCAGGCCCTTCCCTGGTCAGAGCCCCCACCTGCACTGCGGTCAGTGAATCCGGGTTCCTCCCTTCCTCTTAGACCTGCTCAAAATTCATCTCCTCCAAGAAGTTCTCCTTGATCAAGCTTTCTCTCCTCTAATCACTCATTATTTCATGTCCCTGAGTTCCTAGCTACCTCACTCAGGAAGTCTATTCACTATAACTGCTACAGTTGTGCTGTAATTGTGTGTCTGGTCCACAACCCATAAGATATCCACCAGTCCCAGGATTATATATCTGACAGGAACCAAGGTGTGGGTTGTCAGAAGGTAGGATGGATGGTGTCTGCTCACTTTTTTTTTTAACCTTGTACATGTTCTCAATTCGCACCTTGAGGACAGAGGATGCAGTCTCTATCAGAGTGCAGCAAGGACTGAGGCCCATAATTCTGTCCTGGGCGGTAGGTTGCTGCTGACTGGCTAATCCTTCGCGCTGACCTTTGAACCCACTATGATTTGCTTACCTGGGTCAGCTGGACCATACAGGGTGGGTGTCAGGAAGTCCAGCCTTGAGCATCCGTGGAAACATGTGGCTGCCCACGCAAGAGCCTCAAGGCTCTGCCAATCTCCCAAACGTTTCGTTAAAGGTGCTGAAATCCCCGCTTCGGGCAATACTTGGACCAGAGACCTCCAAGTCCACCGGTGAATTACAACTGTGTTATTTGCAAGGGAAGGAGAGCCCTGCTGTAGTAGAGGTGCTTTAGCGCCTGGGGGCGGTGTTGCCAAAAGGGAGATGGGGGTTGGCGGGAGGGGGATGAAGGGGCGCCGGAGTCGAATTACAGTCCAAGCGCCTGCTCCGCCCAGGTCGCGGACTCCTCGCTCATTCCCCGGCAGCCGGCAGGCGTAGAGTGCAGGGACCTTGGTGCAGTGTGTGTCTGTGTGTTTTCTATTTTATTGTTTTGGCTGAGATTGTGTCCTGCGTGTAGAGGGAATTCCCTCAGAAATGCTGCCCTTGGAGGCTGAAACACTAACCCACCCACCTCCACTTCCCCTCCCCCATGCAAGGGAAGGTGGCATTGCCAGGGCTGAGGAAAGTGGGAGCAGCTCCGAAGTAGCCCAGACGCTGATTCAGGCCTGGGCTCTGCGGGACCTACGCCAGGGAACTCCGGGGAGACTCCCCTGTCCAAACTCTGGAAACCCAGGGTACCGCTCGACTTGGGAATTTGCTCTGCCTTGGGTCTGCGCACTTTACGAAGTGGGCTGCGTGGAGCTGGCTCGCACGTCCATATGGGATCTGTGATTCTTTTTCCCGCAGTGTCGAGTCTGGACTGGGCGAAGCCCACTCATCTTGTTGCGCAGATCTTTTGGGAAACGTCTGATTGGCTGAGGGCCCCTGGGGAGCCCAAGAAAGAACTCTCTTCATCCCGGTTGCCTAATAGGGTGCCCAAGAGCAACGCTCTAACCTGGGGTCCCTAACCTGCCCACTGCCCGCACTGGCAGAGGGGCTGGCACGGGCGGCCGGCTTTGCAGGTGGTTGTGGTCGCTGCGGGAATGCGCGCAGCCGGAACCTCGCACTCTGTCATCTAGCCCTCGCCCGCGCACCAGCCGGGCGTCGAGGAGCCAGGGCTGCGTTGGCGCCACAGCTGGCCAAGGTGAGGAGTGCATTCTGTGTGCGTGTGCGCTTGTGTGTGTGTGTGTGTGTGTGTGTGTGTGTGTGTGTGTGTGTATGCGCGCGCGCGCACGCGCGCGCGTTGAGGGTGGGGAGTGGGGGTAGAGAGACCTGGGGAGTGGGGAGAGTCTGGTACTGCTGTGTTCTGGATTCGGATCCGAGTCCTTGGCCTTATTTGTACCACGTTGCAAATAACTACACCCTTAAAAATAATTTTTTAAAAAAGCAAATTCTTGTACTGAATAGGCAAAACCATTAAAAAACGGATCTTTCCACCATCCAAGAGATCTGGGGCCCCTCGGGTGAACGAATTCTGTTGAGACGGAGTCTTTTGCAGGCAGTAGGGAGCTTACGTAGGGAGTTCAATCCTCTCCCTGCCCCCTCCCCTCGATGTTCCCGCAAATTCTTTGGAGAAGACCTGAGCAGGCTGGATGGCCAGAATTCGGGACAGAGGGATTTTGCAGAATGTAAAGTATGTTGGAAAGCGGGGATTCGATGTGGTTCAAATGTATCCGAGGCGAATGTGAAGATTAGGTGGAATCGTGGCTTGACGATCCCCTCCCGCTCTCCTGGGCTCCAAATTAATTTCTCCGCCCAGTGAAATCATAGGTCTTGGGTAGGTGCCTAACAGCTGAGGGGGGACGGGGGTTTTTGTTTGTTTGTAACTACCTAAAAGCGGCTTCGAGGAGCAGCCAAGTTTATGCCTGGAGGCAGCTGTCCCCCACTTTTCATGAGAAAAGGTGTTGAACAAAATCAGGCTAGTGGATCCCCCCCTCCCCCTCCCTTCCACCCGGAGAGGAAAAGCGAGACTTCAGAAGATACGCGGGCTCGCGCTCGCTCTTTCTTGCGCTTTCACTCGTTCTCCCCCCCTCCCCCTTTTTTTTTTACAAACAACGCACACTCCGTGCACTAGGAACAAAATAGGAATCAAATTCAAGGAATGTTGATCCTAACGCTGCAGACTGCCGAGCTGTGCTGTCTTGAGAGATTCCTAAGGAATTCCCCTCCTGCCAGCCCCCCGCCCCGTTTCTTCTTACCCCCCTCCTGCCGCCCATCCCCCAGGGTTGCGCAAACCCCCCCATCAGCGAGGTGCAAGTCAGGCTTCCCCCCACTGCAGCTCTGAATTTCAGGGCAGCTTCGACTGAGTTGGGAGGGGGCGAGGACCCTGTTTCTTCTAATTATCTTTAGTGGTGAGCTCTTAGAAGTGACGGGGACTTTGCAAAGAGGGAGCGTCGAATGGAAAGCGAAGGCGCAGGTTGCAGGGAAGTGTTTTGATCCCCCAGACAGCTGAGATTTACCGCCGGCTGCAAGTCTGTCGGTACACGCACACGAACACGCGCACACCCGCACTCCGGTAAGGGATACTCCGACGCAAGCTGGGCGCTCGCAGCTCCGCGCGTCGCCCCCGCCCCCGCCGCGCCGCTCCCCTGGGGCTCGGGTCCGCGACCCCGATGCTGGGGCGCACGGACCCCCCTCCCTCGCCCCGCTTCCCGCCCGCTGGCTCCCCGGG
Organism: Muntiacus reevesi; assembly: GCF_963930625.1. Lineage (NCBI taxonomy): Eukaryota > Metazoa > Chordata > Mammalia > Artiodactyla > Cervidae > Muntiacus > Muntiacus reevesi. The sequence continues at coordinate 129,892,296 of NC_089271.1, read as the reverse complement.
GCGGCCCGGGCGCTCGCGGTCCAGGGGGCAGCGTACTCACTCCTGGCCGCCGCCGCCCTGAGCTAGACTTACCCATGGAATCCGGCAGGGACATGTCGCTGGACCGCTGCTGAGTCAGGGACTGATGCATGGTGAGAACTGCCCTGTGGCCCCGGACCCCGAAGCTGCTTCAGGAGCCCCCGGCTCAGGGCGCCCCGCAGAGCATCCTACTCCGCGGCTGCCGCTCCCCGTCCCTCCGGAGAGCTGAGAAGAGACTGCCTCGGTTGCAAGCTGCAGCCCAAGAGCCTCCTCCCCCTCCCTTCCCCTCTTCTCCCTCCCTCCTCTCCTGCCTCCCTCTGCTCCGGGAGGCAGCAGCATTGGCGGTCCGAGCAGCGACGTGCGCTTGCGCAAGACCCCTCTCCTCCCTCCCCCTCGCCCCCCCCATCCTAGTTATCCACCTCCCAGCCTCCCAAGCCAGACAGGGAGCCGTTTTAGCCCCTTGGGGCCGGGACTGCGTAGAGAAAGAGGGGGAGGCTACAGCCTGGGGCCGAGTGGCCTTCTCTGTACTTTGGAGAGAGGGTCTTGGGCTAGCATCCTGTTCTAGGATTTACAGTTGGGGAGGGGGCAGAGTAAGAGGTTCAGAGCTGAGAACACACACACACACACACACACACACACACGCACATTTGTGCAGGTTTGGTCTTAGTGCTTCCAGAATGACATAATGGAGCTGGAGATGATCCAGAGAAGGGCCACTCTATAATCAAGGGGATGGGGGAGGGTGGAGGGGGTTGCCATATGAAGATAGATTAAACAAATGCAGACTCTTCAGTCTAGAAAGATAAAGGCTGGGAAGGGATGCGACTAGAGTGTATAAAATTATGCAGAGATGGAGCAAGGGATCACAGCCTTATTCACCAACTCTGAGAATTCTAGAACCAACGGCCCCCTAAAAGCTAGATGTAGATTAAGCAAAAGCAAATATGACTCTGCATCAGCACCTGAATTTGTGCTTTTGTTTAAGGTTCTTTTAGGTCAATGATCTCATTTTCTCATCACAGCAGCCATGCAAGGCAGGAAGAGGAGGTATCAATAGCTCCATTTTACAGATGGAGAAACTGACTCTCAGAGAAGGGATGAAAAATTCCTGTATTCACTCAGCTAGTCAGTGACAGAGGTGGAATGTGAACCTAGGTTGGTTGGATTCCCAGGTCAGTGCTCTTCCTGCTAAGACAGCTAGTAGAGAAATGCTATTGTGTATAGCACGTTGAAAACCTAAAGAATTCATTAGCCTAGAAAGGTGCAACAGGGTGAAAACACAAGTAACTTCGCCAAGAGTGAGAAAGTCATGACTGACAGACCCTCTGTGGATTGCCGAGGGAAAACGGGATGCAGTAGGAAGGTCCCTGCTCTTGGAGAACAACCAGGTCCTCCCCCAGCCTGTCCTTCCGGACCCCCCCAGGCTCTTGGACTGGAATCACTCTGTTGTTGGCCCAGAGGATGGTTCTGACGTCTCCCAAATGGCAGAACAAGAGGAGGTCTCCTTGGTGTGCCTTGAGACATCTGCCTGGTGGCCAAGGGAGGTGAAAGGTGACGGAGGGGAGAGCAGTGGGTGAATCAATGGTTTGAAGGCATTAATTCTGCCCCAGTGAGAGCTCCCGGGCTCTGCTTGCAGGCCTCCTTCCGACCACCTCCCCCTGATGACTGCTACAACCCTCTCTCCATGTGTACCCTCAAAACACACCCAGATCAAGTATAAAACTCTTCCTGAGAGTTGATGGGATGAAGAAGAATACCTGTTTCTGTCCAACTCTGGCTTGCTAATCTACTTTCTTTCCTCACCCAGGAAATGGAACCAAAGGCCCTTGTCCTTTCCCATCTTCCCAAGGAAGAAGAGACGCTTCCCGAAGGTTGAAAAGGGAGCCCTTTGTCAAGAACTTGGGCGCCCCAGGGGCCAGGCTGAAGGCCGTGTCAGGTATTATTAGCAGCTCTACGCTATAGATGCGGTTTCAAAATCTGTGATTCATGTCCTAGATAGAGATAGGATGCCCACGATTGTAGAGGTGTGTGTCTTAAGCATGTTTGGCGTATGTGTCAGAGTCTTCAAGAGCCCCACAAAGGCAGAGAGAAACCCCATATATACATTCTGCCATGTTTGTCTCCAGTTCTGTTTATTCGTCTCTTCCTTCCCCCACTCTAAATATCCACAGATTTAATGGGAAGAACTCCTGCAACCAGCACTGATTTCTCAGGAGTACTTCATAATTAACTGATTTTGTTGCTGTGAAGGTAGCCTTGAGGTTTTTATACAGGCGGGAAAAGACAGCTTTACACCTTCTTCCGGGATCTGGGTTCCCCAATAGCAATCATACAGCTAGAGGGCCCTAAAGAAGTCAAACAGAAACTTGTTACTATGCTGGTTACAATGGATCCAATGCTGTCTTTTTCACTTGAGAGAGAAGCACATTACCTGTGAGTTGACACAGAAGGCATATGTAATTTGACCTTTATAATCAAAGCCAGAAACTCGGGAGGTGCCCTTAATGGGGGAGTGAGCCTTGCTTTAAGCACCATCTGTATTCCTGAATCTGGCGTGAAAATGGAACAGTTTTACAAAATACTAGAGAAACTGGCTATTTCAAAGAACAGGGTACTGTGTATTTCCTTCACACTGTCTCTCGGGGTACCGTATGGGACTTGGAACACAGCAGGCTCTCAGTCAAGTTAAAAATGACTTGGAGACCAGTAGCAGTGACAATAGCAGCAGCTGCGGCAGCTCAGAGAGTAGTAGCAGTCTTCTCCCCAGAGATGCTGGGCTTGTTTGCTCAGAGGACCTGGCAGAAAGTGGAGGGACTAGAATGGGAAATCGAAAAAAAAAAAAAAAACAAAAAAACCACAACACATTTCAGCTGAGCCTGGCACAGAGACCCCCTTTCCTCCAAAAGAAAGTTTATTTTAACTTAGAATGAGCCGGACAACTAAAAAGCAAGAGGCGATTTTTCATGGGCTCTATTCTGATTTTCTTCCTGTCAAAACACTTGTGTGTTTTCTACATACATCAGCTCATAGTAAAATTTACCAATAGGCAAGCCGCCTAGATGAAGGAATAGGTCTTTCATGCTAATGAAGGCTACTATAAAACTGCTTGGTTAGCTTCTGATAAAAAAGAAATTATTAAAATGGCTTAAAATAAATCCTTTTCATTGCAAGCTTAATCAAGCATACGATGTTGCCCTGGGTTGCAAACTGAGGAGCATGAGGAGACACTTGCCAGTGGGGCTTCAGCCTGCTTCTCTCTTCTCCTTCAAACCAATGATGATCTTGCTCCCCAAAAGCCTTCAGACCACTAGAAAAATGCCAGATGGCGCCCTGCCTCTAACACGTTCACTCTGGGAATAGCCATAGCACTCCATCACTTCCTTATTTTGATGATCAGTTTGACTGGTTAAATTACCATAGTACCTTCATGATTCCAAATTTGGGGATGTAGACTAGAGAGATCATGTCTACATGTGTACATACACATATATGCATCCATGCATATTTGGAATAGTGGCAACACCAGTATTCACAAATGCACAGACACGCATACACACACATACATATTCACATCCTAACCATTCCCTCTCC